>NC_089142.1:83041988-83650917 GCF_009819655.1 Sylvia atricapilla | reverse complement strand
TCCAGGCAATGCTTTTCACATCCACTTGCTATACTCACTTTGTGGGCAGGGATTTTCGTGGGCGCGTTCAGCTGCATAGAAGGAGGGCTGCTGGGGCCCCTTTGATTATCTCATTGACACTCTGAACGTGAGGAACACGGACTCATTCTGACAAAGGGTGTTTGTTTTACAGGTTGTTCCCCAATACTGTTACTGAATTCCGTTTGCTACAAAATGTCCTTTTTTCCCCAATATGTAAGTCTAGCTACAGAAAGTCAGTCTGTAGAATCCAGCCATGGCTACTGTGCTGTGAATTAGCCTTATTTGATCAATCATCAGATACCTGCACTTAGCAAAAGGCAAACAAGAGCCAATCAGGTTTCGGCCAGTGGGAATGGCTGCACTGCTCAAGGTATGTGGAATCTGTTCACACAACGCATAGAATCTCTGTGGATGCCATGTAAAAAGTTATGCACCATTTACTGCTCCAGGATGGAGTTGGCTTTAAAGAGAGATCATAATTTAACAGAGAAGAAAGAAAAAAAAAAAGAAGAAGAAGAAAAAAAAACCCCTGATAGGTTCTTTATAGTAAGATACATATAAAAATTTTTCATAAGAATCTCTGTCCCCCTTTCTTTTTGGCTTCCTGGGAAGAACCAGAAAGGTGTTCCTACCCCAACAGAATCCCTGATGCTGGTGACACTGCCTAACTCAAAAGCCACACGCGATGAAGGCACGAGTGACCAGTCAGGTCTTCTGGGCTTAAGCAACTGCAACTGCTGCTCCAAGTAGTATTTCACCTCCTCAGGATTCAGTAGCAGTGAAGAGGTGAAAGGCTGCACATTAAACAGTTTGTCCGAAAGCCATGTGCATAGCAAACTTTTACACCAGCTTCTATACAACTATTTGTTTTAACTCTGCAGCTGGAATGTTTCCAGCATAAGGCTTTTAGAGTGACTCCAGCAATAACAGAAGCCTTTGGATTTTTCTTGCTTTGTTTAAATCCACTAGCCATACTCAAAAATAATATTTCTTCATGTTTTATTTTTATACGGTGGCTAGCAGGCACCTTAGTAACCAGCCAGAGATCAATTTCAACCACCATCAATCCCTAAACTACAGTACCAGGACGGTTGGCTAAAGAAAGGAAACTGATTGGCTGTAGTCTGAAACTTGCCTAGTACAAGGTGTCTGGCTGACTTTGTCCTAAATAAGGCTAACATTAGTGAACTAAGAGAACAGCATTTGGTTGCAGTCTTGCACTCAGGAACATCCTTCGCCAATGCGTTGGCAAGATCTCCCTACTTTCCGATCCAGTTTCACCATTTTCATGATGGCCTCCTCGCGCCCACGGCCCATGTGGTCAAACGTGCAGTCGTGCTGTTCAGGCAGGCGGTGCAACATGCAGAACACGTAACCTGCCAGAGGGAGACAAGAGACACGTTAGGGACTGCTTACAGAGGCGGCATCTCACCTGAACCACAAGAGAAGGAACCATGTCTACTGGGGGCTTACTCAGTTATCCAAGATTAGTGCCAGGTTAAGGCTTTTACTTGTTTTCTTACAGGGTAAAGAATATTTAATCAGTTAATGCATTTTGTTGAGAATTTATCAACGCAGTACCAAAGCTCAAGTCATACGAGATTTCTGGGGGTTTTTGCCATCTTCTCATCTTATACAGGAAACCTCCAAAATCATCTAGGCTATGTACGTCCACAAACGTAGTAACAAAGCTAATGCATTTGGGTTTTAATCACCTTCACTGAAATATTTCCTACTTTTAAGTGGACTTTGTTGTCATTTCTGACATTCATGCCTATGGCACTCTAGGGTGAGCTCCCAAGCAGATTTTCAAGTCAGAGCTGTTTAATTTAAGCACCTTTCTTCCTCCTCACTGCCAGCACTGGCAGTGACGGCAGGAGAGTTCACTGCTCCTTTGCTATCCCCTCTTCAGAAGCTTTTCCCCATGAACCATTTTGACACTATCCACAGAGGGGAACAGGCATTTGACACAGGGATGTGTAATGCCACATCACTTTGCTCTGTAGCTGAGCAGATGAGGTTATTGTCTCGTTGTCTAAAGCCCCTCGATGTTACTCAGCTTTCCAGGGAGCACATGACTTAGAAACATGCCAATACTTCTCCCTGCAGGTGAGGAGGGCATCTGCCACAGCCACCACTTTCTAGTCTACAAAAGAAATCGGCTTTTTTCTTCTTTGTCCCAAATTTTTTGTAACAGTAGAGAAACTGCCTCAAATTTCCCACCTCCAAAATGAATGTTAAATAGTAGTAAGTAGCATTAAGATGCTATAGGAGGGGAAAGTCACACAGTTACAGGGCTCACCAGTCTGCTGTATAGGAAACCATGCATGCTTCATACAATATCACCTGTGCTGGGGTATTTTTCCTGCCTGATGGTGCAAAGAGTAACACTGGCTCATACTTGAATGCTTTACATTACTGCTGCTCCTCAAACACTCAAAAGATATTAAACCCACAAAATTATGATATTTGATAGATGGAAAAGAATAAAAAATGAGTGAATGAATGATTGGGAGAGTGTTTTGTGCATATATATATATATATATATGTATGTATATATATATATATGTATGTATATATATATGTATGTATATATATATATATATATATATATATATATATATATGTGTGTGTGTGTGTGTGTGTGTGTATATGAGAGTATGTGTGTGAAGCAATTTAAATTCCTGGACTGTAAAACATCAATTGCAAGAGAGAACAACATGCTACCTTTATATGAGAGTTATTGTTAAGAAAACAAAGGCGGGGGGGGGGGAAGTGTCATACATGGAATTTTTAAAAAGTGAAGACAAATTGATTTATCTTTGCTCTTTGTTTCAGTAGCACCAGGCTATGAAAAGACATGCCTATTATCTGTGGCTGGTTTTGAAACCCAGTTCTAGGAACAAAGCCAAAAAAGACAAGTTTTCTGTATTGGTATGTACAATTCAGAAATATGGATGGAAACTTGCAGGTTGAATTGATATGTATCTCACCCCTTGTGATCACTGCCTCCACTTCAATCTCAATCTGGGTCATACCACACTCAAATGTGACAAATATGTTTCCCAAGGTGCCAAAAATTCAAGGTCTGATTGTTAAAATGAAAATATCCCTGGACTACAGTGCCAATACTGAACAGGCATTTCACTCAGTTCTCTCTCACAGAAAGCAGGGTCTGAAGACTTCCCTTATTTCTTGAAATAGGATTTCAAATTGCTGAACCAATGTCCACTGCGAGTATTAGAATCATAAATACCTGACTGGATGAGCTCAAAATTCAAGTTCATCATCTTATCTGCAATGAATGTCTAAGAGGCAGATGCTAGGCACCATGAAGATACAGACTGGGCAGAAGGTGTCTCAGTCCCTTCTAAATAAGAACTGGTTTTAATCCTGGCAGTTTTACAGATCCTTTCCAAATGTTTAACAAGTGTATGTAAAAATGCCATCTAATGTTACTGAAAAGAGATCTTGAAAATTTATACAATCTTCTGCACTGCTTCTTCAAGACTCTTTGGCAATTCTGTAAACCCAGTAAGGAAGTACATATACCACATGATTTATGACTTTTGAACGTGACCTTTCAATTGCCCCATCTCTTCCCCTTCTAAGCCTTGTACAGACCAGCACAGCTTCATAATGTTCCTTTCTACCCTGCCACCCCCAATACAATCTATCCTGTGCTTTGTCTGGTGTTGATTTAATTTCTGAACACCTTTTATTTCTTTATAGAACACCTGTTCTCACACACGGAAATCTGTGCTGTATGCTGTATTTATTCTACATGACATTTTTTGTTGTTGTTTATCAAGGGGTTTTTATGCATTCTTGAACAAAGTTTCAGTAACTGCCCATGAAAGAATGGCAGGTGATTTTAATTTTTCCCAGAGTATTGGACTAGCATGTCTAATTTTAGCAACTAAATGATCTAAACCTGTTATTTATATATATATTTAAATATGTACTGCTAATTAGAACAGATAGTATCTAATGAAAGAATACCCAAGCTCATTTTAAATGTAATGAAAATAGCTCTGCATATATTGGCTGATTTATGGAAGGGGGCCTATTCTGGTTGAATTAGCAATGCAGATCTCCTGGAAGCTCCATTTCCAAAAAGAGAATTTAGATCTTTAGTTTCAATGCTACAAATGCTTAAATCACTTTAAACATTGGGACTTGTATTTTTGTAGATTTTATTTAAATTTTAAAGGCCTTTAAAACATTGATATTCATCAACTAATTGAGTGACGGTAGTTCTGAACATTTTTTCATTAGTTCAGAGTGGGTATATTCAATTAAGTTATTACTGCTGTATCCACTCCTCGCTTCTTCAGTGGTTTAAAAATCAGAATGGACATTCTGTGGTCTGCATATGCACAAGTGCCTGATGTCGTACCAAGGCCATCAGCTTTTACAGCAGTTCCATTATTAACCTGTGTGTGCTGGGGCAGAAGGCCAATAGATGCATCTGTATTTTGATCCTTAATGCCAATCCATGTTTGGTAGAGGTAAAACCTTTCCTCTTGAGAACTCTGCTTTTACGGCTATAAAGTAAGTTAGATAAATGAACTCCTGCAGCGTGTTTGCTGTTAAGTTCATTATGGGATGGTATCAAATACAGGTTGTCTCCCCTAAAGGAATTTCCTGCAGAAATATTTCTTTTAGCACACAATAACTGAAAGACAAAATAAGTAACTTTCTACTAGTGGAAAGAGCACTGCAAAAGGGAATTCATTTGCCAACTAAAGTTCATTTACCCAAGTCATCAACCTAAAACATGCCAGACTTCCACTGCCAGCACAGAAGATTTCAATCTAGTAAATATAATAATATATCTCACATCATTGCAATTGTTGTTTTCTGATGTTAGAAGTGAACAATGAATCACCCACTCCTCAGGTCTCTAATGTAAACATCTTGGAAAAACATTATGTAGTACCTCAAAACATTTGAGCTCCTCTGAGCACCACAGAAACTTCTTCACAATACATCATAAAAAAAATTCACTTCCATTACATTGCCAGAGCAAAAATGGCTGAAGTCATAAAGCAGAGCACCCTCCCTGCCTTACAGAGGAGTCACTCAAAGGAAGCCCAATACTCCACAGCAGCAACTATGAAGCTGCTTTCATCATTCCTGAGGAACCTGATGAGAAAGGGATACTGAAGAGAACAGAAAACAAAATAGGCTTCCATAATCCAGACCAGAGAATATCACAGACCTACAGTATGCTGGGTGTGGGTAATGAAAAACAATTGCCTTTTCTTCATTGCTACACTCAAGAGCTCTGGCACACTTTTGAGTTTCTGAAAGTTGAGCCATTCAAGTATCACTGCTGACATGGAAATGCAAAGCCCTTCATTACCAAGTACCATCAATCATCTTAATTGTTCACTCTAGACATTTACGCTTTCATTGCAGGCATCAACTGTTTTGAAGGTTTAGCCTTCTATACTACAGTAACTTCTTTTGATACATTCAAAGAAACTCCCATTGGTAGGTAAAAGAAAGTAAAGTCAATATTACCATAAAACCCTGAACTTCTGATACTTAAAAATCATCTTACCTGCCCACTAGGATAGGTATTTATCATTTTCATTCTCAAGTCAACAGGCAGAAGTTCAGAACTGTCAGAACTTGCAGCTTACACCATTTCAAAATATTATTTAATAAACAACCTGTGTTTGTATAGAGCCCTATACAAAGCCTATTCAAAAGCAATCCTAGTAATGACACAAACATGATCCTGTGCAGAATTCTGTGCTGCGCTTTGACTTCTTCACAAGATATTTTACTTCTCTTGCAGATTTGAAATTCTAATCAACAGATGTTCAAACAGAATTTTAAAATACCTTGTGACTTAAGAGCTGAAGATGCTCAACCGAAGGTGAGAAGTCAACTGTGCAAGTTGTGCAAGAAGTAAACTAACTACACCAAAGGTGTATTATCTAACAAGGTATTGTTGTGAGTCTGCAACCAGATTTCTGTGCAAGAACAGATTTTAACATCTCTTTAAACAATGAACGTATCTGCAGGCTATCACACATCACAGCCAAACCAGTCAGATGAGCAAGCAGAGAAGATCAGCTCATGCTGCTGCAGCACTGTTCAGAACTGCTCACCATTCACTGCAAATGTTTAATAATCCCCAAAATAACATTTATGCATCTGCCCCACCCCTTCCAACTGGAAAGATGATTTAATCTGTTGCAAATTATACTAACAATAAAACTATAAGTCAATGTGGGAAAGAAATCTCTTTTGTTTTTTGAAATAGGTGAAATGAATGTAGGTAAGAAATAAATGGAAGAGTAGGACAAATAGCTACTAAGATGCAGAACAAGATCCTGAAGGCTTGAGTACCTGAGAACAGCAGTATGATCCAGCTTGTTTCCCTGTGTTCTGGAGGTTGTTTAGCAAGAACACATGGTAACGGAAGGACAGGAATGTGTGCTATAGTACAGCCAGGCAAAGCTTCCAGTGCAGCTCACATGCACTGTGTTTGGCAATATAAATATATTCCTGTCTACTGGTATCTCGTATTGTTCTCTTTTGCACAGCTCCGTTCTTGCGTATACCCTAACTACCTCTCCTCTCTCTTCTGTGGGAATGCTCTGCCCTAGCAGAGCTTTCATTACACAACTCAGCTTTCATTACACACTGTCAGCTTTCATTACACAACTCAAGGAATTTTCAGTTTTACTGACGTTTTCTATAAAACCAAACCAAATCCCACCAAGTTAAACAATTAGGTTTTGGAACTAAACTCTTCTGTTTTTCTTTCCCAGCTTTGCAAGTTGTCATGGACTATGATAAGTACCTCAGAATAACTTGTTTTGAGAGTCTTGTCATTCATTTCCAAAGGGAAAGGGGAGCAAGCCCCAGTATGATGAAGCTTTTTAACCAGATAGATGTATTTATTAAAACTCCTCAAAATTGAAGCAGAGCTTTCTATCACTTCTATCACTTGGATGGGGAATGTTAAACTCTAGGTGCTCAAGAGTTATAAGTCTCTAAATACCAATTCACATTATCTTAAGCATTGCCCTCTCGAGGCATTTCAGTTCCACGAATCTTCACAAACAGCATAGCTGCAAAAAGTTCACAAAAGTTATTTTTCTAACCATTTGCTATGATCATTGCAACTTAGTTTTCAGTATTTTCTTCTTCATACAGATCGTTGATACTTACAGCTTCCATCCTGATCTCAATCAGCGATAATCTCAGGTTTCATGCTGGAGGCACACAGCTCTATGATATCTCTGGTGCTATGTAAGAGTGCTCATGAGACCCTACAGATACATTTTGTATTTCTACTACTGGTTTTATGCTTAGGAGAAAAGAAGGGAACAAAGAATTTTTTCTTTTCTTCTTCTATTTTACTCTCTGCATTAAGAGGGTAAAGCAATGTGTATGTATGTATGTACCTGCATTAGAGACAGAAAAAACTCCACCGTTTGTGGAAATGACAAGAAGTGAATGGAAGAAGCTGTATACAAAGGAGAGAGGATATAATACTGTAACAGTCACTGGACAGGTATGGTTAAAGACTCTACAAGAATTCTTTCAACTGCAAGGAAAAGACTTTATTTCCAAGTTGGGTCACATATAACCTGTGTTTCAAAGTTGTTTTCTGTCTACTTTCTTTAAGATCATAAGCCTGGAAAGCTGCTTTACGGACCACACAAGAGATGCAGTTTGGCACCGTAGAGACCCTGCAAACAAAGTACGTTTTATTCCAATTCATCCTAATTTCAAATACACTTTTCTATTTATATGATTACTTGCACAGAAAGATGTCAAACTGCTTTTTCCTACATTAAATATGTCACAAATTTTGAACAGAGAATTTATATCACTTGAGGACAGAACACGTGCTGATTTTTAAGGGAATTTTTTTGATCAATAATTCTTAAGGAGGTTCTACACAAGAATTCTATTCTATTCGTTGTCTTTGGAACTAAGAACAACAACTCAAAGTTTCTTCCTGTTTCTTTGAAGACATTGTATTTGGAAGGGGAAAATTAAGATATGGCACTCCTTTAGACTCCATTCTTACTTTTGCTGTAGTGAACCCTAACCTAAGAGAAGTAGGAAAAATGTTTAGGAAGAGAACTGAGGTTTTCAGGAAATTATTTCTGACTTGCAAAGAATCCCTAATGAATCAAAGTCATAAATACAGCAAATCTACTTTTAGATTTGTCATAAATACAGCAAGTCTACTTTAGTAATAGTAAGCTGCCAGTAAAAAAATGTTTGCTATGGGTCAGGTCTGGCTGAGTACTGGAGGTCTCAGTCACGATTTGTCCCATTCCATCATACCAATAACGTACCAGAAAAAGACAGTGATTAAATCATTTGATTTGGAGCAGCTATTTTTCTTGCTGTACAGAACTCATGCATTTGAGAGTAAACACTTCCACATCACAACTTCACCTACTATAGATTTCTAAGTTAAGGCCATTATCTACTGGGGACAGACTATCAGTGCAGTTCAGGTCCAGGATTACGCCCACAGACACACCATGCAATCAATAGTTCTAAACTGCTTCATACCTCAGAGGTCACTGACTTACACAGTGGTGACAATGACATCTGTAGGCTCACCTTCTGACCTTATATACTGTCCTTGGTTTTTAGTCTCAGCTTTCACCCACAGCACTCAGGCACAAGCAGCAGCTGTGACACCACAAGCTCACTCTCCAACCACCACAACTACTGGGTTACTGCTCTTGTGAAATCTCTGCAGAACTGGGCTCTTGTCCCAGTTCATCTGTGATAAAGGATGCAACTTCCCAGAAATTTGCATTTTAATTTGTCATGTAATCTGTTGATATAACTAGAAGAAACATTTTTCACCACAGGCCTGTGAGACTGTTGAACCACAAAGCCAGGGGAAAAAATCCCAAACAAGTAAAACTGGTTAAACTTAATTTAACAAGAGATTTTTGGAGAAGCCATTTTGCTCCTAACAACTTACAGCATCAAGTGAGGTATCAGATAGTGAACATCAACAATCAACTTATTTTATGGAGAGGAAAATCAAGGTTCAAAATTAAAAGTTTAGACCTAGGTAAGTGAAAAGTTTCCTTATTTGAATAATTGTATGATTTTGCAATAATGCATTCAATAGGAATTAGTATTACTGCTACACTTGCAAAAGAAATATACACTGCCACGTTTGCATGACCAAGACACACTGAAATAATACTGCATCTCCCAAATCATTCCTAGTTTCACAAGGTTATATCCTGTAGTATGTGGGAAAATGAATCCAAAGAACAGAATGTACAGTAAAAAAGCAGAATTATGCCAAAAAGGCCTCCTAGTGTCTGAGGCAGCTAATGAAGTAGAGGTAACTCATACTAACAGGTTCCACTATTGCAAATGGTAGTACTGCAATGAAATTAGATCTTCCATGGGTTATACCAGCTTATCAAGAGGCATTTGTTTCCTACTCAATATATTTAGATTTGAGCAGTGTAGACTCTCTAGATTTGAGTGGTGTGAAACCTTAATTAAAGTATCTTGAGAAACGGCAGGTGGATGACAGAGCTCTCCTGAGGTCAGAGCAGGGACTTGTGCAGTATTTAACACTTTAAAAAGAGCTGCATGGGCATTAATACTTCTAGAATGCTCTTACCAAGCCCACCTGAGCTAATACACTTCTCCCAGAAGCTGAGAATTTAATTAAAAGCTGAAGTGTACCCAGAAAGTTAATTAAAACAGCAAGCAATACCTAGTGATTCAATAATGTATGTGTGTAATTTTGTTTAGCCCAATGAAAATGCAGGAAAGATAAGGCTACTAATAAAGAACTGGAATGAATAATGAAAGGGTCTGTACTAACCTCCAGTATGCGTTGCATTAATTCTAACAGTTCTCCTGGATCCTGCACATATTTTGACTTCATCACTTGCTGAATACAATTCCAGGTTTGACTTTCAGTGTATTTCCTGAGTTGTATGATTTATGCCCTGGTTTTCAGTAGCTTCCTAGAGGTTGCACCATAGTGATCTACAGTCTGACAGCAGCTAGGCTTGCTGGCCGAACAAGAGTGACGCAGCTCTACTTCTTTTAAACCTAAATAAAATGTGGTTTATGTCTTCATTCCTGCTTTACACCTTATGTCTAGGGTCTCTTAGATTACACCTTCTGCTTCATGAAAGTCTTCTGTTACTGTAGCCTCCTGCAATCTACATCAAGAGTAATTCTTCTAATCACAGGAAAACAGAGCTCCATTCAGAAGGCCCTTTTATACCACACAGGAAAACAAATGCTTAGAGCAATGTACACTTCTATTTTTTTTTCCTTTCTTTCTTTTGGTGTAGACTTACAAAACATTCCTGCTCCTGCTTGTTCAGAATATGGCAGGACCCCCATACACTTGGCCTATAATGTGCAAAACTTGCAACTCAGGAATGTTTAACAGCTCTGAACACTTCTGTAAGCATTTGCATTTCAATACATATAAACAGCAAATAAATATACTACTTTAAAAAAACCTTACTGAATACTTGTAAGTGATTATAATATCCACTGATACAACTTTTCAGCTCTTGAAACTTTCCTTCAAGGCCAGTAATACTTAATACTAAAAGGCCCTGACACAGACTAATACTATTCTTTTTACTTTTGCGAAAACTGATGCACACTGATCCTAATGCCTTTTCCTTAGGACATCAATCTCCTTAGAATATCCACATAAAGTAGTCTCAAGTCTCATTTTAACTACCTTTAACACCTTCATATAACTGAATTATGTAATTTAGGGCCACAGGTGGTATTTTCCTCTAAGATAAGATTTTATTTATTTACTTTGGAGGGGAAAAATTCTCTAGCTCAGGAAAGAACCCTGACTTTTCAAGCAAATTTAGACAATTTCTTTCAATATCCTTTTTCTCCTCCCAGCTCTGATACAGCAATTGTGGCTATGTTCTTTCCCCACTTCTTCCTGTGAATAATTCAGATTTTCATCAGCAAAATTCACACTTCTCCCTACCTAAGCTTTACCTTGTGGTCAGTTAACTAGTTGGAAATGTTCCTTCAGGATTTGTCAAATTATTGTGTCATATTTTTGGGCCTTCTGTGTCTACTTCAAATATCAGACACTACTAGAATCAGTACTTCTGTGTACAGCTGTTGGTAAACATATGAACATGTTTGAATCACTTTTAGAGGGACTTATCTGTCCTTTTATCATAAGTAAAAAAAAAATAAATATATATACTCAGAGACTGAGCAAATACTTCCCCTAAAGGTACTGGAAGAGATATAAGGTAGTCTCAGATAGATTTTTATGTTTAAGTTCGCTAAGCCACGTGTTTCTTGTGCATACAAGGCTATCAAAAACTGCATCATCTTTCACTTTATGGACACACTTCATTCTTCTGTAACCACAATACAGGTATGTAGAGAAGAAGAGACATAATGTGGCACACCTACAAAATGCAGATTTTTGATCCAGTACTGCAGTTTCCATTTGAAAACCCTCAGAAAGTTATATAATTAAGGACTTACCAAATCAGCAATGTCAAAATAAACCCACTTTTTTTTTAGAAGGAACACCCAGACTTGTTTTACTTAAGGAGAACTTGGGGACTTAAGAGATGAGCAGCCCATTTCAATTACATGAACTGATTGAGACTACAGGAAGGTAAGGACACACTACTAAATCAATATTGCCAAACTTTGGTAGCACAATGGAAGAAATCAAAATCAGCACATCCTCTAAGAAACCCATGTTAATTGAACAAGCTGGAGAAATATACTGGAGCCTCTTCAAACAGTATTTCATAATTCCTAATTATAAGGAGCATGAACTCCATTAACACTTTTAAAGCTGTGGACAGCTTTTCTGAAACCTAGACACGAAAGCATTTTTCTGGGTCCTACACTTGGAATCTATGATACACCAATTAATCAGCTACTTCTTCATTTCCAGTACTTTCAGAATGCATATTAATCAAAAAGACCAACATTAGTTAACAGCTCCTATTCCCTATCAATTAAATTGGAGTCTTGGAATAACACCTTCATAAAATACAACAAAACAAAACCCCTCCCTCTGAGTTCAAACTTCAATAGACTTTGTGGGGTTTTGGGTATTTTTTTTAATACTTGCAGCAATATAAGATAAGATGCTGGACTTTCTTGAAATGGCAAAGAGATATTCTGGGAGCAACTCCCTTAGGAGAACTGCCAACACAAAACAGCTGAATGTGGTACATCTTACAGGCTGACAGTAAGACTTGCCAGAGCTGTAGTACATAACCAGTCACTAATAAGATTTATTTTAATACTTCTTACTGAACTGGCTGACTCATACTCTCCAGAAGCACTGTGCATATTTCATCTTAATCAATGGAAGTACATCTGTTATACCAAGACATAATCATGCCCTGAAACCATTTTGGTTTGTACCAGATAAACCTTATCCATCTAGAAAGTGAATTTACCAGCACCATCACAAATTCTCCTCCACAGGAAAAGGTTCCATGGAAATGGAACTATGATTTAATATTTTACCAAGTTTTAAGAGAAACATTAGTTTCAATACATGTTTGACAACTTTGTATAAAGATGGAGCAGCTTATCTATTCAAAATTGTTTCTTTTTTCCTTCTGAAGATTATTTCTAAATTAACTGAGTAAATCAAATCACTCCAAATTTATTTTGGCACAATCCAAACAAGTGCTTCATCTCCTGCATTTACAGACCAGCAGTTCTATTATCAAAGTTAAGAATCTGCAGCTGCTTTTCTTCCACTTTTTTGATTACTCAATGACAGTGAGGCTTGCTGCCATTTTATCTGTAAAATAGGTACAATCCCTGGTGTGTGGATGTATTTTGTTTCTGCTGGTGCTTGATAGGAGTCTGTTTTCCTCTCCCTCTTATCTCTGTGTTAGACCAAAACAAAATAAACCAACAGTAACACAAAGAACAGAATTTCAGCAGATTCAGATATTAGAGATCTATACAGAACTAAACTAAAAACAGGGATGTGGAAAAGTAACCACTGGTAAGGAAATTTATGCCCTTGTAAAGGAGCAGTCAGTGGTGGGCCATGTGCTCCACCCTCAATTCCAGGTGGTCAGCACCCCGAGATGGCTCTCTGGCTGAGTGGCCAACTTTGACCCTTGTTTCCTGGCTCAGTCTTACTGCTGTAGAGGCCACTTGTGAACTGCATCTCTTCCAATCAAAAAACAGACAAACATCAGTACTTGCCAACATCTCATAAATTAAAATTGCAAACCATCACGTTCTGCCTTCACCTCTGTTTGAGGTTAGTGCTCAGGGCAGCCTCCCCCAAGAGCAGCAGTGAGTGCACAGCTGTTAGGCCAGATGCATTCCAGGAAATTGTAGCTTCTTACAACATAACCTAGGTCAGTAAAATTCCAAGAAAATTTGTCCAGACAGGCAAGAAATATGGCTAGCAAGTGTTTGATCAGAATGCAACATGACTGAACAATTATTTTTTTAAGTGTGATCAAGCTGGAAGGTTTCAACATCTTCCCATCCTCTTAAGTATCTCCTCTGGCACAAGAACATGAAAAACATTACTATTCCTGTCTAAGAAGCACACAAACAAATGGCACTGCTACTGGAAGCCAAAGCCTTGCTTTGCAGGGCCCATTATCTCAGCCACCCTACTGACTGCCAAGAGACAGGCGGAGTCTGAGGTACAGACACACCCATAAGAATGTGGCCTACAAACACCAAACCCTTCCACACAAAAGCTGTTGCAGAGCTGGCACACTACACTAATTTATCTTGAACTGCTGACTAGAAGTGGATCTAACATAACAAATGTAAAATTCCTTTACTGATTATCTGGAATTGTATCCTCGTATTTCTAATGCAATTCAGTGACCTCAACAATGAGGTCACTGCAGACTTCTGCGTGTTGGCTTCACAGAAATAGTGGTGCCAGAACTACTTTTTACTGTAAAATTGTAAGCTGCTTCCACAAAATTAAGATTTTCTTTCTGTGCAAATAATTTCTATAGATTAAAAGTTTACAGCTTGGTGCCTTTTAAAACTGTACACAACTTTATTTAGTAGCAATATACATCTAGTCAAGCAATTAAAAACAGGCTTAGAAATTTATAGTGTAATTTCTAACTAACCAACCTGCCTATTTTACAATACATTTCCAGAACTCAGTGTTTTATAGCTACTTCCACTCATACATTCACTGCCCCTAGTTTTGAAGCAACTCTGTGGTAACCACCCAGTTTTGACACCACTGAGACAACAACTTCCTTTCCAAATCAAGGATCACAGGCAGTTGATTTCTGCTTGCAGAAATGCTGTAACAGAGTGTAACTTGAAGAATATGATTCCTGCAATTCTTTGATGATAAAACTGACTCCTATATCTAATATTTAATAAAAACAATTTCAATACAGTCATTACCCATTGTAAGACGCTAAACTATTGGAAGGTCCATCCAGCCAAAACTAGAGAACACTGCCGTCTGCAGGACTTGCCTACTCTTACTATCACCTATAAACAGTGCACAAGAAGCTGTTTTTGTTTTAGTGGTGTTGATATAAAGGTTATCCTGTCAGAAGCTCAAAATGAGAATTCATTTTAAATTTTCTCTTTCTCACTGGAGCTTGCAAAGTGCATCAGCAATTAACAATTCCTATCACTTCTCCCAGTTTGCTGTGTGAAAAGGCTCAGAACTCGTCTTACAAATTGCTCTTTTGAAGATCAAAGAGAAGCCGAATTTGTCTTGTGTGTGCTCTGGATGAGTTTGTAATTTACTGGAACTTTCAGAGGAGGCTTGGCAGCATACTCGTTTGACAGCCCCAGGGCACAGGATTCAGGGGAGCTCTGTGACTCTTCCCTTCTGAGTTCCTTCCTTAGCTTTAATTGGCACCTCATTAGAAATTAATGAAAATGACATCCTCTGTTCTTCCTGCTCCGGGCGTAGAATGCTACAAAAAGGCCCATCACAATTCATAACACATTCAATTTATATAGCAATGGCTCTTAAGCATTATTTATGAGATGTGAATTTCTCGTCAGCAGTTAATAACTTGAACAGAGCGGACAAAGAATGAAAAAAATCTTGAGTGTATGTGTGTATGAAAACAAACAAATCTTTCTACATCTGAAAAATGTTGTGTTTGAATTGCTGTAACTCCCTTCTCAGTAGTGAATTGTTGTTCTACACAGCAAAGCCCTGCAGCACTGTCAAATCTGTCTAAAATTTCATGTAGTGTCAAGGGAATGAGCTCAGCAGCATCACCTCTCTCTGGACAGGGCTTACAGCAGACAGGAGAGCCAATACAGCAGCCTCCCAGAGATCTCTGAGCCAGGGTAAAGCACCAGTCCCTCTCTCTGTCTCCCTGCCAAATAGCTGTGCCTTGTTGGACAAGTCCCAGTTAACAGGATCAGTATTTGCGGATTTGTCTACATTAAAAAAAAAAAAAATCGTTCAGTATGTATATATATTTTTTCCTTTCTACTATGTCTCACTAAAAATCTCACTGGAGGACTCACCAGGACAAATCATCAATAAGACAATTTCCAGTACTTTTAACATTAGGACAAGAAGATGTGCAACAGCAAACAATTAAATTATTGGTCTGTGGAGTTTATCTGGATTTTAACAAGACTGTTTCAGACACAGCTATGGACCAATACTTTTATGCTTTAAATCCTTTTTCCTTACATCCAAGCAAACCCAACGTTTGTCATTCTGAAGATGGTGTCTGCCTTTTTATTGCTCCTGATATCAGATTTTCTCTTAATGTTTAAAACTGGGATGGGTTTCCCCCATTTTCCCCATTGCTTCAGTTCAGGATTAAGATGCCAAGAATTTAATGGCAGTGGTTCAAAGCTCAGTTCAAACAATGTTCTATGTTGACCATTACTTTTGAAGAGTGTATGTGCTTATTTTACACCAGTTGATTCTATTCCATCGCCTCCACCTGACCACACATCGTTACCTGTGCTTCATATTAGGACAGAAAAGGATAAACCAGTCATGTGTGGATTTAGGAAGCATTTTAGATGAAAATTCGACAGATCTGTTCTACTGGATTTTCCATCACCTCCTCCCAGGGTTTTTGAATGGGCTTGTCATTCATGACCTAATTTTACAGACAGCAGGACAAGGTAAGCAAGAATGGTTTCTCAGGCAGCATTTTTAAAACTGACCAGAGCCACATGCTGCTGATGGGTAAAGCAGTTTGGGTGACGGGAAGCTGAGGCGCCCTGTGTTGCCCAGTTGCATTTTGCTTGCTTCTTATTAATCTGACTATTAAATGTAAGTGGCACAGGGTATGCCCACATTCACATCACATCAGAGCACAGCTAACTCCCCTTACTGCACACACTATTAATGAAACATTGTAACTGCACAGAAACCAAAGATCTCCAGGTTTTTTAGCCCTGTTGTACACATGGAAATAGACTCCTGCCTTCTATTTTCTCATTAAAAGTATGGAATAGAAATGTTTATAATAAAAACAATAAACTATATAGCATGTAATACAGGAATGCAAATTTTCATCTCCTCACTTATTGCTGAGGAATTCAGAATTTTTTTTCACATTCATGTTTTATTAACACGTTTTATGAACTTTAACAGAAATATTTCCATAAAGCTATATATATCCAGTAGAAGAAAATTAAAGAATGATTCCTAAAACATTTATATTGCAAGAGTATTGAATTATGGAACCACTTCATGAAAACTTGAGAGGAACCAACCAAACATATCTCTAATCCTATTTTGGCAGGTCTTACTTTATAATTTTAAAAGCATTACTGATCAATAAAAGGGCTTTTTAAAAGTTGCTTTCAACTTAATTCTCTTACATAGCTCCAATATTGCAGAATGCAGGAAAGAAACATTAATGATGTTACATAATGGTTAAGCAATCATTTGTCCAATCCACCCCAAAATTCAAACTCTCTTGCTCCCAATATTAGGGACCATTCTGCTATTTCAGTCAGGTACCTGTGAGCAGCCTGGTTGTTGTATACATGACAACAGCAGACCAAGAGCAGAAATTCCTGCCTCTACCATGCTGAGCAGAAAGAGCCATCCCAAAATGTGTCATTGATAGCCCTGAATTTCTTCAGTTTGATAAAAATGTTACCAGACACTTCAAAGTATCCTGACACATGATTTCCATAACAAGAATTTCAACATTACAGCTTTTGATTTCATGTTTGGTGGCTTCACACATGATGTATGTTAGTTCTGTGCCAGTGCTCCCATAGTGAAACAAGCCTATCTCATGTCCAAAAGAGCCCAACACAACAGTAATCTCTACAGCCTAAAGACACACAGATGCTGAAGAGAACAAAGCACAACAAAATCTCTGCAGCTTTCTATTGCCTCTCTTCACTTGGCACTTAGTATTCAGTATAGGATTAACTGTCTTTGTAACTATTTTAGCCCACCCTTCCTCTCCACACTGGCGCTCAGAAGGACATGCCTTCTCTCCAGAAAATAGTTTTAATGCAGGATTTTATATTTCACAGGTGCAATGTGAATTGCACCTACCACCTGTGCAGATCCTTTGGAAATTATCCCCTGCCTGAGACACAATAGAGTAACTGAAGCAAACCTCTCCAAATGTACCAGCACAAGCATTGTCAGAGAGTTAAATGCAACCTTCAACACATAATTATATGAAAAAATAATTAGCAGGTAAAACTACCACATACATTATCACTGGGTCTAACGAGTACATTTAAACCAGTTAAGAATGCAACTGTTCCATGAAGGAGAGAGCACCTCCTCTGGAATCTAGCCACATTAATTATTGTTTCAGAAAGATTATTTGCACTTAATATGAAACCTGAAATTAGCTGTCTGCATGGGATTATCATCCTCAATTCAACTATCTAAACAGTGTCATCAACTTTGGAAAAGCCAAGGTCGCTGATTTTAAGTGTACGTCTTCCCCCCACAAACTAAGAGTGAGAATGAAAATATTTTCAGTTAGAGGGTTTTTTTTGATTTAATTTTTTAATATTAATGTAATTATAACATGCAGAAGCAGATACTGACCTATGTTCCTTTACACCCTATAGAAACCTTCTTTGCATATTTATTGTATTGATGTGCTTTGTGCTTCTTCTGTCAAGTGGGTATGATGCCCTTCCTGCCTTACAGGGACTTCTGAAGTTAAATTCATTAATTTTTGGCACCTCTTGAGACAAGGCAGTACATCAAGGCCACAGTTTTAAAGGGGAAATTAGGCAGGCACTAATTATAACTTTTTGCTAGCAGTGGAACCTCTAGCTTCTGTTTAAAGCACGTATCCAAGGTGAAAAACCTGAGTGTTGTCTGCATTTCCACATGTGACACAGATCTGAGCACGGCTGCGTTCAAAAGGTGGATGCTACTGACACACAGTACTCACCACAGCGACACGATCCCAGCTCCTGCTGGACTAGTTCCAGTTTTGTTTGGCACTGGAAGCATCGACGTCTGCTCTTCTGTTTGGATCGACTGGTTTCTTCAGGCCTGTCATTACTGTCATCCAGTAGCCGTGGCCGTTTCACAGGAGAAGCCTCACTCTCCGACTGTGAATCTGTTGTATTCACAACAAATATTTTAGGAAAAATATTAGAATTTCCTCGCTGAGGCATTCCTTTAGGCAGACTGAAGGTATATTGCTTTCAGCTGGGGTCACCACCGAGCAGTGTGATACCTCCCATTCTATTGCATATGCATGTTTTCTTACCAACCAAAATGAGCATCAAGTAAAGGACAAATTATCTTTGTTCCCTATAAGAACCCCTCCTGCTGTCAATACCGAATATAAAATGAACTGATTAGCTTCCTTCCAGCCTTAGCTGGGTCATACAGAGATACATGTAGAGCACACACCATCCTAAACAATTGCAAGCTTCATCTGTCATCTCATTTATTTTCTCCTATGTGCCGCATTTGGTGTCCCTGCACAAACTGACTGAAGTGATGAAAAACAACTGAGCACAGGTTTGACCTATTTCCTTTCCTGGGCAGGAGGGGTATTTTTCAAGCACAGCATGTAAATTGTATCTCTTATGACTGAAGGCAGTACATGAAAGCACCATACCATGCTTCCCTCTCTTTCCACATGGATAACAATTTAAATGTAAATTAGTATACACCAACAATACAACCACAAACAAAATAAGCATGATCTGTACATAGATCCTATAAATTCCAAATGCTCAGCCATTTCTAAAGTATTAGTCAGAATACTATTTGCATTAATATCTTCATAAATTTCAGCTTGTAAGAAAATGGTGTGTGGAAAGCCTTTAGAAGTTGAAGTTTACAACAGTCTTACTTCAGGTAGCATAGTGCCTTTTTTTCAATCTTTTTTTTTTTTACAATGGAGAGGGTATTGACGAGGGTTCTAGAGTAGTACATGGAATGTACACTACTGACGGAACTGTGAGATGGCCAGGCCTCGTTTTTGTGGCGTGTCAGAGACATGACATTTCAGTGGATCTGCAGCTCTGCAATCCAAGTCAGGTCAGAAAAGACATTTTTCCCTTCTCAGATCTGTGCACACCAGAATCAGTGCTGTATTTCTTTGTAATAAGAGCTGCAAATAAATCTAATCCCAGCTGTACTAAAAATTAAATTGTTTGCTGTAGTGCTGCAAGGAGCTGCTGAAAGACATTACTGTAATCAGTCAGTATTCTACTGCATGATGGTGAACAAGGAAAAAAAGCCCATTAGCTGAGTTAAATCCCTTTTGAACCAACATTAATCCAACAAATAACAGGCTAGATCTATCTTTTTGGCAGGATGGTAACCTATTGAACATATCTGTACCATTATTCTAAGATTCCATTGCTTTTGTGTGCTTTGTGCTGTCCTGGATTAGGCAGGAAAAGGTAACTGCCATGGATACAACACTGCCCATAACCTTGTTATGTAGCTATCTTACCTGAGCCGCTGCTTATCAACATCATGACTTTCCTTGAATAAACACCTAAAGGAGTCAGACTTGGAATACTTGGTAGCTTCTCCCTTTGGGGACGCTGTTAACTCCTCCTGGCTCCTCACGTGCAACACAGACTAATTCACATTTCTTACCTGTGTTTCAGCCCTAGTGTCACAGTACTTTTCTAGCTGTTGTACCCCACTGCCACAAATACACACCTTGCCTCACTGGGGCCTACTTTATTTCTGTCATACCGCTCTCAAGATATGCTGAAAATGTGTCTGGCTTTACAAGAAGTATAAAGCCTCTGCATCTCACATTTCATAGAAGAGCGAATTGCTTTCTGCACTGCATACAGGTGATAAGTTTTTATTAAGCTGCAATGATTTTATCTGATGTGTGCTTCAAGACAGCCACCTCTTTGATCAGTGTCACAGATTACAATTTACACCTTACAAAATACATATATTAGGCCTAAACTAACATTCAGTACATAACATACTTCACCTCTGCATGCTTGGCTGTGCAGGACCCTTTGGCAAGGAAAAGAATGTAGTGCGTAATGCATTAATACAGCTATGGAACCTGTCTTAAATCTCTGGAGAAAACAGTTCAAGGCAAAGATCCTCTGAACAGACTGCCTGACTCCCTGAACAGAGATCCCAACTCATACTCAAGGGCCAACAGTCCTGTCCCATGGACACTTGTTTTCAGAGTGCCTAGAACACCAGACTAGCCTTGAGTGTATAAGGACAGCCCCTCCAACAGGCAGATTCTGTCCTGTGACCCGGCTGACTCAGTGTTCGGTAAAACCGGCTCCAGCCCACCTTGCTGCCCCAGATGGAGATCTACATCATTTGCAGTTTATTCACTACTCAAAGAAACAGGTAAATTGGCATTATGGAACTGCTGCCCCCAACACATCTTGGCTTCTGGAAATATAAGCTATTCTGGTAGTTGTCAGAAGCCAGTTTGGTATTCCAAATTATGCTGATGGAAACCATAGTGGTCTGTTGATCCTGAAGTCCAAATAAAGGATTCATGATGTGAGTCAACCAGGGTCTAGTAAGTTAACGAAACCATATGCCTTAATGAGAAAAATACCTACCTCAAGTTAGGCTAGTGGTCCTACAAATGAAAATACTTAATAACGCATTTTCTGTTCATTGGTGATGACTAACTGTATATTAACATGAGTTGGTCATTATCATAGAAATTATAGATATCTCTTTTTTTACAATGTATATCAGTAATAAACAGTTTCTGCCATAAACTAAAACACTTAGCACTGAGACAAACTCAGCCTGGCTCTCAGTGACAGCACCACCTCTCTGATCACTGACTGCCCAGGGCCTTGAACACAGGAGTCCAAGCCAACACGCATCACAAACCAGACCCACAGCACACACACTTCCATCTTCCCATGGGCAAATACAATGAGCAAGGAGAAGGCACAGAGCAGAAATCAGACCTTTTAGAGTCAGTCCTGTGTGCATTTCTTCCAGCTCATGATACTTTTCATGGTACTGATACATGCAATACAGGACACAAAATACATCTTCCAGCACCTGGAATCTTGCAACCTTAAAGTTCAAAGGTATTGAACAGATCTGATAGCAAAATGAAATTGTCATACATTGCTTTTCTACCTGGAGTGCAACTGAAAAAAAAACCCTAGGAATACAGTCTGAAGTGCTGCAACTAGGATCAAGAGTAAATTGCCAGTATGAACCTTTAAACAACCAAAAAAGGCTAAGAGAAGAGGGTTCTCTCAGCCAGTGACTGACAGTGGCCTTTCTCAAAAGGTTGGTTCATTCAACAATGGCTACTCCAGTTACTCCTTCCTTGGCTTTTAAGAAACATTCTCCATGCTTGACTTGCATTTCAGCATTGCACCTAAACCAACAAATACCCAGTCCGAGAGAAAAAAAATGCTCCTTTTACCCACAGACATCAAAAATCATAAAACTTCTCTGTAAAAATCAACAATAAGGATGAGAAATCCCCAAAATTTCAGGAAGAAACTGCTCAGCAGAGTAACTTCCACTGACACATTCTCACTGCAATTTGAATTCTGAGTTAAGAAACAAACATTCTTGTAACTGATATCTGATGGAGATCCTTCGAATTTTCTATCAAACTCCCATTTGTAATGAGAGAACAAAGAAGTTCAGTTAGGCAAGGCTGAAACTGGAGGCTTGTCTGGGATCAACAAGCGGAGCACTGTTCCTAAAAATATTATGTCATGGACAGAAACTCACATTTGTTTCTCACTGTCACTGTTCTCATCTTCATTACTCATGTTCGCCCCTCAAATTTTTTTTAAAAAAGGTGCCTGAGCTGAATTCCACTCCCTTTCTCTCCAGCCTTGGAGGAGTTTTCAGGCTGCATGAAGATGGCTTCAGTTACAATCATGATGGCTCCTCCATGGCATTTGGGTGGAGGCTGGGATGCTATAGGCCAACAGAGACATGGGCTAACAAAACTTAACAGGGGAGGAGGAAGGATGGAAGAGATGGGAAAATAGTATGAAAAAGAGGATCTCTCCTCTGCTGCTGCCTTCTTCAAGAAGATGAATCTGTTTAATCTCTGGTTTCATGACAGCTTTTGAGGCAGTCAGTCAGGGGTTTTTTTCTTATCATAAAGAACCCATCACACAGACTGGCATTTATGATCTCAGCTGTCTGTGCAAACACCAGAACAAGCAGTCTTTAATGAACCCTCAAACATTACTGCCATCTCCCCTGAAACTATTTTAGAAGCAGCTTAAGCTGTTAAAACCTCTGTCCACGAAGAAGCTTGCATAGTCACAGACAATAACTATGTAACATGGATTAACTAAAATTTGAGCAATAGCTTGTTGCCAATTTCCAGTTGCTGTTTGTTTTTTTTTGTATTCATTATTCTGTTCTTAGATGAGGGATTACTTAACTGCCTGGCATGTTGATTATACATTAAAAATTTCATCTAGAGAAAACTGCCTCTATAAAAATCTTCCCTATCACGTTTACCAGAATCATTATTTAAAATAATCTCTCTAGTTCAAATGAATCTAAAATTAACATAGTTGTTCCAAAGCCCTTTTGCTTGTTGACAGTTAATGAAGAAACAGAAATTCAAGATTAACACCTCATAAGCTGAGTCTGACAACTGTGACCACCTCAGTCCCTCCCTGTTGCTGTACAGTGCTGTGGAAAACGTTATCCTGAAACTCTGATATTTCATTGAAATGAACATCCTATCTTGTCTTCTCACACAATCGTGACTGCATCTCAAGGCTGTGCACCTCTTTGGAAGCATTCACACCCAGAAGATTTTTTTTTTTTTTTGTGAATTCACCTCAGTGTTTTTTTTAAACACTACAGACAGATGTCTCAAAAATATCTTACATAAGCCCTCTGGTAATATTTAATCACACAATCTCTTTTCTAGTATCATTGCAGGGCCCTTAGCATCATTATTTCACTGATCTATTTTTCCCCCTCCATAGTTTAAAAGCAACTGCACTAAAACTCAATGTCCCTAAACAATGTGGAATCAAGAAACCACAAGGGAACAGTCTCTAAAGAACTCACATTCCATCAGTTGCTTCTGTGCCTCAGGAGGCTCTCCATGAAATCACACTGGAGACTATAAATAACACCCATAAGTTGCATTACGTAAGTTACTATTTCTCATCCATCACCACAACCATGCAATAGTAGTTGTTTCCAGCTCTAATGAGTAAAAACCACCAATAAAAAACCCCCACAACTTTCAGCCTAGCTGTTTGAGACATATAAGTGGAAGAACTGCTGCAAGATGTTCTAAATGTGAAACACTACTAATCTGCTTCAAGCTCTTGACAGGAAAATTCTCCTTTCCCCCTTTGCCATAGAGCTAAGAAAAAGAATTCCATTACAGACTTGAAGTGCTGGATTAATTTAAAAAAAAACCACAAAAACAAACAAACCCTCAAAAAACAAAAAAGGAACTTAGCATGTATACTGCTTTGGATGTAAGTGGTATTTTTGTGTTCAACAACAGCAGGGCTTCATTTTTCCAAACTGAGAGCTGGCACACATGACATGTTGTTCGAGAAGAGGATATACATATATATGTATGTATGTGACTGAATGAGTATTAATCACTATGATTTCAGGGAAACAGACAAGTGTGGGGGTATAACCATACATATAGATTGGGTAACCTTCCACTTGCACATAAGAAAATGCTTTCTTACTGTAGGGGAGACCACACACTGGCACAAGTTGCCCAGGTGGGTTTGTGGAAGCTCCATCCTTGAAAACCTGACTGAACACAGGCCCCACAGCCTGGTCTAGGTGACTTTGCTCTGAGTAGGGAGGTTGGATCACCCTCAGCCTTTCTTACTTCCAAGATTCATGGATAGGAAAATAAAATCTAAAATTATATACTAATTCCTTCCCCCCATTCACATTTTTTGTTCTCCTCTAAACCCATGTTGTCAGTATTATCACCTGGAAAAAGGAAGTACACTATGCTGCAGTATAACTTAATGAAGGTGTTAACTACCATCTCTAATGAAACAGAAGAGACTAATCTAATGCATGTTGAAAATATATGACAAATAGTGAACTACATAGGCTCCTGCATGCATTTTAGCTCAGCTAAATTGGAAAAAGTGTGAAAATGGCTATTATCCTTTCCTGTCAATAAAATTCATAATTGTTAAATTATGTGAAAAGCTAATTAGTTTTCATCTCATATTTAGGCTCCTGTACTACATCTGGTTTACATTTAAGCTTTTGCATTACTTCCTCCATACTCTCTGATGTCAGCATGTCTTTAGTTAATAGAAATGTTAATTTATTTCTCAAACATTTTTACTTATATATACCAGATTGCTTCAAACAAGCACATATTTAAATGTATTCAGGCACTTGTCCCACACAGTTCCTTGGATGGATTAACTTCAGGCATTTCAGTTAGTTAAAACATTTCCTAAGGCAATGGCCACCTCTACTGCTGCTGGCTGGCAGAAGGAGATTGTTTGTTTAGAACACTACGTGAGTGGGGCTCCTTTCCTGAATTACACCCATGGGAGAAGTCTGCAAACCTCCAGAGCCACAAAAGATGAGCTTGTGAAGAGAGAACAGGTTGGACAGTCCTGGCCTGCTGTTCATCTCGTGCTCCAAGGGTAAACACCTGAAGAACATGTTTAAAAACAGCTGCCGACAGCAACATCATACATACACAGAGCGACTGGTGGTGCGTACAGGCATGAGGTTGAATTCCCACTGTCTTGATTACTGGGGGCAATTGATGCAGGGTAGAAGCTTGATACTATTCTTACGATGCTAAGGGAAGCTGGTTTAGGTTGTTGGTGGGAGTTTTTACAATGGCTCATAAGCAGCACCTCATCTTCATATATTTAGACTATTATTAAGAATGAACCTCGAAAACACCAGAAGAGAAAAAGGGGTCACAACACTAAACTCAAAAAAACAAAAACAAAACCAAAAAAATTTATGGTGTCAATTTGAACTTCTTTTCTTGTTATTAAATTATGTACTTTAATAGTACAGGGCTAGGGCTGGGAGAGGGACAAAGGCCAATTCTGGAGCTGGAGAACAAATGACATCCTAAATGGCCTGGATAATCAGAACAAGATTATTAAGTGAAAGGATAATGCACATGTACGAATAACTAAATGGAAAGGCAAGACACAAATAGGAAGAAGAAAGTCCTAACAGTAATTACAAGATGAAGAACCTATGAAGACAAATCATGGACATCCTGGCCATTCCACAGCACCTGAAGACTGCTTAGTAGTACTCAAATATGCATATTTACATATCTGAATATGTATGCAGAAATACACATAAATAAGCTCACATTGGTTCTGATAAAATAGGAAATTTAAAAGCATTCAGCAATATCATAGTTTTGGTTTTGCTGACTTCAATGAGAACCTTCTTATGCTTTGTGAAATTCTCTAAAATATGATTAGCAAGAATAGATAATGCTATAAATATTTCATATCTGCTAGTCAGCTCCAGCATGCATAAATAAGTAGTACTGCTCTGCTTCCAAATCCTAGTGGTATACTCTAGCTACGTCCTCATCAATCAGATGGTATACAGTATTCAGGAAGGTAATTCTTCAAACTAATAGCCTAAAACCAGTTCTATATAGAAAATATTTGCTCTGTTACTTTTCACTCATATACAGAGTTTTCCTTAGTAGACCCTTCCCCCACTGGTATAATGAGGGTTTTCCAAGGCTAAGAGAGATATTCAGAAGAGGAATTGTAAAGAACTCTTGCCTGCTAGCAGTGGAAAAAATACTTACCAATATTTATCTTTGAAAAAAACTGATTTGTCTTTAACTGCAGAACTTCAGTGATGCCATTAGTAACAGAAATCTTGCCATGAGAGACTATAGTTCCAAGGATAGTACCTGATTAATGTCAAGGGAAAAAACTCTAAGAGCTCTTGTATTTTGATAAAAATTTTTCTGAATGCATTTTGAGAAGGTTCTGAAATGTACAGCTAATCCATCTTCAAAGTACGCTTAGTTTTAATTCTGTTACTTTAAATAAAGCTTAACAATCAGTTTGTATTTTGACTGTGTTACTTTTTCTAGCAATTTTTTTGGTGGTAAGAAACAATCAGCCCTGGCATAGGACACAATTCCTGTATACCTGATGGGTGTCTACAGTCCGCCAGAACCAGAAGTCAGGCTGGTTTACAAGGCAGTTCTTACTGAAAGGAGGTATTTTGGAAGTTTCCACACTAACCTGAACCAAACACCCAGGGAGAGGAAAAACAGATCAGAGAAACTTGGAGGATGCAACAGTACATGCACTGTCTTGTATCTAACACCCAGCTCTTCTTCAATCCTCTTTTTCTCCAAAATGTTGCTCTTACTAATCATTAATCCTCAAAGTTCATGTTACAGAAATAATTTGGAACAGGAAAAAGACATCAATTGTATGGTCACAGAACTGTCACACAAGTAACTTCCTCACTTCCTAGGAAGATACACTTTCCCTGTGTATATTCAACAGACTAAAGAATACTTCCAAAAGGCTTTAAAATTACCTTCATGTATTTTTGAAGTCCTTATGAAAACTATCGTCTAAATGAAAATACTGAAAACTGTTCTTAGAAGTTGTCTGATGCTCATTGAAATAGTCAGAATAGAGAACTTCACCAAGAGCTGGATGAAACCCTTGGGGCATTCACATCAAAAAGTACAGCAGGAATCATGGATTTGCTCCCTGCAGGTTACACGTGCTTAAATATAGTAAAAAAATAAAACTGAATTAAAAAGTAAATGTAAGTGGCTATTTGTTTCAAATATATTTCAGGCCAGTTATTTAATGCTTAATTTCATTAAAAAATCTCCAGTGCAGTAAAGTAACAATTTTAAAATTTTAAACGAGAAGTTTATAATTAGAAATTTAAAATTATGTGTCTCATTTGCTAAAGCATACTTGTAAGGAAGCTGTCTGATCTGAACAGATCAGATCAGGGTGCTGACTGCTGAGGTAAAATCAATTTAATTCTTCAGCCTGACAGGAGCCAGGTCTTTAAAGTTAATGATCTCAACTATTCTTTGCGACATTCTCCACACTGTCAAAATTAAAACAAACCTTAGGCTTACCAAATCCTCTTCCAGTAAAGTGTAGCTGAGAAATGCAAGATGTACAACCCTGATTTCTTTACCCTTGAAATTAATGGAGATGTGCTTTGTTTAAAGTTTTGAGATGAAATTTTTCCAGCAGTCTCTGGTTATAAAACAAGGAGTTCAGAGCTGTTAGGAGAACAATGTTAAGTAAGGGTAATAGATGTATATTCTTTCATACTATATACCTACTGTCAGAAATCATTTAATTGACCATAGAGATCTTGAGAGTTCTGAAAACTAAACATGGCATGAAACCACTAAAAAAGTTACATTTTAACTAAAATTTACATAAAGGCCAAAGTACTTGCTCTTCAGTTTCAACAAACTGAAGACAAATCCTTTGTCATCATTCCCTAAGACTTTGGTAAAAAGAGGTGGTAATATCTGAATTTTAAGACAATGACCTTTTAATTGCATACTTCTGTATTTGGCAACAATTTCACCATTTAGACTGAAAAACATCAGCCTACAGAGAAAACGTGAGAAAATGCTGAGAGCAGCAGCACATGTTTTTTCAGGACAGGAAAATCTCATTTATGAAAGCACAGGTCATTATCCTGCTCAAGGCCCAAGAGAACAGTGCTGCATGGACTGCTCTCCCAGCACTTTGCTTTGCAATGACCATCCCAACCGTCCCACCTTTCCAAGAGTCTCTCTCCTGGCTCTTCTCCACAGTGCTTGAAGCACTCAATGCTTGCCAGTACTTCCAGACCTCAGTTCTCATTAAGTGCTATGAATGCTACTGAGGTTAGACTAAGTATCTCTAAATACTCATATCGTATTTGTTTTCCATTAGTGTCACTGAAAAAATTGGGTTGGAAGGGATTTCCGGAGGTCATGCAGTTCAGTATCCTCCTTGATGCAGAGCAAAACATCAAAGAAATTGGATCAGGTTGGTCAGGGTCTGGTCCATTTTCAAAAATTTTCAAAGACTAAGACTTCACAGCCTCTGAGGGTACCTATTCCAGTGCCAACTAGAGGGGAAAAATCTCTTAAACAACCCGCTATACTGTTTCTAACACAGTTAATCCAGTTGTTTGTTCCTATCATCTGGTACCTTTAGTTTGACATTCAAAATAATTTTCTTTCTTGCTGACAATTCAATGTAAACTCCTCTCAAGGGATCATCCTGTCCTATTGACCCAAGTACATTTTCTTCCAAGTTGTTCTTTTTTGTGGGATTCAGAATATGGAAATGAAAACAGATGAAAATTTTGAAATAAAAGGAGCAAAAAGAGATAAAGACAAGTGAAAGCTGAGGAATGGACTTACACAAACCCAGACAGTCTTAAAGGGGTTATTTAGTAAAAAATGAAAAAGTTTCAAGGGCTTATCTGAACTGCACAAAGGATAAAAGAAGACGAATTTGGGTGATTTGAGAGGATAAACAAAGATAGGGTGAATAACTGTTTAAAGTACTTGGCGGACATTTTCCGTTAGGATGCTGAACTTGAACTGACCTCAGACAGCTGGGAGTACTATGAGGTACACAGAGGTGTGAGTCTCAGCACCTGCTGGGAGCTCACACAGGCCAGGAGGCCCTCATTCTTCAACCACAGAGAGATTTTGATTATTGCTTTTTGCTTCTATTTTACTGAGTTGGGTTTTTTCCGCTCCACAAGGAAGAAATGGTTGATTCTTATAACCTATGAATCTCTGAATAACCAAAATCTACCTGAATTATTGCACATTTCTGCCACTCACACCAGCATACATCAAATACCACTCTCTGCATGATGTAGTGTCCTGGTTTCCACTGGAAATTTCTTCCTAAAAGCAGGTAGAGTGGTGTGCTTTGGATTTGGGATGAAAATAATGATGTTAACACACTGATGTTTTAGGTGTTGCTACGCAGTGTTTACACAGATTAAGGGCTTTCCAGCTTCTCATCCCACAAGTGAGAGGGGCTGGAGGGCACAAACAGCTGACCCCACTGCCTGTTCCATCCGTTATGGTGTCATGATCAGCATACAAACTGGGGGCAAAGCTAGCCAGGGGCTGCTGCTCAGGAACTGTCTGGTAAAAGCCGGATATTTCTCTCTCCTTTTTGCTATTTTCCTTTTTTACAATTTATTTTAAGTAATAAACTGTTTTTATACCCAGGAGTTTTCTTTTTTGGAGATCATGCAAGACTGCCTTACAAGCTCCTAAGAGAACTGATGTGAGTTAGTGTACTTGTGGGGAATAAAATAAAATGGGAAGCATTATAAAATGGGAAGCATTAATAAGCATGTAAGTTATCGTGTCCATCCATTTATCTTATTCCACAACAGTAATTTTACTTCTTAAGGCTGACAGTCCTTTCAAGAATAACTTCAACGGAATGGTAGGAAAAAGGAGTTAATCCTAAGTAAAAGCTACTGGCATGACTCTTGAGTATTTGTAATTTATCTATACAGCATGTGAAAGTGGGCTTTCACAGCCATGATACATTTTTCATCGCTTTGGCCACCTCAACTATCTAGTTTCTTTACTTGATGATCAATGCAAAGAAAAGATAAACCTAGAAGCCACTAAATGTGTGAAAGTTAGTTTCAAAGTCACACTGTAAAAAGTTTCTATTCATCCTAGTTTAATGTACTTTAATACAGGCAAATAAAAGTATTCCTGCTAATACCATAAGATGATAGAAAAATAATCTATTTATTTTATCCTGCCTGTACTGAACAGACAGGACAGGAGTCACTGTTTTCATATGCTGTCATGCTGCTGCACGCCTTTTCATTTCTGAATGCTGTGTTTTTTCTACTACTTGGAAGAAAATTCTCTTCAAAAGTAAACAGCATGAGTGATTAATGTATGAACTACGAAGATGCTTGCAAAACTTCTCTTCAGATCAAAGCAAATATGGACTAAAATTCAAGGCATTTTTTTCACTGCAGTTTAGTAAAGCAATGATTTAGATGTCTAGCACAGAAATGTGCTAGACTGTGACAGATAAAAATCAAGAAAGACTTTTTTACAAAAAAAATATTACCAATTATTGTGTGCTAACAAGCTCTTATAAACCTTCCCAGGAACAGCTGAAGTTTTTAAACTCAGAGGCAAGGATCATCACAGCTAGAGCTGACTTTCAACAAACTTTTTGATGTATCGACCCCAAATGCATCACTTTGGCTTCTCCAACTAACTCAATTAGTCTAAAATCATGGGATGCCTTCAGTGGAAAAGAAAGTTCAGGTGAACCACATCCACTGTTTTTAATGAACAAGGGTGGCTTTGTAAAGCTGAGAAAGGTAAGAGTGGAAATAAATCACACAATTAGAGCAAGTCCTTAATTTTGTTTACTGCTATGACTATTATGATCCTTACCACTAGGAGAATTTAAATCTACAATAATCATAACACTTTGAGAAGGCTCTTAAGATAACCAGGTGGAGAGGAAACCAATCTGTCCATCCAGATAGATATGGGAGCACAGAACAGATAATCCAGCATGTCACAGAAATAGGCAATAAGCTGAGGCAGTAAAAAGCCATCAACATACATCATCTGATCACGGTACGGCGTCATCTCCCAGCCTCTATCAGCTCCTGCTACATCAGTGCCAGTCCCAGGCACTTCATCCTGTTTGTAATTGCTGATGAGCAGCAATAAGGCCTCCATGCCTCAGCTCCCGTCCTTCCACTTCAGCACGCACCTATTAGGTTGTAACTTTTATTTACAGCCTTGCTTGATGTGCTGCTCTATTAGTACAGCCGGAAACTGAGCAGAGGGAGGGGGAAGAGCGTCCCTAATGGGCACTATTATTGCTAGGGCTGGGTGATTTACTATGCTGCTCAAAGGCTGTTCTATCATGTAGGTGAAAGAGCTCCAAGAAGACTGGATTTCAACACAGTGCCCTCCAGAAGTCAAACACTAAAGAATACCTTAATAGCCCCTTGAAACACCAAAGAAAAACAGACCTCCGAGTTGGTTTAGTGGTATTGAACCCCCTCCAGTAATCTTTCGTGTATTTTTTGCTCAGGAGATTAACACTTTAGAGCAATTAAAAAAAGAAAATCTAATTAGTGGTGGATGAGGTCCTTTTGTCCTTACTCAACACATAAGGTTTGATTAAGAAGATGATCATATCAATGTAATGATTTCATGGTTTTGGCTCAGGCTCAAAATCTGTGTACTTCTATTTCCACAACTTGACTTCCCTATAACTCCTTAAAGGCTGTCCTCTCAATTGTGGACGTTCAACCTCAAAGCATTTGGATTCCTGGCACTGTTACAAACAAACAGATATCTTAGTACAGGAACATCAATAAATTCAAAACCTCAAAAAGGACCACAGCCCTGTTTAACTGCTTTACTCAAGCAGTGAAATAATTATTTCCATCTTCTAGACTCAAATTTTAAATTAGAAAACACACAGAGAGAAGAGGCAGGTTCTCATCTTGTACAATATAAACACCACGACACCAATCTACCACAGATATTCTCATAAAATGTGAGCTATCTACATATATAACTGTACAAAATATTACAGATGCACATTTCTCATGAACTGCTACTGAGAAATAAAGTACTTAAACCTCACCAACTTTATGGATATAATGTATGAATCGACTGTATCATTATCACATTTTATCCGCCTGTTTCTATCACCTTCTCTACTGCACAATTAAAACTTAATTGAGCACACTCACACAGCTCCATCAATTTTTTCCAAGTTTCTTTAAGCTGCATAAAAATATTATAAAATCTGTCTGTTCAGAGTTGTGTAGTAAATTGTCACTGAAGCTGTACAGCAGAAAAACAAGACTAATAATATGTTACTTGGTACTGCACTTTCCCAACATGGGCACCTGATACAAATGGGATGTGGATGCCCTGCAGACTAGAGCAAGCCTCCCAGTACCTGCCATCAATCATCACATTACCCAGCCATTAAGAAACAAATCAAATACATAAGAAGCTATACACTGGGCCACACAGTCCCATCTTTCTTCCTACAAAATCCTCAGACTGCTGGTGCTCAGAAGCCTTTGAGGCATCATCCAAACTAATGACTGCAAGGCTTTATTCATTCTTTTCATTATAATCCTTGTCCTGTGGGTACACTGGAATAGAAATGCTTTTACCACAGTGATGATTCTGGTGAACAGGAGGAAAAACCCCACTCTTTGGTGTCATAATACTATTTTTTATCAGAACAGCTCCTACAGCATGCAGGTTGACAAGTGCATTAGGTAAAACCTCTTTTTTCTCTATAAGAACTTTCCCTGTACCTTGGCAGATTTATTGTTTTGATCTTTCTTCAATTGTTACACTCATGCTGTTAAATTATGAAAGGTTTGTCTCCTTCCTTAATATTCTGATGGAAACCTACATATAAGATAAGTAAGTCAAATTTCTAATTTTCTGTCTCAAATGCTGATTTAGGAAACTTTGGGGCAAAACTATGCTTGAAGGGTGAACAGAATTACACAGATAAAATGCAACATAAAATTTTTTTCTTCAAAGCTCTTCCAAGCAGAAGAGAAACAGAACACTTACAAATACTGCTTGACAAATACTGCTTGCATCATTTAAGTAGCTTCCTAGGAAGCTGAAGTGATTCTAGTCTGAAAGAATCTGCAGGGTTTGGCTAGGATAGAATTAATTTTCTTCACAGTAAATAATGGGGCTAATTTTTGGCCTTGTGGTTAAATCCTAGGAAATGTTCACCTATATGGTATGCTGCTCATGCCTGAAGATGCCCACAGCACTTCTGGGTAATATTTTATAGCAAATGTTTTCTTGTCCATTCTCATGGTAATTTATTTTAAAAATGAACGTTTCCTAAAAATTCAAGATCTGGAGAAGAAAACTAACTCCTCATACCAGGTTTATTCATGTAAGAGTACTATTCATAATGACAGTAGGTAGATAACTGAGCAAATAATGTAAAAACCTCAAGGGAAATTGAGGTAATACAAAATCAGTAGATTTAGTTGACTGAAGATTAAAGTTGTACTATCAAATTAAGGTAATCTCCTCATTTTCTTAAAAAATACACTAAATGAAAAAGAAGCATGTACAGACCAAACAAGAGCACAAACTGAAAAAGAGAACTACGGAACAAAGTTAAAGTTAGCCAAGACATTTTTCTCTATGTCTTATGGTTTCATTTGCTTTACTCCAAGGAGCTTTTACTGGTCCCATTTGACACTCCAAATAATGAACTTACATTTATTTTTGCTAAGCACACATAAAAAATTTCCAATGGTACTCTCAGTTTATTGTATCAGTAGCATCATAGCAAGTTTTTAAATTACTCTGCCATCAAAACCAGCTGAACATTACAACAGCTAACATATAAAGAAAACACAATTTAGTAATACCATGAGCAAAGCAGATTAGTTTGCAAGGGATATAGTGGCAAATATTCCATCTTGTTTAGATCCACCTCCATGGCTACATAGAAAAGAAAATTCAGTCTTCCTGCTCTGAAAAGCTACCTTCCAGTTCCAAACTCAGTTCTTTGGCAAACAACTGTGACAGATTATCACTATGTTACTTGAGAGGGCTGCACCTGCACCAAGAGCAAGGTAATGCAGCTTCTCTGTAACCTTGCTTTATTGCAGAACAAGCCAGCTTGTATCACCACACATCTGGTGCAAGCTAACAACACTCACCTATGGAATAACTACAGTTCAGCTCAACAAACAGGAGGTTGGAACACTTTATAAAAGAATGACTTCAGAGGAAATTTCCCTCAAACTCCTTAAAGAGCAAGAGTCCTTACTCAAACTGGAATACCCTTTCTTTCTGCACATAAATGCAAATATAAGCAAAAATTATTTTGGAAACAAAGACTCCCAAGAACATTACCACTACCTACACACCCACCACTCCCCAGGACATTACTGCTTCCAACAGTGATCCTGGTGGAAAGGATCGTGTGAGTTCTTCTCAATCCACCCAAAACCAAAGCCTGGAGCAGACCTGAACCAATGCAGGTAACTTCGCTGCCTGACTGAGCGAGTGCACATATGGTTCTTCAGGACAGATCTCATGCAGAAGCAGTGATTTCAGCCTGGCAATGACCTAACATGTCACTAGTAATACCAGCTCTGTAAGACATTATCCATCTACATCCTGCACATAGAAGTAAAGTCATTGAAAGGACCCAAAGAAAGTAAAATTTAGTCTTGATGCAAAGATCAGCTGTCTATACTTCATCTTCAATCAGGGAAAGTCAATGTATTTAGAACAGTTTTCTACTTAACACTTTGCATTTCAAGGGCAGGATTTCCAAAACACTGTCACAATCATTAGACAAACTGATTACTCCTGTATATCTTGTTTTTACAAAGATTAACTGAAAACAGAGTGTATTTATAGAATTATGTTTAACAGGATTCTCAGATGAACTATCTGCCATACTAATCCTTTTATATGTACATTTCTGTCAGCAAAACAACAATATTTATTTGCATCTGGCATTTGCCAGATATGGTTATTAATCTTTACTATTAAACTATCACTGCTAAATACAGTGCAAAACCTAATTCTTCGATCCCACAAAACACATACCTGAGTCACAAGATCTTTTGGTTGGTGTGGTTAACGAGGCATGAGCTGTACCTGTGCATGGCCCACCTGGAAACAGAGAAGATGGTATGTCTCAAAACATCACCCATATTTAATATTTACAACCAGATCATGATTATACTGAGGAACATAAAACATGGAGGAGCACTTGTCTTTGGACAGTACATATGGAAGTAGCTCTACTCTCAGTACTTCTTTCCCAGATGAATCTGAATGTTTTGTGGTAAAAAAAAAAAATAGATGAAAACTTGGGACAAAGTTACACTTTTTAAAATATATTTTATAAATATTTCAAGAGGCATTTTTAGGAAAATATACACCGTAATTGCAATGCTAGAAATGTATTTAAGTGACCCACAAGTAACACAAGGGACAAAGTGATCACTTCTCTGATATCAAACCTTGTTACTGACGCCAGTGAGATAACAACTGTGCCCCTTACCTTGTTCTCGTTATGTGTTCTAAGTGTGGCACAAGCATATGCTAACAAGCTCTTTCCATGTTTAAGGTTTTTTGGCTCTGGACTCTTGCCCACTCATCTGGCACCTGGCTTGGTAGTAAATTGCTTTCTGCCTTTTATCTTTACATGCATCATTGTTGAGGAGTTCTCCAGAGATCTTGTTAAAATAGCAACCGATTGAGTGTACACAGTGACTTGCAGTAAAAAAAAAAAAAAAATAAAAACTCCATGCAGGGAAGCCAAGACAAACTGACAGTAGCATTACCAATGGTAATAACACATCATAGCTTTGAAAATTGGATATTATAATAAATGGGAAAATGCTAGGGAGCCTGAAATTGAGTTAGATCTACTAGAGTTTGGCTATCAAACTACCAATAATCAAGTCTGCACTAAATTGCTGGTGGTACAGTAATACTTGCTGCCAATATAACAGAGCTTAGTACTAACCAGATAACCTTTAACATTAGGTCTTCATGCACTGAAAAATACTAAAACTACTTTTTCCTTTTCCCCTCCCCCCCCATCTTTGCATATCTGGAAAGCCACACTGTGACTGTGGGAATGATTTTACTTTTTCATGTATTTTAAAGCTGGCTTGTTAGTAAACTATTTTTACTTCTCCCTGGGATGCTCCATCTTGAAGCTTTCCTTAGTTTCTCTTTCTCACAAAAGTTTCAGGTCTCAGGCAACTTTGTCTATCCTGAAATACTCATAGCATTGTAACACTTATAAAAAAAATTCTGCAGTTGAGGGGGAAAGATGTGAGGAACTTACTTCAGTGCATTTGACTTCAATAAGTCCACTTGGGAACAGAAGTTTAGATCTCAATTCTCCAGAGAAGGACCAATAAACCTGTTGAGTTTTTTGTTCTCCCAAGAAGTTCCTCCAGCAACACAAACCATTTCATACCTGTGCAATGGGTAATCTTTTAATGGGTGGTTATAATGGCCAAGAATCCAGTTCCTGGCCTGCAGGACAACACTGAGTGCACTCATCAGCTCCTGGCCTGAGATTAAGCAAAGCGTCAGGACATGGGAAACGGCTGAACCTGACCTAAGGAATTGCTATTTGTGACAGGCAACAGCATAAGCAGCTGGCAGATGTTACAGACAGCATTGCAAGGCACTGTTGGGTTCTCCAGGCTGGTAAGGAGGGAGCTGGTGAGAAACGGCTGAACTGCACCGGTAAGAGGAGGGGAGTGGTGGGACGTCTCTGCAGGGTCAAGTCTGCATATGAGAAGAGACAAGCTTGCTTTTGCAGTGAGGAGGCCTGGGAGTCCCAGGGTGGATCCCTTCCTAGCCAAAAATACAGCATCCTGGATGGATGGATCAAGCATCCCGGCATCACCAAAGTGTCAAGCCTGACAGCACTAGCAAGCAATAACCTCTTCTTAACAACCAGAAATGGTCAAGTAAGCAGAAATAATTCTTCACAACATAATATTTTCAATTTTTTAATATTCTGGCCTAGAAAAAGTCAACTTGATCTATGTTAGTACTACTACTGCAAAAGGCTCAAAAATGCTTAGTCTAGGGTTTAGTGCATTTGGGGAAAAAAAATCAATACTGAACCAGAATCTTTACCAAGTTTTCTAGTGAAACCTTCTGCATATTCAAAAACACTACAGAGCAGGTCTGTTAAGTCAGTCTCTACTTTCAGACACCAAGTATCTGGTTTCAATCTAGAATGTGTGTAAGTAATAAATTCAAAAGGGTAGAGAATTTCAATGAACTGATTTTAGACACAGCTGCCTCTTAAAATGCAGCAGCTCTTCTGTAAATAATTTTAGTTACATTCTCCCAGTTTTCACTGAATAGACAGTGAGACGCATCATCACTGTGGACTAACAAATAAGACTAATCTTTTCAATTATTGTAAAGTAAATATTTCACAATATTTACTTTCAGCATCCAGCCAAATGTATGAACTTTATTTCTCACTCTCTAAAGTACAATAAGTTGGTATGCATTCTGCACTTTCCTTTGTCAGAGTTTCCTGTTATTTATTCTTCCCTCATTAAGTATGGCTTTCATACAGCTTTGATTTGTCTAGCACAGCACCAGAGTTTTAATAAAGAGTATCTTGGGATTTGCATTCATGTACACTAGTGCCTAATAACCAGTGAAGGCAGCATGTACTTTGCAGCATTTCCTTCTGCTACTCCTTTTGTTCCACCATTAAAAATGTCATGCATAATTCAGTACTGTGGGCTTGACTGTGCAGTTCTATGTGGAAGTCACTATGTGGAATCTTTTGGTATACATAACTGCTAATTCAGGCATATTTGTATTGTTTGAAACAGTATATTTCTCACAGCTTTGATTAAAATTCTGTGTGTGAGAAAGAAAAGGGAAGTCATAACAATAGAACACCAGTCCATCTTGGCTATTCACAAAGGTAGGCTCATAACTTCACATGATTCGAGGTATATCTGCATCTTCATTGCCAAAAAAGTAAATTTTTCAAGGTTATTTAACTGTGCTACATAAAACACTTCAGTGCACAGTGAAAGGCCACATGTCTAGCTTCTAACATAACCCACAAGGCTGCAAAGCTCTTTTTGCTCAGCACAAACAAGACATTAAAATGGAAGAACAGAAATATCTTTCTACTCTATATCCAATTAACAGATAACACAACAGCTTCTGCTGCTATTTTTTCCAGTGTATGGTTTCTGACATTTTCAACTCCTCTTTCAAACAAAAGCAGCCACTGCCCAGGGATAACGTAATCCCAAGAGAAGATAATTATAAATGCAAAAATACTAAAACTTACTGAAGAAATCAGAAGAATTTTGAGAATTTTGAGAATCCTCAAGTTTGCAAATTCAAACATAGAATTAATAAAGGTCAAAACAAGATAACTCAAACCTTATTATACATTAATACAACAGGTCTTGTTAATGTGGTTGCTATGTTTTTGGCTTCTGATATCCTCAGCTCTCTGTAACTTACTGTTAGCTGTACTCAAAGTATATTGACTGGAAAAACAGATTCAAACCAAATTTCTCTAATTATCCAAAGTAGTAAAATTTTATATATTGCTTCTATTTCTATGGACACAATAATATTGCTGTTATTTCCTACTCTAGACTACTCTAAAATCTGTATGTTTAAACTGTCCATCAGAATGCCCTTCGAAGTGACTCTGCTCAGTCAGAGCCTCCCATGCAGGAAAAAAGTTAAATACAAGGGTGTTTAATCCCCTCTTCTTGATGTTTGCAGAAGCACTAAGTTTGAGCCCAGGATACACACATCAGGAAGATTTGAACGGCACTTGGATGTTCTTACTGTGCAGAGAAAGAGATGCAGAATAGAGCAAATCTAAGTTAGCATGTGAGTAAAAAAATCTAAATTACAGTAACACACTGAAACAATTTCAGATGACACAAAAACTGCAAGCCAGATAATGAATGAAGATGACAAATAAGTGGAGGAGTCTGAAGCTCAATAACATTTGATCAAAGTAACATAAGGACAAAGGAACTCCACTTTGAGCTTTTGGTACTATGGTGCTTCCTTCCCAGATAAGCCACACTTTCACCTCTAAGGGGGTTAAAGAGAATGCAACAGGCTGGAAGAAGGTAGTAAGAGCTGAATTTCCTTGGACAGCAGTGCTCTAGCCAGGACAGAAACCATTTCATGGCCATTTGCAATGCAAGAAAGAATCCACCTTGGGAAACCTGTCCAAACCAGTTAACCTAGTTGTACATTTCCTGAACTGGGAGAGACATAATCTAATTGATCTACACAATTGCCTCTGAAGGCAGTCATTGATTATGAACACCAATACATACACAAATGGGAACATAAATCTCTTTAAGTTCAGTCTGCACAGACTGCACTATCTTTTAAGGATAAAAGGCAGAAGAACTTTCCAACACTTAAGAACTGCTTATCAGCTGCCATATGGGCAAGATGCACAATCATCTAAGTGATGTCATTACTACACAGATACAAGGATTATATAACACAAAACCACTTTTTAAAAACTAGTTTTACAGATTTGCCTTTAGGTACTTTTCATCCACATGAAGCTTTTGGAGAAGGAAATGAAACCTGGACTGTTTTGTTGCTGAGTGGATGGTAAATTTAACAACTATACTGAAGTGAAGGAGGACAGGATTCAGATTCCACCTTCTTCCCTACCACTGACACACTTTGTTACCTGTTTATCCTCAGTAATAGATGTTATATTCTCCTTCTCTGTAGGTGTAAGTTGAACTGTAAAACGTGCTTTTGAAACCAGCAGTTAAATATTGTTTTTATAAACAGTTTTTAAGCCTCAATAGCTGTGCAGCTCTATCTCATGTTTTTCCAATGTGACTGTGTTTCTATTTTGTGCTCCATAGGGTCTTTTGACTGTAATAAATGAGACTGTAGGTATCCTACAGTCTATTAGGATATTCTGCAATGTAAAGTGACTATAAATCAGAAGAACAATTAAAAGCGGTGCAACATCCTTGATCTTCATTATGTTTCAAAATTATCATGCCACAGACAAGGAAAGAAGTGCTCATTTCATAAACCTTTGTGTCAGATCTTTGCTTGTTAGAAAACACAGATATGTTCTTTATATGAAACTGAGACTGTATGGAATAGTTGGAAACTTACAGAAGTATCTTCACCAAAGAAATTATGATAATGACACTTCTTATTCAAATTTCTAACTGCCTTTATGTCCAGTACTAACAGTATTAGTATGCACCTGATACTGGTGGCATTTCTCAAAAGACAACTCAAATAGCCCACAGCTCAATATGGTTTTATATTTGAAAGCATTCTTACAAAATACCAGAGAAAAAGTGCTTGCATTAATATTAAAATATATGTATTTTGTGATAAATATTAAAAAAATCAGATTCAATGATAATCGAACTAAAAAACTGAGTTAGCTAATATTAACATTAAAAAACTGTACCAAAAGACTATTTATAAATAGCTTTGAATGAAAACAAGGCTAAAAATTAAAAAATCCCTGACCATGTAAAACAACTTTTACTATTATCTAATTTAATAAAAGCAAAAGCCTGACAAAATAGCTAGCTCTTGTTCTGTGGCACAGAAACCCAAAAATGCCTGTAACATCAAAAAGCAGTCAGGTGCATATCCTGTATTAGAGGTGTGCCCCCTCTTGCTTTAACATAAGACACAAAATCGACTACAATGAGAAAGAATACATGACAATCTTATGGGTTGATAAAGAAAATTAGAATTATTCACCATCACCAAGCTACAGGTTTCTCAGTTATGTCTGGGTATAAGTTTAATTTAATATTGGGTCACATGGGCTTCATTGTAGCCTGGCACAATTTTACTAGTTACTGCATTCTTTTGAGTAAGAGAAAAAACATAGAAATTAGTATGAGAATAAATGAGGTTAGCAATAAAGCAAATTACTTTCTACAACCATTTGTGACAGGCAAGACAAAACCAGGCAACTAGCGTGGTCTGTTTATACATTTACTACTTACAGAAATGGGTATGCACAAAACCTTCAGTCAGTCATGAGACAGAAAACAAAGTCCCCCATTGACTGAATTAGAAAAAAACCCAAACCAAATCCAAAACTAAACAAAAACACAGCCCCCACTCCCCCACCTTCCCCCCCTGAAAAAAAACCTGGAAAAACCCCAAAGCAAATGAAGATAGGATGTACAAAACTGACTCCTACTTCAATAAGCAGCTGAATTCTCCAAGTCAGGGCATTTACAAAAGTATACAATGAGTAACATCCAAGAACAACTGTCATTTTAAAAATCACTCCCCTTAAAAAGCACAAATTGAAGTTAAGGATGTCATCATAATAACTCAAAATGTGAAGTATTTTCAGAGCACACATAGAAAAGCTGTCATCTAGGACTCTACTCACAAACCCAGGAAAATACAAAAACCGTGAAGCTGTTATAAATTGGTAGAAACCTTTTGCATAGTGTCAGAGAAAAGGCCATTCAGCAAGAAAGAAGCAAAGAAAGAATGCACTTGTTTATCAATTTTCCACAAATTTATGTTGGAAAAAATGACATATATTTTTATTTTATTCCAAAGAGAAAAAAAACCCATCACTTTTTGAGTGGTATAGCCTATGTGGCTTTTTACACAGTCATGCTTCAACAAGCAATAAAATTCAGAGTATAAACATCCAATAGGTGCAGTAAGAAAAACAATCCCTCACCTTTCTACCAGATATATTTTATAGAAACCTACTGCATCTTTGGCTCAGGACTGGTACACTTAACGTACATTAACTTCACTAAAATTACTCCATAACTGGAGGTATTTCATTGTTTCCACTGCACACAAATGCTTAATAAAAGAAAAGATTTTATACAGCATTTTCTAACTGTATCTGGCAAATTTAAACATTCGAGACAAAGTGTTTTAGTTTTGATGTGCAATAGCTCAAATTCATACCAGTAGCTCAGATCTTTGTTTATCTTCTTATAAATTCTTCAACACAGGAATGAAGAGCATTTAACTCTTTTAGAAACAGCAGATACTCCTTTTGTCCTTTTTCAATTGTGGTTCTTGCTATTCAAGAAGGCCAAGAAAAGTTAAGCACACAATTAAAATAAAATCCTGTCAGCCGAAGCTAAAATACTGAAATACCAAATCTGATCAAGCTGCCAGAGTGAGTGTGCTTCACACTGACATTTCTCCTGTCACATAACAACACAGTTAATTTCAAACCTGCACAGAATCAGCTTTAGCTCTGCTCATACAGTGACAGAAAAATGATGTGACAGCCCCAAAGAAAGCACTGAAGGCCTGAAACTAAGCAAAATTATTCCATGTGCAGTGTGACCTTTTCTCTACCAAAATACATAGAACCTTGCTTAATAAGCTGCCTTTTTCTTTTTTTTTTTAAAAGAATGTTGGTGGCTGAAGGTAAGGACAGAGAAGCGAGGGCCATTGTCAAATCCATTTTCTCCTGTCTGCTAAAAATAATGAAAAACCTTGCCCACCCACTATGAAAAGGAAATGTTTGACAGAGCAACTGGCTGATATAGTGACTGATGCTGAAATAACTACCATTAGGAGCTCCTAAATGAAAGGAGGAGACAGAAGGAAAAGATGAGAAAAGATGAAACTTATCTGCACATAAAGCAGCAGCAGAACAAAAGTTAGACTACCTGATAGAAATGGATCAGTAAAACTCATGCAGCTCTAGACTAACTATGGATATATCAAGATCAATATTACTCTTTGTCTGCAAGTTTATTTCAGAAAATTTACTGCAACTGATGAGACCTGAAGGTTTTGGATAGAAATGGGCAACTCAAGAAGTATCTGTGGAGGGGGGGAAAGAAAAGAATTCCATAGAATTCCACCCTCACCAATTTCAACAGCATTTAAAAAAATTAATGATTAGTAATATTTCATAAGAGATCGAACACATGTGAAGGAGGAGAAAAAAAAATCAATGAAGTTGTGTCACTGTCTCTGGGTATAAATTTTTAACACCTTTTTGTTGACTGTAATTATAATATTGAGAATTACCTTTCTCCTCTAAGTGGGAGAGATATTAGAAGGCACAGCACCCATTGTGGTAGGTGACTCTTCAGAACTGGTGGGAGGCTAATGGGAGATGGAAAGTCACTACAACCTCACTGTATATGTAAGACACTCAGGAATGCAAATTCAACTCTCACATAAAATCAAAACAATAATAAAAAACCACACAAATACTCGCACACTGTCGAGCTGAGCTCCTGCAAAATATAGTTCAAGGCCCATATAATTCATTCTGTGATAGAAAAGGAAATAGCTATTTAAAAACAAGTACAAAAACCTTTTCACTTTCTCTGATACAGAGTTTGAATCTTACACATGTGATTTCTGTGGTTTTCTTCAGTTGTTGTAATATGATTTAATTTATTGCCTAAATGACTTGCTACAATTTTGTCCCCTCTGTTTACCCTGTGGACTCAAGCACTGTGGCAAATGCCTAGATGCAAGACTCTCCTTAAAAATCTTAAAAGGAAAGAGAGGTGAGTGGAATGAAATATGAAGATCCTTCCTGATTAGATAAATTTTCCCACACTTGGATAAGAATTACCACAATGATCCTAATACAATTCATTTCTGGTGAATTACCACAATTCTGTTCAGAACAGAACACAGCTGTACATCATCACATTACAGTGAAAAGTATCCGCCTTTGAAAAATACAGCTGTACTAAGAGCAGTGCATACTTTACAGAATATGCTGCAAAATAAATAAATATTGCACAGAAAAATGCACCCTCAAACTGAAATCAAAAAGACATTTAAGCCTGGGCATTTTCATCAAAGGAAAGAACCTTACAAAATAAGGTCATTATCCATCAGAAAATCTCCATCTGTGTATATAATTATTTCTGATAAATGATATTAAGCCTCATTAAAGAAGTAGTGGGGATGTGAGAGAAGGCAGAGCTGTAAATAAATCTCTCCACTATATTCCACTTAAAAACATCCCAGCAGGAAGTCATAAAAAGAGGGTTTTTTTAATAGGCAATATTTCCAAATGCTCTGCAGACTGTGCTGCCTAATATCCATCATGTTCAGTGTATGCTCACAAGCTCACAACAATTGAGGACGAAGGACACTATTTAATTTCTTTCCAATTTCTGTAATCACTTTCCCACTTACCAGATCTTTCTCACTCACAACAGAAACACTTTGTTGTAACACAATTTCATTTCTACCTGAACAGATTTTCAGAAAAGCTAACCCAGTAAGCACTACAGAAGCACCTGTGACACTGGCTAATAAGTGAGCCGGGTGCTGGGGTCCCCTGCACTGTGAAGGCCCAAATGTGTTGCTGAAGCATCATGTGTTTTCCTGAATTCTCCAGTAAGCTAGTTTTAAGGCCTTCCTTTTACAGCAGATTACACTTTTCCCCTGAAGAAGCATTGGACAGAATGAAGAGATGGAAGGGTGGTCAGCAGCAACTGTGTACACGATGCCGCGACAAGAGTTAAATGGCACTAACCACAACCTAAAGTAATCTCAGCTCAAGGGGGTTTCTCTCCATAGAGCACCTTCTAAAATAAATCTACAACTGGAGAAAAATGAAGCTACAAATTACACATTGGAGCTTAGGTTGTAGAATGCAGATTTTGAAACTCAAGATATTAGATACAAGATGAACTTCATACAGAGGTTTAGAAAAATTGAAAAGTGAATTTTATCTCACTGTGTTTGCTAAGCATTCTAACTTCCTTTCAGGGAGAATTTTTGCCTGACAGTTCAATAAAGACAAAAGATAGGTCATGAAAGAACAGATAAATTACTACATGAAACAAGTTATATGCAAGTAGCAGTCTAGACAAAAACGCATTACAGTCAGTGTTATGTGCAACTACAGTAATTAAAAACCAACATGTTTAAAAGTCAAATTTTACAAGATACTTGTGTTGATGCTAGAATATACAAATGAATTTGCTACTAATGTGGAGGAGAAGGAAGAGGTAAGAAGAAGTTTCTCAAGATTAAATTCTTTCCCTCACATCACGTGGCTTACATATACATAAAATACAATACATCAAATGTAAAGTTAGTTAAAAACTCCTATTTGTTCTTCAGTTAAAGCTATCAATGTCTGTTTTGTGAATAGCCTCTAACCTTTCCCTTCACCCCAAAAGCCAGGCCATTAACTTTCAGAGGGAGTCAGTGGAACATAAACCTGAGAACAAAGCAAAATGTTTATGCCTCCTTTGCTTTCACTTAGGACTCATGCACTTACATTCCTCTTTGCTCGGTGAAGTTACATTCAGTTCTGTCAAAAGTTGCTGGTTGGAGTTAGCGGCCTGCGTGGTTAGAGAGGTATTGCTGTTGTCACTGTTCGTTTCCCCAGAGAACAAATCTGACTGGCTGTTGCTTGTGCTGGGAGTAGAGTCATCGTCTGGCTGCTTCTTCTGGAAATCTATCAAAACCAAGATTACATATGTTGTCATAGTTGCTCAGTCTAATAATCAAATTCTATGCAAAAAATCCCAAGTAACAAAAATAAGCCCAAAACACTGCCAGAGGCATCATCACTTTGATAAACACAAACAGCGGCCTACAAAATTTTACTTCAGATTTAAAATATCTTAAAAGCTATTCCCTGGAGAAAAAACATTTTCAGAATTACACAAAAAATGGCTTGTTTCCCCAGCCATCCAAGAGCATTCAAAGCTTACCACAGCACATGGTATCATTTTCAAAAGGGTTTACCCAAAGCATGTACAGAAACATAAAGGGAGCAGACATCCAGTGAGGGAAGAACCAAGACATGTAATACAGCGCAATGGGAATGTTACACACTTTCACTGCCATTAAATAAAATCCCATCAGTAACAGTTTTGGCAGAGCCAGTGTAGACAGCTAAAGTTCCAGATCAGCATGGGGAGCTGGTCAAGGGACTGCCTCTGCATCACTGGTTTGATGGGTATTTGGGGGGAAATGTGAGGGAGGAGGTGGGGGAAGGTTGGGGTGTTTCCTTCTTCCTTCACTTACTCCCAACACTGGCACTAAAAGTTGTCCACACTGATTCAGGAGCAGAGAGTTAAGTATGGAAAGTAAATCACTAAAATGCATTAAAGATGCGTACAGATTATTTTTCTTTTTTTATCAGCAAATGCCAAGTCACACTTGTCTCCAAACTGCCCCCATAGTCCAAATTCCATGTGTTTGACAAATGTCACTCTCCAGCTTACCCTGCCTCCAAACTAGATTCAGGTTTGAGGGGAAATATTTTCAAATGCAAATCTCCCACTGAAAGCTTCTTCCCAAATCTCCAGTCCCGATATATGATTGATTATAGCATTAGTCTACCAGCTACACTTCTGGATTTCAATCTGGAACACTCTGCTTCTGGGAAGCACACCTGCCAACCAAGTGAATTTTGATTTGCTTAGCATCTAGTTCTCTCACCTCTTCTTGTAAAGAAACAGCTGAGAACGAAGTACATCACCACTTGGTATCTAAGGATATTTTTTTCTAAATTACATACAAGGGTAGAATTTATTCAATACACAAATACATAGATAAATCAACATTTCGTTGCTCATTACTATGTCATGACAGAGAAGAAAACAGCGGTCTATAAATATTTGCAGACAATGATGCGTTAAGAAACACAGGTTGCCAACATGACTCACTGGGATTGGGAAGCACTACAGTCAAACAGTCCCTAAATGCTGATTTAGGATTTAAGTGATTCGCCAGAAAAATTAAGCCTTAACTTCTGCTGTGGAAGAGTCAGCCAGAAGTCCAGAAAGGAGAGGATCAAGCTCAAAGCCATGGAGGAGGAGGAGGAGGAGGGGGAGGAGGGGGATGAGGAGGAGACACACAACAAATCAAGAAAGCTTAACCCAAATTTGGCTTCTGGATTTTATTTTGTGTGTTTGTGCAATCAAGAAGGCTTCAGACACTTTTCTGCACCAGCCACAGTCAGGCAGCTGTGGCAATTGTAACAGTTCAGAGCTGCCGCAGCAGCAAAATCCACAGCAGTGAAATGCTCTTTGCCTCCGTGAACTCATGACCTCCTGTTCAGAACTAACTTTTACTCAGACCGCAAAATCAATTAACTTTCAAAAAAGTTTTGGCCTGCTCAGTTGAGTGGAACCCAAGAATACCTCCCACCCCTGATTTAACCCCTTACTTCATTACAAACAAGAAAAGCCTTAAGACTGATGATCCCAAGCACCCGAAACACAAGAACTGTAACTGAAGCCACCTTGTATTTTGTCCCCATATGGGGGGGGCCACTTGGCTTCTGTCAACCAGTGGGTCTCATTAACACAAATAACTTGCAGATCACCTTGCTCTCCCTGCAAGCCCCATAAACGTTGGCACTTTTTTTTAATTCCAGGGGAACTGAGCCTGGATAAATCCAGTTAAGCCTTAACTGCTCAACAAATAAAACAAAAACACACACATGATACAGGCAAGACCCTGGCAAGTTTTGAAAGGTAAGCTTTATCCTGATTAAAATCAGAATGCAATTCTGTTGACAGAACAATGACCTTACCTAATAATCTCAACAAGGAAAAACCAGGACAAGAGCTGGCAAGACCTTAATCAACATTTGCAGAAGTTCCTATTTAATTGAAAAGTCATGAGAAACACTTTAATTTTTTTTAACATTTTTCCTGAGACTTTCACTATACTAGCAAAATCTGTGCCAAAATGCACATGGGTGACTGAAAGTCCATGAAACCTGCAGTGCCCTTTCCTAGTTAATGAAATGCATCTTTGCAATTTTTAACACAAACCTTCTCCATTTGTCAGAAAAAGATGTTTTCTTTTTCCTCTCGATATTGTCTCCCTTTCTCCACTGCCTTCAGGTTTGGTGGTTTTGGTTTTTGAGGTGGCTGTGGTGGTTGTTTTTTTGTTAAACTTCAAAGTACCCCTTTGTTAACTACATGGTGGAATCAGCATCAAAGTAAGACATGAAAATTTGCTCTTTCCTGCAAATATGGGGAAAAAGTAGATGGAAAGATCTATCAATAAAATGCATGAAATGCATTCAATAAACTATTACTGCATGGTAGAGAAGCTGCTAGGAATAAGCAGCTGCAGTCTTCAAGTTCCAAAATCCTTTTGCTTTGTTGAGTTCAAGGGTTACACACCCAGTATCTCAAATAGTTGAGCAAGAACAGAATATCTCAGAGCTCTCATACACTGGATATTAATACTAAGAGTGTTATTTTTGTTTTGTTGCTTTGTATTTCTTTATAAACAAGACAACCACTACGTGAATAGACAGACATGACATAAATATTTCTATATATTCTATATATACAATGAATTCTAACTGCTCAAACTAATGGAAGGTAAAAAGCTGCACTTGTTTCCAGACTTCAGGTAAGAAGTTCTTTTGCAGGACAATCTTTTGCCCATTTTTATTAATAAGATAGTATTAATAATGAATGCCATTGCCTTCACAGCTTCTGATTCTAGCCCCTAAAACTGGAGTTGCCACACAAAATCACACATTCTGCAGGGCCCTAAAACTTTCAAGCTCAGTTGTCCTGTTACTGTTACCAGGTTACGGTGAGCAACACGCAAGAGCCCGTCTCTTCCAGCATGTTCATTTCACCCATTGCCTCAAGAACAAATATTTAGGACCTCCATCCCTTCCACCACCTAAACCACATGGCTCAGTGACACAAGAAATCAAACAGCCCTAATTCCAGTATCTAGCCTTCTTTTGCCATCCAATAAAATACCTAAGAAAATCTTGAGTTCTCAACTTTTGCTTAACTAAGGGCTCTGTGACTAAGCAGGAAATGAGCCTTCACAGCTGGCAACTTCTGTGATTACAGTCAGTTAAAATTTAAGATAAAGGTAAAGTATGACCATTATCAGCATATCACAAAGCATTCTTCTGGAAAAGACAGGCATGTCAAAGTATTACATGAAATGGCATAATACTAAGCCAGACTGTTTCCTCACTTGCAGTCCTGCTATGGTATAAGAAATCACATCATCTCCAAAAATCTCTTTTTGAGTTATTTTCTTCATATATATACTTATATATATATATATATATACACTTTTATTCATGTGTCTGTTCACAGAACTGAGAACAGAGAAACTGTTCATATATGGCCATGGAATAGTACTGAAAGTCCTAAAGATTATATTTACTTACTGAGAACTCTTTACTGACTTCTCTGGTTCATAGCTTACTGAAGGCATTTCAAGTGTCATTCATACATTTTGCATAATAAATTAAGGTGAGATGGATAAAACCTTCACTTTCAGTACGTATTTGAATGCAATCTAGAGCTCCAATAACCCTCTGGCAATAAAACTCCACTTGGAAAGAGAAGTTTTAGCTTTTTTCTTTTTAAATAGCACGCAGACAGAAAGATGCATTAGCCCACTTGGAGAATAAACACAGATATCTGGCCATTAGGAGAACGCATCATAGAATGCATACGCATTTGCATTAAGAGGTGACAAACAAAGTAATAAAAAGGTATCAGAGGTATGTATTAATTATAGTAAATTATATTTATAAATATATAAATAAAATATATTAGACTGGAAAGTACAAAATTACAACTGCAGTATAATCTTATAGGAGCTATCAGCAGATCTCATCCCTTTCACAGTACAAAGTATTGAAATAATTAGGTAATAAAAAGACTAGAAAGGTGATTTTCTGTAAAACAACTTTATTTAAAGGTATGAGCATGTATGATACAGGAAAGCTATTCAGCTCTTAGGGGTATTATTCATAAATACAACATTTTCTCTTCTTTTCAGCTTTTCTTCTTCATGAAGAAAAACTGAAATGAGTTCTTTATGCTAAGTTATCCTTTATGACTGCTATAGTTTTAAAAACTGTAACACATTATTAGTAAGTTTCAACTTACACTGAGCTTTGCATGTTACATATAGTTTTTTTCATAAGCATTTCATTGTCTTTTCAAATAAGCAGAGAATTATTATAAAGGCAAAATAAAAAAAGATGCATCTGCAAGGGTGGCAAACTGAGAACACAGCTGCATGTATTTATCACTCAGGAATAAGGATCAATTTATATAACACCGCCTTATTTCTACAGCTTATGTAATGTATCAGTATTTGGGGGATTTAGCTTGGTGGGAGTTTTGTTGTAGGGTTTTTTGTTTGTTTTGGTTGGTTAGGTTTTTGAGGGGTGGGAGGTTGAGGGGCTTTCCCCAGGAAGTCTAAGGATGGTGTGTTCTGAGCTGGTTTTCTCTCCAAAAATGACACTCTTTGCTTAAAGATGACATTCCATAATAAACCTTATTTCCCTTGGCTCAATCAAATGATTCTTCCCCAAAGCTACATAGAAAGCTTTAGATTTGACTACCAGATTTTGCCAATTATTTAGCAAGAAAATTCATGAATAGCTAATAAGCAAAGACTATCAAGACAACAAGCATAACATTGTTACAGATAACCTTCAATTCAAGATCCAGGTCATTATTATATATGCAGACACGTTTTTAAGGAAGGAAAATGCAGTTTTGTACAAAAGAGTCTATGGCAAGTGTATTAACCAGGCTTATAATACATTGCATGGTAGACATGAAAAAAATTGCCAGTTTTACAGCATATGATCCCACCATTTCCAAAGCAGTTGTGAAATCCTAAATTGATGAAATAGGAATTTCATTATCATCTAGGAAATACTGCCTGGGAGCAGCTTCCCCACAGAACAAATACTCCTTGCTCTGCCTGATAATGACAATTTACTTACTGAGCTATTTCAGTACAGACCAGGAACAAGGTCACTTAAAACTTCTGTACCCTGGTGTCATATTTCCCATTCTTACATAAGGCAGCAGGCTTACTATTATTACTTATTATTTCAACTAAAATTTCATTATTCCAGAAAAATCTCCAACATAAAAAATAAATATTAATGACTCTTACAGGAGCCAAAGTGCTGAAGCCATGAAGAGTAAACTGCTATTTTAACAATCCACTTCAAAATTCCTGTCAGAGAATCCCTAAGGTCCACAGTTAGCATTTATACTTTAATTTATTAGAGTACATACAGTGAGAAAGCTCTACTTGAAGCTACTGTTATGTTACATTACAAAACCTAAAACCAGTGAGGGCCTGGCTTATACAGCACCTGCATCTGGCAAAGCCAGGACATGAAGACAATTTAATACCCAACTAATTGACATTCAATTTATTCTTCAATCTGTATCAAAGGATATTGGTAACAGACCAGTGCAAGGGTAAAGCAGGAAATTTAAGTAACTGAGGAAGACAAGGCAACCACTCCATCATGACTGCAAGAAATACTTTATTTTTCAATGATATAAGCAGTGGGTATTCATTAGGAAGGGCATATACCAGAATGGACTAGTAGTAAGACACAGAGTGGGCAGCTTGCCAAGGACTCTTACATACTCCTCTGCTAAAGACAGCAATCACAACAACTTTACCAACTCCAAGAAACAAGACAAGGAACTCCACTACTTAACAGCCAGGAAAAGTAAAATCTTGCAGCCATTTAAAGATCCATCTGGCACTTAAGAAGAAGAAACATTAAACATGATCGGAGGGTAGTACAGTGGAGAATTAAATATGGGAAAATTTTTAAAAAGTATCTGGGGAAAACATCTAAGCAGCTGTGATCTGTAGAATTTGCTCTCAAAGACAACTTGGAAAACGTGACATAGGCATTTTACAACAGATGAGACAATTCTAGAAAATGCTCAAAAATGTAAGCATAAAACTAAGAGGAGAATACTACTCATAAAAAATGCATCCCTATCATTCCCCTAAATTTCAGTATGCTTAACACTAGAATTTTCATTATTAGTATCCCTTTACAAAACTAAACAGATTAGTAAATGTACAAGTTTGAACTAAATTCAGAATGATGAGACATCAAAATTTATGCTCCTAAATGAGGGGAAACTTTTGTTCTGATGAGGAAACTGACCCATGAAGCCATAAACCAAGCACTTTGCAACAGCAGCAGGTCCGATCAAACAAACTAATGAAGTGAACTTCTCAAGGTGCATTTATAACAAATGAGAGATCTTGAAAATGGGATTAACTGATAGAATTTAATTACAACTCATATTTATTCTGGACACATAGGAACTATTATTTTAATAAAAGAAATGTTTCAATTAGCTTTTCTTATACTGGAGCTATCTTTCAAATCACCTTACCATGCCCTTTCCAATATCTAGAGAGAACCTTCCAATTTCAAGACCCCTATCTATTATTTTTTAATTAATTCCTCCAGTCTAATTTATGTGATTCCAATTAACATGTACATTTGCCTCATTTTCTGTCAATAATAGTCAAATTTATGGTTCAAGCATTCCCAAATGTTTGACTATGCCATAAATTGAGAGGATTTTCACAAGGGACAAAAGGCCTGTGCAGCAGATTAAACCTTGCTTAGCAGTAAGCCACTCATCAGTTCCCTCTCCCTTACCTTCAGTTAGGGCATCTTAATAACTACCAATACTGAAACTCTCAAGACATCTCCCAGAATCACTAATTTATCAGATTCTTTTCTTTTGAGCAGCCCAGAGGCTGTTCTGGAAGAAAAAGGAGAGCAGGCATTCTCATTTCCTAGCCTCACTTCCCCAAACCCAGCCAAACACTTTGAAATGTGTGCCTGTAAGGAAGATTTAGTATTTTCTTACTATTTAGGTTTTTCCACCAAAGCAACGAATGGTGAAGTATAAGGGGTAATATTCCCACTTTTCTGAAGCATATTGCAACATGATGCTGCTTCTTGTAACACACATCTGCATTCCATACGAAGTAGCAACAGGAAAGCATGGAGAGGAAACTTCCAGTCTGACAGTCCTCAGTTGTTAGGGAACAACTTTACAACAGTTAGAGTTTATATGACAATCTATGACGTCAATAATCTACAATAGTATGAAGAAAACCGAAATAATGTTTTAATCATACAAGTGAGAACACTCACTCATCTGACACCTTTCTGCAAGAGCTTATTAAGTATTCAAGGAGTCCAGAAGCTTAAGGGAGTAGTTGTAGTCTCCCACTTACCATGCCCTCCATCACATTCTAAAACCATGTAGAAATGCTGGAGAGAAGTGTTCAACCTGCCAGCACCACCACCAAAAACAGCAAGACCAGCAACAACAACAACAAAAACAACAACAACAAAACAAAAACAAGCAAGCAAGAGCTCAAAGGCAAAGAAAAGAAAAGATTTAGGTTTATAAATCCCAAAGTTCAAGCCACTGAGAACTCTCCCTAGTTGTGGTTGTCACAAACCACTGCATGACAATTAATTTGGACTATGGAACACCATGGTTCAGAAACTACACCCACACTTAAGCATACCATGCTTATTTTCAGTACAGTTCAAATATACATATTTCTTTTCCAGTCCTTTAGGAACAAAAATATCAGACACAGACATTGAATGCCTACATAAAATAAACATTGCTTAGGCCTCTCTGTGAGCAACAAAACATGACGAAGTTTTGAATTAATGCATTCACTTCTTATTAAAATTGGTTTTTTTAGAAGAAGGCATTAGAAGTGTTGAATATAACCCAAAGACAACACCCATTTTCCTTATTAGCCAACTGGTCCCAAATAAAAAAGCTGGAACACTACTCAACACATGAAATTGGTTACAAATGGCTGCAAAAAAAAGTCATCTATTGAGTTAATATCTGAAGTTCATGGATTTTGAAGTACTTTTTTTCCTTACAAATGCTGACTATTTTGATATTGATGTTTCTTTTAATGCAAAGAAACCAGAGAATTCTGGAAAAGGAATGGAAAAACTATTCTTCTCAGAATGTTGCATTCCTGTCCCCCAGTGGAAAACACAGACAAATACACTTCTCCTCAATTTACCTTATTTTTATACAACAAAGACATGAGAACTTAAAGCATCTCTTATGAAGATGAAGTGATCCTTCTGCCTGTCAGTGCTGGAGGATCATTGCTGAAATTGCCTAAAACACCCACTCTTGTCTATGTCTGTATCTCCATATTAAGACAAAGTGCAATAAAAAAGAGGTATAAGAAAACAATCCTTTTGCTTCTCGTATCCATGATTTGTCACTTGATGTGATCTGACTTCCTGTGCTATCACTTCCAAGTTACTGCAGATATGGAAAATAGCCTTTCATAAGTGCTCCAGAGCTCTGGCTTACAGATGGTCGCTATTTAGCACAACAGGTGTGGAATCCCTCAAAGAGGAGTCCTCAGTAGCAAAGCATAAACCTGCATATCAGAGCAGTGATGTGCTGACCTTGAACAATGCATTAATTAAATGCTGGTAACGTTGGGATCCTGCACATAAAAACAGGCTTCTGTAGCCAGTCCTCCACATCTAAAGTTTTGTTTCTTGTCACAGTCATGGAATTAGGACTCCCACTCATGGAGACGTCCCAGATTTTTTGCCTTTCAACTGAAGCCTTGGAGAAGATTTACAAGGTTTCACAGGTTCTTCTACTAATGACATACAAAACAAAGCTAAAAAGTGTTTTGAGTGTTCAGCCTGGATGGGGGGAATAAGAGCAGTTTTCACTATGCTGTGAAAGAACAATAGGAAAAATTGTCATAAAATGCTTACTAAACAGAAAGGAAAACAAGGATTAAAAATGTTATTCTCACACATTCTGCTAGTTTGCTACACTTCCTAAAGTGTAATTGGCATGAAAAGCAAGGAACTAAAATATGCCTTCAAGAAGCATTTTAAAGCATTTTTGTTATGCCTAAACAGAGCTAGAAATAATAATTCTACAGCTGAGCTCACATGCCTGATTGATAGATTGAACCCATCCCTGAAAAGCTTATAAAAAGAAAAAATTTGAAATAATCTGTTTCTTGGCATTAATACCCTACAAGATAAACAATTAACAGCAAGCCTTCTCCTACAGTTAGGATGGCTAATTGTGTTTCAAGTACAAGTAATTACAGACATTACTTTGGAAACTAACTGAGGACTGGCACATGAAATTCACCAAGTAGCTAAATATGAATAAACTAAGAGATTAATTAAATTTTCAGAACGAGCCAAACAATTGCTAGAAGCTATGAGCTGTTTTGTGCATACTGTTCTGATTACCTGCTTAAAGCACCAACATCCACAGAGCCTATTTCTACAGCCCAGCAAAAATGGCAAAATGCAACCAATCCCAGCTGCAAGAGGGGAGGAGAAGAAAGCATGGATTACCTGACAAACTCAAAGTGAAGGGGAGTCAAGCAGCCTAAATCTCCCCAGTCATACCCAAAGAGCTACAGGGGCAGGAAACTACATATGCAATTCAGTAATCTTTTTAGTTAGTTCTCCTAGCTCTTCAGTAGCAGTGGCATTCCCCGCCATGAAGGCTCCAGCTCATGGTGTGACAGAGCAGACTGAACTGTAATAGCCACCACCAGAGGGAGGTGTTCTATTAGGCTGTATTTTCCAAAACCTTCCTTCCCTGCACATTGATTTCTATTCTAATCATCTACAGCAGAGAAAAAGCTTCCTTATTTCGGTAAAGACACTTTGAATAGTCTCTTTTTATGTGTATCAATTTTAGAGAAAGTACTGCTATAGCAAATTTGATTATTTGACAGAAGTAACTTGGTAACTAAATCCATCTTTTCCATCTCAAACAATCAACAAAAACCTTGCCCGTGATCTTCCGACACATAAAACAAAGACAGCATAAACATTCATCTTTCATTATGACTGGAGACCATTACAGATTTTTTTTCCAAAACAGAAACTACTTTCTCCTTTCTTCAGTGAGGAGGGGCGGGGCGGGGGGAGGGCTGGGGGGTGGATAAAAATAAATTTTTTAAAAAAAGTGAAGTGGCATCACCTTGCTGTGCAGCAAATTATCAAACTTGAAAGATAAATTTTAAATTAAATAGGAGAAAAAGAGATATAGTTGCAGAAGCATGACTGATGTAATTTCATATTTGGTAAGTTCTGCTGTATAAATCTCTGGGAACAACCAGTAATGCAATTTTCCAAGAGACAAAGGAGTGGTACCAACAATGTCTAATTGCAAGAACTTAGTTCTGGTAGAAGTTTGAGAGGACTTGAAGGTGAGACCTCTGGAAAAACAAAAAACATTCAGAGTGCCTACACTAGCAAAAAGACTACTACAATATACAGTGCCTAAATGGTTCTCTTGAAATACTCACTTCTACTGACTACAGTGAGCAACTCATCTATGCAAGGGGGACAAAAAAAAAAAAAAAAAAAAAAAAAAAAAAAAAAAAAAAAAAAAAAGATCTTGCAACTCTGCCATCTTGCTTTACAATTTTTCCTGTTCTAAGTAATGAAAACAAACCCCCTGTTTGCGGAAAAAAAAAAAGGACAAGAGTTGTATGTTTCCTACAGAGCTGAACAGGTAATACCTGCAACACTCAAACCAGCAAATTAGAAATGCAGATGAAAAACAGGGAACAAGGATTTCCTGCATCATTTCAAATACAGGGTACACCAAATGCCAGTCTTCAGGACAAGGAATCTGTTATCCATTGCATTGACTATTTCTAATTAAGGTCTGCAAGTTCTTCAATATATGAACACTAGATGGTAACTTTTATCAGGACAATCTCCAATGTTAAATCTCATCTCGCTGGAGAAACAAATATATCTAAGAAAAAAAGGGGAGCAAAGTTTTACCCATTAAATGGAATTTGCTTGGAAACAGTGACAGTAAATCTAAATTTTAATGCTCTGTGACTGATGTTCCAGTGTTTGTCCTCATCTAAAATGCCATAAGGTAACATTTCAATCTTGCCTAATTGTCTGTACATTAAAATATCTGAGGCAAACAACTTCAGAAGTTACTGTTCTGAAGCACAGATTTTATTCTCATAATCATCTACTAGGACAATAGTGACATATATAAAGCCAGATACATTTTAATGCCTGTATATAAAATAAGCTTCAACAAAACCATAATATATTTAGCACAGGCAAAAATGAAAGGAATTTTTTTCTACATGGGACAGAAGCAATGGAACGTTAATTTTATTCATACTATGGGTTTGGGTTATCTCTAGAAACATTGGTTACACACAAAGATGTTTTATGTGTTTATTCAAATAAAAAATAGGCTGCAGTAGATGTTCTGGAAGACAACATCAGGAAACATCTGTCTTTCTATTAGCTGTCCAAGGTTTCTGTAAACATTACTACATTAAGATTCACAGCAAATAACAGTGGCAGCTCAACTGAAAGCAGAAGTAAAATTAAGGGATTTTAGGTAATTAAATTAATCCACAGCACAACATTTTAATTTTTCTTTTCCTAGGACTAAATTCCAAGTTGATGCACATTTTCTCCAAGACTTTCAATTAAGAAATTAAATCGCAGAACTGCATGCTAACTATACTGATATTCCATAGGAACCCAAAGTCTGAATCTTAAATCTTGTTTCATAAAGGCAAATCATCTGCAAATCTCCTACGCTCAACTTCACAGACTCAAGAGAGCTCCTGGTTATGCCCTATCTTCCTCCTGCCAAATTCAGCAATGACTAAGAACACATTAGCACTACAAACCCTCCAATATGAAACCCGTATATTCAATTCCATCAACATACTCCCTTGCTAATTAATTTGTGACCTCTACAATGCACTCTGGGACTTCAATCTATAATCTCCTCCAGTTTCCAGTTCAGAACATAACTCAGTCTTGACGGCAACACTGGTCTGGCTTCCTGCTTCCTTCATTTCCAAGTTCCCCAGGCTATACTAGAATGTGTCAGCTGCATCTGAGATAAACAGTATGATTACAGAAGCTGAACTTTCAATTACAAGATTTCAAGACCTCATATTTAATTTAAGCAAGAACACTCATTTTTATGTTTTGCAGACATTTACAGTAACAGCTGTGCTACTTCTGCTTTGCCTGGTCTGTCCCAAGTTTAATTCTGCTCTATCAAATTAGCAACAAACCGAGTTCGGGTTGTGATGCTACTTAAATTAGCAGATTCAAATTTGCACATCTAAAAGATTTTTTCAAAAACAGAGACAAATAAATTAGTAGCCCAGAAGGGACCAGAGGTGACAGATGGAATCCAAGCCTCTGTAGTATGTTCAACTGGATTATTTCAAGTTGCTTTACACTGAATTGCACACCATTTAGAGTGAAAAATGTCCCATGCTATAGGACTGAAGATTAGGTTTGTGTTCACTGCTGATCTTTTTAGCATTATCAAATACACTTTCAGTACTGTTAGCTATATTTTCATAACCATTTTCTAAGGGTATCCAACTGTCTTTAGAGATAGGGAAAAGCTATGTATAAGGAAAATTAAGCCACTAGCCCAATTTCATGCTGGAGATGCATGACAAAGTCAGGAAGCCAACACTCATTTCAAATTTAGGAAGGGTTTCTTTGTTGAGTATTTTTAGAAATTTTGAGAACAGTTCGCCCTATTTGCTTAGTCTGGCACCTTGCTCACAACTGATGCTAACTAGTCATAGCTTTGGCTGGCCTGTACAAACATTATTTTATTCAAATTAATGAATTATTTAGGAATTGCTCGCTTATGCACAGAAAACAGTTTACAGAGAGCAAGCAATGTTGTAGCAAAAAATGAAGCTGAGGAAAGAACAGAAAAGAAAACACAATTCCAACACCATTTTGCTTGTGAATTCTAAGGCTTGCCACTTTTATGTTGCTTACTTATCTTAATCCTTCTAGATAAACAAACCTGTTATTAAAAATTATTTTTGAAAAGGTGATCACCCTGAAAAGAAACAGCACTTGTAACATCTTTATAAACATTACACAATACTTAAGTAGCTTGTTATTTTGCTAACACCAAAGCAACTAGCATAACTTTAAATGAAACAATGCCACAGCTGACATGAAGAGCTTTTCAGTACCTGACTTTTGCTCTCCTTTTCCAGAGAACTCTGAAGTAGCTCATTATAATGTATGGAAAAATTAACACTGTCTGATCCTCAAGCTACTTTCTTTTATTCTTGCTTTATCAAACTTGAAATCTCTTTCCTTCTCCACACTCCCTCAGAAAAATAGCTTTAGAAATGTGCTCCTTTAGAAATTTGCTCCCTGGTCAATTTAAAGATGATTTACACAGTCAGTATTTCCCATCAAACTTGCTTTACAAGAAAACTACACAGTTGTATTGATTTGCAGTGCCAAGAGAAAAAGTTGCATCAGTCTGAAAATCTGCAGCAGTCCCTCATGTTGAAGACATGGCACTCACCTTAAGTATTTTCAGACTAGTTTTCACATCAAAATTAGGTAGCAGAAAAGTAATGACTTTTTAAAAAGCATTACAGTCACAAAGACAGCTAGGACCAGGCTTGTCTGTCAAATTACTGCAATGCTGGATTCTCAAGCTTTCTGTTTTATTCACGCTAAAGACTGAGGCAGACATTGGCCAGCGGGGAATGGTAATGGTACATGCCCAGAAATGATGTTGCCATCAACTTCTAAATTCAAGACTTGTGTTTGTGATTTTCTGCACTAGCTGCCTTCTAGGCTTCTTTCAGCGCTGTAAAAAGTACTTTAACTTTGTGATACACATCTTCTTTTCAACACTTATTTTTAGGGAGCAGTATCAGATGTTACACTGATTGACGCTTCATGCATTTTCTTTCCTCTCCCTTTTGATAATATCCCCAATCAAATTATATCTTAAGGACATCATACAAAAGGGAAGTTAAGAGTATTGTAGGTCATATTTGCATTGTCTTCTCACGTGAGCATAATTTTACTTTCTTTTTCTTTAAGTCATTCTCTTACTTCTGTTATCAAGCACAAGTGGAAAAAAACCCCATGGCTAGAAGCAAAGTTAAAGCAACTTTATTCTTAACCTGCGGAGAGAGCAAAACACGCTAACACCAGGCAAATACAAAGCAGTCCCAACGCTGCTGAATCCTGTCAAAGCAGAGCATGCCAGAAGTACCACGTTTAAGAAGATCTGAAAGTTCAGTAAAGGTACAGAGCTATCCTGCTATTCTCAACCCGTTTTCATAGCTTCTTTAGGGAGACAAATCCCGGCCTGCTTATTCTGATGCTGAGAAAGGAGAGTTTCTATTCTCTTCTTTACCTGTTCAATGACAGCAGAATGAAAGGCTTTCATCAAATCTCATGTGGTGAAGAACAGAAAGCTGTAGCTTTCCACCTGGATGCTTGATTAGTACTAAAATACCTTCAAAGACATCTGCTTTTAAAAACAGAGGTTGGTAGCATAGTCTCTCTCTGTTAATACAAAATTGCTGTCTAATTGAAGTTCAAATGAAAGTGATCCAGAAGTGCCAAGCTAAAACTACTCTGCAGACTTCTGTCTTGCTTATAAAGTTTTACCATTTTTCACAAGAGGAGACAAACTCTCTATAGTGTGTTATGTCACGGATCTATCACTGATGCCTAGAAGTTCCTTGTTACCTACACTTGCTCAGTTTTTCAGAAGGAGCCAGATGCAGAAAGTACATAACTATGAATTTCTGATTTCTGAAAGTTTTAAGCAAGAGGTTACATTACTTGTTTAGGCAAAACTCAACATCTAGTCTGCATTCAGCTGCCAACAATGCATTTCTGGAAATACTCTCTAAGCTAAAGAACTAGAGCTTGCATCAGGATAGTGAAGAACACTAGAATATATATGTATTTAATTAAGAATAGTTGCTATTTCTTGCAAATGTTCAGAGTATATAACACCAATTTATGAAGTTTGTTTAAAACCCATCAGAGTGATAAATAATTGGATAATAAAGTGATTAAAAATGTGTAGATACAAATGAAAAAGCAGCGAAGATGATAACAACGTCACATACTTTATCCAATCAAATTGTAAGTGCAACCAAAATACATTTATTTGAGATTTATTCAACAACTAAATATAATGAAAGAAAAGGAAATAAACAGAGTGATTAGAAAACAGAAAAGATGCTCTTTGAGTATCATGAACCTGAAAGGAAGTTTATCAGAAAATAAAAATCAAAAGGAGATATTACAATAACAGCATGCAATTTACATACTGCTTTTTTAAAAAACAATTGTCATCTTTAAGAAAGCATTCAATAGTCCTAGGTTAATCAATATTTAAAATTATTAGAGGAATATATATGTATATACACTCAATAAATTATTTTAAAGTAGTTTAGTAACAAGAATACATCTACAAACAAAATACATCTAAAGTAAATCTATCTTAAATCTAATTATTTTTATACATTTCTGCTGCTTTCCTAAGAATGATTTGGTAAGAAAAACGTTTGTGAAGAAACCCAGTAGGTCCATTACCATTTCTGTTGTCCCTGTAGAGACTTGAACAGGCTGGGACCCATTTCCTCCTTTAAAGTCTACCACATAGTCCCTCTTTTCAAATGCAAATTGTGTATGAGAGCACAACTATTTAATTCACCCATCTAATCCTCTTAATACTTTAAATATGCCAGAATTTGGTCACAATGAAGAAAGCTTTTCTCTCGTGGCACAGTATTACCTTCATCTACTGTATTTTAGTATCTATTTTTCATGCTCATTCACACTAATTAGGGCTTTACTGAGCAATAAGGTAACAATTACTGCGTTCTCTAGGCAGCGTAACATTGCTTCTTCTAATCAACACGTTGTAAAAAGACAAGACAAAGAAAATGACAGAAAAATCCTGAAAACCAAAAAACATCAAGTTATTTTAATCAAGTACCATGACAGGCAGTTATTATCAGAGACTCTGATACACAGTATACTGTCAAACCACATTGTCAGTAAATACAGGAGCTAGAATTACAAGAGATGTTACTCTGCCCTTTTAAAAATACAAATCCATACTCAAATGCAAAACTTGAATTTTCTCAGAAGTGAAAAGAAGAGCAAAGAAGCACAAGAGAGGCAACTTGCATTACGCTTCAGGAACTCCTACTACTTTAATTATTTTGCTGACTTCATGACATTTTACTTTTTACTGATTAAGAAACCTTTACCTTCAGTATCTATTATTGGTTGCATAGTCTCTGCTAACAGCAGTCTTTTATATAAATATTACAAAAGCAGACAGCTGTGAAAATTTTCTTCTTCAAAACTTCATATTGATTTTCTGTAGCTTCACCTATTATTATATAAATTGAATTAGTTACAGAATTCCACCAGGATTTTAATCCTTTGTATGTTCATTGATATTTTATTTATTTGATCAAAAGTATTTTAAAAATATATACTTTCAAAGTGTTTTATATACAAAAAGAATGCTTTAGGAGATTGTGTGGCAAAGAACTCTGCCATGGAACTTTAAGACGTTGAGGAAACAAAGCCTCCAAAGTGCATTTTATTTCTGTTCTCTTTATTGCTCCAGACTCAAAAGAATGAAGTAACTTCTCAGCTGCCATTCACTGTTTCATGATTTACACAATTCACCTGCAGATTTCTGGAATTTGAGAGCAGTGTAACTCTTCAGAACATCTGACATTTACATTTAACACAGCCATGACATGTTCCTAGCACTTGCTGAGTTATTTTCTGATGAAAAAAGAGGGAAGGAAAGCAGTTTGGAAAACACACAAGGATTTTGATTGTACTGATAAAATTCTTCGTGCCAACAAGTTACTGAATATGTCTGACATTTGATGTCAATACTTTAAGACTTGACCACCAATTTTCAAGTTATAAGCAGAAAATAAATGGATCTGTGTCAGACATCAGTTAAACATTCATCAGGTATCAGTTACAAGTATCTAAGCAAAGATAGGCTTAACCTGAAACAAATCCTTGTACTTGTGAAGTAGTCTACTTCCCAGTGCTAGTCTCAAAGATCTTTTATTAACATATTTGCGATTTTATGGTTTGCTATTTCTATGTTAAGCGTTTAAGTCTACATTTCTCTTACTCAAATCTTCCAGAGTTCAAAATTTCCTTCAAGCTCCTATGAAATTCTGAACCTATAGTGTAATCACCATATAGCCCCAAATATTTATCAGGGCCTCAGTTTACAGGGTCAGGGGTAAAAGTCTGGATTAAAGGAAAATATTACAACTACTTTTATTTCCTGCTTGTTGAGAAGATTTATTATTTATTGCAAGGATCACTATTTTTGTTTAAACTATACCCTGACCTGAATTTTATCTCAGATATTTAAGTGCTATTGATTCTTCATAAATAGACATTTCATAAATCAGACATCATAGAAAAATTAAATAATTTTGTTTAGGGTAGTAAAGTTATTTCTAGGAAATTCCAAACTTGTCCCACATCTTTGGATCCTTTTCTTTTCCTACTTTCATTTCTTAGTTTTTAACATTATTTTATAGACTTAGTTCCTGGATAATTAGTGGGTGCACAGATCTATATCTATGTATCACCACATTATAAGTAAATAAAAATACAAGACCCTAAATGACTACAAGCCTAAAAGCCCTCACAAACTTGTGTTCTACCATCTTTCTAAAAGTCACTTTTGAAATTTTGATTTTTTGATTCCTAATGGACAATTTGACTGCACTTAAAACAGCTCTGCTTTCACCTCAAATGGACTCCATCGATGGGAAACAGTAGTTACTGCTCTTATTTTCTCCTGGCTAAAGCATTTTCTCCCATCTCAGTGGAAGGTAATTCTGGTTTTGATTTTGAGTATGTTTTCTAAGTGTACACTGAAATACAGCTGTAGATACACACAGGCACATCTGTTCAAAACCCAGAGGGTCTTGTGGGATTAAACAGATCCTTACTTTTGATATGGCTACCAAAACTGTTGGAATCATTAAAAAAGCCCAGGTTTAAAGGTGTTCTGCTAGAGATGGCACTGACATAATGGCTGACAGATGTCTGGAGCAACAGAATATTTTTTTAACTATAAAAGTCAGATAGGTAAAATGGAGGAGGCAAATTGTTCATACACACATCTACCTGCCCAGTCTCATCCCTTCCCCAAAACCTTTCAAATAAAATAAACGCTTACTTAGCCTGCACAGGATTTTACCCCTGGCAAAAGAACAAGGGAATTGTCAGCATGAAAATATCATACTTTTTCAGCACTGTCAGAAAATGATCAAAACATACAGTGACACATGGTAAAGAATCCTGCATAAAATATTATACAGATGTGCCTTAGAGCTGATTTAATTTTAACCAATGCTGGGCAAGATGGAGCAGTAGGCACTCCAAAGATTTTGAGAGGCAGTAAAAAAACCACAAAAATGTTTATGGTTTACAAGAAAATCTGAAGCACAAAACAGGAAACTTGAACATAAGTGTTTCTAGAAGGAGTTTTTTTTGTATTTTGCTTTGGATGTTGGTTTGTTTTTCACATTTTCATAGCCATCAACATTTTATCACCAACAATGCAATGATTACTAAAGAGCAGAAAGGAACTCGAAGTATTTAAGTCAGATGTTGACCATTATTTTATAGTGCTACCTTCAAGTGGCCTAGAAACTACTTGGAATAGAACATACCCAGTGATAAAGTTGATTTTATTCCTGCATCAGGAATAGGTTTATCTAGCTCTATTAGTACATAGCATAGAGATGTTGGGTAAAAAGAAATACCACATGGGGATAAAATAGAGAACAAATTTCTATGAGAGAAGGTAGTGAAGATCCTGATCATTGTTAAAAAACATTTATTTCACCAATATGCTGTGATCAGTGGAAGTGGGCAGCTTACCACCAACATGCTTGGTAGGAGAAGTAAGTGTGATCAGTCACTGGGTGCCTGAAAAAGCAGCACTGAACAACCCTCAAAATACCAATCCAAAATATTCAGCCAAAGGTATAAAACTCAAAGTTTCTGAAGAGAACATCACTGAGTGAAAAATCCACAGTCCTGCACGGTATAAGAAGACACAGAAAGCTGAATGAACAGAAGAACTTTTGGTAATTTTTGGAAGACTGGGCCATGGAACACAGAAATATTTATTGGTATCAAAGCACTTGGGAGCTATTCAGCTCTCCAGCACTGCTGTTCTGGGTGATGTTGCACAAGTCACTAGATACGCTGGTCATGTCAAATTAGCTTGTAAACTCATCAACACAATGATTTGTTCCTAAAATTCATCTACAAAGGATGCTCCAGAATGTTAAGTCAATAATGAATTAACATCTGAAGTCTCTGAACATAGGCCTAAGCATAGTAAAGTCTTACATAAATTTCTCCAACACAAGCTTGAGATTGAAATTCACACCTCCAGTCAATACACTTAAGTTTTCCCACATCTTGCATTGGACTGCCACATGTATTCAGCAGTAGATTTCCAAAGTAATATTTAAATAAGAGCTTGGATATAAAAAATTACTGCTTCAACTCCTTAATTATTTACTATGCCTTTAACTGCTTCAAGCAGTACAAGAATTTTCACCCCCAAAAAAAAGATTCTAAAAAGATTCTTTTTCTTAAGAACTAGAATCAGAATTTCCTAGTCTAAAAAAGATACACCACATTAATATGCAGCAAAGTAGCTGCAGCCCATCAAATTAAGCTAGCACACCTTCTGCATTTTACTACATTTCTTGAGAAGCCTTATACTAATAACCCATCTACATACTGACTTTCAGAGACAAATCATTAAACTTCCCCCAAAATGCTTATCTCAGGTAGGATAATGTTTGATCTAATCCTAACAGATTTTCATTTCAGAACCAATTGTAAATCTCAGCATGGAATTACATGCAACTTCAACAGGACAGTCTCATGCAAGAATCTGCTGACATACACTTGTTAGATTTGCAGTATTTTCTTTTTGGAGGTCAGACCGCAAGGAGAAAGGTTAGTTGAAAAAAGAAAATTTAAAAAGAAGTGACACTTCTTTCCTGCTAATCATATTGATATGACTATATATGAAATATGACTTAACTGCTCATGGCATTTCTATTTACCTTTAGAAATTTCAAGACAAACTGTGCTCTCTGTTTATAGGTGCTTTTCACTGCATCTACGGAGTTGTAGAAATTAATGCAAAGCAAGAAAGCAGCTCTGCAAACCTGCTGACAGCCATTTAATGGGAGAGGTGGCAAGTGGTGGACATGTCCTGGCAGTGTGCTTAATGGATACACAAACACTCCCAGTCGTCAGCCTAAAGTGATACTGGCACAAAATTAACTGAGAGATGCAAAGTGCATTTAACAAAGAGACTCCAAGCAATCTGGACAATATAAGGCTGTATAAAGTCCGGAAGAAGGAAAATGAGATGCATTTCTTCAAGGCGATGGCAGTCTTTAAATTTCACTTAAAATGACTTCATTTCACTTATAACAGCCTAAAAAAAGTAATTTTATTTCACCTTGTTGCTTCAGTGCTGAAGCAACTCCTCTGCTTTGCAAAGCAAAAGCGTTTGTACAAATCTTTAAGTCCCCTGGACAGAGCATGTCACAGAACTGCTTGAGTTCAAAGTAGATTTTCATGTTAATAACACTGCCACCATATCATGTTTTCTTCAGACACCTCAGAACGTGGCTGTAATAGAAATCATAGTCTCTCTCTCACATTGTGATCATTTCCGAAAGCAAACAGCCACTGTCAGACCTTTTGCAATTATTGATAGAAAAGCAAACCAGTATATTGAATTATACCAACTACTGGCACTGGGAAATAAAGAGAGAAATCTACCATGATTAAAAAAATCCCAAAACACAAATTAAAAAAAAACCAAACACCACAAAACCTTTATACATGGTTAAATGAGAAAAAAACCCCAATTCTTTATCTATCCATACTGCAGCAGTAACCAGCTGCCCAAACAAGTCAGGACTGCTGTTATACCACACAAGGTGAGCTGTAAACAAAAGAGAAGACACAAAGGCGAGACTGCAGAGAAGTGCATCTGTGATATTACAGAGGACTTCAAATAACATAATGAAATCACAAATTCAGTCTTCTGTAACATTTCTATGGGATTCTGTCTTTGTGGTGACTAAAAGATCAAACTAAATTATTTTATGATCTAGAATAAAAGGCAAACATCCTCTTCAATAGTATTTTTAAGCAACTTTCTGTAGCCCATCTCATTGCAAAGCAGTGGAATTTCAAGTGCATGAAGCCCTTGCAATAACAAAAATGTGGAAAATATGAGGCTGTTTTCTAGTATCTGACATTTCCCAACACAGACCTGAACTGACCAAGTTCTGCAAGTCCCCAAATATTGTAACAGGATAATTAGGCAACATTTCCTTATGTTTTACAATTATGCAGCTAATGGTAAGCCTTGCCATCCTCCCTTCTTAAGTAAAAATTTTTAAAAAAGACACAGTATGTAATGCTGCAATAACAGCAAGTTTTCTCCTTAGCTAAAATAGAACTTCATTCACTTTTAAAAAGTAATTTTCCTAATACAGTTCATCCAATCTCTAGTTGAGGATAATTTTATTCCTCAAACAGAAAAAAATCCTAAACCTATCCCACCCCATTATCTGCATGAGCCAGAAGTCTGAAATTTTGTCCAATGCAAAAATAACTGAAGTACTTTCCACCCAAATTGTATCCAAAACAAGATGACTGCATCATTAAAAAATTTCATCTTGAAGAGATAAACATGCCAAGTTCAGAAAGCATTTCTTCCAACAGCTGGGCCAGTTTCAGGAGCTTTCCCTGTGTGTTCCTCAGGCAACTGTGCTACACCAATGTGATGCACCACACCAGAAAGCTGAATGTGGAAAAAATACACCACCTCCTCTAATCCTAAAGAGCCATACATTTTTGTTGTCAATTTTTTATTCTGGTCAACATCACTTACTTCCCAGCTCAGGTTACACAAAAGAACTGGAGGTGGGTGAGGAAGAAACAGACAAAAGGGTGTCCTTGAAACCATATAACTCACAGAAGAAATGTACTTGAAACTCTGACTTCAGTTTCATGTATCTGTAGAGTAAGCAGTGATAAATATTCAAAGCAGTTGTGTTCTCAGTATCTGAAAACTGGCTGCAAAATCAATCTTCAGCAGATTTGTGGGAAATTTCTTAAATTATACCCTCTACCTATAGAGGCATATACATTTTAGTATCAGTGAATGGTTCCACACTTGGAGATAGTATGTCAACACCCTAGACCCTTCCCTCTCCCCTCTATGCAGCTCCATCCACTTCGTAACACTAAAACTTAAAAATACCTTTTATCTTATGTTATGACAATCTCAAACAAGATTTTCAATATATTTTCCTTTAGAAGTAACTCTCTAAACCATAAGCAAGTACTACTGTTTGTCTGACACAGTCATGTATTTATAACAAACATACTAAATACAACCACACATCTTCCACGTTCCCTTCTTCTTTTTTTTTCAGCTAAAGAACAGAATTCTTTTCTTTGTGGCCATACGTATATTTACTAGACATTATCATGGGAGTTAACACTTTAGACAGATTTAGAAGAAGGAACAAAGACAATGCTTTTATCTGAAAGAATAAATAGATTATAAATTAAATCCTCTTACTCGAGGCAAATCAGTTGCCAACAAGGGTCAAAAGTAAGTCTCCCCTTTGCTATCAGTTACTAGACAGTCGTGCATTTTGTGTTCTAGATAATTTTTTGCTACTTTTCTTAGTAAAATCCTGAGCACCTCCCACTCCATACAAGATTTTAAATGTAATGCAACTCAAGTGTCATTTTCCATGATATTCTGAACTTCTCTTGGCAATAATGAAGGGAATTCACAAATTTATTTTTATCTTTCAGCTTTCACTATCGTATCACTCTGGCTGGAAGGCACCTCTAGGCATTGCCATGTCAAAAATATGTACGAACATGCCATTAGTACTGATTTCTTTATTCTAAGATGCAGATGACAAAATCAAGATATCTGTATTTATTCCTAAATTGATTGTCAGACAGTTTAATAATATATCCTTAGTTTGAAATTAGTTTATTAATTTCCAGTACCCTTCTGTGCTAACCCATGTACAATTGCTCCTTCTCTTGGGGTCCCAAAATTATTTGTGAGGTAGTGAAATACACTGAAATACAGGACTCATTCAGGTGTTTGCATTTTGATGGGATATTCTGCCCCTAGTTCTGTCTGCCGTGTGGCCAAAACCACCACACCCACAGAGGGAAATATCAAATAAGGCTTTCTTCAGTTTACCTTAACCAGTCCATATTGATAGTGAAACACTATAGTGAGTTACATTTGAGCTAACTTGACTTCAATCACCTAAACACAAAAAGCTTGATCACCTACAGCTTCAGATGAAACTTCCAAACACTAAGCCAGGAACCAGTCATGGAGAGGGGTGTAACACTGTTCCAAATATAGACAAACTTAACAAATAAAAACAAGGCTGAGAAACCTACAGAGCAAACTGGACAACTCAGTAACTGAAGCACTTTGAGGCATGGTTATGGTTTGACATGTAATACATAAAGTCTAATAAAGCAATCTATACCCCATGTGTCTAATTCTATATGACCTATAAGATAATGTCCAAAACAAAATGTGAAAAAAGTCAGTTTGAAATGTAAAAGATACTAGATAAAAGCACCTATTAAACCAGTCGAAAGCATAAGTCTTCTAAAAGGGATTTACAGAAAAAGTAGTAACCTGAAACATGACATGATAGCTCTAGAGGATGGTTTTATCTTTGATATAAAAAATTGAACACATCATAGCATCACTTCACTGTCTGCTGAGGAACCTGTATCCTGTTGCCTGTTCAACCCCAAGAACAACACTAGCAGAAATTTCAGCAGCAAGCTCCACAACTTCTGAAAGGTTATGTGATTTTCTGCTCTTGCTTTCAGGTTAAGCAATTCTTACAAAAATGTGGAATTTTGTTTTCCTCCTATTGCTTCTGCATTGTCAGGAGACAGTAGAAAAAGCTTTAGGAAGAAATATACTTTTTAGAAATTATCTTGAATTCCTGTATGCATGAAGTGAAGAAAGACAGTAAAGTGTTTTCAAAAACAGGAACACTGATATAGTGGAACTAAGCAGATCAAGCTCTCAGACTGTATTTTTAAAGCATTAAATACATGGCTGGGTGGGCACACTAATAAACAACTTCAAACACCAGCTGAAGGAGCTCTGTAACAGAAAGACGGCCTAACTAAATAAAAGCCAAGTAGGAAAAACAACTTATTTTTCCATTATTCCTACTTGTTTGTCCATAAAACCCACAATATAAGAATTCACTATTAGCTCTCTATTTATTTCACATATTGAAAACTAATATATACAAACTTATATAAGTGGAACTTCATAACTATTTTGTGTACAAGACTCGTGGCTTGGGTTTTATTTCTCAGAAGTACCCTGTTGTTTTGATTGATTTAGGGAAATGTTACTCCCTGTTGAGAAAATAAAGACACAATTATTTAACTATTCTGAATCTGGATAAAACTTTTTTTAGGTTTAGGAGCACTGTAGCAAACACTTGCTTTTTACTCTCCTTATATCCTAAACAGTGAGAGTGACTTCCCTACCATTTTTTTCCATGTCTACAGGAGGTATAAACCACATACATCCCCATTTAATTGTCAGCCTGCAATACCCAACTATGTTCTCACTGGGAATGGTACAGTACTTCAGTTTCTACAACTATTTTACCTATGTGTTCCTATGTTCACTGATGGAAATCGGAATGTAAAGATCCAAAATATGTGTCCCAGTTATCAATGCAAAGTCTAACAGATACACTCAACAAAGTACTTTTAAACCACTAAGAGACAGAAATTTAGAGATGCAACACTGCGAAATGTACAGCAGAACATAAGATAAACATGTCAGGTTCTTAAAAGTCATTCCTGCTTTTTCAAAAATATCCTGTTCTGTCCCAGCCCAGCCATGGGAGACACATGGAAAGCAAGAGCATTAGTACCCAGCAGTGAAAACAGAATAATCTCCTGAACATTTGCATATTCATTACCATACTAGCACTAAGTCCAGTGCTGGCTGCCATTCAAGTTAAAAATTCTGTCTCCTGGGAAAAAACTTTGGGATAGAAGCTGTCTTCAAGAGCGACAGAAATTTTAGAAGTTGTTATTTTTCATAGTTGGTGAAATATATTGGCAACCAGTATAATGCAAAATTAAAAATTCAAGTAAGCAAAACAGTGCAAACTTTTGTTAATCATCCAAATATTTATCACGTTAGTAATAGGAAGCCTGGAGACAGATGAGGAAGCTGACATTTCCTACATGGAATAAAGAACTTAAGAGGACCACAACACAGGTCTCAAAGCACAGAAATTTGCTTTGGCAGGCTGCTGCAAAACCAACAGAGGCAAAAGAGAGGTTTAAAAATGTTAAATTGTTTCACCTATTATCACCAACTATATCTGGTGAACTGGGAGACGAGTCCTGTTCTCAGCAGCTCTAAGGCTGTGTTTTGGAAGAGATACCATGCCACAGGGACAAAATGTGAAATATCCTCTATAAATAACAAATACTAGTGTGTGCAAGAGTGATTAGATAGGACACTGCTTCTGTCATTTGAACACTGGACATAAGCAAATACTTTCCCCACTGCATGACAAAACAAGACATTGAATAAACAAAACTGTTTTACCAATGATGTTTGTTCATTGTGTTGGAAGGTGTGTGGTGCAGCTGCTTTCCCACTCATTTCTATTACTGTGACAGTAATGTACAGTAAAGGAAACTTTCAATAACAAGTGAGAAACAATCAATAGCAATTTACCTTAATGGGTTGACAAGAAGTATAAGCAATGCTTTATTTTTACAGAAGCACCTAAAAAGCAGACCTTGAAGCACTTAAATGTCTTCTATTAGGGAATAAAAAATGCAGACACACCTGACAATTTGTTCCTATCATTTTCTACAAAAAGAAAATTCAAAATAAAGGACTGGCAGACATTACCTGAGGTTCTTGATAATTAGTTTTATTCTTTAAATATTTTAAGCCAAATAAATTCAAGCTATTTTTTCACTAAAATTTTGTTTACTGAAAAGATAGAACAGGTAACTGAACAACTACACTATGAGGTTCTAGCTTAAGAAATGTAGTATGGTCTTCCACAGTTGCAGAGCTTGCACATACTTCGAGCCCACAGAAACCCTTCCTATCCCTCCTCTAGGAAGGAGATACTTTTATCATGCCTAATACAATCATCAGCTCTCCTTTAGAATCAGACAAGGGGTAACACTTCACACCATCCACGATCAGTGGTTACCAAGTGGCACAAGCTACCATGCACTGCTTGGAGTACATTCCCATACATAATGGACAGAATTTAGTATTTCCAACACTCCTATGGAGTCACTTGGATATCAAGTGAATACATTGTTGTGGGCGTCAGAGAAGAGACTACAGCAATTAAAATATGTTTAGGTAAACACATGTAGTAATCAACATCCTTAAATGAAAGATGATGTTATTTTTTTTCACCCAAAAGCAGTAGCTTTTCCAGGTAGCAACTTCAGTGTTTCTGAACCAAATGCAAACATTTAATTAATTTAGGATTAATTTACCATCTCATCCAGCCAATTATCTGACCAAAAACACTAGTTTAAAACAGTTCCCAAGAATTATTTAATACTCTAACAAGAATATGTGCTTTGTTTTTACTGCTGTTTTACCCAGTCTTAATTACTTCATACAGAAAAACAGAAAATAAATGCCTAGTTCCTAATAAAACGGTTTTTATCAATTACAAAGCACTTAAAACTATATAGACAATTTAAAAAATACTGAAAACAAAATTCAAATTTATGCCACGGCCAGATTTTATACATATCAGTCCCTTATACAGTTCACTTGCATGCATTTGCATGATTAATAGTTCAGGTTCAATATAGGGTAAGATAAACTACACTCACAGCATCTCTCTCTCTCTGTATATACGTATATACACAAACTATCCCCCCTGTATGGACAGGTTTCCACTTAATTCTAGGAACAGGTAAGATGTGAATAGTATTTTCATTATAACACTTCCAAAGAGACTTTGTAGCTAAAACATTGATTTCCCCTCCAATATATGTCAGCTTGAGGGCACTTTTCAACTAACACATTGATCCCTAAAGCAACTTTGATTTTAGAAAGTGTTTTAGTATAACAGTTAGCAATTGGCTTCTCAAGAGGGCTCTCATTTATGGTGCATGACTTCATTCTGGACATTTTTCAAATTAGCTGACACCAAGATGCTACAGCTTCTCATAATGAGGAAGTGCTATTTATTCTGTTAGCATATGGTGCAGCCTTTCTGCTGTCCATCAAAGAACATAGGAGTTGCCAAGGGATGGTACCACTTCATAATCATTTAGAGCCTCTCAAATTAACACCTTCATCCCCATATCTTGTATATGGATAAATTTTTTCTGAATACCATTTGCTATTAATTTCTCCACAAGAATCTCTAGCTAGCCCTGTGACCTCAAACACGTCCAGAAAACACATATAAAGGCAAATTACCAGGATTTTTAAGAACTATGCAGCTTATTATTCAACTACCCCAAGACAGGCAACCCAAGACAAACTGCAATTTTCTAACAAATGCAAATCAGTCAAGGATTGAGACAAAGGCAACTCAGCAGCCACCTCAGGCGTCATTTGCAATGAAGTCCTGTTTCAACTCAGTTACCAAGTAATATGCTAACCCTTGAAGGCACCAGAATGAAGTGAATGTGTTTTGGGACTTAGTTTGATTAAATGTCTGGGTTTACATTTAATTTAGAGAGGGCATTCTTGTAATTGCGAGAGCCTTGTCATGCTTTGCATGAAAAAGAAACAATTACAACAATCTCAGACAAAATGAGTGTGAAATTTCGCCAGCATCCCACATGCCACTGCAGCAAATGCAAAGATGTGCAACAGCTGCTCAATTTAACTTACGTTCTCAGCTATTAAACACTACCTGAAGGTTCATTAAACTCTTTTCTACTGGAAACATGGTATAAAAAGCACTTTGTATCCACAATGCTAAGGACTAACCTGACCTTTCTCTAGGGTGTGATACATTTCCACTCCAAGTCACTCAAATGCAAACCTGAAACAATTTTAGCTGTTCTTATAGTGTCACATTTTAGAGTTACATTTTTTGTAGGTGACTTGGAGAGTGTTAGTCATCCCCCTTATTCTTCCTTTATGAGAAACACCATGGAGTTAATGGATGCTAGGGGAAAAAAAAAAAGGCATATTGACAGATTAAGGTTCTATTACACAGTCATAAAAACTCAGGATTGAGAATCCTGGTCAGTCCTTGAGGGAGACAAATAGACTTAAGTACTCTTTCACGTGGCTGGTATCTGCGCCTGCTGTATGCAAATTATATAACAACTTTTGCCTATTCTTATAAAATTACTTCAATAGCTCCTGGAAATGACAAGACATAATACTGAGACACTGCTTTTAATTCTCTGCCTGGAAAAACTGAGATAGTGAGAACTTGGACAAATACTGATTTTTCCTGAATTAACTGCTTGCCATATGACAAGCTACAAATTCTTTGAGTATCACAATAATTGTATGTGAATTAGGATGATTTCTGAAATTCATCATTACAGCTAACCTAATTATTTAATATATTACAATTGTTGTAAACAGCATAGAGGAATAATAGTTGTTTGTTGTTATTAAAACCTCAAGTAAATCTACTCCTGCTTTAAATTTTGGGAGATAATGAAGCAAAAATTCTTCTGTCGCTTCCTGTCATGTGACCTCTAACACCTGGACTGTAAAGAAACAACAAACTTCTCATCAGTTTCAGCAAAAACACTTCTGCTTGAATGAGCTCTAAGACACAAAATTGAAGTAAAATGGAATACTGCAGCATAGAATGGTAATTCAAAGACATGTTTGACTAGTAATACCATTATGCATTTGGACACATGACTGTGTCAACGCAAACAACTCTGAAACAATATTCTTTCCACAGAATGACTTCAACACACAACAGCCCAAGGAAACAATGAATATTCCTTGAAGCAATCTGAACTACTAAAAATCCAATTATATTTTTCTTTCCTTCTTAACAAATGTTTACTTTGGAATGGCAAGAGTATGTACTCAGACTATCTGCTCATCTTGCTCCTTCTCTGACAACCACATTCCTTCAAATACAGGCAGTGGGCACAAAACTAAAAGTGAGCCTCTATCCAAACATGAAGAAACACAGGACCCAAGGGAATGGCCTGAAACTGTGTCAGGGGAGGGTTAGGTTGAATATTAGGAAAAGGTTCTTCTCCCAGACGGTGGCTGGGCACTGGAACAGGCTCCCCAGGGAAGTGGTCACAGCAGCAGCCTGTCTTCCAGAGTTCAAGAAGCATTTGGACAATACTCTCAGGCCCAGATGATTGTTGGGGATGGTCTTGTGCAGGGCCACGAGGATGACCCTTGGACCTGACGATCCTTGTAGGTCTCTTCCAAATCCATACATTCTGAGATCCTGTGACCACTTTTCACTCTGACAGTGACTGAGCACTGGCAGAGACTGCCCTGGCAGTTTGCATTCCCCATCCTTGGATCTATTCAAAACTATCTGAGCACCATCATGAGCAATCAGCTGTAGGTGGCCCTGCCTAAGCAGGGGGCTTGGATCAGATGACCTCCAAAGGTCCCTTCAGACCTCAAGCAGTCTGTGATTCTGTGAAATATGCAGCAATCTGACCAATGACAAGAATCCCTCTCAACATAAAGCAGTTCTCATTAACTGCAGACAGTATCTGCAGTACTAGGACTGTATTCCTGATGCTACTGTTTGAGAACAGGAACAAACTGAAGATTTGGACAGCATATGGAACATTAAAACCATGTGAAAAATCACAGGAGACGACAACCCATAAATAACCACAATCTATAGGTAAATATGATCTCTAAGAAATGGCTGTTGTAAGGGAAGCTGCAGCCCAGCTGATGGTGATGATCTGGCTGGCCTGAACTACATTCAACCTCATCATACTCAGCAATGCTGATAGTCCAGACCCTCAGGGAACTACAGCTAGTGCTGAATATAGTAGTCACCATCATACTGCCAGTAGCACATGGAACCTGTCCAAACTTTTATCCTGGCTTCTCAGAGAGGAATTTCAGGTGAGATGTCAGATCTTATCTTTGTGGTAAGTGTTATTTGTCAACATGGTGCTAGAAGGCATCTGATGAGAACCGTGCAGAACGCACCACAAACTGCCTAAAGCAAGGGTGAAGCTCAACTGCACAGCACAGATATCCTCACAGTAATCCAAGTTTCTGTGATGGATTCCTAAAGAAACTAAACCCACTGCAAATATTAGCAGTTATCTTCTCTAAAGGCAAGGTATACTCTGGTGACGTAGCTTTCACTAGCAAATATAGAACAGAGAATAAAGGAGTGTATTTAGCAACAACCCTACAGGACTTACCTTGGGGAAAGAAAGAACAAACCACTCACAGCAGATGCTAATCAGATTGCTTGCATAATTTCAGGTGTTACAATAAGGAGAACCATACATGAAACAATAACCCACACTAAGAAGGTAAATTCATTAGAAAATGTCACAATTGACCCAATACAATCAGCATTCAAGGACACTGAAAACACTATATTTAGGGCAGACGATCAGCTAGGCTAGAACACAATCCCACTAGAAGATCACACAATGCCATGGAGAATTGACAGAGTGCCTGCGCTCTTGCTGAGTAAAACATTACCATGAAGGGCTGCCAACAGCTTAAAAGCCTTCTTCTGCAGATATTTAAATACAAATAGACACACTTTAAAAACACTGGGCAGAGGTTTTGGCAATCTTTACACTGTTCCACAATAAAGATGACTTCAGTATTAACAGATAATATCTCTGGATTTTTCTAAAAGACACCATGTAATATTTAATTTCTCTCACGAATTTAAACATGTTCCCCTTCTGTTTACAAACATTCTCCTTTTAAAACAAATTTTTTTTGGATTTTTGTTTCACATTCATTACACTGTTCATTTGGTTCTGTTCACCAAAAACTTCACTGTTCACCAAACTAACTCTCATTTTTGTTCTATAATAGTGACACACTCTAAAAGTATATAGAGGATAAGGGTAAGATTAAAACCTTTCTCCAATGCAAATATTTGTGCATGTTTACACTTTGGGACAAAATGTATTCTAGATCATATTCTACACTCAAATCTAGGGTATGGCAACTGATAAATTAAAGGGAGTATATTTATAAAACATTTGTTTTCTTCTCACATAGAAAATATTGCATAGATATGATCCGTATTAATCACACATTAATTTTGTTTAGTTCAGTAAATGTAAGGCATACCTCCATTATTGTTCTTCAGACCTACCATCTTGCTTTGAGATTTATTGCATCTGTGATGACAGTGACTGATGTCTTCTTTTCCATCTTTCTTATCTTTCAGCTAATGAAAATTTTGCTTTTGAAACTGCATTTTATAACTATACAATGCTGGTGATTCTTAACTTTTTATAGAATTCTTATCTGCTAAAATTTTTGTACTGTGCAATCAACACAACAAAGACCATTACCATATATGACATTAAGAAAAAACCCCTATAGAAAATTTAAATGAGAAATTCACAGCAGAATGCAAAAACCCACATGGAACCTATTATATGAAAATATTTAAATACTATGAAATGAGTTTAAAGGCTATCAAAGTAATGCAAGATGTACTGTAATCTGCTGCTCAAAACCAAATAGTAAAATGTACAGTTTTACTTATATTATTGTTATCAATGGAAAATCTGCTTTAACCATGCCTTTTCATGTCTTCAGACAGGAGATATCCTTAAACAGAAGGAAAGTCTACTTAATACTGTATGTTAATGTTCTTACGCAAATGGGAATTGTTTTTTTTCTTCCCTTTACTGTTTAACTAAACACTTTTGTAATGTACGTTTTCTACATTCCCCATGTGAATTGCACCTTCCAGAAGGGAAAACCTGTTGGCAGCTAAGATGTACACAGCAGAATAACTTCATGCTAAAGACAGCATCAGACAGAACTCACTGAGGAAGTTTCTAGTTTGGTTTGCCTAAAACTACATAAATAGAGATTTATTTCTAAGAACTTGAACTAAAACTCAGAATAAAGCATCTGATACAAATTAATTTTTATACACAAACACAACAGAGGCAAAGGAAAAGGTCTGTGTCATGTTAACAAATTAATTTTCTACTAAGAAGCCTTCTAAATTGAGAAAAATCTGTTTAATGGAATCCTCTGCAAGAGTCAATAGCTTCCACTATGGCCCTGACACAGGATAGTGCATCAACAGAACTAATATTATTTTAGTAATGTCTCCAGCATTATGGTGCTCCCACCTTCCCCTTTCTGTTTTCACCTCTCAATCTTCCATTCATTCACTGTAAAACACAATGCAGCTGATCAATTCTTGTCTCACTGTTAGCAATGGAGAAATTTTCTATTTAGAACTATTGAGGGCACACTTCAGGCCACACTGAACACATTTCCTCTCCCTTTTTAAATAGATGTGCAACGTCCTTACATGTTTAATGAGCCTTTTACCAGGGAACAAAAATAAATTATGCACACAATATTCAGAAAGAATGTCCTCTCACAAAGGTCCATCCAGAACTCCAGTAAGAGGTGAACACATTTTGTTGTTCTGTCAAGTGTTTCATATATGTTATTAAAAATAAGTTAGAAAGTGATGAAAAGGTATTTTACTGATTAAACATTCTCATTACCTACAATGACAGGTAACAAGAATAAAATGCTACAGTAGTTACTCCAAGAAAGAAGAGTGTCTTCAATCAAGGAATAAAACTTGAAATGAGGAATACATCCTCTTTCTACTGAGATTGGGATAGTTGTCACTTATTTCTATGAAAACAGCCACAACAGGAGGCTCTCAGCATCTGAGAAACTCATATAGCTATAAGGGAAACTAATATAAATAAATGACTGTACACACATGCACACAGTCTTCCTCTCTCTCCTAAGACAGCCAAAACCATACAACATAATTTAGAAACCAGAAAAAAAATCTATTCCAGCAGATTATAACAAATGAAAGGTCTTTGGAAAGAAGTTGCTCTCAGAGTCAAAAACCAATATATTCTGCTCTAAGAAGAAAACTAAGCAATAGTTTCAATGGTTTGCCACAGTCAGCAGTTCCAGAAGCTATTACATCCTACATGGTTTTACAGGACAAGCATCCTTTTACAGCCTCAGGCAGAAAACCCTTCGCCACTGCCACCTAGACTTAGTTCTGCACTTCCACCTCTCTGGTAATTCCACGTCTTGCTTTGATGAATGCAAGAACACTTACTAGAGGAGCTTCTGTCCTGAAAGAAAACACAGGAACAGCTATTTTTAAAGCAGCTTACTCTCGACAAATCCAAAATATGCTATCTATGGGGCCATCTGATGAAGAAAAGAAAAAACCCTGATATGTACATGCTTACGTATTTCAGCTGCATTAGCTGAACACTTTCGCTCACAACATTTCAGGTTTTACCTTGTGAGTAAAAGGCCTGCATCCACACAGAAACTTCAAAGCATTCTGCCTGCCCTGCTTTAGCCTGGACTCACATTTTTTCATAAATTCTTCCTCTCTATGACACCAGAAATTAAAAAGGAAGAGAGAAAATTCTATATCCAGGTATAAAGAGGCAGCTTTTTGTAAGGCAGTATTTCAAACCAAACATACATTTGTCACCAAAACATGTCTTGCTCTCCTGCAATATGCGGGAATCTCCCCTTAAAAGCCCCCATGAGCTCCACATGGAAGGAGAGGAACCAGAACTCATCCTTTCAAAAAGGAATCTTCGCCTTTTTTCCATACAATCGATTCAGCTATGTATTTCCCTTTCCCTTGCTACTTGCTCAGGATCGTAATCTCAGACAAGATCAGTGTTCATTGAACTACGGCAATAAAAGAGTTAGACCGAACTGGATGAAGCACCTGTCCCCTCTCCCCCTTTCAATGTTAAGGAAGTTTAGTCTGTGCCTCGCTTTTATTCAGTATTATTTATTATTCAGTACACAGCTCTATCTCTGACTGAAGCATACAGAAGTTACAGCGCCTACTGCTAAACAGAAAATCCCCACAATGAAATTTCATAAACACTATAGCCATGGCAAAAAAACCCCTGAAATTAGCATCCTTTTTTTTTTTCACTTTTAATGAAGATGACCTAGAAGATTCATTATTGTGGCTAGAGCGCTAAGGAGTAAAGAATTTTTTCAGACTTCCTAATAACTTTTCATCACCAGTGGTATCACATGGTACCACCAACTCATGCAGACTCAATTGTTTTTAAATTTACTAATTACTGAATAGCTTTGCTGTGCTCCTAGAGAGTACTGTCATTTTCCAAACCAGATGCCAACCCTACATAAGTGAATACAGCACCATTGTTTAATGCTTTCAAGAAATTTGACAGGAATGGTATAAAATACCGCCCTGTTGAAAATAAACAGCAACTCAAATTTTTGTGAAAATGTTTAAATTGAATCATAAGATTCAATATAAATTCTTGAACATTTATTTTACACAATTCCCTCATCTCTTTAGCCTTGTGGATAGAGCTCTATATATTCACTTTACTGGTTACTGGCAGAAGAGAAGCTACAGCTGTAATTCCCCCAGAATGTCCAGGGGAGACAGATACAAGCAACTGAACTAAAATTAAAATTAAATATTAACGATTTTCAAAAGGGAGCATGGTTTCTCTACAGATTCTCTTCCAGCTAGCTCCTATACCTTTCACAATTTGTCTGTCAGTACCTAGTAAATTAACCTTACCCTAAATTTTTAATCATGGAGCAGTCCCATATCACACACACATGCACTATTGCCAGGTTAGAGTTAAGATTAATTTTCAGTTTCTTCGGAAAAGTAATAAGCATACATACAGAAAAAAAAAAAAAAAAGAAAATACTTACTCTGCTCATAGCCCAGTACATTTCAAGCATGAACATATCTGAAAGCTTCAGTCAGAAATGAAAACAGTTTTGAAATCTCATTATAAGAGTTAAAGAAAAGACTCAATCAATTTAAACATCAGACTACAGATGCAGAAAAATCCTTCAAAAATTCAGTTCACATTTACCATTTATAGCTACATGGAAAAAGACGACAGGAAATGACTTACCACATTAACAAAGTATAAAAACTGTTAAGGTTTCACTTATTTTCTCTCAGTGAGAAACAGTAGGAGTATGCTGCTCAACATGTTAATGCACATCTGCCTCTCAGAGAACCTGCATAATATTAGTTTTACAATTCTTGAACACTCTGGGTTCAATTTCAAGAATTCAAAAAGGTTACCAGAAAATACTTGATTTGAAAGAACACTTTCCACTGATCATACAAGACAGGCAATGTATTGTATTCTAGGGATTAAAACAGCTTCTCAGAAAGCTATCAGAGATACAGATGCTTTCCTTTAACCACTTTGCACTGCACTCTGTAAGGTATTTCCACACTGGCAGTTGTGTCATCTTCTGAATTAAACCAGGAAACAAAAAAGGTGAAGGGACAGGGGCATTACAAAGAACTGTCTAGTATAAGGGAACTGCTTCCAGCAAACACCTGCAGACATGGCAGCACAAACTATTGCCATCTGGAACACAGAGAGCCCAAGCTCAGTCCCTCATTAGATGAAGGCTTTTCTGTTCAAACAGATCCCTCATTTTCTTTTGTTCATTTCTGTAGATCAAGTTGAATACTACAAACTTCCATACAAACCTTTAAGGAAAAAAAAAAAAAAAAAAAAAAGGTAATGATCCATTTTAAGTTGGGCTCATTCATAAGTACCACCTAAGGCAGAAGCCATAGACTGTGAGGCCAAGTTAGAAAAAGCTAAGTTAGACTGACAGCATGATAAGAATTCTTGAAAGAAGACCAGTCCTAGGTAAGGTACATACCTCAGATTCTTCACACTTATTGGGCGCCAAGCTACACCTGACATTCTGTGAAGGTCTTACTTCTCAGAAGGAAGGAGAATGATTGAAAGGAAAAAACTAAAAAATTAAAATCAGTGTTACCTTTAACTTACTTTAATCCTAGAAAACTCACACTTATGTTTTGTGCTGTATTGGTAAACTAACATACTGACAAACCTTATGTTATTGTTTTACAATCTCTATAAAATCCTCTAGGAAAAAATCTAGCTCAAGAGCAAAAACAGTGTTTGAAAACATGATATTTTTTTTCTGTATTTGCAGTGCAATTATCAGGTTTTAAGTATATGTATTTCAACTCCTTTTGGTATCTCATTTCACATCAGTGAAATTAGTTTCCCCTTTGTTGTTTAAAAAGATGAAGCAATTCCTTGAATTTATTTGCCTTTAATCCTCTAAACAATTTCTGTAGCCCACACCAGATGCCAAAAAAGAGGCAGAAATCAGAAATCCCGTATCGTCTGCAGATGGACTAGGTGATCAAACTGGTTTTACTACACTCAGTTATAGCTTCTGTAAAGCTTTCATTGTAAGTGCCATTACAGCAAGAGTCAGTCTCACCTCATGAGCTCACAACTTGGACTTCTGGTGGAAAAATTTCCAACTACTGCTTTTGTGTTCTAAATTTGAGCAGTATCAGCCAGATAAAGAAACTAACTTTAATCCTAACTTTCCCATCTCAACCTATCACTCCATCCAGTGCATGACTCCACTTTTAATCCCAGGCTGAAACCAACAGTTTGCACCAGTTATAAAAGTTTCAGGCACAACACTTAAAACCAGGGTAAAGCAAATTTCATTTTATAACACAGCCGGTGGAATATCATTTGAAGACATGAACTTTAACCAAATGCATTAAAAGAATACACTTTGTATGATTCTGCTGTCACTCTCGAGAGCAAGCAGATGACAGGACACTAGAAAAACTCCTGGAAAACCACAACTGTCCCACAGAGCAAATTGAAGATTGTTTTCTTTTTCCTCAGCTCCTGTGTGCAGGTCATCCCACTAAGACAAAAAACCCACAACAAATACAAAACAGTAAGAGTAAATCCCCACTTGCCTAAGGAATGCAGCACATTCTGAAATGTCCAGCTTAAAAAAAAATCAAAAAACTGAGTGCTTCTGTCTAGACCTGTTAATTGGTGAACTATTTTCCATTCACCTTTTCTGGTGCTGTAAAACAGTTGAGTGGTTTTCTTATACACACCATCCCCCTTGGCAGAAGTCTGTGCTCCACCCCTTGTCAAATACTGACTCACCTACATTTATACCTAAGCTTTGTCTCAGGGCTGTAAGCCTTCAACTAGGGTGATTAAATTATCTTATAAGCAAAACAAAAAATTTCTTTTCATATCATGAACCTCTTATTGGCTATGCTGAGCACTCCAGCTCCATCTATATAGATCTCTTTCTTTGCTAAAGTTAAAAGCAAATGCTTCATCTGAGTGTTCTGAAATTTTTACAAAGTACTCAATAGAAACAGGATTATAAAGCCTGTTTATCTTCCATAGGCAAACAGAAATCCCTTATCAATAACTTCTAGTTAAGGCTGACCCGAGCTGAATCAGAGCAAAAATCTATAGTGAAAGCATTTGCAAAAATGCCAGCTCCAAACCTGCACCCAGTTTTGTAAAAAGACTCTGTTCAAAGCAAACAAAACCGAACCAAACCACCAGGATTGACATTTAATATCAAACAGCTTTCCCACCTCTCCATACACTGCACAAAATTCGCATCACCAGTGTCACAAGGCAGTTACTGAAAAGGCAATATAATGCTCACTAAAGGCAGAACTCTGAAGAGCTGTTTTCCCTTGTTGTACTGACATAGATGGACAAGAGTATCTCCTCTTCTCAGAAGTTTAGTCTTTTGCTGTGATTTCCACTCATCCTTCTGCATTCTCCTGATGCTTTGAATGCTCCCCAAGCACTTTTTCATACATGAAAGCCAGACTAAATCATACACAGATTTTACATTATAATCTTTTTAGTTGAATTATACTTCAAGGAAAGTATTTAAACAATTAATTTTAACATATCAGAAATAAGATTTTTTCCACTATGTTCCTATCTGAAGACAAGAACAAATCCAGTAACAGAATGTCAACATTAATTTAAGAGGAGAAGACAAATGACTTAATAACACTGCAGAAGGATACCATTCTTCAACACGTCATGGAGGCATAAAATTTTCAACAAATTCATTCTTGTACCACTGTATATTCCTGGTAATAGGCCAGGGCACAACTGAAAAATTGTTAATACCTTGCTGCACAAACTTATATAGTGGAAAGAGAAGCTAACTTTTATGGTCTCTGTTTCCCTGATTAGCAGTAAAACTGGGGAAAGAGGCGGGAAGCCTCCTACTTGCTTTCCCCTGAGCCAAGGGCAGAAAATGAGTTGCAGTTAACCATGAAATGCAACTCAATATTAAGCCTCTATTTAATAAGTGATACCAAATAGTACTATAGACATGTTCTACTGAAGAAAACTGTGCACCTAGAGAGCCAAAAGAGCACAGAACAGCCACAATAATAATTTGCTACTAGTTTCATCCAACCAACTGGAACCTGCAAGTACACTTAAAACTCAAGAAACTTTCTCTTCAATAACCCAGTTATCCATGAGTATTTTGTAAAGGTGCTCGTGTCCTTACTAGAATACAGTATCTTGCTGAATGCAATATAAGGGGCAATATAAAAGGAAAGAAGAGTTTTCTAACACAAGAGAGAGAAGAAAAGAAAGTCTGTTTTGGGCACAGTCACTTTAACTCCTCCACCCACCCAACTCTAAGTCGTTTAGAGAATGGGGAACCAGAGAGCAAAGAAGGTGAAGCCAAAGCTCCTTTTGGCTAAGCAAAAAGGAAGGCAAATAGAAACCACCAAATATCTCACAACCCTTGCAGTTAGTTGCTTATACAGGTTTTACAGCTCCTCAGCCTCAAACCTGGTGGAGAACACACAACAGAACACGGGATTTCACCACATGCTCAAGAATACAATCCCACAGTAGCTTATGATTGTTGTCAATTTTCAGGGCCTGATTTCCTTTGAGTTTCCCTAATAAAAGCAAATGGAAGAAACAGGTTCTAACCTGACAGCTCTAGAAAGAGTTTTCAGATTTTAAACTTAGAAATCCTGGTTCACAAGGACTCATTTTAACCAAAATGTTTTATTATTTGGTGAACATGTTTAAAGACTGATTCTTAGTCACTTAGTCTACATTTAATAATGAAATTCAGAACTTCTTTTTGTTAATTAAAAAAACTAAGGGTTACAAAATAATTAAGCTTAGTATTTGTCCTGCTTGTTGGACACTTACTGTTTTCTAGTTCATTTGTCTATTCACGGTTTAAGAATACAGGAAACTGGAATTTCATAGAAGGTTCACAAATACAGGAACCTAGAATTGATTACTTAGTTGAATAAGAAGCTATCTCAAATGTTTTGTATTTATTTAGAGGCACCACTACTTCTAGTAAAAATGACTGCTTTTACGATAATAAAATACTAGTAAAAATGTCACAAAAATCACCTTCAACTTGAATTTTTCTAAATTATCTGTCATCACATCAACACAATGATCTGTTTAGCATCTCTATAATATAAAGTATCTAGACTTTAATTTGAACACTTCACTAAGTCGAACTAAAGAACAAACTGCCACAAGACCATACAAGATATAGTACTTTATTTGTTTTCTGAAGTCTCCTAAATGAAGAACACTCTCAAGTCCTACTGACATCATCTTCAGAAGTCTAAGTGAAGGAGCCGTGAGTTTCCCTTCCTTGTAACTTAAGACACTAATTTCTCGGGCCCAGGTGCATGGATGGACAATTGACCATTCAATGTGCAGGGAGCTACTGCAGCTTGCTGTATCAAAGAGAAAACCATTTCAAGTTAAAATAATTACTCCTGCTCTCCTGTAAATGGACATTCACTACTTTGTTTACCTGCAGAAAAGACCACAATAAGTATCTTAAAATTCTTTTCACCGAGGCATGGTCAGCAGTACACAGTGCTGCTCACAATGTCAGATGTTTATGCAGTACTAACTCACAATAAATATCTTATAAATCAAGTGCAAAATAGCTTTCCTTCTGTCAAAAAAGAGCTCAAGTGGGAACAAATACATAAAATCTGACCTTTACATGAAGAAAAGCTCATCTAGTTACTATCAAGGAAAACTGGTTCTGTTACAAAAGCTTTCAGCACTCTGGATTTCTAAATGTATTAGATGAGTATTTATGTATATTTTTCCTCAACTAAAGCACACCATGACCCTTTCAAAGAAAAATAAAGGAAAAAAAAAAAAAAAAAAAAAAAAAAGGAATAAAAAAAAGGACTGAAATGCACTGGAGACCTACTGCTACCCACAGCCACCAGATACACTGATTTAGAGAATACTGCCAGCCATCTTTATTTTGAATTCAGAGATACTCCTTTTTACAATTCAGTTGTGCACAGATTTAAGAGCTCATTTAGGAAAAAAGAAGAAAATATTCATACTGGATCACATCCAGTTACCTCCAACTAGCTGCAGCCACATATCAGCATAATTTTCAAATTATCAAAACAAGTCACTGCTATGTCTATCTTAAATTAAACTTTTACAGTCAAAAGTTTCCTGTTATACAGCAATTTTAACTCTTTTGAAATAATAATTACGGACACTAACAGAAGCAGCACAGAATGAAGAATAATGTTTGAGCAATTTCTAAACATTAACTTATCTGTGTCAATTGAGTAGATGTCAACATTCATTATATGAGTTTGCATTTTTGGGATTATTTATACCTATCACAATCTTCTCTAGATATTAGTGAGTCTCAAGGGAAAAAGAAAGGAAGCTAGCATTGTCAAACTTTGCTTTTCAAACTGCTGCTCAAAGTGTTTCATCAGCAGATGGCAGATCTGCTGAGAACTTGAAGCTAAGCACTGACTTTGCTGAGGCCCAGAAAACGTCGTGGTGAAAGACTGCATTCACCTGCACTGGGACCAACTTTCTGTTTCTTCACATATTGCAGGGCAGACATGTCAACAAAGGAGAACGAAAGCTTGTCTATAAAGAGCAGTAATGCTATACTAAACATTGCTAGAACACAAAGGTAAATAGCACAGTGTATTTCCTTCTCAGCCTGGAAATGAGCCAGACTGGTATTTACCTCCACAAATACCCTCTAAAGTTGAAAGTTTTGGGGTTTTTTTCTATTCTGAAGCAAAATACGAGATGGAAGGCAAAACTCCAGTGTCTTTTGTTAAAAGAACAAAGCCTATAACTTACAGAATGAGTGAAAAAAGAAACAAATCTTTTATTGCTGACTGAGCTCGCAACAAACAACTTCCAGTGAATACCACCTCCACTTCCAGCAATCCTAGAGTGTTTGAGATGTACAAGTGTACTTTTGGTCATTTCTAATGCTTACCAACCCCTCAAGACATCTATTGTCTGCTCATTATTTGCTCTCCACTTATATGGGATCTTTTCCAAGAGCTGGACAGAAATGCCCCAACCTCAAAATATAAAAGCTCCATTTTTAACCGAGCATAACTTAGGAGCTGAAACCTAATAAAAATGCTACCAACGTTACTAAACTATTAATGTACATAAATGTACACAAATACAAATGTTTAGAAAGCTCTGAGGTTCTTCCTTATACATTGGATGATTAACCTTGCACATCATGAAATTCATCTGTTTACTTATTCAAGTAATAAACAGCTAGGATGTCGGTAACATTAGTAGTTAGAAATATACAAACCAGAGCCTCCTTCCCCATTTGTCTGATCAGAAGCCTTAATGCATAGGAGAGAGAAAAAACCCCTTGCATTATGTTCTGAAGACTATTACTAGAGCTGCTGTTGTTGCAGCAAGAAAAGAGCAATCTCAAGAGATAGACTCTACAGAAGACCCCAATCAGATTGGCTGTTCAGCTTCAGCACTTCTGATCAACTGTGACAAGAGCATTTGGGTCCAACCTGACTGCAACCCAACAGCTCAGAATCAACATTCCTGATTCATGGTTTTCAAATGCTTTGGCTCAGTAATAGTTAACAGTTACACATAAATGCATTTATTTATACTAGAAGACTGGGGGTGGCATTACAGGACAGCAAAATCCTACACTGAGCTTGGAAAGTCAAGCAGTCTGAAATAAAGAAGTGCCTGATCTAATCAATTTTTTACACTTGTGATCTGACCCCTTTATTTAATTTTAAATTACTTTCATAATGCATGCAAGTCACACAACTTCTCTTTTAGAGGACCCTTAACTCCATTACTGGATAGAATGAAAGACATTCAAAACGTGCAACCAGAATTTTACAAAATGCCAAGCAAAGCTCAGCTCATTTCTGCCCTTGATTTTGTTTTAACACCAAGGAAGATTCCAAAGAAAAATCAAAGAGAACTAAATTCTACCTACTTTCTCTGCTACAGAATTTTGACACAACTTTTGCAATATATTCATTGTATTTATTTTCAGGATGTTCCAAGTTAATCTTAGGTTCACCAACAGAAGCATTTAGGAAATACCTCTGCAGTTCCACAGAGGTAGGGAGGTGTGTACTTTTAATGCTTAAAGCATAAAAGAAATTTATGTCTTGGGGAGGGAGATAAAAAAGGACTGCAGTTCCAAGGCTTCTCAAAGTTGATACCCAGTATCTGTGGATGTTTGACATTTGTGCTTTAGATTCTTATCTATGTATAGTGAACAAGAATATTACCAACTCTGACTCACAAAAATGTCAAGATGGTAAACTACTTGTTTTCTTGAAGCATTAGGGGGCTAATGAGTTCTTTAAAGAAATTCTCTAACGAAAATAATTATTCTCTATTCAGCTCAATGTGCAAATGTCATCCCTATAATGCTGCAATTAAGAAAGCATACCTTAATATTACTTAATAGTGAGGGGGCCTATTCATTAGAAATACTACCCACCATGGTGCATTTAGAACCCCCAGCATTCTCACATCAACACAGAATAGCTGTTTAAAGGAGAAATTTTCAGCAAACAGAGCTTACCTAGATGATATTTAATGACTTGTGACTTAAACCAGGAGAGTAGGCCAGTAATCTTGTGCTTTCCTGTATTCTGATCCTTTTATCATAATTAAAAGACAGTTACAATGCAAACACACAGACTGGATTAATTATTACAGCACTATAACCTGTCTCGTCATTTCCTAAATCTTTAGTGCCAGATTCAGCCTATGCTTTCTGCAAAGGAAAGGAAGAAAATCTTACAGATTCAACTACTAGAAACGCAGTTATTTCAGGTGACTTTTCAAGAAAGGCCTTATCTGTATCTCCAGCATAGGATTACACACACACATATCTGCCTCCATAACAGAGATGTCTACTTGAAATTAAGAATAAGGACATTCTTGCTGAAAACTGTTTTAAGCTACTTTTTTCTCCCAGACTAATATTTAAGCCATATTTCATCATTTTTCCTAAGGGATATTTATTGTGATAACAAGGAAGAAGATTATCTAAAGGGGTATTTTTCCCCCAAGGCCTGCAAATTAGTGCAATAGTTTCAATTTTACCTTTTCAAAATTCCATCTCATTCAGTGTAAAATTATAACTTCTTTATCTCTGAAGACAACAGTCACTAAACCTCTCATGTAATTAATACTTCATGGAAACTCACTCATAGATGGTTGGGGTTTTTTTCCAAAAAGCAGAAAGTTATAGTTGTATTGACTAAATCTGCATGAGCAGTTTGCCCTCTGGTGACTAACTCTGTGAGAATATTTTGCAATACATATAAGAAGACCAGTATAAATAAACAATGACTGGCATGTTTGCAGGCTCCATAAGGAAAAGCATTCAAAGTTTTAAAAGAAATGGTATGCATTAATTGTAGCAGTGCAGTATGATTTCCTTTAAATTAAGAGAAGGAAACTGGACTGAAGATAAAGTGTCAAGAAGACGAAGAACAGAAATTCAACTACAGAAAAGACACATACAGAAAAGAACTGAAATTCCAAAATTTTGCCTAAGACTTCTAAAGGCTAAGATAAAATAAAGGAGTAAAAGTTCCCTAACTACAAACATTCCTCAAGGGTATGAAAGGCAAATCCAAAATCAAGTTGTCCAAAATCAGCAGGGAAATACCATCTCTCAGTAACTGATGAGAAACAGAAGTGCAAGACAAAAAAACTCAACTTGTCTAGTATCACAAAGAAATCCTCATTAACCATGAAAAGGAAATCAAGTCAGGATCCTAGCTAGCTGTCTAGCTCCTAGATCACACTTCTTTCATACAAAATCGCTAAAGAACTGCAAAGTCACCAGTTACTTTTCGTTCTGTTATCCAGATTCTATTTGTCCCACACACCTGCTTTCCCTAACAGCTTAAATCAGCTTAGAAAACAACTGTACTTCCCTTACTGCTAGCTGGCTCAACAAAAAGGTTTTCACAAGGGAGGTCTTCCTTGGTCTTGCCTTGCTAGTATATGCAAGGACTGTTGAAATGCTGTCTGAGGTAACTGCCACGACTGTTCACCTAAATTCTTTCTCACTGTCCTTAGCTAAGACTTGCTGTTGGACAGTAACTACTTCCATTTGGAGATGCTCAAGCATGTAGATGTACAAGTTAATAGTAATGACAGTGGAAAGGAAATGTTGAGGGTGGAATGCAAGAAAGAACTGCAAAGCAGAGTTAACTTCCTAAATCATTGTTGTGTCTTGCTTGAATTCACCAGAATTAGTTAGTTGGAAGATTAGTAGAATGCTGGATAATTTCTTAAATGATCAAAAATATTAATCATAAACACACATCTTCCCAGCTACCTCAAAATAGTAACAACTTCTGGTCATCTAGCACATAACCTTAGCACTCTAATTAAATAAATGCTGCTTCTAGACTCCTTCCCTTGTAAAATTCCTTCTGCAATCAGCTCTTTCACCATCTGGCACTCCTGTTCTCTCTCAGTCTCTTGTGTAGCAGTGGAAGGGTAAAGAAAAAGGTAGCTGCTATTCCTGTATAATTTTGACGTGGCATTAGCAATCAGAATCCTAGAAAACATGCAGTCAGCTCAACAGATATCATTATGAATTCCTAAATACTCCACAGGCAGTAGAGCCTAACACATGGCTCCATGTGTTACTCCAATGGCCAACTACATTTTATTTAGAAGACAAACCATGAATCTGCATAATACTTTTTAAAGAAATGAGTTGAATGCTTCTAAAATGCACACTGTGATACCGCCCTCTCTTCTCAGGCAGAAAGAGTTAAATATCCTCTTTTTATTCCCCGAAGGCTGCTGGTCCCAGGCAGAGGTGCCATGTTTTATTTAAAACATGCTCTCTCTCAGTAACCACTTGTTCTAATTGGCAAGGCAAGGCTGGGTCCCCAAAGCACACAGCTCGTTAGATTCAGTTTGGATTACAAAAACACGATGAAACAAACTGCATCAAAATGTACAAATTAACAGCTCAGGAGTGCACGACACGGACATGGAATTAGATTGTAATATGGAACAAAATCCACAGGGAGGCTAAGGAACAAATCACTAGTGTCTCTATAAACTATAGAATGGTTCCAAATGAGCAAATACACAAAACAGAGCACAGACTTTTCCATAAATCAAGCAAATTGCTAAATTAGAAAAAAAAGAATAATATTCCTTCTTCTATCTTATGCACACATTTATAAGAGAATGGAGTCATAAAAAAGTTAAATAAATTAAACCCGTGGGTTGCACATCCTCAATAGGTAACTCCTCTTCCATGCTGGCAAAGTGCAAACATCATGGCAATTAAGTCATATTTCCAAACATTTTTTTTACCTCAACACAGAACCTATACATAAGAGACTAAATTACAACTGGTGCTTCAACAAGTCATTTGGAAAGGTTACAAGTTAGAATGGGAACAAGATACTAAGGAAAGAGAAAGAAACTGGCTTTACCATAAAGAAAAAGAAACACACTAGAAAACAAAGCTATGAAAAACTAAAAATAATGTAAGCCTGAGGAAAAAAGGGATTGAGCTTTTTTCTTTGCTTGTAGATCAATCTATACAACGGGACTGGCAATCCCCTGAGATAAGAAAAAGCAAACACATGGAAAACATCAGTGATATCTTGTCAAGACAGAGCAAAAAATTAAATTAAGACTTTTTGGTAGACTTTTCAAATAGCCAGTGCTGAGAAAAGGTCGTATTTTTGCTTGAGTGAAATTTGTACTTTTAACAAATGAGCTATAGTCTACTAGACTGAATTTTGCAAGACACAATCCATAATGTCCTACAGGGTAGCTGTTGATAGGATTGATTGACTGTAAAATGATAATAGTGATTAGCTGAAAGGCATTCAATTTTACTAGACTGTGTTGGTGAAAAGACACTTATGTGACAGGATAATGCCCTACGACCTTAAAGCAGCCTGAAAGAAGAAAAAAGAAAAATCTGTCCTACCTCAATACACATCATTTGAGTGATAGTTGTAAAAGAAATTCTTTCCTCCATTAAGAATTGCACAGAAACTTCATGGGTCTGTCCTCCATCAGTTCTTGCCCCTTCCCACTATCTCATCCAGGGTAAGTTAAAGGAGGATGAAAAAGGACAAAATAATTGAGCACACCAAACCAGCAGCTGAGCCACTGGCCCTGTTGACACCGCTCACACAATACCTTTACACAGCCAGGTCCCGCGAAGGTGAGGGTTGTTCTTTTTACACAGTGTCTTCCACAACTTTTTATATAATGGACAGCCAAATCATACCAGTTTTGCCAAAACAACACAGGAGCACTGTACTTCACAGCCTCCATACCATGAGAATGTGGATATGGGCCCCTCTAGAAGTGTTCTACTAACTTCACTTAACATCTCTATTTACCTCCAGTAAGGCTAGGAGGCTTCAAGTATCCTTCTCTCCCAAATTTCCAATTCTTCTGTATATACTGAGACCTAGGAAGGTACTGTATAAATGTGCTGGATGATTTGGTTGATGTTTACTTTTGACAAATGTAAAATGATTAGTTCTAAGCTTAGATCATACAACTGTGTTTGAATAAATTAATTTTCTCATGATTTGTAGTTCCCCTCCAAACCTTTAAGACAGGTTAGGGTAAAAGAACTCAACTAAAAATCCCTTCCTAACCTTTCCACAAAATTTTGCCACGTTTAACAATCCAAACAGAGCAACCACTAGTTTTCAAATCTTTTTTTTCATTTTTTAAAGCCAGAGAATAATGTGTACTAACAGAGTAAAAGGAATACTGGGGTCAGCAGTGCAAATCAAGTGTATAAATAACTGAAGCAGTTTATCCAATTTTTTTCTTAATTCCGTTTCACAGTGACTCTTTTTTTAAGCTTAGCACACACCTCATATTTCAAGCTTACTAATTACACTAAGACGTTTTTTTCCTACCAGGTTTATCCATTTAGAAATTCTTTGGGTACAGAGCACAAAAAAGAAATGGAATGTATGCCAAATGACATCTATAGTTATATCTGAAATTGTATATTCTTTACTAGAAGGTGCTCTAGAAATAAGAAACATTTTTGTTGCCACTGTAACGAGCTATACAATTTTCCAAAGAAACATTTAGCTGCAAGCTTGATTGTGTAACAGAAGTTAAAGATGACACTTGACTACTTTTAAACTCTAGCCAGTGAAGGCCATTTTTTGTAGCAAGCAATCCATGTACTTCAAAATACAAAGATGTGAATACAGCAGAAAATTCTAATCCAATGAAGCAACATATTGAGGCACTGGCTTCTCTTACGAGCCAACAAAGGGAGTACCATACTGAAATGTCTTGTGTAGTGGTAAAGAAAACTAGCTTTTAGTAACGTTTTCAAATTTCTGGAATCACTTCTTGCTGCTTTTCTAACAAAGTACTAAAACTTGTGGATTCACATCAGAAATTACAAGTGTATGAAAAATACAAACATAAGAGATTTGTATCATTCATTTAGGACTGAAAATTTTATGAACACAATGCTGAATGAAGCATAATTTAGTAATTACCATACAATAGGATACAGCAAGAAAAGCTTAATTTGAACTAGCAACATGAAAGATGCACCTGCTTAAAAGGTTTCCAGTAAGCAAGCTGAAAGCATGACTAAGAATCCAATCAGCAGTTAATTAACAGCAAAATCTATTTAGGCAGGAACGTTGATTTTTGCCAGCTCATGCTTACAATAGGAGTCATTACTGCCAAACGTGGCAGCAATAATAGACAAGTTCTAAAGAGCTCCCAAGATTTACAAAAGCTCAGAGAAAAGGAAATTGTACTATTCAGTAAGTCTGAGACACAAAAACCTGACGATTTTGTAAGGTTCAAAAACTGCATGTTATTTAAGCATGACAAAATAAAGGTCTGCTCAACAAAGGAGGAAGGTTAAGATATGCAAAAATACAAAGTAACTGTATATTCAGACATCTGAGTTCAGGCAACAGGTGAATAATCTGACACTTCTAAACCCAGACAATATATAGGACATATTAATGTCCATTTTTCTTTTTCACTCCTTATTAGATATTTTCTATTCAGGAACATAAAAAAATACTACCAGAGTTTCAAAATTTCGTAATAACCTAGCATACAGTTAAGCATACGTATTGAAAATACAGATGCAATTTTAGCAATACTGACTTTCTCTTTTTTCTGCTAGTATAATGAAGATTTAAAAATTCTAATTTTTTACTCATCAAGAATCCAGTAAGTTAAAAAAAAAGTGTTTGATTTCAACCTAACAATAAGACCAAACTATGAGTGGAAGCCTCTAAAACTCAGATAACTCTTGGGTTTTATGGCTGAGTTATTTTTTTCAATTTCAGTGATGCTGATCTAGTACTTTGCACATGAATACAAATATTGCACAGCTGGTTTAAGGGATGGACAGCCACCTCGAGAAGTCTCAATTACATATTCAGACAGAATGCTTATGATTTTTATTCACGAATCCATGAATACACTACTCATATTTTATCTTCCAGTTTTGCAATTGCATCTGTCCACCAAACCATCCAGTGCTGTGCTTACCTTTAGCTTCACACAATACTGAACTAGTTGAAATCCACTTCCTGTACCTCTCTTTCCATTGCTGATAGGAACACAACACAAATTAAGCCTTCCAGGCTCACAATCAAATGGATTAAAGATAGACTGCATTTCTGGAGGTCATGTAAGTAGAAAGTGTATTCTTATGATCTTCTCCAGTTATATTTTTGTTCTTACTCTGTAATAATTCATTCTGTGACTGTTCCCAGAGGTTCCAATTAAAATTGAATTCTTGAAGTAACAGGTACTGTTTCCATGAATGCAGAATTCCTGCCTGAAAGATCCTGTTTTATCAGTGGCATTTCAAAAGAACTCAAAAATATCCCTGACTGAACTTGATACTAGAACTTCCATAAACCTAATGGGAGCAAAGATAGGTTAATAAAGAGTACTCTTGAAAATTTTAACTCATCACTGTTCTGTAATTAATCACTCAGAATTTTCAGTTTACTGTATTGAAAGAAGAAAGGCTGCAGCATTCTTGAAAGATGAGGTGTCACTAAGGGAGATACTCTGGCCATAATTTACATTTTTTACTTACCAGCCTATATTCGGACAAAAAAAACCCCACCAAAAAAACCTCTGAAACCCACGCCACTTTACTGCATTTGTATTCTAGATGCATGGAAAATCTGAAGCAACTGTGTCTTCACCACCTAAGGAGCATATTTATTTGAAGCACTTCAACACGTAGGGTTACACTTGTTCTGTATCTGGAGACTCTGGGGCATTGACAACACACGGCCAGCACTGAATTAGAGACAGAATGTTGGGAAGTACTTCGCAAAAGTACAATTAATTTCAAATTATTTCAGAGAAGCTCTTGAACATTTCAGAGTCTGTTGCTTCTACAGGGTTTAAGTCAAACAAAGTCAGGTTTTCCTTATTGAAACAGGCAGCTGGTGTGAAGAGCAGGCAAAGACAGGTGAAGAGGGTAGCTAACTTAAAGCTCTTCTACAGTATTTATCAACCCTTACGTGCAAGCTAAGAACTAGTCTGTGGCAAACGAACAGCAATTCTGTGGTTGTACAGAAGAACTCAGTTAACTTTCTAGATCAAAACACTGGGCAGCTACAGGCAAAGAGCTGCATGTACCTTGCAGTATGCCACAGCAAACTGAACAGCTTCATCTCTGCAATAACTTGTGAGCGGCATTCCCACATTTAATCTAAGAAAAAGTACAAAAAATAGCCAAAACAAGGAATGCCAGCCTCCCTGCTATATTATCTAGTTGCTTTTGCAGTTTGTCTCATCTTTGGACAAATGTGAATGAAAATTCATCAAATTTATTTTGATAATAAATTTAAAAAACAGAAGCATTTGGTCGACCAATAAGGTAAACTGATATTACCCCTTGCTCCAATTCTGGGCTAATTAATCTGATGGATGTCAAACCTGACCATTTTTTCCCCACGGGATGGGTATTGTGGTTTAGGAATGGTACTCCAGAATTTAGTGTCCCACTGAAACTCCAAACCACAAGTGGCTCCCTCACTTCCCCCTCCCCTTGTGGGAGGTGGGAGAGGAGAATTTGAGGCACAAAGGTAAGCATCACAAGCTAAGAGAATAACAATTTACTGGAAGCAGCAATGAGATAAGAAAACAAACAATATTAGTAACAAAAGCATACCAGAAAGAGGAGAGCGGCTCACATGCAAAATGCTCAGAACTGGCGTTACCCAACCACTCCTTCTGCCAGACTTTCTTGCCTGGAAGGAAACCCCTTCTCCCTGGAGAAGTGTCCTTTTCGCCCCACCCCCAGCAAGGAGATGAGGTGGTACAGAATAACCTCCAGTCCCAGCCATGCCCCCTCCTGGCTACTGCAGAAATTAACCCAGTCCTGGCAGAACCAGAACTATGGGGAAGCCAGGAAATGCAGAAGCAAAGAATACTTAATGATCATGCATTTACAAACTTGTTGATAGTTCGGAAAGTCTGAAAAACCTGCTAAGATCAGGAGGTTCCAAAAATAAATCATACTGCACTATGTAACAAGAACATTTCATCCCTTAAGGACTTGTTGCCCTTCTTCACTGATATATATATATATATAAAAGAAATGCTTACACAAATGCAAGTGTCTTTCCTGCTGTGTGTGTCTCAAATTTATTTTTTTTTTAAAAGGAAGACTGGATTCTTCCATCTAGAGAAAAATGAACAAAAAGCATATATCAAAGAGTTACTAACCTTTTTCGTTGTGTGGATTTCTTTTTTCTGAAATAAAGAAAAAGGAAATGATGGTCAAAAGAAATAATATTTTGAAATTTTCCCTCTGCTTCAACACATTTAAATAAATAACGTGCCATATTAAAAGAGAAAAAAGAGGAACTATTTTTCACATCCTTTCTCTGGAGTGCCTGAAACAGTGAAAAATATTCTTTCAACACTTTACTTGGCTAAAATCTTGCTACCTGTGGTGGTTAAGCTTACAGAAACAGGAATAGGTATCTTTCTACATCAATATGTAGCTTAAAATCCAGTATAGAAAATACTGTGAAAATATTTCAGTAACATCAGGGGAAAAAAAAAAGAAAAAATAGAAAAACACTTTTATATTGGAATGATGACACTGAGAGGTTTTGAGTTATGACTCCAACAGAACTGGTTACTTCAATGCTACTTGTTGAAGGAACCATAGATAAGAGCTAAAGAAGATAGAGTAAATTTGTCTTTTTCCTCAGTACCTTCTATAGTACCTTTATTCCAATCACTAGTAGCTCTAAGTTACAAAAACTCTTCCAAAGACTTATATCATTAAAATAAACAGGCTCTACGAAACATCTTGAAAATTTAAAAACACAAGCTCTCCCACCCCCACCCCACCAATCACACAAGGTCTCATAATTTTACAGCAGAGAAAAATTAACATTATCAGAGGTAACAGCATTTCAGAAAAATTGCAGAATAGAAGTCAAGAACTTTTCTTTTCATTAAAAAGAAACAAAATTACCAACAAAAAAATCCAAACCAGTAAAATCCACAAGAAAAGATGCTCTGCCTAATGCCTGAGCTGCTGGCTGTGAAGTGCTGGGTACTCTGCTAAACTCAGCAAATGAGGGATGGGCTGTTCTGACGCCTCAGAATCAGAATGCCTGCATTGCTGAGTACACAAACACAAGTTATTTACAGAGCTAATATGAACATAACAGTCCTACTGAGTCAAATCAAAGACTTGCTTGTGACTGTGGTCAGTAGGCAAAGAGTACAAGAAATTACTTATACTTTTCTTCAATATACACTTTACAGAGACCCATGCCTTTGGAAAACAGCCAGAGAAATACATTTTGCTGAACAAACTTTTAACAATCCTTATTTCCCATGTGTGTGTTTAATGAAGTGATGCTGAACCCAAGATCTGAAATCCAAGTCAAAATTTATTTTTTGTTTAAAAAATGCTAAAAAACCTTAAAGTTTAAAAGAAACGCTGAACCTTTTAAAATTTTGTCTGTTGCCCTAAGACAGTTAAAAATCATGAGCTATGACAGGACCTTAATTACAATTAAAAGTAAGCTTACAGTACTAAAGAATACCAAAATATTAATTCAGAAGGGCAAAGCTAGAAGCTGCTAATAGGAAAAGGTCAATAACAATTCCTAAGATTTTATACAATAACAATGACCTTATAATGAGAAAATAACATGAAGTAATTAGAACAGCCTACCGATGACTTACTGATGATTTAATGTTCAAGGGCTGGAAGTTAAAGGAAATGGAACAAGGTGTTCTATACCAACTTCTCCTTTTAATTTTTTTATCCATTCTATATATCAGAGGTTATTACAAAATAAATCCTACAAAATTCCAAATTACAATTCAGACTTTCCACAACTTGTGTTGTGGAAACCCCATCTTCCATACAGGAGCTATGCTGGCAACTGAGCTCTGTAGCTCAAGGATGTACCTAAATTCCATAAACTTCAAGAACAAGGTTTGATGGGTACATTCACACAACGGGTTCTTGATTAGCAAATAAAGGAAGCACTAAAGTGAAGAAAATCTGATTACATATACACACTGAAGGAAGAGAAACCCATGCACAAATCCTAAGGGAGATGCCAACAATGTGGTTTCAATAATCTAAGGGAAACACAAAACCTTTTACTGCACTTACCAGCAAAGCATTTGGAACAGAGATTCATAGTCTTGCTGGACCTGGGGCAAAAAAATAAAAAAAAAATAGAGCTAAAAAATTCATTATATATCTAATCAATACAGGGAAATTTTGGGGGGGGATGAAGCAAGGGTACAGAGAAGGTAAGAACTTAAATGGCTAGGAATCAAAGATAAGTGGCTAGAAGTGGCTGAACTAGAAACAAGAGTATGGAAAGAGACTTTGTATGGTAATCTCTTTCCAAGAGTTTCCAAAATATGTCTTCTACACATTTACCTCATATACGAAAATAAACTTACTTTACTAATGTATATGTTACACATTCATCGCTCAAATCTTTGTATTGCAATGTGATAATAATGATGGACAGGAAGCACCAATACATTCCACTTGAATATTAGACTCCCCTTGGCAACTGCTCTGCAGTCCTGACAAATCTTGAATACAATACAGCAATGGAGAGATTAAAGTATTGTACTTATAAGGACAGAGACAGATGTGCTCTTGGAAGTCTAGCTGGAACGGTTTAAGGAGTTATTACATCAAGCTGTTCATTACTAGTCTCAGCTGCATGCAGCAGTAATTTAAAATAACCTGGCTGACTTTGCACTGACATGGACTAGGAGAGTTCACATGATCCACAAGGGTGGCTCAGCTTTGAGGGCAGCAACCTTCAGATGAGAGAAAAACAGCAGGAGAACAGCAGCAGTATCTTAAGCCTCCCAGATGTCCACAAAGTGCATATGCAAATAAACCTCAGAAAGTCAGTAGCCTCACAAAAAAAAATTAAGGTTATAAGACCTCTCTAAGGCTCCCCTGAAAATACCCAAAGCAATAAACTATGTTTCTCCCAGTTTACAGAAGGTTCTCTTCTAACATCACATCTCCTTTACAAAATGACCTGGAGCATATTCTCTAAAGTTCTCTATGTGCTGGAGTATCTTTAGGTAAGAACGAACTGGTTTCTGGGCACACGGCCAAATATTTGATTTGTTCAGTATTCCTAAATCAACTCTGCCATTATTCACAGGCATTAATGCCATCCTGGGCAAGTCTGAAAGTACCTATTAACAGGCAAGATTGTACCAAAACTGTCCATGCCCATAAGACATTTTTTCCTCCCCAGGGCACCCTCCAGGTGGAACAAATCATTTAGCCGCACTTTTCTCTCTAGAAAAATGCATACAAAGAAACAACTGAGACTACCAAAACAGTTGTTTTCTAGCTCCAACCAAACAGGAATGGAATTTTGAGAGGAGATCTGTGTCTAACAACACATAAATTACAAAAAACTGTTTGTTACCTTGAGACAAAAAAAAATTGACAATTTTTTCCAAGCAAATATATCACAAATGAACACATATCAAAATATCGATTCCCCCGCCTGAATTTGCACAGGGTTATTTTGAATGACTTTCCAGTAATAAAGTAAATCCAGACTTGGTCAATCATATCCTGATATCAGTCACATCCAAACATTACAGATGCCTTTCAATTCATGCACATCTGAAAGCTGGTTTACATCAGGCTCAAAAATTCTATAAGAACACATATCACTGGAGATTTGAGACACAACCATTTGCCAGCTATAGCAAGAGCCACAGACACATGAAAGCTAGTTTTAAATGCAAACAGTATGTGCACAGGAGAAAAGTTAATTCCCAAGAAAAGGAAAGCAGAACATTTGTAGCCATACAAATAAATACATCATCGGATTGGTAGATACCCCAAGATTCAATGTGTTGACGGTCTGCATAGATTATTTACTTTCAAGAGAACCGCAATTAAAAGCGGCATGGTGAGTCAACACACCTACAGCATTAGTGTGCTGCAGTTCAGTACTCACTGCTTATGGGTTACACCTTCTGGAGCAGCTCAATATGCCAGGCAGGACCTTCTCTGCAAAGCCATTAAACCCCAGGGGCAGCAAAGAAAAAGAAAGGCAAAGTTCAGCTGGTTCATACTGATGACATTGGAATGGGCAATGACAAATGTTTTCAGTGGTATAATCAACCATCTCAGCTGTTAAATATCAATCCAAAGCCTCATATAATATTTGCTTATCAGCACACCAACAATGGAAAATAGATGCAAGCACATCATAGAGCTCTGTGAAAAAGAGAAAAAAGGCTGTCATGTACTTTTAACACACAAAACCCCATAAAATTTTCTCAAAGAACAACACTATTGGACAAGTGACCTTGTAAGCCAAGTAACACTGTTAAAGTTTCAAGGATCATTTTCTCTTGGATCCTTGTATATGCCTTTTCAAGGCATTAATGAATAATTGGCTTCTTTGTGAAAATGCAGTACTTAATTAGAGGAAAAGTTTTATGAAGAAAATGCATTACGCAGTTTATATACATCAAATTCAGTAGTAGGTCACTGTCTGTAAAGTAAAATGTTTGACATCTTTTTGCTACACTGCAAATCCCTCCTCTCATTGCCAGGATCTCCTCTTTTCAGCAGGCAACGGTTCACTCACCAGACTTAAAATTGAGCAAACCTGCATACTGCTGTTCCCTCACAAAGCACATGTTAGCCACATCACCGGTTTAATTATTTCTCAGTGACTCCAGGATTCACCAGAAGCTCACAGTGCCAGAGAGGAACATGAAAATGTAAAACTTCTTTGTTCCCGACAACTTTCTCAAATATATCGTATATCTGCAATACCCATTATTTCCAGAGACAATTTTATTTTAAACACTCAAAGTTCTGAAATACCAGCCTTGATCACAACACAGCCCTCTGTTTCCACTTCATAGGAAAAAGACGGTTATGGATGACTTTTAGGGAAGGCAATACAATTCCTGTTTCTAGGAACACATAGCAAAGTCATGACTGTAGTGGTGTACAAGGCACAGCACAGCTAGAATTGTAAGTTAGTCCTGGCAATGAGAATTGTGTGTTTTATACTGCAAGTCTTTAGGCTGACACCCAACACTTCTACACCCCTCTGACACAGCTGGCTTGGGATGTGCCTCTGAATCAGGTATCAAATCAGTATGGTTTTTAACTGCACATATTATGGTAATTCCTAGATTTCCCTCATAAAACATCAGCTTCATGCTGAACAGCACCTAATCCAGAATTACTCACACTATACATCTTTCATGTACAATATCCCTAAAAAGTCATTTTTATACAGATAATTTATAATCTCCACTTGTACATAATTTAAGCTGGTATTCAGAAAGACATTCATATTTATAGATAAATCAAGTCAAATAGAATGGCATTATCGCTGAAGCAGAATATATAGTTAAACCCTCTTTGAAGGTACTTCCATCTGTCAAAAAGAAACCATTTAACTGAAGTGTGACACAAAATTATTATGTAGATTGGAAACCACAAGGTGAAGCAAGCTCAGAAGGTCAAGTGACAGACTAAGTTAAATGCAGAGGATACTTCAAGCCCAGAGGCTACAGAATGATTGCATGCAACAGTTCTGCAGGGTTTGGTTTGAAAGAAGTGAGGGTATTAAAACCGCCTCTGCTGCCAAAGGAAAAAAACCTCTCCCTTAACAACATGGCCATGAAAGCAGAAGCAATGACATAGGGATTCTGAAATAGGAAGAAATTTACAGAAATGGGAAATCCTGGAAGTTCTAACACGTTCATACTTTAAGCAGGAAATAAATTGCATGGAAGGGTAAAAATAAAATGCACATTGGAGGGTCTCGAAACCATCATCCCTTACTTGTGCTGTTGTGCCTAGAACTCGCCAAAGCAAAGGCTTTTTGAGCATTCAGACAGATGCGCACACAGACCACTATAAGGTCCCAATCTCCAGTTAAAGGTGCATAATGTAAACTGAGAGCCAGCAATGGGCATTAAATAGCAAAAAATCACATAATTGAAATCCTGTATGTGCTCATAGTGTGTGCCACAGTCGGTATGCAACTAATTATGAAAACTGGAAAGATTGCTTCCCTGATTCCATTTTCTTATGGTACTTCCACTTATATTCTTATGAAGTGTGAAGTGGCCTTATCTGCTCCAAGAAGAGCACTTGATCTTACAAACTTAATTTTATGCTCTATACTATCAATTATTTCTTTTATTCCCTGCCATTTTACAGTATATCATTGCAAGATACCATCCAAATCAATGCACATTCAACTCTGTTTTCACTGGAAATCTGGTTTTCCTTCCCCCTCTTCCAGTAAATGACTACCAGTACAAAACCACATTCAGAGAATGCAATTGAATTCTAGCCCTAAATCTCAAAGACACAACTGTTAGATGCACAGCAGCTGATCAGAATAAACAGAATCAAAAGACAATCTCACTCTGAAGACTCAAGAACAAGTTACATGAAAATTCTGTGCAGTCAAAGAGTTAAAAAGCAGCACACCACAATTTGACTGATCTCAACATAGTCTCCAAAAACAAACTTCTTCCAAGAACCTTGGATAGGCACACTTAATAAATAATGAAGGTTTTGTAACAAAATCCTCCATTTTCTAGCAGACAGTCAGGTGCTTCATAACATCTCCATCTCATCTTTAAGACCAAAAACAAAAGGAGACCAGAAAGACAAAAAACTAGTACTAGCTTTACTCTACACAAGTGCCAAAGGGCAGTACAAAATGTTCAGTTTCACCTGTATTAGCATGCCACCTAGACTTTTTCAGGTAACAGTGAACTAGTATTATTAGTACAGCTGCTAACCAATGACAACAATTGTGCAGCTGCCTCAGAGTAAAGATTCTACTACTACATACAGGTATGTATTCTCAATGCTTGAAAAACAACACTAGAATTATCATAATTCTTAAAACTAATTTTTGTTCATCTGTCTTTTGATGATGGAAGAATAAGGATTTTGGAGAAAAAATGCTTTCATGTAGCATATGTGTGTAAGACATTTATAAGATATTAAAACCATAGATGCTAATTAAGTATGACTATAAAATCCCAGGTTCTGCATTTTTATTCGAAACAAAGCTTTCCAGCATATCTAGTAATGGTTTGTTACGATTCAGAAGTTGCTATAACTTGGTAGCAGGAAAACATATCTACTTCAGTGTCCCTGTAATTGCACTGGTGATTAAATGCAGCACGTTAAATGCTTCTTGGTCCCCTTCCAGCACAGCAATTACAGTGGGATCACAGTGTCACTACACTACAAATGTATCTCAGCCCCTGAATGATACCTGACCAACATTGTCAGAGCCCTACGTTTAAGAAAGATTAACATAATATGAATTGTGTTATTAATTGTGTTAAAAACACAAAGATACTGCCTATATGCTCAGCACATACTGTGTTATGCATTTTGCAACTTAGGACAACTATACACATGTTAAATCAACGCATTCATACTACTGTAGTTAATGATCTGTCACCATTTCCATTAGAAAGCAATTTTCAAAGCCTTAGACCTCTGCTAAGAATTCACTCTGAGCTGAATCCTGGCACACAGCAAAAGCAAAACCATAGCAGACACATTTACTTTCATCCAAATAAATTAGAAGGATTATTTATTATTAAAAGAAAATCGATCCAATTCTGTATTTCCCAGACACTTTTCATCATTCATTAGAGCATCTAACGCTTCACCTTGTACAGGATGGAGGTTAATTAGGCTGTTAATAAAATCCTCAGTTGTCCTTTGAAAGTTCTATATATCCTTTACACTAGCTTCTGAAAAAAGCCATTTTACTTTTCTAAATCAGAAGTCACCTCACTGATTTCATATATGCTGCATATTTGATATTTACAGGTCCTCTGTAAGCTATAATTTTGTTAAGGGAATATGGACAAGTTTTTTGGGGCAGTTTAAACAATTATTCATATTTTTAAACTAAGATAGTTAAATTATTCTTCATAAATAATGCATGCCAATTTCCTTTCAAATAAAAGAGCAGAAGTGGACCATGGCAAAGACAGGTAGACCTACAGAGAACTTGGCAATGAGGAAGTCACATGCATTCAGAAACAGATTTTCAAGTGAACTAAGATCAGAAATGAAATATCCCACAAACGCCTTCAAAATCTTCTACTTCATCATCTGTTCTATACCTATATGCTCATAGTTAAGAATTCTAGTTGAATAAGTGAAGTGTTATCAGTAACATTTTTAATGATTACAGCTACTATAAGGGGTTGTGCTTTAAAACCATCAGTATTCTGGTGTTGGACTTCTCATTTTCACCACAAACAATTTAAATGTTGCTTATCATCCAAAGATTTTTAGTAAGCTGCTGAAAATGATGCATCAGTCAGTGAGCCACACGTTCTTACCTCAATTTGAAATGAAATGGAGGGCAAACTTTATGAACATGACAGTGAACTATGACAGTGCAATGCCCTTCTGGCAGCTTTCCACACTCAAGAGATATGCTGATGTAGCCCAATGAAGTAGCTGAATTCTAATTTATTTTTTTTCCAACAGGTACACTAAAGCATCCTTCTAAAATTCTATCACTGAAAGACTTCTTATGTTTTAAATACCTAAGTATTTAAAACATAAAAAGTCTTTCAGTCATAGAAAGCCACTGAAGTGCTCAGCTGACAATTAGTCGATGAAAGAGCAGAAACACACAGGAGGTAAGAAGGGAGAATGTGGAAAATACACAGTAAAGTAGCTGAGTCTTACAAAACACACAAAAACACTGATAGAGTTTTCACTGAAAGCCTTCTCCAACCATTCTAAAAACAAACTGCAAAAGAATCCAGTGCATTTAAACTAGCTAAGACAGGTTGTGAAAACTTCGATCTGATTCATCTGGGTTTCTAGCTGAACTCAGTGTTGTTGCCCTCCAGTCAAACCTAAATGGTTCATATTCCCATGAATAAACAACTCTACAGTTTAAAAAACAACCTCAGCAGCAAAATCATATACCAAACATTCCTCTGATAACTCTCCAAAATCTTCCTCAAAAAGATGTACAGCCTACTATTTACAGGACAATTAAAAGGTTGGAATTCTAGGAGTTGAATAAGCCCTTAGTGAAGCAAAAATAAAATTTCGAAGTTGTGATATACTCACCTTCCAGCAATTCCTCAAGGATATTATTTTGCTGTACACTGCATATAATAACTAACATTGCCCAATGACAACACAATCATACAATCATCATCCTGAGATTTAAAACAGGAGATTAACTCTATCTTTTTCTTCAGATCAGACACTCCAATAAATGCTCTGCTGATAAGCACCACTCAAGAATCTATTCCAGTTCTGTTATTCCTTTTACCACAGGATCAGTAAATAGATACTAAATAGTAAAACATTCATAGAAAAAAAAGCAGCTGGAAGAAACCTCAAGAAAGAAACCATTTTGTCCCTGGACTTAAAGGTACAGGTAATTACATACCAAACCTTGTCAGGAAACCCTCCTAAAATACTTCCTGATCTGAACTGCTAGATTTAGCGTAGAAAGCAGGAAAATGTTTGATTCTTGCTGATTTTAAGCCCAGTGTGTCTCTTCTCTATGCAAATGCATAGAGAAGCATTAATCTTTTTTTAATGAAAGTTTTTTTCTATGGCACAAGTACACTTAATGCTTGCCATTATGATGGCTTAGAATGCTCAAAATTTTTGCATTCTTGGTGGGGGGAGACAGGAACAGCTTTGTAAAGTATTTCCAAGACTGCAGGGTTTATGTCAAGTAACATTTAAAAGAACAAGGTATGTAAACTGGTTTAAAAATGATGTTGTTGCATTACTATTAACAAATCCCACTAATAAAGTCTGGTATAAATACTGTGCCATGTGTATTCTCTCAAAAGCTAGCAGTACACCATAATTATAAAACAAAGTACTTTGTTGCAGACCTCTACATTTTGTGTCTAACAAGTCAAACATTCAATGAAACAAAAATGAGTTCCAAGTGTTGACCATCTCAAACATGGAGAGAAAAAGCACTTGAAAGTGCACTATATGCAAAAGACATGACAGGACAAGTCAAAATCCTAATTATTATTTTGACTCTTCATTTCTGAGTTAGAAAGCACAGAAACTAGGTGCAGAAACAAAGCAGCCAAAACCAAGAGGGGAAAGAGTATCCCTTGGACAAAGCAAGAAAACATTATTATTCTGAGATGGATAAGGAGCTATGTAGTAATGAGCAAGCTGTCCAGCAGGATCTCTCACCTGCCTAGACAACCCCAAAAAGCAGCAATATTTAGTGAATATTTGTTTTGTGAAAGTTTGTGACAAACTGCCTTTTATGGTTCCCTGCACTCCTTGGTTATGGAATTCTTCTGGAACTGCACACCATGGCAGAATTGCGGCACTTCTTGAAAAGCAGCTGAAGAATTTTGACAAGGTGTCTGCAATCCTATCGTATTACACTGTTCATAAACACATCTGAAGGAAGGTACCAGTGTGGAAGTTAGCAGGCATTTTTCCTCCTCCCCATTTGCAGGTTTCAGTAGTCCCCAGAAATTTAGCTGGATGTTCACCATGAGAAATTCACTTTCTTTGATCATAGCATGCCTTATACCCAGCTGTACAGTCAAGAAGCAATGGGGCTCTTATTCTGGTCACTGCTGTCTCTTATGCCTGACTGACTACACACAGACATTTTCAGTTCTCAGGCATGAAAATGCAGTTATGCCTCATAAACTTATCCTAGAAAACAAGAGTACTTCAGCTCCTCCTCAAGAATTTGAATTGTATTAAGATTATACCTACACTAGGAGCAATCTGCTAGTTAATTAAACAAACATTCCTGGAAGCAGAACTACCTACACTGTCAGAAAACAATTCTGTCCTGCAGTTACAATGGCAAAAAAATAAGACAGGGAAAGTAGGGGAAAAAAACACATAGAAAGTCACTTTTAAAATTGGAATAAAGTGCCCAAGACTACCTTACTCTTAGCAAAAGCAGGTTTACATGTTCACCTTGGGCACCCCAAAATTTTGGCCAATCTCGTAATAGCTCTCAGGTGGACACTGTCCCTGATTTTGTATCTACCAGGTAATGAACAAAAGCTCTCACCCTCAAAACAAGCACCCCAGAGTAGAGAAAGAGTGCAACTCTCTTGCTACACTGCAGAAATGTTATGGACTACTGTTTCCATCAACCCATCACACATAGTCCTGGCGCAGAAGAGCCAGGACTATGGCTTGAGAAGAGATATCCTATCATAAGTAACTTTGGAGTTTTCTAACAGCTCAGTGTAATTCCAATCAATACAGCATTTCTAACCAGCATAAAACTGCTTATAAATAATTCCTTCACAATGCTTCTGTGTTAAACATTCAACTTTTAAAGTATCTGAAAAAGAATAAATAAACCAGGTAAAATTTAGAGCAACAAAAACTGAAGGAACAAACCAACACAAACATGTTTGGTAACACCACTTCAAAAAGCAAACAAGCCCTCAACAAAACCCCGAAACACTACAAGCAAGAATTAGGCTGATAATAAGAGACTTATACAAAGCAAGACATAAATCTGAACATAGAAATAGGTGCAATTTTTTTCTTTCTCACATGTGCACCCAGGCACAAACACAGGTAAAGAAATACAACAGCAGCAATACACTAACCACCATCAGTTCAGTGCAATGTGACATTTGATAGGCTGAGACCTACAACTCCATCGACAGCTCATATAAAGCACCACCCTCTTTTCAGCAGTGTTCAGTACAAAGTTGCCTTCTCAGGAGCTTCTAAGACCAGGGGATGCTGGCCGTGGGAACTGTCTTCAGCCCCAAGACCATTCATGCTCTATGAAACATCCCAAATCAGTCCATTCAAAAACAAATCCCAAAGTGGGCGGTGTAGGAAATCTACACAATTAAAAAAAACCCAAAATGAAATGGAAGTGCTTGAAGGACTGAGTTGTTTTTTTAGGGGGAAGGGGAACAATATTTTGGGGTTTTTGTTTGGTTAGTTTTGAGGTTTTCTTAGGCTGTCATTAAAACATTAAACATGAAAGATATTTTAATATCTGAAAATCTCAACTTCTCTCTACATCTTCAACAAAATTTCCAAGATCTAAGCTTGACCCAAGGAATGCTGTTCAATGCCATTCTTTTTTTTCAAGTACAGGATTTTGGAAAGTTAATGAGTTAACAGTGTGGTAGAGCTCAGTAACTAAACTGCAAGTAAACATACTCTTTCACTCAGATCATATGATTCATGTGCCCAGGAGGAACAGCTGCCGCAACTCTACTCTATGCAGCTATGTTATTTAAAAACTCTTCTCAATTTTACTTTGGATAGAAAAATGCTTAAAATAAATTTAACTGGGCTAAAGAACTACACATTAAAAAATAGATTGTAATAAACATCCTGAGCCCAAATGACTTGAGCCATAATGTCCAGAATCTGTGGTAGATAAACAGGAAACAACTTTAACATAATGTAATACACTACAGTGTCCATGTCTTCCTTTTTCCAGCATTCTGAATGCAAATGCATGATCTCCAAGAGCAATTACAATAGAAATTAGTACTCCAACTTTTTTCAGGGAAAGCATCTTAAATACTCCACTACAATTCTACAGGAAGAAAAGAAGTTATTTTCTAAATGCAAATTTTAAACCTGCCTATTACTGATATAATAGCAAATATTAAATTATTGTTGTTATTACAGTACATCTTCTCATTACCTACAGTTAGTTATTGGGTCTGGCTGCTGGTCTTCCTGCAATTGCAATCATACAATTTGGTTCAGCTTCAGAAGAACTAAGTTTACTAAGTTACTGCAGTAAAGCTTTTACAAAACACAGATGAAGAGCACCCTATGCATTCTTTTAGTAGACAGTATTCCAGTCTTTGCTACTTTCTTTTATCACATGTTAATTCAAGTTAACATGCACCTGACTCACTGAATAAAACTGACATTCTACTAGTCTATGTTTATTAATTTCTTCCAGTGGGAAAATTGAAACTCTTTAACAAACACTTGATACAGGAAGCTGATAACCTCTTGTGAGAAAGCTTTACTGCATAAGCGTTTGCATGTTTAACTTTCTCTGTAAATAATGAAAAAAAAGGATACAATAAAATAAAAGTATTTTGAGTCTTAATATGTAAATGTTAACGATTATACAGATGCTTTTCCTTTTTTCTCTTAAATAGACCAATATCTTTCCATTCTCTTTTGCAGCACTACTATGGCCAATATTACTCTCCTGGCACTGATCAGGAAGCCAACGGCACGAAGTGTTTTCCATAAGAACTGAAACAGAATGAGCACAGTAAACGAAAAACAACTCAGACAGCATCAGTGCTGAAATGGATTTATCAGACAACCATCACAATGTCCTAATGGAACACTGGCATTTTTATGCTAGATTATTCTGAGTTTCTTATTTTTGCAACTTTCGACTCTCGATACCTTTTAAAAATATTACATAAAACTACATTTCTCAAAATTCTAAAAGGAAGCAACAGCAAGTTGTTTCCACATAGTCAGATTTGGCAGTTAATATAGCCATCCAAAAAACCACTATTACTTACAACATCCAAGTGCTTGGGATCTTGTCAGAGTCCTCAATTGTTTTGTTTCTGACTGTGACCAAGAACCATTCTCTCTGCATGTTCAACTGCAGCACGCCTGAAAATCAGTCCCTTATATTCCAGTATGAGCATCTGTACCCATGGAAGTAGAGAAAGGAGCAGGGAAAAGAGCAGATTCACAGATACATTTAAAGTACCTTTCTCCATACAGTCTGTCATCCCAGGGTTAAAGGAGTCACTGAAATTTTAACTAAACACTCATCACTGTATATGCTGCTGCTATCCCTGACACAGAACAAATCATTCCTTAGGCTGTCAATCAGCACTGCTCACAATCTACTAGAGGCATATTCTAATCACTTACACATGGGCCAACTTCCAGCTACCCTCCATGATACCTGGGGACTCCTAGCGTTTGTTAACTTGGAACCAGTGGCATGAACACCAAATTCTGTTATTTACTTGATTACTACCTGAGAAGACAGACAGATCTACAACAACAATGCCCTCTAATTAGAGGTTTAATCTTTATTTTCTTAGAGGTATTAGGGAGAATTGTTGCAAAAGAAATAATGCAGGTGTTGTGATACATGTGCAACTACAGCTAACTTTGAAAATATCTTGCAAATATAATTCTTAAAATCACTTATTTTCCTGAGAGACATTTATTGTATGAGGTTGGTTTGCATTAAATCAAAAGCGTTTCTAAGTAACACCAGCTGTGTCACACAGTGTTCACTAATACAGGAGGTTATTTAATAGTAAATATTCCACCTGTTTTTTCTTGACCACATCCTATGAGGAACTGGCAAACTGTTCCAGTGTATTTATCTAATTGACGTAGTAAGGGAAAGTGGACTGGACTCCAAATCTCAGTTTAGTTTTTGGCTTTAAAAGTCTGGAAAACTTTTTTTTTTTAAACTTAAATTATTAATACTAATATTAATATGAGATATGGCAATACTAAATCAGCAAAGGAAGTTGGGGAGAGACTGTTCATCCTTTATTAGATGGTGCTCACTTCCCCTTAGCCTTCACACATAACCAAGGTCAAAAAATTAAATTTACTGTTTATTCAATAAAAATCTTAATGACTCAATGTACTTACAGATATAACACTGGTCTAACATCAATGGGTTGTACCTAGCACCCTTAAAATGATGTGTGTATCACAGAAAAGTACCCACAAAGACAGGGGTTAACAAAGTGCCTGTTAACCTGTGTTAACAAAGTCCATACTCTGAGTCTCTGCTAGTTTGCACTGAACATTTATAATTCTCTAGGTACTCTAACATCTGCAAAACATTTTACAACTCAAACTACCAGCACACATGATTTCTGCTGCTGTAAACACTGAATCAGCTGAACTACCAGAAACACTATAAAGAATTTAATGTATAAAGAAAATGTATTACAGAAGCAGGCCACCACTCTCCAGTACCAATGGGCGAGTCACAACAGGACTCACAGCAAGTTTTGAAGATCATCCTTCAGCTCTACAAAATCCATGTTGAATCATAACCTGCTTACACTTGCATTGCAAGGCTCCAGTGACTGCCATTTGTGGTGGGCATTACTACATGATAATTTAGACTGCAAATGCCCATGTCTGCAAATAAAGCTATAGGGAAGAAATACCACTCACCAAAATTAGCATTCAGCAATCAAATACATTTATCGATGTGGTAGTCTTTTGTGTTATTAGAAGGGGAAATGCTGAACACTGTACTAAATGAAATGGGATAAATATTTCAACTTGGCATATTACAGGATTCAGTATCATGTAAACAAAACAACCCACAAAACTTACCCGGTACAGAAAATATGAGCAATTACACAAGCTTGTATCTGTTTGCCTCCTTTTTACACCGCATTACAAGAATCCTGGTCATTTTTTTCCTGCTTTTTTTTTCAGCACAATAAAACCAAATCAGAAGGTGAGAGAATAAACACACTGGAAGGCATTATTACTGAGGAAAAAAATCTATAAAAACTAATATGAGTATTTACTATATTTAAATAGAATGAGAGTCATTCACAATGCTTGAGCAATGCCAAAGTGAATAAAATCATAATTTCAACTCACTCCCTGCTCCCTCAGTAAAGGTTTGCTCTTGAGACTTTAGTAACTTCAGCAGAAGCAAAGATGTACTTTGACAGGCCCACCAGTTCCATTGAAAAATCTCAGTATTTAGGTGTCTCTATAAAGGTTAAAACAATAACAGAGTAATAGCAAGTGAGACTTTCAGTAGATCCTTTTTAAAAAGCTAAGTGGCTTAGTATTTTCAAACAGCTGGGGCTTCAGACTCCAGAATTTTATTCTCCACCTAATTTTATTCGCAAGTCATCTGAGAACTATAATTATTGGACTTTCTAAACATTGATAAAGCTTTTGCTTTTCTATGCATCTCAAAAGTGATTTTGTTTCCCTATATCTTAAAGTTTAAAAAAAAGGTAACACAACTTCTTTGCTAAAGTCAGCCACAACAGATTAAATGTTCAATTTAGTAAGAAAGCACTATGGTCCATGGCGTCAATGTAAGTGAGATATAAAGATACAGAGGAATATATATATACACACATCACAGAATAGTCTGAGTTGGAAGGGAACCACAAGGATTACTAAGTCCAGCTAATGGCCCATACAGGAACGGAACCCACAACCCTGGCATTATTACCACCATGCTCCAACTGAGATAGAAATATACATCAATAGATTATAAATCTGTATGTATATATAGAAAGATTATATATATGTGCATATTTGTATTAATACACTGTTAATGTTGCCAGTTTATGGCTTGTGAAACAGGCTATCCGGAAGCCTGAAATTGACTAAAACCATAAGCTCAAGCAGTCAGCTCTTGGCTTTTGTAATGTAGGAGTACAAAGCAAAAAAAAAAAGATATATCGCTTAAAAGTCATCTTCTCTAGACAACTTTCTAAATACATAAAACCATCACACTAGAAATAAAATGCCTTAAAATTATGAAACTATGCTCTTCCCTGATACAATACTCATTCTAGGGGAAAAAAATGAGGGAAAAACCAAAAAAACACCCAAAAAACCTCAACAAAAAACCGTAAATCCTCCCATTTCCCCAGCTATCTTACACTATTTTTGCTATTAAGCTATATTTTCTTATTGCTTGTGAATCAGTGACCAACACTTTCCTAAAGCTTCAAGATGCAAATACAATTCTAGCTTGCATTTAACTATATCACCTTCCATAGTTTACCCATCAGCTAACAGCAACCATCACTGTTAGTAGTTTCAGAGGAATAAAAGTTATATTCAGTTTTGTATTTTTGCTACTGTGTAAGAGAACCATAACTACACTGCAGGTTTCATTTCTCCTTAGAACAACTATACTAAGACTGGTTGCACAATGTAGGCAAGACTTGTTCCCATAATACAGTGTGAACATTTCATCCCAGAGCAGAAGGTCCAGATGCCTCCTCAATAATAGTGACAAAATGGTCCAAAGGGAGAGAAAAAAAAAAAAAAAAAGTTTTTGAACTGCCTGCTTCTTACCTCACAGCTGCCAATGGGACAGACTGTCATATCTGTCTCTCCTTGCTCTGCTTTTTGTTCCCTAAAGGTGTCTTATTTTGAATCATCACTTCCAGTTGAAAAGATGTATTACAGCTGTGGTTAAAAAAAAAAACCAACCCTGTGAATGTGAATACTCAGTTGAATACTCTGGTCTTCACTCTTCAGTGACGTTTCCCTCATGTACAAAGCAATGCACTTATATACCAGGCCCAAAGGTTCTGAAAAATTTTATCTTACCATTATACAGCTGAAGGTCAATGATTGCAGCTGTACTTCTGGCATTTGCAGCATAAGAGGAAAAAAAAGTTGTATGACTCTATAGAAGTGTCTCAAATAATTCAAAGGCTGCTTAGGTTACGGCAGAACACCTCTAAAAACATTAGCCTTCTCCATAAAAGCTGTGTTGTACGAAAGCTTTACATTCTGTTGATACCTTACGTAATTACAAAAGCAGAATTTATGTGGATGGAGTAATGCATTTTTTTCACTACTGACTCATCTTCCAAGTTACTGAGGCTTTTGAAACTGTACTGAACCAAGCATCACACCCTGGAACGTCAGAGCTTACAGCTTGTCTGGGCTCATGGACAATTTCTTACCCAGTGCAGGTATCCACATCTCACTGAAACTAGAGGGGCTTATTTGGGTCATTTATTATGGGAAACACTGCTGGTAAGGGCAAAAATATTCCAGATATCTTTTAAGGATTGCATGTTAAACATGCATAAGAACAACAGCTATTGTCCCTGCCTCCTCTCCTCTGAATTTAACGAGGAAGTATGGGATTTTGAAAACCTGCTGATTCAGGATACCCAAACTTAAGTATATTTTAAACACCTTTTTTTCCCACTGCCATCATCTAAATTATTCCCCTCACACCAGTCAAAGTGTTCAGTAATCCTGTCTTGTCCCCTACTTCAAACAATTTATTTGATTGCTTTGTTCAGGAAAAGTCCTATTGCAACCAGCACTGCCAAATTCCATGAGATACTTCAGCATATTGCACAATGAGGCTGCAGAGAAACTCATATAGGAGTTAAAATGCAACAGAATGAACCCACTACACTTAGGATTTCCAGTTTTTTTCCTCTTACTCGTAGACCATTCTGCAGGCTGTAAACATACACATGCAGCAATGTTTTGCAAAGAAAAATTACTCTATCTTTTTGAAGCACAACAAATACCTGAAGGAATTTCCAATTCAAAACTCAAAATAAGTCAAATGATGCAAGTATTTGGTATACTTCTACAGGGCCTGTCAAAAAAATAGTCATAAATAAAATGTGAACATACTGCTGATAGCGCATTTCTTCCAAAAGAGTTTATGATGAGAAACAACAGTAGGTTACTATGGAGTGATGCGTCTTACTAATGGGGAAAACATTATTTTTTTTACACACACAAGATGATCTCCACTAGTAATTAAATATATAAAAGAGTAACCAGTAAGAAGTAAAAAAACCAAAGCCTGCCTTATGAAATTATTAAATAATTATTGTGAAACTACAATAAAAACAACTGCACGCCTGTCCGCAGCCACAGAAAAACATCTCATAGGGATATTCAAAAATACTAACGTCACCATGTGTTTATTACTTATTTTCAGATGTGTAACCCAGGAATAGAACCATAGTTGGTCATCTTACTTCATGGCATTCCTTTAAAATGTTCTGAATTTTTAGTACAAGACTGAATGTGAACTACAGATTGCATATACAACAATTTCTGCTCTGTTGTATTGCCAGTCGGGGAAAAGATTAAAATGTGAAACTGTATTATTTATTCCAACATGTAACTCCTTTCAGAGTTGTTAAAAGCTGATTCAATATAAACATATACATGTTTTCAAAAAGAAATGGACTACATAACTATGTTTTAAATTCACTTTGGTCAAGTCATACATAAGCCTATCCAATGCTGACTGTGCCACTGAAGTAAATCACCCCCACTAAGATGTTCACCACAGTTCTGTCTCTGGATTCAGTCCTACAAACCCACGATCACTGTATGATTGCATTACGTAAGTATGGATGGTAATGTCACATTTTCAAATGCTCCTGAGTGTCAGGGGGTTTAACACACAAGTCATTTAAATGCTTTGAAATAATTTATTATATTTAGATTTTCAGTGAAGGACACTCAGTTTTAAGAACTATGTTTGCTTTGTTACTCATGAAAGATAACGAGGTTTTTTTGTTTTAACCCAATCTTGTCATTTTCAGGGCATCTCTAACTGGATAAAAGGCCCTCCCAGGAAATCACTCAAAACTCAAGTTGCACAAGGAAAAAAAATACAGCAGACTCTATGATTCTATATCAGTATTCAGTTGTGTTCACATCAGTCTTAAGCTCTTCAATACGTGAAAACGTACAAAAACAACCTCAGCAAGAGAAACACAGAAGATGAGACTGTAATACTCTCTAGAACAAAAATACCCATTTGATTAATGATTTCTAACAATGTAAAGTAATATTTTAACATTTTCATGCTTCAAGGTGTAGTGAGAAATTTTAGCTGTTTTTCTCACACATTTCTTTCAATCTTGTACATTTCAGCATCATCCGCACTCCTCTTAATGACATAAAGAGAGGGAAAATAAAGCTTGACTTCTTTCTGTTTGTCTCCCAAAGATGGAGTTTGATAATACCCATCCACTGCAACAAAAGTTGTTCTATGCTTCCTCTGAAATTGAGCTCAAATGACTCCTCACAGGTTGTGCAAGCAACCCTGCTCTTACCCAGTCACCATGCAAATTTTGCTCCTGTAAGTAGCAAATTATACACCCAGGAGAGATCATTCAGCATTCCTCATACACACCTTTCCATTCACAAATCTCCCTTTATGTTTGCAGTAGCATAACAAATAATTTGATTTTCAATTTCCTCTGCATTTTTCCCAATGTTATACTTTTGTACCTGAACTCATTTGTATCTCTACTAGACTCAGGTATTTCCTGGTCTATGCTGTATCACACTTCTTTTATGTGCTTTGGAAAGCAATTCCATTTTAGGATTTTGAACTACTCCAGTGCAGAACACACTGATTTATTAACAGTTGATAATGTCAGCTCGACAAATTATTTTTCCAGTTTAGGGAACTATTTGTGTCCCTAAAGTACAAATAAATATTTTCATATGATTGGTGTTTCAAGTTTAGGTTTAGTAGAATCAAAATATTTATGAAAAATGTACTTATCTTACATTTTACTCTCTGTGGCAGCTCTGAAAAGCAGGATGTACATGGCTATCACTTGCAAAGTCTAACAAATCACAAAAAGCTCAAAGAAATAAGTAGAAGCTTTTCTTTTTTGAAAAAGCCAGCATTTCCTATTAAACATCTTAGCAATGCAGCAATACAAGAAAGTGTTATACAAGAATCTGCCAAAACATAAACAAAACCTGCTAATCTCATTTCCTCTCAGCATCTAACTAATGAGAAATGCAACTAAGTAAACACTATGCATGCTAAATCACAGGGGGTTTAGTTAAGTGTTTAGGTCAATCATCAAATGTGCTATCAACAGCAGAAAGTCTTGTTTGGAAACAACTTCGACATAACTAAATCTGTTGAGCTAATCAGTGACCCACAAATCTAAACTCCCAAATTTAAAGAGACTGATCTACATCAGGCCATTTTTGCATTTTAAACATATAAGTTCTGTTAATGCATGTAATTAACTGAAGAGAAGTACTTCAAAACTACATAAAACCCATCAGCAGCCTCTTTTATGTAAATAATCAGGATCTCTCAAACATCTTAAACCTTACCCTCCAGTGTCCTACTGACTCCATCTAAAGCAAAACTGTAAAGAGCATTGGTGTTTATCATTCTGTAATGTGTTTCTTGCTGCCATAATTCAATTGCACATAACCATTGAGTTTTTTTCTAAAGAGTTTTAAGCAGTATTTGAAGAAGTTTGCAGTGTCTACATAATAAGACAGATCACACTTTGTGACTAGCCACTTGACATTTTCCTTATAAATTTATAACTAAAGCCCTTATGCAAGTGCAGCAGAACTAAAATTTAATGGCTGGAGGACAGACAGAACAAGGTCACCCAAAACTATTATATTCTTTCGTTGACAAAAATAAAAATACCTAGGTTTTTCTTTTGTACTTGGAGAACTTAGAAGAAAAGGCATCAAGGGAACTAAAGGAATAATCAAAATGTGAACATGCTTTACCCTCCCTCCTTCCTATCTCCTTTAAAGTTTTGCCAGGCTAAATTTATCCTTGAGTGTAGATGTTTGTGGACAGTCTTTCTCACATGGTGCCTTGGAAGCTGAGGCAGGAGCTCTTATTCCACTGCTGTTCAGGTGAAAGGCCCCTAAGGAAGACCATAGCTACTACAGAAGGCAGCGTGGACCAGCTATAGGGGCAGCTCACTTGTCTCCATTAAGTTTGCACTGGTCATCTCTCCATGGGAAGTGGAGGAAATGAGCTGCTGCACATGCCCTTCAGTGGCTGACAGATCAGGGAACAGCACTTTCTAGGAAGGGAGTCAGTCAGATGTGAAGATGGGATGAAACCCTCTGTGTAATGCACTGTACCTTTCTCCTATTTCACACAGCACATTTTCTCCAGGTCTCAGGCAACTGCACTTCAATTACCAGAGTAAAAAGAATTCAGAATGCACATTTCGCTTTAAAATTTAAGGGTTTTAAACATCTAGTGAAAAAAAAAATATCCTTCATCCCATGACAGGAGAAGGAAACCTTTATATACGATGATATTTTGGCTTTTCCATCTTTAGATTAATGTAAACTGTAATCTTCACAAGTCATTTTCACAAGGTAGTTTTTACTACTTCCTAAGTGCTCAAAGTAGAAGGTCTAGAACTATTTACATGAACAAAAACAAGGGCATCACAGCACTCACAGAAACCATTATTAGTTTCACCATTTTCCTATTTTAGAGTAACATGGAGAAAGTGTGGGAAACAAGCCTCAACTCCTTATTTTCCTCTAATAATGGAGACTGAGGGAATAAATCACAACCAGTACATTTACTTCATCCAATTCCGACAGTAGGAAATTGGGGCCAAGTTAAATATTTTATTCTCATGCATGCAAACAGCAAAGGCCCTTTCGTTAGAGCAGCTTTTTCTGCATCTCTGAGGGCGATCTCAGGCAAAGGTGCGGTAAGCAAGCAGAGTGATCATTAACAGCAAGTAACACAAATGAGCCCCGAAACCTTACCTCATCCTGAACTCCCGTCCAAGCTCTGTGTAACCACCTCGGTACACAAGGAGAACGAGCAGGTTTTAACCACCTAACCACTGTGCCAGGCTGCAGCTGCACACTGCAACTCTACTGCTTCATTAACTGTGTCAAATTAATGCTGAATCTTAAACAGAAGCAGGAGTCACAGTGAGTTTTAAAAATTAGGCAAGCAGCAGTAGCAGCCTGTAATACTTCAATCATCTCTAGTCTTCACGTAAAATAAAAAAGAAAACCCGGTATTTCCATGATTCTGCCTAACTTCAGGCTTATAATCGTAACACTGTGCACCTTCTTCAGCTGCATCCTTTAGACATGGAAAGCCCCTTATGAGAAGGGCCCACAGAATCTTTTGTCATTATCCGTTTACACCAATGCATGACAGAAGCAAATTTAGTGACCTGTAACAACTAAAAAAAAAGTGTCTTCAGCTATTAAACTCATGAACAGCAAGTATGTAAACTACTAATTTCACGTACATAGTTTTCTTGCCCTCTTACTTCCCCAAACTTTTACCCAACATCTGACCCTGTGCAAACAGTAGACTGGCAGACAACAATTTTGGATTTTCAGATAAGCATCATTTTTCTCCAGTCAATTCATGCAGATGATTTTGCTCTGTTTTGGGAAAGTAAAATACTACCTATACCCACTCAAAGAAAAAATGTTTACACTTGCCTACTTCAACTAGACCCAAAGAGATTTCAACACATCTCTGACTTTTTCTAGATGGTACTGATGGAATAGTTCAATCTTTTGTGGTAAGGAGAATACAACATTTAGTGTTTGTTACGTATCATGCCAGAAACGGGTTTCTGAACGACATACACATGAAAACAGCTGAAAGAATACAGAAACATTAAATCAGGCCACCTGTCCTGGCTGGTAGAACACATTTGTCTTTCATGTCATTGCTGCAATCATGATGACCTAAGGGCATGGGCAAGACTGATTTTGGGGACAGAGGTAATATCTAGGTATATACTTAGAAAAAGTAGATTAACTTTTCCATACACTGAAGAAATGCCTGTGCCTCCAAAAGCTGGTCTACTTTTTCCAAATTAAGTAGTCAGCTGTGCTACTAAAAATGTAACACTTACCTTCAGAATTTGTCCTGCGGAATGATGAGGGACAAGAAAACTAAGCCGAAGAAAGTTAAACACCACTGATTAACCAGCTAATAATCCAAAGATGAGAATCATGCTCACCATTTCCCATGTCCTCTTCTGTAACTGCCTTCATGGACACCCAAAGAACACAAGTCCTTAAAGCTTCCATTTGTGTCATAATTTTACTAGGTAACTTTAAAAGACATATAAATTCTTTTGGACCATAAACTGATTTAGATACTCACTGGTTGTTTAGCAGCCCTAAATAGTCCTCAGAAAATAATAATTTAAAAAAAAAAAACAAAAACTCTTCTTTACACAAGTTTGCAAAAAACACCTTGCTAGCAAAAGTCAGAAAGCCATCTAAATCAGATAACTAAAATAAGAAGGACAAAAAGAAAGCTAATAAGAAAGAAGCTAAATCACTGTCTGTCTCAAAGGTGTCTAGGAGTGTGATGTAAACTTGACCTGAAGGGGGATGGGGGGGGATGAACCACAGAAAGCAACAACAACAACAACAACAACAACAACAACAACAACAACAAAAAAACAACAAAACAATCTCTGAAAGCTGCAAACTTAAGTTTCTCAAAGCACTGGTCTATTTCTGTTTACTTTGGGACTCCAATTACAGCAGTTTCAATACCAATCAGTACTTTCTGTTATCTGAATTTGAATTTCAGCTGTGCTTCAGCTCAGGCAACTGAATTTTAAATTGCAATGCTGGAGTTCTTGTTATACCACTGAGTGATGTCATTTTCAGTATAATATAATGCATCAATTTGCTATATAATAATATACATCAATGTAATATACATTACTGTGGTTTTGTTTTTACCTTTTGAATCTCCCTTTGCAAGTCACTTGAGCAGAAAAGGAAGTGTTAATTATTCACCAGAAAGATTTCAGGTCTTTCCTGAATTAGTCACACAAGAACTTTAATAGTCAAAGGAGAGACTGCGCCACAGAATAATGGATAATAATGGGGTCCTATCTTCATCAAGAGAGTGCTGCAAAACCACCTGAGACTCGCAGATGTGTAATGCAGGCAGTTCTTGCCCTTCTAATTGCATAGCAACTCTTCTGATTGAAAGAGATTTCCTCCACCCACCACAAACACTTCCTTCTAGATGAACCACCTGGGAAACAACATGTCAATGGGGCAATACTGTCCTACAGCAAGTTCTGATTTAAAACAAACACCTGCTTCTAAATGAAAATACTCCTTGCTCCTAAATACTCCTTGCTACAACATCTCTCACTGAAGGCTCCTAAAGCACTGTGGGATTGAATGAAGAGGGATATATGATTCACAAACGAAAACAGAGAGAGTACATGCAGAGAAAAGCACGGACTGACTGTTATGCAGGGTATAAGCAGCAGAAACAGCAATAAATCCTTTCCAAATTTAAATGCCAAGAAGGAGACTTTTATTAAAAAAGGAACATCCCACTACCCGTATCTTTACGGATTTATAGTCTTTAAAGTCTTGAAATAAACAGATGTCTTTAAAAAAAAATCGGCACTGGAGCACAACATCTAAAGCAGCATCCAAGAGAAAGTTAAACAGAAACACATCTGATGTCCAAAATAAAACAACTGCTAATAAACTACAGTCAAAATAAGAGAAGGATATATAGCGGCATTCAACACTATATCCAGAGGGATTCTAACATCTAACTTGGATGCTAGATTCTGGAAAAGAATTATGCTGCAAAACAGATATGCTAGGTGTATCACAAACACTCCATGTATTTGACAAAGCCAGGAGTTAACAAGCAGCAGGGTTAGTCCACTTTACTAAATAAAAGGAGTCAACCTGCTCCATCTTAATTATTATTTCCAAGACAAGTTTAATTTCAATTATTTTGCCAAGAAGTACTAATCACGAAGTGTCAATGATAATAAAAATATATTTAAAGTGTTCAAATATTATTGAAAATTGCTTTCTTTCAAAAATTCGAAAATGAGTCAGCACCGAGGGAAGGTACTGAACATATACGGACTAAAAGCCATTTATAAGTTATAGCAAAAATGATGGTTCATCCACACATCTATGTAAAAAAAACCCTAAAACTCCCAATATTTCAGCTTCTTCAAAGAATTTTAAAGGTATTTTAAATTTTGCAAAATTCTGAGCATTTTAAAAATTTAAATTACAATGCTTTTTTTTCCTATTAAAAATGGAGTAATTATGCTAACATGCTTGCAAATTAAAAGTGGAGAGAATCTCCATTATGGAAGCATGCTATATGGGAATTGCTTTAATTCCCTCATAAAAGTACAGAGTCAGAAGTTTATTCTAAAAATAGAAATGAATAGATTTTGAATTGATAAACATGTTAACAATTCAGGGGAACATTTGAAATGTATCTGCATAAATAAGCAAGCATTTGTTAACACCTGGACAATTTTGGAAACCATTACTGTCTATTAGTTCACGGAAGGAGATTACAAAGGAAAAGGTAACAGTAGGGCATTAAGCAATGAACAAACATTACTAACACCTCATCCTGCAAACTGGCATCAGCGATACCCAACCTAGAACTCTTCTTGGTCAGGTAAAAAATGTGTTTCACTCAGTAATAGTGGATACTTGTTAAAGAAAAGTTTCAAAGACACTTAATTGATTTATCAAAAAGCCAGGCTCCTTAATATTGACATGATCTTGGACCAAAATAGCATCTAATCTATAGTTAGAGGACAATACAATTTCCAATACTGAGGGACTCTTGCTAAATGACAGCATTTTGCCTACTTTATCTATGCAGTTTCCTCTGAGACACCTCTGAATATAATAATTAGAGATAAAAATGCTGTGGTTATGGCGACAGAGTTGATGTCAGTAACAGTCATATTGTGAAGGACGGTTGTGTTTTAGCAATTAAACCAATGAGGTCATGACTTTGGATTCTGCTCTTCCAAGGGCACAACTAGGTGGTTATCATGAAACCAGCCTGCTTTTTATTCTTTTAAACACTGCTTCAAATCTAGTATTGTGCCCCTCCTTCCTCGGATGCTTAGGATTTAAACAGTACTTTCAACTTAAATAGTACATTCAACCAAGCAGAAGTTAAATACATTACTAAGACAGGCCTTCAAATAAACAACTCACCCAACATTAGACACTATATAATCTAAAGAGCCAAAATCTAAAGACAGTAATCATCAACCCAACTCTTTTTTTCTGTCTGACTGCTTATTAAGATTATTTTAGGAAAACCAGTTTTTATCTCCATTCAAATTTTTTGATTACTTCCAGTTAGCCTCTAATTTACACAAACACTGAAAATCCAACACTAGCCAAAGTACATTTATTAAAGGACTTAATACTGATGAAAGCAGTATTAGAAACAAATTTCCTTAAAACACTAACAAAATTACTACAATATTTAGAAACTGAAGTTTATCTTCCTTGTATTGACTTTTATTATTTTAGTTCAGAGCATGCAAATGGTGGGCAGATTAAACAGATGGAATTGAACAGGATGCCTAAAAGTCTTTCATACATAACGTGGAGCAGCATTCTCTGCTGCACAGAAGATGCCAGCTGACACATTAAGTGTAAAAATCCATCTACAATTTTCTAATACAGCTTCTCCGTACAGGCAAGTACTGTACTTAACCAAAACACTACTAGTCAGATGCTATAAACAGAAACTGAACACACAACTGCAAACACCTTCCTTCTCCTCATGGAATACTGAAACTCTTCAACCACTATGTTTTCCTGAGTACAGGTAAGGAGTAACTCATGAGTTAACGGAACTATGCATTACAGTACACTGTTTGACATTCAAGATTTAAAAAAAGTGTCCAAAAATACAAGTTTAGCCCCACACTCTGTAAGTATATAAACTTTCCACCATTCCAAACAGAAGACTCATCTCTATTACAAAAATAACTTGACATCAAAATCTTAAATTAGAAGATAATAATTTGGCTTTTTTGCAGAACCTATAAATACCAACCCATTACTTCTGTACATTCATGTCATCTCCACAGCCTGAAGCCACTGCGGTCATTCACACAAAGGTTTCATTTGTCAGAACCGTTTATTATTCAATGCATATGGCGTCTTCAACAATATTTTGTTACACGGCCTTCTCAGTGTCCCAAGGAGATGCCATTTTAGTATCTGCAGCTACTCTGACCTAAGTTCCTTCACAGATCTCTCATCAAGAGACGTTTTGCAGCTACTGCCTGATTTTCAGTTCTTCTTCCAAAAGCAAAGAAGGGACTCCATCCTAGTGAGCTCTGCCTATTTAAAATAGACAGGAAATATTTCTGACACATCAGTTAAAAAAGGAGGGAAAAAAAGGGAGAAAATATCAGTGGAATTTACCAGCCTAAAGTGAATACGAAGTTTATCTTAACCCAAATAAGGGTTTCAACATAATCGAGATCAAATACTGTCCAACAACACTCACAAGACATTTGTCTTAACTTGTGAAGTACATTAATTACATCAGTCAAGGCTGCGTGTTTGAGGAGACACATGAACACAATTACATTTTTAACTTCAAAGAATATGAGCAGTAATTGGCTGAAAAAATATCTCACATTCATAATTTTTGCCCACTGGCTCTAAAGAAAGCCTATGTCTATTTATATGCACTAACTTCTAATTTAAAAAGAAACTAAAATCCAGTAATGGCATAGCATGTTAGTGAAAACATTCAAGTCAAAACCAGACATCTCCAATAAATACATCAATCAAGGAGCATTTTCTCTAGTTAATGTTTTGCATCACTGATTTCAACACCTTAAAAGAAATACTGAGTTGTGAGACTTCCACCAATTTGAGACTTCAACACCATGCCAACGTGCAGCAACAATATTAACATCAAATTTTAACAGAAGTGGTAAACTGTTTGAAATTCATGGAATTAAAACCAGCAGCAGTATTTCCACAAAATTGATACCTATATTATTATAACCCTCCGACTGACTGGGCTTATCATCAGAAACTTGAGAGAACCGGAAGCATCTTCCCCAAAACGAAGCATTATACACATCTATGGTACCACACAGCATTTGAACATTTTACTAATTAGCATTAAGATATTTCCTAGCACTAACTGTGGAATAATTGTCACCACTGCCCACACAGTGGTACCTTTGACTAATCACAGTTTACAGAAGACAAGAAGAAGATTCTGTCCCACAGGAAGACAGAAACCCAGAAGGTGACCTAGACACAGCAATTTTTAACTCCTCCAAGCTTCAAAAAGGAGGACAGTCTACTTCTTCCTTGTTTGTTCCACTTGTAAGAGCAGCAGCTACAATAGTGAATTTCATTCTGACTGATGAGGAAGTTACAATTAGATTAAAAGGTGCTGGATATGCCTGTCTATAATTAACACAGCACACATTCAAAACCAGAAAATATTTATAAAACATTTTATATACAGATTTCGAATAAATTCATGGTTTAAGCAAGAGGGCTTTTTCTTCAAATTCTGGCTGCACTAAGTTAACAAACATTTTTAATCAAGCAGGCCTATTCTTGGATCTTCTTAAATAAAACGCCCTCATACACCAGCTGTTTGAATTTATTCACTCCTTAGAATTATCACACAGCAAGTTTAAAGGAAACAAAATCAATTACTTTTTTTTCCCACAGAGTGAATGGTTAAATTATGGAACGTCTTCCTGCAGGATATTGTAAGGGTCAAGAGTACATATGGCCTCACCAATTCATTATGCAAATATATTGAAAAATAAGTAAGATTACTAAGCTGTGAATCTATAAAACAGAGGACAACCTTATGTCAGACTGCCAGAAGCAAAGGAGGTATACCTAGATAAGCATCACTGCATGCTTGCTCTGTCCTTATGCTTATTCCCTCAGCATCACTTATCACCCAAATCAGAAATAGGGCTGGATGTATCTTTAGTTTGATCCAGAACAGCTGGTTTTCATTAAGTAACAAAATCTCCTTTCTGTTTTGTCTATTCTATTAAGTACTGCAAAAGAAAGCATTGTTTTCACATTCCTAGGAAAGAGCTTATTACAGTTAAAATATTAAATCCAGTTCATCTGCTTTGACTTCAAGTGCCAGTATGCCCCATTTCACAAGGTAAGCTTCTACAGCAAATGGAAAACTTAGCAAAAATGTTGTACCTTGCAACTGGAGTAGCAAGAGGCAAGTGCTCACTGTACAAAAAAGTGGATAAAATTTATATCTTCTGACTTTTCTTGATATGTCCTTCTAGTTGTATTATGATTGAGGACAATCACAATGTATCATTCTTTCTCCTGCATATTTTTATTCAAACAGGGAACATGACAAAGCTCAATCCCTCACCACCACTTTCTCCTCAGACAGAAGCTTCTCTATCATAATTCTCAATATTGTCTAAAATTAGGATCTAAGCAAGTAATTTCAGGGTCTCTCCAATATCCCTTATCATACACTAGCACTTTGTAGGAAAGTTGTAAATAAATCAATTTCTCATCAGACTCTTTGTTTCTCAGTGAAATAATCTGTCACTTCTATTTGTGCAACACACCAGTAGATATATTATTACAGCAGTTAATGCTGGATTTAAACATAAACTGTTCATGTTCTTTTAAACAAGAATTTAACAGAGTATTATATAAGTTCATGCATAATATTAAAGAATTACAATATAAAGTACTTTTAGTCTTAACCTAAGAGCAAAATAGGGTACACTGTCTCACATAAACCAACAAATTCACTGCTTACTCCAGCATCTAATCCAAAATGCCAGCCAGTGAAAGCCTGGCTAAGGAATTGCATGATCCAAGCCCAGTGAAAACAGCTTCTCAGAGGGAAAGGTACATATTTCAACAGTTTACTCAAACCTCATTTACAAACATCTATGTGAGGTTCCAACAACGATTAAAGCAAAATTAAGTTTAGGGAGGCATTATGCATTCAGGATGACCTACACTGCCCATGAGATTAGACAGTGTTTATTAAAAAGGCAGTGTTTATTAAAAAGGAACACTGAGAGTTCCTATGGAATGAACAGCTGTCATCGCCAAAAGAAGTAAAGAAAAGACTAGTCAGAAAAGAGGCTTCTAAACGGCACATATATATATAACAATTGTTTGTTTAGAAGCTAAAAGCAAGCTTTGGTGATACACACTCACAAACTCATCATGCTTATGTTAAATGATTCACCGTTTGATCAAATGCTTAATTTAAGCAAACAAAATTGAGGAAAGAGCCAGATTGGCATGGCAAGGATCTGATGATACATAAGTGACTGGAAAATCCAGACCCAGAAATAAACTCTGAATTGGGCCTCCACAGAATGCTTGGGGCACAGTGTCTCATCACATGTATGATGCACGCAGTGTCAGAGAAAAGCAGAGCAAATGGCAACATCCTGCAAAAGCCCTGCTGGCATGGTCTCAAATAATATTGCTATCAGTTTTAGCTGAGTACAGTACCTTATAGTTGCCAGAACTAAGATGAGATGAAACTAATCATACTGTGTTTTCAATCAACTTCCTGCTGGCTGCCACCATTTCAAGAATGGAATTCATTTGTTTTATGTCTATTAACATATTTCCTTCTTTTCTGGTTCTAAGGCACTAAATGCAGTGGTATGGTATCAGTCTGGACTATAAAAAAGATAAGCAGCAGTCACTACAGTACAAATAGAGCAGTAAAAGTATTACCCTCTCTGACACACTCTCATCACAGTGTATGCTACCACCAGCTTACAAATCCCTTCTATGCATGTAACCATTTAACAGCCCCTCTGATGGCTCCACTCACAAGTGAAACCCCTCATGGAGATCTTTAAAAGCCAAAGGGAAATTGCCAACATGTAGGTCATTAAAGAATCAGCCTCATCTCTAATAAGCAAAAAGGTTTAACTGAAATATAGTACATCCAGTAATATTTTCATGAATTTATAAAATCTTCAATCTCGAGCTCATTTACACCATACGGGAAAGGCTTCTGAAATCCAGTAGTCTAAGAAAAAATAAACATTACATGCTTCTATGGTTCTCTGGTCTGTTAACCAGGAAAATAAGAAAGCATTTTTCCAGATCTTAAGAATCAGAAGTTAATCATAGCAGTTAATCATCATACTTTAGATGAAGTAATCTAAAATAAAAACTTGCACACTGAACCCTTTCCAAACTTTGTACACTAAGACTATTCCAATAAATAGTGAGATAGTTGCTAATGACTGAAGTTGAAGAAATAAAAATAGGGAGGAGGGGGAGCAAAATATTTCCAAACACTAAGTTTTATTAATTTTTCATAAATAACATGAATACTGATGAGGTTTCCCAATTGAGATTATCTGGGTACGTGAAATGATTTTTTTTAACTATAAAAATCATCTCAGTGATCCATTTAAACTTTAATTGAGCAGAAATGACTGGAGATTCTAAAAACAAGGGCAAGCCTGCAGATTTAAGGATGGATTCCGTGATCATCAACAAAAGGCAAGCAAATGTTAGTTGTTGACCTTAAGCAGATGTTTCAGAAGTTCTTAACAGCCTCACTCAAAAGTATCTCCTTTAAGCTGTTCATTTTTCAGTCTCTTAGATCTTGAAACATCAAGAGTTTAGTAGTTTTCCAGTCTCTAGAGATTCTTGAAATCTAGAGGATCTGAATTTCTAACACAAACCCAAGTCTCTGGAAAGAGGAACCCCTCCAACTTCAATGCAACAGTACATACTAGTCTGCTCCTGTAATCTCTTTGCATGCCATCACTATCAACACTTGTCTCTGGAGCCACTCCTGTCCCTCTTCAACCAATGGGCAAGCTTTGGCACAGTAACCCACAGCTTATTTCAATTTTGTACTTAATGTTTCCTGACATTGTGGCTTACTGCAGAAACCATGCATCTTACTACAAACAGTCCTGTAAGCAGTACATAAAATCAATTAAAAAAAAAAAAAACAACGCACCATCTTTTATACTTGGTAAGATCTAGATCTTATTGTTTGATCCCCAGACATGGAATTGCTCTGCTGCTTACCTGGCTTGGGCTCACTCAAGAAGAACTGTGAAAGGGTTCTCAACCATTGCACTGACAGGGATCAGAAAACACAAAGCAATTCTATTCCTCTATGCTACCTTATTTACAAATTCAACTGAAACTACAAGTTTCAGAACTTTTCATAGCTTTAAAGTCCTGGCTCTGCTGCTCCAAAACATGACTTGACAGACATTAAGATGACATGAAAGTCACAGGTAAGATGCCATCTTAAGACGTGTGGCTGGTCATAACCCTAGATGAAATCTAGATCAGCAGAATTTCAACTTCAGACAAATGTAAGTATTTTTACTATCATGACTTACTTTCTTCAGAAAGCTGGCATAAAACTGTACCCCCTTAAGAACTCCTGACAATGCAACTTCAACGGGAAGGCACATCTGCACTGATTCACCAGACAATCCCTTCAAGCACTAGCAAGGCCTAGGTAAATAAGGTCATGTAGTCACTTAAGCTTTTTCAGGACCGAAAAGTATAGTCCTGTATCTGGACTCTGGAAACTGACAGCAGCACAGTTTTTTTAAGTGGAAAAATAGATGCTTAGGTTGCCAATGTGTTTTGAAATGCACCTGGCAGACACTTAAAGAGACTGAAAAAAAAGGGTAATTCATTGATTGTATTAGTGGAAAGAGTGAGGGTTTTGTTCCACATTGCTGTCTTCCAGAATTATCATACAAAAGCACCCCTGCACGGATGGCACTCTGAAGGGGGGGAAAAAAGGGGAGGGCAAAAAAAAACCCCACTTGATATCTGCTTGTGCAAGGGAAGCATGTTGAAAAAAAAAATCAGCTTTAAAGGCAATGGGTTTTCTTGAGAGCCTCCTGTAACCATTAAGCAGATCCTTGAACACAAAGCACCAGATTTTCTTCTCATTATCAAAACATGCTGAACTAGCCAAGAAGTTGAGCCCAAAGAAAAAGTTCACTTTCAACTTTCTACAATTCTCCCATAAGTATCATGTTACAGAAGTCAGTGCACTGCATTAGAGATAGTAAAACTTATTTTACAAAAAATATCAGACCCAAATATGGGAGCCTAACACCACCACCACAATTTACTATGTATTTATAATCTCTCTTGCAAGATCACTCCCAACAGGGCCATGGCATTTGTTGCGATTCATGCTTCTGTCATAACTCAAAAATGGGATTTCATTTAAAATCCTGCCACTTCAATAAAGTAACCAAATGTACAGTGACATCACTAAATCACTCTTATTGCATCTCTTTTCTCTCAGCCTCCACTTCCCCAGAGTACCTTAAATTGCATGACATAAATCCCAAGAAGGTACAATTGCGGACAAGTGTAAATCTCAGGTGGGCCCTCAAAAGTCTATTTAGTCACATATTCTTTGAATTTTCCATAAACAAGAACATTAGGGACTAATGTTGCTGTGATAGACACTTTATGACGATGGTTATCAGCTAGAATACCATCCCCCATGTTACATCTGATTTAAAAAAAAAATCAGCAACGGAAATATCTTCAACAGACACGACCATAAAGGTGGTAGTTTAGGAAGTGTGAAAAACGAGAGAACAGATTTACTTATTTTCACCTTTGGCAAACAGGAATGACCCCTACTTCCTTCTCCCTAAAAGGGTATTAGCAAGCAGCTAACAAGGGCCTTATCTATTATGAACCATGTCGTTTTCATAAGGTGGAGAAAGAAGTAAATTTTTTTTGTCCTTAGCCTTTTTCCCTCATTAGTTATGCTGCCCTGCGTGAATTGTAGCGACAGCTCCCTGTTCTCGGGCGCAGGGCAGGGATGTGTCAGGGACACCCGTCGGGGCACCCAGGGGGGCCCGCATTACTCATCTGCGCCTTTGAGGAGCTGAAGGCAGGCCCCGGAGCGCAGCCCGCAGCCCCAGAGGAGGGGCGGCCTCTCCAGGAAACCTGCGCGCCTGGGGAAGCGGCCGGGCCTCCCCCGCCGCGCTGCCGGGAAGGCCGCGGTGTCCGGGCGGCGGGGGGGCCGCGGGCGGCCTCGGCACCCCCTCCCCCTCCGCGCCCGGGGGCAGCGCGGCCGCCTCCCCCCGGGGCAGCCGCTGCCTCTAAGCCAGGAGCCGCCGCCGACACCGCGGTCCAGACCCTCGGGACCGGCACCCACAGGCAGAGAGACATCCCCTCTTCCGAGGGGGGACCCCCGCGGCCCGCCCGGCAGGGGCCCCGGGCCGCCCCCTCCCCGCGGCGAGCTGCGGGCTCGGCCCCCGCCACCGACCAGCGCTCGGGGTAACGACCCCCCCCGCCCGGCCGCGGCCCCCCGCCGCCTCGCCCTTCGCCTGGCCGCCCGCCCCCCTCCGTCCCTGTCCGCCCCAGCCCAGCCCCGGGCCCGGCTCACCCCCAGAAGCCGCAGGGGCAGCGCGGGGGCAGGCTGGGCGCCTTGCTGCGCTCGCTGCCGGCGTCTCCCATGGTGGGGCCGGGGCGCGGGGCGGCGGCGGGCGGGGGGCGCGCGGCTCCCGGCCGGGATTCCAGGCCGGTCAGCTGGAGCCGGGCGGCACCACTGGGGAGGCGGCGGAGGGGAGGGCGCGGGGGGGCCCGGCCGCACCCTGCCGATGGGGCGGGCAGGGGAGCGGAGAGGCGGCGGCACGGGGACGCGGAGCTCCGTGCGGCGGCGCCGCCCGCCCGCCGGTGCCGGTGACCGCTCCGGTTCCGCGGCGGCGCGCGCCCGCCCTCCCCGGAGCGCCGCTCGGCCCCTCGCGCAACAATGCGTTGCCCCCCTCCGGCACCGTGGCTCCCCCCGTCCTGAGCGCGATGGTTTCGTCAAACCACCGAATCAGCTGGGAACGGCGTGTACCACAGCACATCTCAGGGGGAAGTTGGGGTAGACCGCGTGCGGGAACTGGGTAAGAAGCGAGTTTGGAGAGCACTCATAGGCTCGAGAAGAGAACAGGATTTTCAGTAACGAATCTGAGGTGGGGCTGAGGCCCACAGAGCTGCCGCTCCCGCTGCCCTCTTTAGCCTCTACCCGTACGTTGGGCACACAGTGGTACAGCCAGGGACGGCCGGCAGGTTGGGGGGGGCGGTGTGTGCCGCTGCCGTTCGCACATGCGCAGCCGGGCCCCCGACGCGGAAGTCTGTTGGAGGAGCGGGTCCCGGGGGATCAGGCCGGGCCTGTCCCGGACTGCGGGTCCTGCTGTGCCGGGAGGTGCTTCGCCGAGGGGGAACACTGAATATCTTTCACTTGTCCTGGTCGCTGTCAGAGCGGTGTGCCGGGGCTGGGCCGGCTGTACGCACTCTACGCACTCGGGAGCTCTCCCGGGAGGCTGGGGAGCTCCTGTGAGGTGCAGGGTAAGGGCAGGGAATTGTTCCCTTTGGGCTCCGCTTGGAGAGAGGTCTGCAGGGGCCCGAGGGCGACGTGGGGCCTTCTGTTTCCCTTCTTATCCTGCTCGTTCTCGTTTCCCTCAGTCCGAAATAAAGCCGTGTAGGTGTTTGACGTACCCGGGGGTCTCCTGGCGTCTGGTAAACACCACTCGCTGCGTGAGGACACGGAGCCGTGGGCGGGCTGCGCTGGCCCCGTTCTCTGGGACCTGCGAGAGGTAAGGTATGGCAGGGAGGGAAGAGCGCAGCGGGCACGGTCATTACTGGCTGCCGCGCTTTGACGGACAGGAAAGGAGAGGGGAATTTCCAGCACCTGGACTTGAGGGCTGAGTAATGGGGACTGTACTTCTGGTACTGGTTTAGCCAATGACATTGAGAATGTTACAGCCTGGCACTGGTTTTGTCTGTGAAATGGAAATACTGCTGATCCCCTTCCCGTCAGAAATTTCAGTGGAAAAATACTGGTGTGGCATTAATGAAGGTGGAATTTTGATCTCTTCCTGACTGCTGTTGCGTGTCTTATACTTTGATTTTTGCTTTGCACTTAAAACCAAGGTTATTAAACTTTGAGAATAATAAACATTATTAACAAAGTTCAGAGTATGTGAATTTTTATGAACAACTAATTAATTCTGACAAAGGTGTTGCGGCTTTAGCATTAAGCTTCCTAAAGCATCTTCTGTGAAATTAATTCATGACAGAAAAAAGCAATAACAAAGTACACATACACACACATGCTTAAAAATCTTTTTAAAAAAACTGGAATTTAACTGAAGTCATGTAAACAGACTTCTTGTGAAAAGGCTGGTTTGTGACAGTTTACTAACGGTTGTGATTTTACCAAACCATTCTTGTCTGGGGCAACTCTCTGCCCTCCTTATGGCGTCTGTGGCTGCCGATCACCCTGTGCACTGAAGCACCAGGGCTGTCCCTTGCCAAAGCTCTCTGAGGACAAAGCTGAGCTGCTGGGAAGTGAGTACGTGCAAAAAAATAGCCTTGTCCTTGTTAACTCAGCCCTTTAAGCCAGTAAGTCAGCTGGAAACTGAAATGGTCTCTTTTGTGCTGGTTACCTGCACCAGAGGCTGTAAACTCCCCTCAGATAATAAGGAGTAGCTTCTTAAAGATGATCTAATAGGCTTTATGTCTGTAATTGCTATTAAAGTAAGCTCATACTGAGTTAGCTTTCAACTATTACAAATGTTGTGGAGAAACATTGCTCAGTACTCTTGTGTCATTTCAGATAAACCTTGGCTTTCAGCACCTGAAGGGAGCCTAGGAGAAAGATGAAGAGAGTCTGTTTACATGGGCATGTATGGACAAGGACAAGAGGGAATGGCTTTAAACTGACAGAGAGTAGATTTAGATTAGATAATAGGAAAAAAAGATTTAACTGTGAGAGTGGTGAGGCACTGGAAGAGGTTGCCTAGAGAAACTGTGGATGCTCTGTCCCTGAGAGTGAGGCCAGCTTGGATGGGGCTCTTGGCAACTTGGTCTAGTGGAATGTGTACCTGCCCGTAGCAGGGGGATTGGAATAAGATGGTCTCTCTTTAAGTCCCTTCCAACCCGGCTATTCTATAATTTTGTAAAGTTTTTGGGATAATGTCAAAATTCCAGTTTTCCAAGCAGTTCAGATTTTTAAAAACCCTGCAAGGGTGTGGTACTTCACTCCAAAGTTAAACACAAGAAAAGCAAACATTTAAGGACAAAGCTGTTACACAAAGCAAACACTTAGTAAGCATGCTGCCAGTGAAGAGATACACCAACAACTAACTGGCTGCTGCTAATGCCCTAAGGAAGAATAATCTTAGGGACAGATACATGATAGACTTCAGGATTATAGTGCAGTTGAATACTGTGGGACCCAGAAGACAGGAGCATGTGCTTTGATTCCATGCCATGTTTGTAATAACGTATTTGGCCTTTTTGGGGGTTTGTTTTGTTTTTTTAATATAACCTTTGCAACACTAGGTTTGTATATTTGTGATATTTCCTACTTTTTTTAGACAACAGAAAATTACCAATGTAATCAGTTGTTTCCTGAAAATTCAGTACGTTAATCTGTACCTGCTTTTCTAAACCCTCTAATGTTTTGATTTGTGTCGTGTCTGCTAATCACACCCATCCATTTGCAACCACCAGGAAGTCTGTTTTTATCTTGAAATGTGGCAGCAAAGAGAAGCACGGCTGAGTGACGCTTCTTTAGAGGCTTCTTTAGGGCAGGAGAAAACTGGTTCAGCTGATCTAAAATTAATGCAGTCATGAACAGAGCATTGCAGCCTCCATTCAGTGTGCGGGCTGTCCCTCCAACCGATCTCCTCTTGAGCCAGGCCTCTGGCACCTGAGGAATTTCAGTGCTAACTGGCATTTTCTCTGGCTTTTTTGACCCAGAGTCCAGGTCCTGGATGCTTTCTCAACAATGTACAAGCATCCACAGACAAATGGATAAACAGCACTCAGGAAACGGAGGGAGAGGTAGCATATTATTTGGACAGGGCTGTGAATATTCATATGCAGGAAGTTATCAAATGGTCCAGATACAGCAAAGCATGTTTCAACCTTTGGAAGCAAATATGCATTGTAAACATACATTAGATGGGGGAAAAAAACCTGAGTGATGGGAAGGTAATTTGGAGAGGAGTGATGTCTGGAGTAGTGAGCAACAGTTTAAGTACATAACAAGAGAAATAGCTCGTGCTATTTTGGTTCTGTGTATCTGAATGCATGAAAGAGATGGGGAAGGTGCTAATTCTTTTTAATGAGTGACCCAGCAGCTATTCTCCAGGCATATTTTTGCAGACAATTCAGAGAATACAGAGAAAACCAGCCAAAATAAAGGCTGCAGATGCTGAAGTACTTGAAAAATCTAATGTTTACTGTCTCGCCGTTTGGGGAGAGATTGTAACCATATATTCTTATTTAAAATTGACACCAAAAATAGAAGGTATTTACTAGCAGGACATACAGAACTTAGTAAAAAATACAAACAGATGTCTCTAAGCAGGTAAATGCTTAGGACATGTGCAGAAAGTGTTCTCATGGTAAAGTCTGATTTTAACCTCTCATTGAAGTTCACTTCTAGTTCATTCTCAGCAGGACCCCATTTCAGGATTAGATGAGGTAATAGACCTCACAGAATCAGGAGGCAAAACTCCACCAAATTTAGCAGCTTCAATTAAATACCATTGTTTCTCAAGAGCTCCTTTGTTTTTTTCTCTGTATGCTAGAAAAGGTTGTACCTGTATATAATCAGAACATTTGGGGGTGGTTTATTTTGGTATAAACATGATTGCCTGACTGAAATACATGTGCACAGCTATAAAGTGGAGCAGGTGGAGAATGTCACAAGTACTGTACATCTTCCTTCTCATTTTGAGATCTAAATTACCATGAAATGATAAAAGTGACTCGTGATGCCAGTCTGTTTGAGAGACTCTTGAACTGATTGAAATAATCACCACTTTTTAATTCCTCTTCAGTAGGCAGATATTCGTAGTGAAATCATTTCTTTTGGAAGATTATTCTTGTTAAAACCTGCACCGAGGCTGCGAAATAAAATGAGCGTGTGGGAAAGGGCAGTGGAGAGGACATGTCTGAGCTCAAGCCACAGCAAACAATAAAAGTGAACCATTATGATGATTCACTAGAGCCCAGGGCATGGACTGCAGATCATGAAGGCATTAACCTGCAGCAAGTCAGCAACATAGATCTGACCCTGGGAAAGGTGACTGAACTGTGCCAAAGGCTGGCTGAATCGGGACTGAGGCTGCCAGGCTTGCAAGTGCCTGCTCTTCACTGCATAGCTCACCTCATTTTCTCCATGTGAAACGCATACCTTGGGTTTTACATGCGCCTGGCCTGGCAGGGTGTGATGCAGCTGAATGCCTCAGCATTTGCTTATTCATTTTATTTTAAGTTAGGTGTCAGTGCAAGCTGACTGAAGAGAGAAGTGCCCGCACCTTAGCCTCTGGCTTGGCCTCAATGAATCCAACTCAGTTTTCTTTGCTGCTTGAAGGAAGTCTCCAAATTAAAGAAAGCAAGCTGAGCTCACCTTGGCCCTCAATATGGCCTGTGTTGACATAGCAAAAAAAGAAAAACAAAAAAACCCACCCAAACCACCCAGCCATGAATTACCAATTTATGAATCATGCAGATTTGAAGGTTTTTGTAGCTGTGTCTTTTTAAAACAAAACATAAGCTTAAAAACTACAGGACAAGTTTAAACAGTTATAACACAGAATTTGGACTTTGACATTTTTCTGGTTATTTTAAGTCTCTATGCCTCAGTTTCATTTTCTCAAATGGAAACAATAATCTCAAGGGTACTCTGGCAAAGGAGTCTTTATTGGATGGTGTTTTTAGAAATGAAAAACTGCTGTTGTTGCTATTACTGTGAGTAAGAGAGTGCCATTTCTTTGCAATTAATGGCTGAATGGAGGGTCCAAGGTCAAAGAGAAAATTCTTAACCAGTTGCAATTTGCATTATTATGACTAAGCGAGAGGCAATTAATAATATTTCTATTTTTTCACACATGTAGTTTTTCCCCTTCCTGCCCCTTATGTAATCCAAGGCACTTTGAAAAAACCACAGATGGAAAAATTGGACTGCAATTAAACAAACATTCTAGGCTAGTCTAAAAATGCCAGATAATATATTTCAAATAAAAAGTCAGAATATTAGATATGATTTAGTAAAAAGAGTGAGGATGCCTAGAAAACAAAAGTCAGTAGTGACCTCACATGGTGGGGTAACAGCAACTAATACTGAAATCACTCACACAAAAAATAAACTTGCAGATGCTAAAAGATGTGTAGATGTGGCACTTTGGGACATGGTTTAGCAGCAGTGCTGGGTTAACGGTTGAACACAATGGTCTTGAAGGTCTTTTCCAACCTAAATGATGCAATGGTTCTATGTTCTGTATAAGTTAGACTTTCATTATTACTAGAATCTATGAGACTTATGAATCTGTAAGGATGCTGAATTTGTGCTAGGTATTTCCTGGTGCTGGATGGCAGACTCAGCAAAGACCATTCTTAGACTTTGAATGTTCTTTTTAGCGAATGATCTTCAGTCATTTTACAAAGAAGGTTAAAAAAAAAAAAAAAAAAAAGGTAAGCATTGTGCCAGCAATTTTACCAGGAGGAAAGCAGCTTTGGAAAGTGAAACAAGCTGCCTTGAGTCACACAAGAAGGCACCTGCAGATCTACTAATAGCATTCACATTGCTCAACTCTGAGTACAGCAACCAATGCAGAGTCTGTGCTGTCTTGCTGAACTCATGTCTTGGGTGCTCCTATAAGCACCTCCCTGGACCTGCTTCCTCTGCCACAGTGTCCAGATTTGCTTAACAGTGGTATCCCAGATCATGTTTGCTGCAGCTGCTTAGTTTATAAATTGCGTAGACAAAACTTAATAAAGAACTATACATATCCTTCCAGTTGAGAAAGCAGCTTAGGCGAAAAGAATATTGTTAAATGGAAAGATAGAATATTAGTAATATTTATATATTTCTTCTGTTTTCTTTACCTGTCTTCAGGATTTTCATAGTGCCTTGTGCAAAGGGATCTTGTCTGCACCTAGGTCTTCTGAGTCCTACTGCAACACAAATAAAGAAGTATTATAAAACTCTCATCTTGTATAAATATAAAAAGGTTCACCCTTCATTAGATTGGAAGGTGTCTGCCCCTGATAATCTGTTTGAATATAAGCTATTTTTGCTCTTTCCTCCACTGCTCTGAAGATGTCAGCCCCAGAGGCACAGCAACAGAACATATTTCTTGGCATCTCAATAGGTTTATTAATTCTCTGACTTCTGACCTGGTGTTTCTGAGCACGGCTGAGATGAGCAGTAATTCCCTCATAAACACTCCAGTGTCAGGGAGTCTTAATTGCTTGGCATCATGAGAAAGTGTTTGGTAGTTCAATGACAAAAGGTCTTGGAGAACGTGAAATGAGAGCTGACAGTTCTCCCTTGCTGCCCCTGCCTGCTCCCCTCCATAATGTATCCAGCATTTAGCTTTTTCAGGGCTGTGGCACCAATGTTAGCAGAGCAAACCCTGATCCTGGCGTTTATGGTATCCATGTGATCACAGCAAGATCAGAAGTTAGAAGTCATAAGTGCAGCTTGGGTAATTTTGTAAACAGCAGCAGCACCAATTTCTTTTACAGCAAGTAAAAAAACCAACAACATTGCAACTGGAAATGAAGAGCATACAGAGCAGCTGTTTCAAATTTGTCTGATGCTGTTATAAAACAAGTTTAAAGTGTTAACAGTTGTACCCATGGCACAGTTTCCCCTGCTGTGTGCACACTGACAGCTTTCCTTTATGCCGTATAACTGAGCTACCACATTTGTGCTCAGTTCCCTTGCTGTTCCTCTGAGGTGCATTTCTCCAGCTGTGGGCTGGAAATGACTGGGCAGAGTCCTGGACTTGCAGGAACGCTGTGCAGCCAAACACAACTATGATGCCATGCAGCAGCATTTGCTGGGCTGGCCAGTGCTTGTGGTGGTCCTCAAACCTTCTGCCCATCCTGTTAAATGTGTATCGCCTTCTGACTCCAGGCAGGCCCTCCTGAGGGCCCCTAGTGTTTCACACTCTGCCTGTCACATCAAGGTGATGGCAGGATACAAGCAGGAAAAGTTGGAGGGGGTGGCAGCCCTGACCAGCATAGTGCTCCCCAGGCCAGAACAGCAGCCACTGAAGATACCGATAGAGATACTGAAGAGGAGGTGAACTGGTGAGGGGCTGCTGGAGAATCCTGTCCTGCTTCTTGCAGTAACGTACCTGGGGCAGTGTGCTCTGCTCTTCCTCTCCCTGGGCTGAAAACACTGAGATCTGAAGGAGTCTTTCACCCAAAGGGCAGAACTGCTACTCCAGTTTGGAGGAGCTGGAATATTTGCCAGAGTGAGGAAATGGTGCTCGTTGAAGGTAAGGAGAATGCTGAGGCTTTGAATTTTCCTTAGAAAGTCAGCAGGGGATTTCTGTACCCTCCTCTGTCAAGCTGCAAAGCATTTCACTCTAACAGGATACTGCTAAAACCAGGATACCCTGTTTTGTTTCAGTCAGGCGAGAAATTTGAGGATCAACTAGACAGCAAAGCAACAGATAAGAAATCTAAGCAGCAAGCCATGAAATAATGGTTTCCAGGGAACTGAGGGAGTTAGGACTCAGAATCTGGAAGGGAAGCAGTAGTTAGGGAGATGCTTCTGACAAGGTACCAGCCATGGTGAGAAACCTTGGCCCAGCTGCGAGAGAAGGAAATTGATCTGCACAACAACACTGTAGTTGGGACGGAAAGTGGAGAGCAGACTGGATGAGAAGCAGGCTGCAGCAGCTGAACTTCATGACCACAAGCAGCAGTGGGAGCAGCTGAGAAATCTCCAGCTCAAACTTTGCTCCTGCACAGCTCTGTTGATGGTACCAGCAGTGCAGAAAGAGGAATGGACTGCATGGTGTGGGGCCACTGCTTGGGTGGAGGTGGGGAGATGCTATCTCCCCATATCACAAGGAGCAGCCATCCTTTTCCTACTCACAGCAGCAGGTATGGCAAGCCTTGTCACAAAGTCTTTGGAACTCTCCATCTCAGATTTCATAGCCTGTAACACACCAAGTACATAGGCGGCCCCAGTCACACAGCTGCTGTGAGAGGGAAGATTTCTTATGAGCAGATGGGAGGGAAAGTGGCTGTCAGTGTTTGTATATGGGTGAGGGAGGTGAAGGTCTCAGAGTGGGGAAAAGAGATGGAAATGGGCTCACTGCAGCTCCTTCACTTTCTGAAGGTTGACTTGCTGTTCCAGCTTCCCAGACGCATCTTTGACTTCAGCAGTGAGTCTGGTCTGGATGGTCTCTGAATGTGTGGATTTGTAGGATAAATTGAGGCTGAGAGTCGAGTTAGAGTCTGGCTAGAAGACCAGTGCAAATGCCTACAGTCAGGTGAAGAGCTGAGTGCTGACACAGGAATGAAACACTGGGTGATCTAAACTATGTGTGCAGGAGAGAGAGAATAAATCACTGTTGGAGTTTGCATATCAGTTTCAGGAAGATTATTGCATTTTACGTTTTACAGACAACTTCAACAGAAGGACAACTTACAGGGTACATCTTGAAGGCTGCTGACCGGAAGAGGTAGAACCTGGGGCAGGTCAATGGTTAACAAGCTGAAAAGACTTCAGTGAAATACCACAGGCAGACACCATAGCAATGGAGAAAGGAGTAACAAGAGGACAGGAAAGAGGAAGTTAACAGTGAGCTCTTAGGAAGCAATACAAAAATGGAGAGACTTCTGAGCAGAGATCCTCAAGCTCTTACTGTCACAATTAGCCTCATGAAGGTCGTTGCTGGAACTGTCACTTGTGTCACCTGCTAAGTTTATGAATTTCTTTATTAACTCCCCCAGCAGTGGTTAACAGGAGAGGTTTAGGAAGACCAAGAGAAAAGCTTTCAGAGTGGCTTTGTCTGTAATGACTTCTATTTCTGAAAAAATGTGACAGTTCAACACCTCAAAATGGGATCTGGGACAAAGTACTTTGTTTTCCAATTCTGTTATCCACAGTCAAGGCAGGAATTTAGACTGTCAGTGCAGGTCTAATCATTTCAGTAGGGAAGAAAGATTTCTGTTGTCCTGGTCAAAGAAAATCTTGAAAAACCCTATTCAGGAATTTCTACGACCTTTTGAAGGCAATTTTTAGACAACAACTCTGAGGTGTGAGCTGCCCGTGCTTATTAGTGAAGTACTGTTGTTACCGACTTTGGTTACCGAGTAAGCTCACTCACTTACGGGATCAGAAGGTGTCACAAGTCCTTCAGGAGCGTGATTGGGAGGGAGTAGGTGTTGATAGCCATTACTCACTCTCAGAGGTGCCTCCCTGCATTTCTGGGATGGGCCCATCACCTCCCTGCTTCCAAAAGGCCACACACTGTGACTCTCTCACTTCTACTCCAGCACTTTCTGGTAAGGCTGATTTACTGCAGAGGGAGCGATAGCTGCTCTCGCACTCGGAGTCGTCCACCTGGCCCTTGGCTGCCCTGGGTAAAAGGGGTCGAGTAACCGGGCGAGGGAGGCTGTACTGCTGAAACTGAAAGCTAGGTATCTCTTTTTAAAGAAAAACAGACTGCATTGCTCTGGTCCCAGAAGTTAAATGCTGAAATCTAAGTACCTGGGAACCAGTGGTTTATATATTTTAAGCTGCTGCTAGTGCGCACATCTGCTGCACTGAAGGCATGGCCATGCTGCTAGCAAAGCCCACTGGAAGCAGCTCATCTTTACTGCAACACATCTGCATAACATTTGTGAGAACCTCCCTTCTCCAGCAGGGGGTTCAAAGCTTTGATAGTTCGCACACATGCATGGGCAGCAGATTTCAGCGCCTGTTGACTGATCATCATATGAATGAACAGGGAGAGCTAGCTGGCAGCTGTTGAACATTCATCCCGCTTGTGAATATCAGAGCTTGTAGCAGGAATAAGGAATAAAGAGGGTGAACATCCAGGTAGTGTTGAAACCAAGAACCAGAAGATGATTAAAAATTATTTCTTCTCCAGCTTTCTGCATAATTCCCAAATAGCAGGCTGTGAACAATACCTTTAGTATTCCTGTCAGCGTTTTCATTCGGTATAGCCCGGGACTGGTAAGGGCCTGTGTGGGACAATGTTGCATCACTGGTATTGACACATCTGGTTAACAACACACTGACCTGCTCAAAAGAAATGCACTCATGTAGACCATGGTTCTCCATTTCCTGTCTTATGCTGAAGAATTCATCAGTTGCTTTATACATAGCTACAGATACAACTCTGCTGCTCCTTTTATTCTGAGCCCATTCCCTAGGAGATCTTTAAAACACAACTATCTCCAGCTCCAGTTAATCACACAATCTGTCCCAAGGTCTATTCTTGGTTTTTTTTTTTTTTTTTTTTTTTTGGCCCTCCTGTTGCCAAGGGCTCTTACAAGGACTCTGCTCTCTTTGCTTTGATCCTGTGTCAACGCTTGTCTGTGTGCCTTGTCAGTCACCTTGCTCTGGAACAGCCACATGGCAGCTCTCGCTGTTGCGGCACATTGGCTCATAAAGCAGATGGTGAGGTGGTCTAATTGTGTTTAACTTGCCCCAAAGCGGGATATACATCTGCCCAAGTCTTTCCTTTGCCATCTTCCCATGTCTGTTTTCATCTGTATCATGACACCCATGCAGGTGTCAGTGTGCTTACCCAAACCACATTGTTTCCCCTTCTCTCACAAGTGGGCACCCAGGACTGAGCACTCAGCCCAGCAAGTAGTCCATTCAGGTAGTGTCTTTTCAGGTTGTTGAAGAGATCTGAGCAGTGAAGCAATGGAGAATGTTGTAATGTATTGGGTTTCAACTTTGCTAGAAACAAGCAGGCTTCTAGTGAGCTAGAGGAAAAGGAGGGACAATAGAGAGTCTGGAAAATACAGGCTTAGGAAATGTGATGGCATTGAAGAACTACTAAAATTAAACTGCTGTCTAGGTTTCAGCTGTGTCCAGCTTGGGTTCAGCTTACACTGAAACCTAGGGTCTAATTTATACCCCTGCAAAAAGGTCTATGTCTAGCTTTCTCTTTTTCTGGAGGTTGAAGTAAAATGCATGAGGAAGGCAGCCATAGGTAAGGCAGTACAAAAATGGATGAGAGACAAACCACCAGCAGTTAGCTGTAGTTAGCTACAGTTAGCTGTAGTTTAATCCATAATTATTTACTGCAGAATTTACACCCATGTTAGTCTCCCGTATTCTATTTCTGGTGACCAGCTGTTAGACATTGGTTAAGCAGGTGGTTTGCCAATGACTCCCACATTATATATTGATCTGTTCTGGGCTCCCTGTTCCTGGCTGGTAACTTTATCAAGGCAGAACTTCCTATGTAGTTTATGTTGTGACAGTGCCCAGAAGTACTGGGCTCCTGAATGAAACACATAAAATCCTCTACAGGCACAAAACTAAAAGCCCCAGGCTAAAGTACGCACTTTTTAAACATCCTCTCCCCTCTCTTGTTGGCCCATACCATGCCAACCTGGACAAAACCTAGTAAAAAGCTGTGATCATTCATTCTCCTCCCTGCAAGGTGCTAATGCTGCTTCTCAGTCCCCCACCAAACTCAGGGACAGTGTCTCTCAGGAAGGCCCACCCGATTAGATGTGTCACCCCTATATAATATCAGTGAGTACTCTTTGTCCCCTTTGCTCTCTGATCCTTTGCTCCATGAGCCAGCCTAGACTGATCTCCTTTGTCAGTACCAGCATCAACTGCTTCTTTATGACTATTTGGCCCAGCTTTGGATATGAAAGGTAGCATATATTTTCTTTTCTTCTACTGCCTCTCTCCCAGCTCATGCAGGCTAACACATGAACCAAGGGGAGCTTGACTGTGCACTGTGCCTCATGTTTTATGCTGTATCTTTGAGGGGCTTAGGCATTTGGGATAACATCTCTCTTCATCATTTTCTCATCCAAATACACTAATACTTCATATTTTGGATCTGTTTGATCCAAAGATGTACCTTCTTTACTGGGTAGCACTGACAGTACTCCCATATTTTCATAAAGGGACAGAACTGGGCCTTTGATATTTGTTATCTGACCCACCCTGGTGTATTGTCCCGACACCAAAAAAATATATATAAAAAAAAAGTAGGACAGCCCAAGGGCACCAAGTTAGCATTTTGGTTTCCACAGTCAAATGCTCAACCCATAGATGTAAATAAGTGGTGCTGTAAATTTGTGGATTAGGTGAAAAGTGCGAATTGGTTCCTAGCAAGACATAGCTCAGTCAGAGATATTTCCCTCTTAACACCTTCAATAAACACTCAAAAAAAGACTGTAAATGGACTTCATAGGAGGCAGAAAGTGAGAATGACCTTGGGGAAGGATGGAGTTCCCCTATGGGATGATAAGAATAGTGTGAATACCCAGACTATTTTTTCCCCATTGAGTTTGGTTACAAACATTCTCTTTCAGAGGAGAGTTCTTTTTGCTTTTATTTTGTGCATACTTTTTGTCCAGTCATACAATTTCCTTCCAGTAGCTGATTTTACATGTCACCTTTTGCCTGGCAGCAAAATGTCTGAGAATGGTTTGAAAATCATGGAGGACAATCTTACAGCAGAGAAATAAAAATGCCTGATTCCAAGCTCAGTTCTGCATAATATCAGTAAGATGCAGTTACTTATGCTGTCTGAATCAAAAACATTCATTGACATTATAAAAAAAATATTTCAGGAGTTTCAAATGGGAACTTGTAGCTTGATGCACTGATTGGTGCTCACAGATTTATTAGACATGTGATAAGTAACTTGAGAATAAGAAAATCAATTGAAGATGCATTTAACTTTGAAAGATATGGTACCAAAAATAAGTATATATTAGTTGTAACACTAAGTAAACATGTGCCCTATTTCCTACTGGAAAGTGTGACCTGTCTTGAACTTTGCAGTCACAGTTCAGAAGCAGTTTCCATCAGCTCATACAGACAGCTAGGAAATAGGTTTCCTATTCTGATGAAATGAGGTAAAATCTCTTACAGGATCTGTTCAAATGTGTTTATAAATGTTCTACACATTTCAGCATCTCCTTGTATTCTTTCTTCAGGTGGTCTGCAAATTGTTTCTGACACATTTAATTTATTCCTGAAAGACTGGTCTGCTCAGAAAACACAAGATCTGGTTCTTTTCCTGCTTTCTTGGCTTTCAAAGCATGAGATCCTATTGACGAAAAGAAATGACACCTGCTTTATACCAGTTAAAAGCTACAATTATTAATGCTATCTTAGCCTTAGTAACACATACACATCCATTCTTAGGATTAGGACCAAAGTTAAAGAGAAGTCATTAGTGAAACACATTGGTCTCTTGGAGTTTCAGGAAGCTTTGTTGACTAAGTGATAGATGGGGAATCTGAGAATATGAGTTTCTGCTATTGGTACTACTATGAATTAATTTCCACAGGTTGCATGATCCTTATGCATCTTGTTTTGCAATACATTTAATGCTTTTGCTCTCAGAGAGATGTAACCTCTTAATAATTGTAGAATGCTTTGAGACCATTGCATTGAAAACACTGCATAAAAGCTGAAAATAACATACAGCAAGGCTGACTTCAGACTTCTTGTTGCTTTTCTGGATGACTGATTTTAATTGCAGCGGGTTAAACAGCTGTAAACATGCCATTGCTGCACATTGAACAAAGGATTTCATTCCTGGGTTCCATGCAGGTGTGTGGCTGTGACCTGACCAATACTATCTCTGCTGATCCTCCCCTTGTTTCTCCCTTGCAATCGATTCCAGCAGTGATGAATTCACCTCTTGAAATTAATAATGTCAAGTTTGTCAATATTTTAAAACCTAAACTTAATTTTGTTCTCTTGAGCCTTGCCTTTGGCTTGTGAAAGCAGAAGCTTTAAACTCTATTATTTGGGAAGTCTACTGGGATGCCTTGGTGTGGCAGGTGCTATATAAGTTTAGTGCTGCATCACTACTGAAGTCCATTAAGAAAGATCTTTCTGGAGCTGTCAGCACTCTGCAGATTAAAACCAGAAAAATAAAGGCACTCAATAAATGCTGCTATAGTGGTTCAGATAGCAGCAGAGAGAGGACTTATCTTTGGCTTTTGATCAGTTTACTTCTGGGTTCAATGTAAAGGTTTTTTGGCTACCTGTATAAGCTCTGAGAAAAAAAAAATCAATGCAGAGAAGCTTGGATGAGTGCCAGAAGAAATATTGTACTGAATCCAGAATATAGAAATCCTTTAGAATTTCTATATTTTGCTCCGTGCAGGCTCTTTATAGTCTAGCAAGAACTAGGCTTTACTATCATGACTCCAGTACCACTGCATGGTTGTACAGGATGTGAACAAATTGTCAGATTTTATTTGGTCATCTAAAAACATGTATCAAGCTCCCCCACCCACCAAAGATACCGTTAAAAAGGCAAGATGGGTAAAAGTTGAGAGGAAGAAGCATCAAACACCTGCAAAAGGGCTGGGAACAAAGCATAGGAATAAGCATTCTGTTTCAAAGTTGGTGAAGATTGGCAGCAAGACACCTACCATGGCTGCTATTTAACTCTTTGGAAAAGGGAGGGCAAAGTGAGCTGTTAGAGGTGGATTGGGCACTGCCACAGAGCCTCCTCGCACGTAGAGGAGATGGAGCAATGGCAGAGGCATCCTGCATGAGCAGGCACAGGACAGTGCCCCTGGAGGTGGCAGTGGAGAGCACTCAGGCACTTGCAGGGTTTTCCTGCGACTGCAATGCTCAGGAGAGGAATTGTGAGAGTGCAGTGGATTCGCCTGCTCAAGGCATAATGGAGTGCTCAAATTTGCAGATAATGCCAGTCAGAGTATTGGCCAAACCAGCCTGCAGTCATGGTAATGCCTTTGGTTGGGTCAGTGGCACAATACTTTTACTTTGCTCTGGTTTCTGTTTGGTAAAGATACTGAATAAAGCTCTCAGATACAAGTGGCAGAAATTGTAAAGTGATCTGAATGTGATGTTTGACTGGGGAATATCTGGAAACACTGGAAGTTGTATATCAGAGAGGAGGTCCCTGACTAGGATGTGAAAAATGTGGGTGGTAGAAAGAAGGAGAAATAGGGAGAAATAGATGCTCCTATTCATGCTCCCAGAATAAAAGGACTAGGGAACATTCAGTGGAAATATAAGGCAGCAAATATAAAACTGTTAGAAGGAAATACATTTTCTACAATGCCTAATTAGCTCATTCCCATAAGATAACGTTAAGCCTAAGAGATTAGTAGGATTTAAATAAAGGGATTAGACATTTATATGGATAATGTAATTGGGGACGTTCCTATTAAATAGAATACATATTTTCTTTTGTTATGGAATGATATAAGCCCTCTTGCTTCAGGCCTAGGCTAGTTGCTAACTGATAAGAATTGAAAAGAAACTTCCCCTTTTGGCAAGTCATTCCCTACTTGTCTTCTGCTGGGTTCCTTGTACTTAATCTGAATTGTTTCTACAGGCCCTATCACAGCAGGATTATTAAACTATATGGTCCATTTGTTTGGTATAGCATGGCAATTCTGTTTCTTCATAATCAAATGCCTCACTGACAGATCACAAAAATCTCAGTAGTCTGAAACAAAATTCCCTTTTTCTTCTGTTATTTCCATAAGAGGATTGACCTTGAGTGCCCACCTATTAGGCACCAACAAATCTCACTTACCTGTCCTAACAGTAATATCTTCCAACTTTCATTCAGGACTTACACAAGTTCAGTTAGAGATGGCAGGACACAAAGATCCCTCAACCTTCACCAAGTGGGTTGTCAAGCACTGAAACAGGCTGCCCAATAGAAGTGATGGAGTCATCATCCCTAAACTTATTTGAAAGATGTGTCGATGTGGCACTTAAGGACATGCTTTAGTGTTGGACTTCACGGTTTTGGGTTAATGGTTGGACTTGATGAATGATCTTGAAGGTATTTTCCAAGCTGAACAACTCTATGATTCTGTGTCCTCCCACAGATGTGAATGGGTGTGTCTCATGGATGCTGCAGGCTGTCAGAATTCGGAAAAAAACCCAATGATAATTAGAAGGAAAAATTGATTCAAAACTCCTCCTTTCACTTCCAGGAAAGATAAGAAAATTGCTGCTGGTATTCTAAGTCTTCCCATTAAAAAGCATCCGATGGTCTTATCTAACCTAGCTAAAATTCAATTGTCTAACATTTTGATTACTGAAACATCCTTCTCTTTGGTCTTGCCAAGTGTATTTTCAGTCTATGCACATCCCTGCAAAAAACTGCTATAAAGATCATCCTCCTAATCCATCAGTTTGGGATTTTACAAATTCTTTGCTCCTTTCTACTACATTCTTCTTTACTCCATCAAACACAAGCTATTTGTCTTTTCTGTCAAGCCCCTTCCCACCCTGCCAAAGAGCTCTCCTTTGCTATGACAATGTCGTCTCCTTCTCATCATTCTGTCAGTCTCTATTTCTCACTTGTTAACATTTTTATAGAAACAACTTCTGGGCTTTCTTCCTTGCTGCTATTGGGAAGAATCTTGGTAAAGAGCAGCAAAAAATCCTCCTCATTATCTTCCCAAATCACTGCTGAAACACTCCTTTACTGTGTTGCCTATGAAGAGCTTGCCAGCGATGTGGCAACTCTCCATCGCACTGACAAACCAACCAAACAACCAACCCACTGCCCTGTGTGCCCAGATGCACCTGCTGCCGTTTACATACACCTGGAAGGTAGGGATGGTCTACAAAGTGTCCTCACAACAGCTTCCCCATCATTGACTGGGACTTCTGAGGGCCACTACAAAACAAACATTGATCTTCCTCATTCTTTTGTGCCAGTGAAACACCCAAGTTAGGAACTGCTTTCTGTAGGAGCTATATGTGTGTGGTCAACATCCTCTCCAGCCTTCTCTTCTGAAGGTACATGCAGTGAAAAGTGGGCCCCAGAGAAGAAGTGTTCAGCTTAGCCCTACACTGGCTTTCCCTCATCAGATAATGACTCCTGCAAATCCTCCAGTTCAAAAGGGTGTCTTTTGTGTACTAAATGCTGCCATTATTTATAAAGCACTCTTGCTGAATGTGCCTGAAGTCAGTCCTGCAGGACAGTTTCAATCAAATTGTGTTCAATTTATTCCAGCTGAATAACTCTGAAGCATAAATAAAATTAAATTAATGGTGTTGTATTTGTATTGTGTTACAAATGTAATAAGCTTGAAGTAGTGCTGACTGTAAAATCAGATGAAGACTATAGAGTAAAAATCAACCCCTAAAAAACAGTGCAAAATTTGATATCTTGCTTGCAAGAGCAATGAGGGTACGTGTAATCCAGAAGGTATTTTTAATTATATCTGTTCATACTGTTTCTCTACTTCGTTCTAATAAAAGACAAGAAATACTCTCCTATAGTGGTTATGTTTGGTTTGACAAACATGCAGACACCTTGTGTCTGTTCCTAGCTGACTGTTTTGGGACTTGCAGAGATATTGTTACTAACAATTATCTTACATTTATAGGACACCTTTAATCCCAAAGCACATTATAAATTAGAAATGAGGCCCAACGTGCTTACATAGCACTGTCAAAATATGCGTGTTTTCTTCCACTTATTTGGTGAGACTGAAGATTTGGTTCTAGAAATTGTAAATATTGATATATATGTAACAGAATATCTTATCTGTTGAATACCTCCCTGGAAAATTTACTCCCCAGAAGGTCTAGGATTCCTGTCAGTTAGATATTTGGATAATTCCCAGTGCAAACATTACCCAGAATCACTGGAGAAACCCCAGCTTTCACCAAGAGTGCTACAAAATATGTTGCAGGCATACAAAGCAAGCACAGCTTCAGGATGTGATGTCTTATCTGAAGCATTAGAGACAGGAAAATAGGTGGAGTGCAGTTGGGTAACTGGGAATAGCTGGTTGAATTTATCTTGCTGGAACTCAAGCCTCTGGCTTGGGGGAGCCCAGGCATTTTGAACACTGCCATCTCTTCAGCCACAAGCTGCTCTGCTTTGAGCTGCCCAGGAAGTAGTTGGAATCCATCCAGCCTCTCACATACCCTTCTGCTTATCTTACAGGAGCATCAAGGCTTCCTGGTGTGCAGACAGGATTCCACAGACTCAGAGAAAGGATGAAAATCTATCTGGGGCAGCACAGGTGGAAGAAAAGGGAAAGTGGGACTCAGCTGACAGATACCCACTGCCAACCCATCATGAGATATGCAAACTGCACTAGGGAGAGGTGGTGGAGCCCCTCAGAGCCATGCTTTTTTTTTTTTTTTTTTTTTTTTCACCTGTTGGTTCTTTTCCAAAGGCCCTAAAGCACAATGCAGTAAAGTTATTCCCAGTAAACAATGGTCCAAACCTGGCAAGATCTCAGGTCTTCACCAGGACTGGCAATAGCCACCTCTACATATGAAGCAAATTCTCTCTGATCAAGTAATCCATATCAGGTTACCAGAGGCAAAGTGATGTTCTCCGTGGACAAGAAACTCTTCTGACCTACTAACAACATGCAGATATTAGGGACATCTGGTTTCCAAGACATTTGTGACCTCAGAGTGCTTGGACAGTCTCCTCTGAAAATCTGACAGATTGTCTATGAATCCTGGTGTTTAAAGTGATACAGAAAATACTAAATCAGTGTCAGTGTTGATAGACTTAAAAAACCTGATGCCTTAATATTCCCTGACTTTAAAAGCTTGCCTAGAAATCTTTCCAAATTCATTTGGACTGGAGTAAAATTCATGAATCTGCAGTCATACTGTTCTTTCTATTTCATTTCTGCTCTATACATTCCTTTCACAACTACCGAGTGCACTTATGTGGCCCCAGGAAGAGAGGGCAAAGTCAGCTCTATTGCAATAGGGAGCATCCTGGTAGAAGGCACTGGGATTATGCCAAGGCAATGTTCAGTCCAAAGGGTATCAGCTCAAAGTGCTGAATTAAGGTATCGTTAATGTCTCATCCAAGAACCATGGTGGTCTTTCAGTAATCTTTTATTTTTAATTAAACCAATGAGCAGTTAGTGGGTTAAATAAATTCTAAAGACGAAGAAGCTCCAACATTCCCTCTGATCCTCCTTTCTTTTGTGGCTCTCGTATTTGCTGCTCACGTGCTTCCCTCAGTTATTCACAGCCACATGACAAATGCTACCTAATGGCTGGCTTATTCTATTTGTGCTTTTGTACTACCCTCTCCTTACAAACCTGAAACACTTTGAATTCACACAGTGAACTACAGCAAGTCAGTGTTCACTTTTGATACACTGGATTTATTTAAAAAGTAGCTCATGCAAAAATCTTTGGATGAGCTATGGTGTATTAAGTTTTGTGTGGACACATCTATACTTTGAACTTTTCTACCTGGCCTCTTGCTGATATCTCATATGATATATCTTCATGCTGGGATTCTTTCATCTGCTTACATATAGGCTCTCACTGGATCAAGGGCCAAGCTAATGGGATTCAGCTAATGGTTCATGTACCCCAAAAGTAGCCTGTGAATACTTCACAATCTCTTTGTCCAGAAAATGAGGAGTCATCCAGGATTCATAGGTCATCATATACCCAGGAAAAGCAGGCTGATCAGACATGGTATGAGTGACCTGGAGATATAGGAATATATACTAAAATGATGGAGAAGAATGTGCTTAGGATATATCTCATTGCAACAAGGGTGGAAAAAGCTGGCAAAAATAGGAGAGAAAATTCTGAGTCTGTAAACAAGGTCTCTGTCAGTGTTTCATATACCAACTTCTTCCCCAAGGCTTTGTGTCTGATAGTTGGTGCAGAAGCTTGTGTGCTCTGACCCGTGCTGGTGGAAGAGAGGATTGCTCTCCTAACTTAGTCAGGGCTACAATAATGTAAAATTCCTGTAAACCTAGGACCTTTCCCCTGTGGAAAAAAAATGAACAAAACCCCCGGACAGACCTAGACAAGGATGTTCCTTAAATACAGCATAAACTTGCTGTATAGCTACAGTAAAAGAGTGCTCAAGATGGTGGTGGTAGACTTCACATTCAGGTGTATCGTAGGGTTATAGAGGGAGGGATGAGGGAAGGCTTGGAATTATGTTCTGTGAGCCCTGCAACTGATGTCATTTTAGGCCAAAAGAATTAGGCAGTTTCTTCAATCTGTTTGGGTTGTGAATTCTAAGTCTGCTGAAAGCAGCATCCATGCCAAGGAAGTTTTGTTTGGTGATGATCATTCCTCTAAAATTTGCATAGTAATTGCACACTGTCACTTACTTACCATCCCCATTCTCCCAGCCTTTTGCATTTTCATACTTTCCAGGCCAGTCACCATGGCACATGCCTGCACCTCAATCAAACTAATGACAATGCAGCGCTTTCAGATGGGTAAATACTTAACAGGGGCATCCAAGTCTACTGCAGCTAGGGAGACCTTGGGCAATAAACAAGTCACTTTGCTATTGATTGCTACTGTCAGCTTTCAGCTCCCATGGCATTTTATGAGGTATATTTCCCAAAACAAGATGTGTGGAAATGGAAGGAGATTAAATACCCCTGGGCTGGTCACTGTCACAGTCACACTCTTAGCATCATCAGAGTTTAGGTCTGGTAAGGTTATTGCAGGACTCGATTTGGCATTGTGCTTTGAATGTGTCCCTTAGTGGAAAGAGTGAGAAGAACGAGCAAGGCAATGCTGCACCTCCTCACCAAGAGTGCAAGACATAGCAGGTCCAGAAGGGTTGTTGGTGAAGTGATGACCTCTGAGACAACTCTTTGGTTACACAAAGAGATCAAATGTCCCTTGTCTGTGTTCTGCTTTTACATAGCTCCCTTCCCTGCCCTTCAGGGCCTTATTTAATAAAAAACTTTTGATATTGAAATACTGTGGTTGCAACACTCTTTTTGCTTTTCCAATACCAAAATATCATGTATGTTTTGAAAAGCAACTGTTTAAAAGACAACAGTCACTCTAGGAGTAGTGCATTTACACCATTTTCACTATGTACCTTAGAATACGTAAAAGCAGTGCAGAAAGTACCAGTTGGAAATTGCAAGCTTTCATGCATTTAGTTTTTTTATTTCTTTCAGTACTCTAGCAATGGTTGTTATTATTATTAAGTCTGTATGAGTATTAGGTCTGTTTCATTTTGATACATCATGGAGCAAGCTGTAAATGTAAGTGCAGAAGTAGGGATGTGGTTTAGCAGTGGATTTGGCAGTGCTAGGTTAACAGCTAGCCTCTTGAAGGTCTTTTCCAAGCTCAGAAATGCTAGGATTCTATGATTCATGGCAGGATGAACTTCTCCAGCATAGGAGCAGTGTGACTTGACACACAGGCAGAGCTGACTTCATTCTCTCCCCATCCCTACTCTTTCAGCTCCTTAGTGCATGGATTTCTCCTGCCTAACCTCCCAATGCCTCTCATCCCCACCACCTTTCCAAATTTTTAGGGTTCCTTAGTAAAATGGAAGCAGTGTGGGAAACATTTTATTGTTGCTACATCTTCCCCTGCCTGGGAAGAGAGACTTGGGAATGGCATTCCAAAATCCTCATTTTGGAAATATTGTCATGATGGTGGTCAAATCCCAGCTGCCATAGTAATGGTTTAATCTGTTTGTCAATCTGTCCTGCTGCCACATCAGAGTCTCCAAGAAAGGGGGGAACACCAATTGCAGAGTGCCAAATTCACATCCTAAGTAAGAAAGAAAAGGGAAGAGATCAAATGTTTCACATCGTCTTGGTTATATTGTGGAGGATGAACAAAAGAAAAGAATGAGGAGAAGAAGGGAGCTCTCTGAGCAGAAATACAAGACAGCTTTTTACTTGAAGTGGGTGTGGGAGGGAGAGAGAAATGAACAGCAGTAAATAAAAAGCAACAACAGCAACAAAGAGAAAGAACAACCCTGCAGCAAGGGCTTCTGGATTGGAGACAGAGCAGAGAGGTGGTGGAGGATGTGCTTGTGGTTCATTCCTGTGCACTATGTCAACCCCAGCCAGCTGTGTTCTGGAAAGCAGAGGGGCAAGTGATTATTATGGGCAGCAGTACACAACATAAAGCCAAACACAAGCCAGTAGCTCATTCCTTCCTTCTGCAAAAGCTGGGGCAACAAAACCAGCAGGCCCCTGACTTGTAGTCAGGCAAGGACATCAGACACAATATGATCACATCTTCACCCAGGTGGGAGCATTGCAGCCTTCCTGCATGCATCCAGCATCTTTTCACTGCTTTACAGCATGGATTTTATTGACAGCATATCACAGATTGTTCTGGATGAGTCTATACCTTGCCTAATGGAAAATTCTGCCTGGATTTTTCTGATGGGAGGTTTTACTACTTGCATTATTTGATTTCCAGCAAAGGCTATTTTTGACAAAAATATTACTGTTTCATAAATTTATATGCTATCTCATAAACATCATAAAATGCCTTTTTGACAAATCTAATAAACATAACAAAATGCCCTTTCAATAAAATCGCTGAAGTCTTGCCAGGCTGCATAATAAACTTGCATTTTAGCATGGTTAGCATCTGGGCTTAAAGAAGAAGTGTAAAACCACCCACGCCTTTGAGCTATGACTTTCTGAAATTTGCTGATCTTGCCACGTCCAAAGACCCTGCACTTCACCTTTCTAGCATCCAGTGAGGCACAGAACTAGGTTAAGCTATGGGGCAAAAAAAAAAAAAAATACAGTACGTTTACACTTCACAGGAGCAGAAATTGCTCAGTAGCCTCCAGCTTTGTCATGCCTTTGTCAGCCTTTCAAATATATATTTCATTTGCATTCCACATTAACTCTTTGTAGAATGGAGTGGTTCTTGTAGAAGTGTCCCAGAAAAAATGTTTCATGAGCTGAGGGAAGCTGATGGATAGAATTTCTTAGAACAGGAAAAGGTCACAACACCCTTGTTGTCAAAGTGTTGTTGGGAGTGAGAAGAGCTACACACTCTCAGAGAGTTATGTGACTCTGTGTGTGTATATGTGTGTGTGTGTGTCCCCAAACTTGGTAGTTACCAGCTGGTGGTGAACTTGCAGTGTAATGATGTAGTGATATCCATAGTGACAAGCAGAAAAGGAAACAAACCTGTGGGATACATGTCCAGAACTGCAGAGCTCCTGTTTCTCAAAACCTACTACAACCTCCTGCTGGTAAACATACTCAGCCATGCCTTTCCTTAGATGCATTGTTCTATGAACAACTTTCCTGATAGTCTGTGGATGCCTGCCTTTCTTTGTGCCTTTGCCCCTCCATTGGGGAGGGAATGTGTGCTGGTTTTGCATTAATTCATTTGTGGTAAAAAGGGAAAAATGAAGTGCTCAACCATCCACAGAATTCAAGACACTCATAGTTACTTCAGTTTCTGCTGCCTGCTTGTGAGTCAGGCATCCTGTTTTCTCTGTTTGCTATCATCCCATTCTCCCTCTTATCCAAGAATTGGAGGAAGGTGATAAAGAGATTGGAAACTGGGGAGAGAGGAACACTGCCAGATAAACAAGACAGTGGAAGCACAGTCCAGAGGGACATGGGCAGTGTTCAGGTGAGTGCTACCACTTTCACCCATCTGATTAATATATGAACTTTATGGCCTTATTCTTAAGCTGAAGTAACTTTGGCAACTTCTAGAATTTCTTAGGAAAACAGAAGACTATAACTCTGACACTGCTAAAGAGGCAGACTCCTATAGAGGCTGAAGGGTGTTGTCCTAACTTTTCTATGCTATGCAAGCACTTATCTGGGCCCTATTTCCCCCTGCTCTGTCCACCATGCTGTAGTTGAGAGAGGTTTGGCAGTGGCACCCCAAAGCCATGGAATGCTGTTAGTAGCAGTGAGCTCTTCATTGCAAGGAAATTTCCATTTCCTTCCACTGGCCTGATAAACTTGGTGTAGAATATCAGTGCTAAGACAAGTGTCACTACTGTGCTCTCTCCTAACGAAACCAGTGATTCCTCTCTAACTCGTATTTTTCTTAAGTATTATCTTCTGGCCTTTAGTTGTCTTCCACAAACACTTGCAGAATGGGCATGGAAATAATTTGAATTTATGTCCTGCTCTGACAGATGAACTGCCAAGTGTGAAATGCCTCTCCTCTGGTGTTGTTTATTAAGATCCTTCTGGAAATGACATGCATCTTCCAATGGGCCTAGGTTGGCAGCTGATAACTGAACATAAATGTGAACTCCTGCTTGCAGAGCTAAAGATAAACAGCAGGAAACAACAAAATACATCTCAGTCTCATGAATGAAGTGACATTCTTCAGTATTCTTTTCTGCTTTCTCCAATTTCATGGAATGTATTTAATTACTTTCAATTATATGTGAGAGTTAAATTAGACAAATGTGCTAAGAAATCTTCTCTTCATTGCATAGATATATTACCTTTGTAATATCACAAGTATCAGAATAAAACATTTACATTCTTCACTTTATTGGTTAAAGTTCATCTGTGGTTGTAAATCCACAGAATTAAATTAAATCACCAGATACCAATTTGATCCTGTTTGTTTAGGTTCTGAGGTGAAAAGATTTACTGATGGCTCTAATTCCCTTATTTCCAGAGTTAGTTATCAAATTCACTTAAATTATATTCTGCCTTCAGTGTCATGAGAGTATTACCAAAAGTGGAGGTAATGGAGAAATTTTCCTCTCTTGGTTAGATATTCATGACATAAATTGAGAATGCAACATGACAAAAGTGCTCAGCTTTTGCTTGGCCCCCATCTGACCCAGATTCCCTCTTAAGACTGGTAAGTCTCTGTGTTTGCTCCATTCAATTTCATATTTGATAGATCAGGCCATCTATCCATTGTTTTAAGATTTACAATCCACCTAATGCCTCACTGCATAGGGCAGTGAGATTTTGCTGATTTTCACCTGCAAAGTGTGGCTCTTCTCTGGCAGCCTTTCATATTCATTCACAGCTTCAGTTGCACATGGGGGTTGCCGGGTGGTCAGTGGGTGATATGGCCTTCCAGAGCTTCAGGCTGAGCTGTGTAGGCTCCAGGAAAGGACTTTGCAGCAGTAGGAAGCAGAACGGGCTGCAAGTGCTGGTTATGAAAATGCCTTTAATTAATAAGCTCATATGCAGCAAAAGAGAGTCAAAGCATTCCACCAAAGTCTGTAAGCAGGTTCCCTCACTGGTTCCCTTGGGATGAAAGGTACTACAGAAATGTAAGATGTTATTGCAGTGGTACCATCAATATGGCTTGGTGTGGGAAGGCATTGTTTAGTATGACGATACAGGTTTGCTTAACCTGGTTAAGTCATGCCTGTTCTGGAGCTTTTATGGGGAGTCTGAGGAGCTAATGAGAAGTTCTGGCTCTAGTCATCCGTAGTTTCCTCTCTCCAAATGAAATGGACACAAGATATATGATTTTATCAATATAAGTCTGCAGTATCACAACTAAATAAGCTAAAATAGTCTATACTACTATAAAACTGCTAAAATTTCAGCGAATTCCATGGATTCATTCCAGATTTAATGTCACTAGGAAAAGAATCTGCCCTAATTGTTATTCACTGACTCATAGGGTCAAAAGTCCACTTTGGCCATGGGAATCTGCATTTCCAGGTACAATTGTAAGCCTCTAAGCCAGCTGTACAGATGTTAACACTGCAGTGGTATAACTGAAAGATGAGCATTATTAAGCCAGAGCACTCCAGAACACTGCTTCTTGAAGATATCATTATAACATATTGCATCCCTTGGACAATTACGTCTCTTTTGACCTAGATCTTAGGTGTCCAGGAAAACACTTCTGCAGAGCTCAGCTTGGATCTGCTTTCCCCCACAGCCAGTCTTTAATTGAGCAAAGTTTCCTGCACTCATTTCAATTGAGTGGATATATCAGAGAGTTTGTTTCTGAGCCCTCAGAGATCTCATTTGCTCTGACACCTCTAGTCTTCATCAATTTTACTTTGTCTAGACTGGAACATATTTGTACCCATCCTTTAACCTGTTTGTACATAAATAGGGGGTAATGACTGAAGAATGAACAAAATTCCAGGCGAAACTTTTCATATTCTGTTTATCCATTTCCTTTTTACATGTCCATTATTTAATCATCATTCAGCTTTTTCTCCAGATGGAGCTTGAGTAAAGACTGATATAAAACTGAGCCAGAACCTCAGAAAATTGGGCAGCACTAAGTGCTTTGTTTTTTTCTTTTACACATAACATTGCTGTATAGATATAGTGCTGGCACGAAGGAAAACTAAAGTGAGAAACTGAATAAAGAGATTGGAGCAATGTGGCAGTCAGGTTCTTCAGAACCTTCCAACACTATTATGGACCCCAGCCCAATCCCAGAAAAGCATCTCCTTTATTAGTTTCTAGGTATCTGTCATTTTCTGCTATTTGTGTTACTGATGGTTATTATCCTCAAGTTCTTTTCAGGGGAAAATGAAGGGGGAAAAGGAGAATAATAGAACAGGAAGGCAGAAGTGGCCTCAGTGTCTCTTTCAGCATCATCAAACCTATGCCTAGAATAGCTGGCCTTTCCAGACTTTTCTCACAGGCTGCACATTTTCTACACTTCCTCATGCCCATGTGTCCAAGGGAAGTGTTTCACATAAGAAAGGAGTTTCTCAAAACGAACAAGGAAGCCCCAGGAGGTTTTTTAATTCAAACACCCAAAAGTGTAACTGTGCCCTGAAAGAATGAAATGAACTTTGGAAGTTTCTGAACACTCTTGCTTTCTCACCAGGTGCCCTAGACTAGGAGAGACTTTTTCTTCCATGTATCCTTTTTCCTTCCATGTGAAGAAGAAATCTACATCACCTGCCTGCAAAGTCTCAGATCACTAACTAGGTGGATCTGTGCATTTTCATCCTGCAATAGCTTGCTGCTTTGTTGTTTCTTTACTCCTTGCTCATAGGGTGATGTCAAAAATGTCATTCCTTATGAAGGAGGCAAGGACAATGTCAGTGTGTGATGTGTAGGAACTGTGACAGGGAGAGAGGCCATAGAAATAGGTCTAATGTCACTAATAATACATGAGGCAGCATAATGGGAGGTCTCTGGAGAGGAAGGTAGCACTTAAGAGATTCTGGACATGTAGAATTCAGTCCTCCTTTGGGGGTTAATGATACCATTTGGCCCAATATATCCTGGTGTTTCACCTTCTTTCGTATATTAGATTTCAAACATTTAACCTTGCAATGACAGAGCTTCTGTGTATGTTCTTACATGGTCCTGCTTAATAAATTTAGACTTGGGTGGGTCAGCTTGAAGTCTCTGCCTCTGGGTTTATTGCCAAAGGAACCTTTCCAGCTAAGGCACAGACTGAAGAATATGAGTAGTGACTCTGTTAGTATAAATTTTAAACTGTTCTGGTTCTTGATTCAATATTACTTAAAGTTCTCATTCTCTCAGCTCCCAATGACTTAGTTGGGAGTTTAGACTAAGCACTGCACCTGAGACACACAGCACCCTACACATCAGATAACAATTAGACATTTGGGGGTACTGCCATTGTAAAAGAGAAGAAATTCCAGTAGATGGAATTTCATCCATGCCAGCCTGACCCCCTTCCTACCCATCACACAGCAAAAGCTGCTGGAGGGAACACAAAGATGGTAGAACAGTGTTTTTTGTGTCCTCTTCTTGAGAGGAGACTCCAAGTGCCCAAGCACTCATTGTCTAAGTGCTGTACAAATATTGGTAACTAATTTGTATTCTATTCTGATAAAGCAAACAAGTAATTTTGTCTGTACACTGAAAGTTCTTTCCCTACCTAGTTATATCAAATCAAAGTTTGGGTCAAGATCATTCAGTGTTCTTTAAATTAGAGTGAAAATATGGATGTCACATTTGTGATTGAATTGGCACGTGAAATTCGTGATTGCGTTTATGTCACTAGGATTATATTAAAGTACAGGGTTTATTTTTACACTCCTTCAGGTCTCTTACCGGGTGGCCTTTGGCAAAGAGTTGTCAAGACAGTCGGAAAGACAGTTGTGGGATCTTTTGCTGCAACGACAGTGAGACAACCAACATGATCCATGCTCTCCTGGTACCTCCTTGAGCCAGCTAATACTGAACATCAGTGCTCCACTGCAGTGTTGGTGCTTTCCTGGTTACCACTTTTCCCCTCTTCAGTACTCTTGCCTCCGAGCACTATTTCTAGTTCACTATGCACACCCTCAGCAGGGCTCAGCCCTGACCCTAAGCTCCTTTGAGAGCTTCCTGGCATTTTTCCTGGAGTACTATGCGAGTCTGGGAGTGAAAAATGCCTATTCCAAAGAGCTGAAAAGCCAGAGGGCAGTGTTCCTCCTTTCTCTTGCTACACCAAACTCGGCTCCACCAGGCACAACTTTGCTTCAGGTCTTTCATTTTGTTCAGTGAGAATCAAGCTTCAGCAATTGTATACCACTGAAGTCAATGTCAGGCACTCAAAGGCAGCTCTAACATTTGGCATCTGAGCAGGAACTCCCCGATTTATATGGGGGAAGCACTGGGCAGCATCCAGCTTAGAGCTCTGCTTGGTGCTTGACAAACAAACAAACGGGCTTATTTAGCTTTCAGTAGCCTTGGAGGCAGGCACTTATCACCAGATGCAGATCCTGTTGCGAAGCACTAGCCTTGGAGAAGGCTGTCAACAAATCATGAAGTTCTTGTTTGCAAGACTTCTGCTGCCTTTATATCTCTGTGCTGTGTTCAGAGATACTGCATGGGAGGAATAACAACTGCTCCAGTGGAATTTGCCGGGTGTCCTTGATGGCAGAGCAGGGAAGCTGGTGCTTCCAGTGGGCTGACCTGTGTTTCTCTGGGTAAATCTCTCAGAAGGTAAGGACCCACAGTAATAAAAGAGGAGGGTAGGGGATTTTATTTTCTACCTGGGATGCACCACGGGTATGAACAACATGTTTTGCTGTTTATTTAGCAGCCTTCACCTCTGGGGTCACAGAGTCACTCCTTGTTCCTTCACATGGCTCCCACACTGGTTAGGAGGTCACCCCTTCAATTCCTACTAGTAGGTGAAAATGGCAAAGATTAAATATCACATGCCCTGTGTTCAGCACTATGGCTGCTTCCTCTGAAGCAGAGCAAGTGTCACATGCTGATACTGCTCATTGAAAGCCCTTTACAGAGCTGATCCTTGCAATAACCTGGGCTTGCTTCCTTCAAGCTTAATTTGACCATGTGTCAGCACCAGACACAGCTCAGCTTTTACAGTCAGTCTTTGTAAGAGAGGGCTCTGGCATGAGAAACTCACCCCACCATCATTCCTTTGCTAAATCCATCTAAACCACATTTTCTCACACTGCGCTTTGAAACGAAACCATTGTAACCACATATTTATTCCCTTTTGACATCTCCATGGCTTTGCCTCTCTGGAACTCAGCATGCTTTATTTGAATTATAGGATGTTTTTAATATTGTGTTTGTATTGCATTCTGAAGCATTTTGATTGTTGTTCTGCAGTGCCCCAAGTGTTCTGGCTGCAAAGTGCTGTAAATACAACTGGATTACTATTTGCTTAAGCAAACATCAGAAGATAGGTTTAGAATCATAGAATCATTTAGATGGGAAAAGAGCTTTAAGATCATTGAGTCTAGCCATTAACCCAGCACTGCCAAATGCACTGCTAAGCTATGTCTCTAAGTGCCACATCTACATGACTTTTAAATACTTCCAGGGATGGTGACCCCAACACAACCCTGGAGAGCCTGTTCAAAAAGCTTGGTAACCTGTTCAGTGAAGAATTTTTTTCATATCCAATCTAAACCTTCCTTAGTGCAACTTCAGGCCATTTTCTCTCATCCTTTTACTTGTTACCTGGGAGAAGAGGCTGAACCTCTCTGTTCTACGACCTCCTTTCAGGTAGTTGTAAAAGCAGTAAGGTCACCCCTGAGCCTCTTTCTCATCGGGCTAAACACCCCCAGTTCAAAGAGTAAGCCCTGAATGTATGTATACACTGACATTCCAGAGTATGTGTGCCAGAGTTCAAATAAATAATCAACATGTAAATACACACTCATACCACAGATACATACTCACACACATATACCACAACATTGTATTCATGCACTTGAACATCCAGAAGATGTCAAGGAATCACACTGCAAAAGATGACCTCAAATTTCTCTGCCTGTGAGGTCTGAGGTAATGTTTGAATGCAAATCTGACCCTCATTCATTGCATCTCCTGATTTCTATAACAGCTTATCTTTTTTATTTTTTTAATTACTTTTATGCAGCTGCCTCAAACAATGAAAATATTTCTCATTTTTCTCATTTCTGGCTTGCATAGCCTGTACCCACGACAACAGGCATGTGGAAAATCCTGTTAAGCCAGGAGAGTTTTCTGTCCTTATGAGAAAGAGCTAAGCTGGGGGAGAAATGTTCATTAGGTGGTGGCAGCAGTAATTCAGAAGGCAAACCTAATCATGTTGGGAGGCACCCTGGGCACTCACTAATGTACTTTCTCCCTCTTGGATATCTATCCCTGTGAGGCAGGAAAAGCTACTAGCAGCCAAGTTGCAGGGGGGCTGTACGTAAAGATGCACAAGCAAAGACACCAAAAGTATATTTCCTTCCAGGCTGGACAAACAGGCAGACTCAATGAAGAAAAAGGCTCCTTTGCTACTGGTGGTTGCTCATGTAATTACAATGATGCTGGCACAGAAAAAGACAGGAGCCTGAAGCCTTTGCCTTTCTACAAGCAGATGATGGCAGAAGCTTTTTGGTTCAGTGGGGGGAGTGGAAGAGAAGAGAAGAAAGCCAGCTTTTAATTCAACTTCATTTCTCTGCTCCTGGCCTATGGGTTTTGAGATAGATATTTTTTTCAGGTATACCATTCTTGGCTTATTTTCTCTGAAATCGTTATTTCTCTCTCCAATTTGACTAGGAATGAAAGGGTTCAGGTGGTCAAAAGCAAAAGGAGCATATTTTATCTTAGATTGTTAGATTTATCTTAGATATCCAGGCCTTGTTCTTTGCTTTTATTTTGCCTTGTTTATTTTTATATTTGACATGCCTGAAGAAATCCAGTAGTAAATAAAGTTACCATCCAGACAGCTCAACATTGTTCTTTACTCAATTTTCTGGGACCCTGAACAGCAAGATAGAATAAAATCCTGTTCTATTCCTTTATTGCAAAGCCTGAGTGATGGACAACAAATACGAAGATTTCATTCTTGTGCATTGACTAAGGGTCTCTTGTTTACCAAATTATTAAAGTTTAAAGAACTGTTGAGTTTCTTAATTTCTATAACCAGAAAATAAAGTTGTATTGTTATCATCTCCTCATGAGAACCAGATCATGCCCATGTTTTGGGCCTCTTTGTTAGGCAGCTTCAACATCCTCCTAATTCCTTCACATCTGCTATACTCTGTGTCCTACCATAGTTGGCTCTATTATTCATTTGCAGGATCCAGCTCTGCTTGGACATGCTTGGAAGTCCAGTTACCTTCCTTTGTTTTAGCTGGATTTCCACCTGGCAGACCTCTGATCTTGTCTGGAGCACTTCATCCCACATTAGAGAATTTTGCTCACTTTCCATTAAACAGTGTAACCAACCTAGCTGGTTGCTGAAATGGCTTCAACTTTGGATGTCAGCAGTGGTAGACATTAAGTGAATCAGCAACTCAAATTCTTCACCATAAGAGGCATAGCAACAGCATTCTAAATCCAATCCAAATGATAATTTTTTTCATAATTTATTTTCTTTGCACATTTTTAGCTCTCATTATCCTCACTATAAGTCTCAGTGGGACCACATCTCTCTTTACCTTTTAACAACGCCTAAGTCCATAGCTACAAGCATCCCTCTCCAAACATCCTTTTGTAGCTCAACACCTGTAGGCTGGAGCTGAGGATTCATCAGCAAATATGAGCTAAAAATGACCCCAAGGAAGATCTGAACTAAATCTTTCGAAGCTCTCAGATTACCGTACTTTAATTAGCTAACAGACAGATAAGCACTCTGGAACCTGCAGCTTGCTGCCCTTGTGGGCTGAGAGCTTTACACTAGCAGAAATTTGGGAGATTTTCACCTCTTATCTCTCTTGAAAACTTTGCCATTGGATTTTGAATGTAATGCTTGGTAATGCAACAGTACAGCATTAAAAAAAAAAAAAAAAAAAAAAAAAAAAAAAAAAAAGGAAAAAAACTCCTCTCAGACTCCAGAGAAGAATAGCTCCTACCATTTCCCTTTTGTATCAGCTGCTGAGGTATTTGAAAAGCGCAGGAGATAAGTAACCTCATGACTACTACAGATTAGCAGGCTCTGAGGTACCAAACGTGATTGCTGCTGCTGGGAGCATAATGGCTATTGAAATTCACATTTATACAGACATTTTCATGGTGGCACTGCAAAGAGCAGCATGTATAGGAGGCTACAGACTATAAATGCTGAGGCCATGCAAAATAGGACAAGGAGCAAAATCCCTGTCATTGGGAAGCAGCAGGGCACTGACCAGTTCCTGCCGTGCAGGAGACCCTCTCCAACTTCAGAATATGGATCTTCCTCAGAGACAAAGAATACACTAAAGCTTGGAAAATTACTGTCAGAGGCTTTCTATAGAGAAGGGAACACAAGTCCCTGACCTGCAATGCTAAATGACAAACTTCCAAGAGGTGTCTGCTGTCCTGCCAGGCTCTCCAAGGCAGATCATAGGCACTGAGGAACTTCTGCCAGGTGAGCCAGGGAAGCTCTGGAGGACAAAGGTACAACAGAGGTTTTGTCTCTTGTAGCCTCTGTTTTTGTTTGTGGTTTGTTTTGTAGAGCTCAGTGAACAGGGATGGGGCTTCATACAAGAGGCTTGTCACCATTGCAGAGGCACCTCATTTTTTATAGTTGTCCTTGACACAAGAGCCACAGTGTACCATGTCATCCTTTTCCAAGATGTGAACATCAGAAAGTGCAGGCAGTTTGTTCAAGGCTGGTAAAAGCAGGACTGACTTTTGCTTTCCTTGCTTTAACACTGAAATATGAGAGGTTCAAAATCAGCTGCATTGGGGTTGCACCAGGACAATGACACTGTTAATTCTTACCTATGATCTGTGATGCAAATCATGAAGCATTCTGCACGTGAGTGAATTCGCTTTCCCAATCTCCTCAGCTCCTCAGTAAGGTCAGTAGTATTATTCCCATACTATGGCCGGAGAGATGGATGTACTGAGAAGGAAAGTGTTTTTTCCACCATCACCTAGAAGACCGAGGACAGATTTGGGAAAATAACAGATGTCTTTTCTCCAAGTCTCCTGGTCTGATGTATACATACGCAATTTCCCAATAAAGACACAAGTCAGTTCTTTTTGTATTTCCTCATACTCTACAACGTCTATACCCTCAGCCTCCGAACACCTTTCAAGCATTTGCAGTGTTACCCTTCCAGCATCCCTGTGAAGGAAATGCTAGAGTGCCTCCTTTTACACCTAGCAAGCAGCAATTCAGAGTTTTAAGGCATGTTTCATGCCCTTGGTTTGAAGAAATCTGAAATTATATGGAAAGCTGAACTGGTAATAAGCAATGTTTGCATAAGTTCCAGAAAAAAGCACTTTAATAACCTGTTTTCTGATATTTAGTTGCAAAAACCTTAATCCCTTGACTATCAGGGAAAGGGGGGTCGGAGGGTGTGGTCAAGCTCTTAACCAAATTTTCATGTATGCACCTCTCTGGGGAGTAGTATTGGCACATAGCCGTTAGATCTAAGTTATATCTACACATTTCTCTCCAGCTGCTGCTGTTACTGAGGAGAAAGCTGATGCGTTGATCTTCATCTCTTACCTACTTTTGATTAACTGATCCCCAAGGAAAAGAGGGATTAAAACCACATCTGCAGGTTCCAGAGGATATGTCCTGGACAGATCTGTTCCTCCCGCTCCCTCCCATCCTGCGGCTTTCCATCTTCTCAGTACAGGGATGTTTCTGAACAAGCACAAGCCATTCCAACTGGTGTGATGGTTTTGTGTTACACCGATCCCGTCAGAAAAATGAGTTGTCTGGATAGTGTGGGGTGCTTGATGCTGCAGCAGTGGGAACTGTGGGTCATGGCTGAGCAGCACTAGCAGAGATGTATGGGGTTACCACTGGGATATCAATGTGACCTGGAGGTCAGAAGTGAAGAAGCTGGTAGATTTTGGTCTGTGACATGTTTTGATACCAAATGTTTTTGTAAAAGAGGTATGTTCTTACTCCAGTGGAGCCACCAACATTCATGGCAAATTCATTGTGTCACTATTTCTTCTAGCATTGTTAAAATTCAGTATCAGACTAATAAGGGTTAAAAATAACTCCACAGCTGTGTCTATTACTCTCTCTAAGTAAAAGTTTACTTCCTTTGTATCTATGTTAGTGGCACCGGCCAAGCCAGCACTAAGACACAACAGAACTGAATGAGTTACTGCTTTAGCCCCTGGGTCACACAGAGCACATGGACATGACGCAAGAAACACATAACTTATTTTTACTGGAGGGAGAATGTGGAAATGATCCCCAGGTCTACAAATGGAAGGAACCAGTCCCATAACACCTAAGGACACCAGGCTGTCTTACTAAGGTCAGATCTAGTGTGCCATGTTGAACGTTATTATTTTACTGCTTATAATTTCAGTACATTTGAATCTGAATATAAAATGAGGCAATTTTCTTCCTGGGGATAAGAGAAATGTATGCCTTTGCAAAACATGAGACACAATCACTCCCAGACTGGCCAGTTTTATTTCTTTCTGATGAGCCTCTGACTCCTCAGGGAATAAGCTGAAAACAGTATTTTCAACAGAGAGGCCAAGATACAAAGAAGAAAGTTTTTCTTCTGCTCTCAGGAGTGTTGTGCTTGGATGGTGGCCTGTTGCTAAGTGGCCCTATGGGAATGATTCCCAAAAGGATCATAGTTCTGTGTCTGGGGATTTCATTCCCTTTAGACTTCTTTTATCTCATCATTCAAATCCCACTGCTGAGATTGACCCTGGAAGCTATTAGTTGCCTTCAGCTACAATTCTTTCCATTTTAAAAGCAAGGCTGATAGGAACATTAAAAAAAAAAAAAAGCTCTTCAGCCCTTGCAAATTTTATCATTAGGTAAGTGCAAAATACACTTCTTTCTTCCTCCTCTTTTCTTTGTGGAATGAATGAGATTGGATTCTTTGTTGCCTTGCACTTTACACTGAAATTTATGCTTGTGCCAAATGCCTATAACATGCTGCCAAATCCAAAGAGTAGCATTTTGTATGTTCTTTGTTCAAGCATGAATGCCTTGTGCAAGGTGCAAAGCAAGACTAGCTCAGATGTTACAATAGTCCCAATCACAGAATGTTACTAGCAAATGCTTAAACATGGTAGCACATTTTCTTAGTTCTTCTGCCTCTTGTCTGAAGACAGGATTACTGAGACTGAGCACAATGCTCACACAACAAAACTGGCAAAAAGTTAGAAAGCTACTAGGTATAAAGTAGCAATTCCCATGACCTTGTTCAGTTGCAACCTGCAAACAAAATTTAATTTTTCAAAATCTGATCTCAAGTAGGAATTATAACAGTGCCAGTTTGCACCCCCAGTAATTTTGGGGTGTCCTGTGATCACCTATAACTGCAGCACATTGTGGATGACAAAGGATTCTGCATGCACTCACAAAGAAATTACAGCACTTGTGTGACCTCTGATCCATTTCATACCTCAGAGAGGATGAAAGGTCTTTTATTATACAGCGATCATGCACATTTGGGTGGTGGTTTTTTGTTTTTGTTTTTGTTTTTGTTTTTTTTTTTCCTCTGAAAGGGTTTCTAGTCCTGTAAAAAACTCTGTGTGACCCTCCCTTAAAGATTACCCTCACAGCAAATGTTCTCTGTTATGGAAGTGTAAGGGCTCAGGCTCAGGTTATGGAGACAGATATTTTTAGAGGATGAAAGGAGACAGTACCTGTGGAAGAACCTCTGATGTGAGAGTATTTCCTGCTTCTGCAAGTGAGGTTGTTTTCCTCTGGTGTCCTCAGAAGAACATTGATATACTTTTGGTCAATTCAAATACATAGATCTTCATGGCACAGGTTCCTGAATAGTTTGGTGTTGTGGGCTACTATTGTCAGGAAATGAGCATGGTATATGTGATCACAGCATTTAGGAAGAAGGACCTTACCTGTAAAAAGACACAGCTGGTGCTAAGAGTCCCCAGTGTTTATTTTGGATGAACCCTGGCCAGCTCTGGTTAAGCCAGGCAGTGCTGAATGTGACTTAGGGAGGTTGCACTCTGGTCTTTCTACTAGTTCTCTTTTCAGCTCCTTACAGCAGAGACAGGGAGAGACCTGTTCTGTGGGAAAGAGAAAAAAAGGAAGTTGTATTCTGATCCTTCTTGAAAAGTAGCTTTATAATCGAGTTTGTCCAAACAAGAGCAAAAGCTGAATTTGACATCTGCTTCTTAGGTTCCTGACAGGAAAGACCTTCCATCTTTACCTCTAAGCTCCTGTGTTAACTTCAGGGCCACCTCTTCACCTGATCCACTGTGGAGGCAGGTTCTAACTTGACACTTTGCAAGGTGCTTTGAAGTCTGGTCTCAGAGTATAAAGAAACTCCCTCAGAAAAATTGCTGGACTAGGATCCTGTGATTTCTGTAAGAACACAGTGTTGAATTACTGCTAAACACATGAATAAGTAGTGATGGGATTCACTGAGAGCGTCAGTACCTACTACAGCATCTTGCTGTGCTGGGCTCAGTCTGTAGCCTCTCAGGAGATCAGCTGGCATTTAACTTTGATCACTGCAGAAAAGGGAGGCTGAGCTTGCAACAGTGACTGACTTAGCTGATGTGTGTGAAAATGTTATTAAAATGGGAAAATGTCTCTCCAAATGGATTTTACTTTGCCATTTAAAAATCCCATGTAAACGATGCACATAGGATTTAGAGTGGGAGAAATATCAGAGATAATAATAAACCCCTAATACAAACAGGTCAAGTTTCACTCAGTGGGATTAAGACTCAGTCATGTCTCATTCAGGAGTGTAGTATTAGGCCATCTTTCAAACATGACAAGGTTTATGTTTTCCCTCAGTTGTTTCCAAATGAGGAGGGAAATCTCAATTAATTTAAATTATTGCCTGTTGTCAGTCCTGCCTCCATGAATTTCAGAGTCTAGCCTGATGCCATAACCTACAGCAGCAGTGATGGATGTAGGTTTGCCATTGACAAGGAAGATATAAGTACCAGAAAGAGGTGCCAAGAAGGGGAAGAGTTGTCTGAAGACGGGGTACAAAGTGGAGTGGAAAACATGATGTCCCATTCTCTGGGAGTCACTGATGTTGCCATAGAAATGAATTTGAAAGAGTAGATTATTTTACCCTCAGGAAAACAGAAGTTTCTTTTTTTCCCCTAACACTGGCTGCTAGAAAATCATAGCTATACATGGAAAAGACCAAATCACCTTCCCTCCAGCTGCCTCTAGACAGAGCAGCTATCAAACTGAGTGTCTGTATCTGAAAAATGTGGGTTCTACCCCTTTTCTAGCAGTTCTGTCCCTTGGCTTGGTAGATTGCACTATTAGCACTATTAGAAACTCTTTTGTTTTAAATTATACTTCACATTTTATATCCATCTGAGCATCTGAATTAAGGAACTCACCTGCAATGTATTTAAGATGTATGGCATGTGTGAGTCCTCCTTGTGTTGCAGTCGGATTCTCCAGCTTGCTTAGTACCATACAGACAAGTTGTTATATTTAGGTACCATTTACACTGCCCTTTTTCAACTCTGATCTCAAATATGTGCAGGAAATTACTTTGTCCTCCTTAGATGTCACTTAATTAAATTAAACTTCAGCAGCTGCAGACACATGCTGTAGTATCTATGTTGTTGTCATTATCCCAAATATTGAGGGATTTAGAGATGTACTGCTTTAGCAGGATGGAATTTGATTATTCTTCCTTTCTGCAAAGAAACATACCACCTAAATTCAGGATACTTCCACTTATTAATGCTATAGAAATAGCAAAAATTTCAGGGATTCCTTTAATTAATTTGCCATCATTTAATTAACTTGCAATCACAACATTTGTGATTTCACATGAATTTGCTTGGGATTGTCCTTGCTTGGGATACCTCTTCAATTTATGCAAAACATCTGTCTGAAATATGACTCATGTCAAGAGATGTAGGTTCAAACTGCTGCTTTTCCCACAAGATGATTTCTCTAGTCCTTTGCTGTGATGTTGGCAAGCCCTCTGTTATTTTGGGACATTGTTATCATTGTCCCTGCCATGTTCTCCTGAGGGAAGATGGAGGCCAGAGTTGCCAGGAGTGTATGTGCCCACAGAAATTTTAGAAAAAGGGAAAAACTTCATCCTTTACATTTTACCATGAATTTTAGCTGGTGTGTGATTTTTTTTCCAGACAGTGAATTTTAAATTTGCAATAGATTCTGCCTTTGAAAACCAGTGTTAGCAATTAATGAGGCACAGCAGCTAGGGACAGAGAAGCATTATTAATCTATCTAGAAATCTATACAAAACCAGCACAATTTTAGGTACTGAATTTTTCCAAAACCACCTTGTAAATGAACTGTAGATAACCTAATTAACAGGTTTTCAGATACAATTTCAAATGATGAATTAATTTCAGCAAAAAAACCCTCAAAGATGTGAACAGACATTTTGCAATGACTAAGCAGAGTATAAGATAAACTTCATTTAAGAAGTTATTTATATTAAAAAACTTGCTCAGCTCCACTGAGATTTGGGAGTTCACCCTTGTGATTCTAGTCCCACACACTCACATATGGGCACATACGCACACACACACACACATACTCTGTCTCTCTCTCTGGACAATTTAGCTCTTGCAACATCTTGTTATTAGCCATAATCATTAGTGCCATGGTCGTTTTGCTGTTCCATTTCCTCCCCTCTCATCTTTCCTGGTTCTGCTTGTGCACTACAGTGATTCCTCTCTGCCTTGTAGAATTAATTTTAAACACGGAGACTTACATGCTTCAGTCTTTAGATGGCACCAAAACTGAATGCACTAATTAGGGAAGCTTTATGATTTCTATTATTTTCCACTCACAGAGAGGCCAGGGTTTTTTTGAGCCTGTGAAGGTTCTGGCTTACCAAGGCTTTCTAGGAGTTCCATGTATGCTGCCTGTAGTGCAAGATCTTGTGTTGATTAAAGGGCACCATCTAAACAGAAGCAATTATACCAGCAGTTTTAAAGTGCACTGTATATTGGTGAAAACAGTACTGAATTGAGCTGCAAGAGTTTGACAACAAAATGTAATCAAATTCTTGAAATATAAAACTAAATGGTGAGGTTGTCTGATGCTGGTAACAGTCCTTTAAATTCCTTCCTGTTCAAGCATATGAAGCAATCAAATATTTTCTTTTCATCACAGGGCATTATTATCTTTAAGGAGCTCGTGTATGTAGTGACTTCAATTTGTCTAGATGGTATTGACTGAAACAAAGCAATGCACGAAATTGCATTTCTAAAGAACTGATGCAAAACGATATGAAATTAAAATAGATAGAGACATTAAGTGCTCCCCAAGGGCAGGAACACTGGTACTTAATGGTCAGGGACAAAACTAGGAGTTACTTACTATGTAAATGCTAATAGACAGACAAACGTCTGATAACTGGGGCTGTGGTGAAGGAAGGTCTGAAATTGTTGGTTTCTTTCAGCCCTAATGCTGGAGTAGTCACAGTCCACTCAAAGTGATTCCTTCTGGTCCTCAGCCCTTCCCATATTTCAATGCCTTTTGCTTAACTAGTTAACTAGCAAGTCTCCAGTGAGGCTGTAGCACCACCATCCTTGAAAATTTGCAAAACTTTTGAACAGGACCCTCAGCAACCTGACTGCTTTTGAAGACGATTTTGAGCTTGTGCTTGGTTTAGACGGATTCCTAAAATCCCTTCAATCCTGAATTATTCTAGGTCTTAAAACTCCCTTGTGTTGGTTGTTTAGACTCATTATCTCCTTTCACTTCTTTGCTATCTGGTCTCCTTAAAAAATGTACTCCCTTAAATATCATCTCCTTTGTCTTGAAAAAAAAGTAGGATCCACAGAACAAACAGAGATGACCCAAGTGGAAATTGTAGTGATACCATTACATCAGAGCAGGGCTTTAATTAGTAGGCCTGAAGTAAAGATAATCAATTCTGCCTGTATCTGTTACAGACACATGAGAGGGATGCTAACCAGATGGAGACTGTCATTTGTTAAAGTGAAAGGTGTCTCCTCTAACCTTGGAAAGATCTCTGTTCCAACTCTGTGCTTCCCTTCTTGAGCAGCTTAGCAGGGCAATAACTGTGAGGAGAAGAAAGAAAGAAAAGAAGATTCTGAGATGTAGAACTTGAGGAAGTCAAAAGTTATCATACCTGTAATATGTAATAGGTTTTTAGCTTTTACCTTGCTGGTGGGTTCTTTCTCAGGAACTACACAAATTTACCTTAGCCTGTGAAGAACAATTTCATTCCTTATGGATTTAGCTAGGAAAAAAGACACTGTGTCATGCTCTCTTGAGGAAAGTTTGGACACAGAAGGAAGGAGGCAGGGCACCAGGTATGCTTTCCATTGGAAAGAAGATTCCTTTACAGTGATGCAATATGGTTACAGGGGCTGCACAACATGACTCTGGATCTGTGTTGCCTCGGAGAAAGCTCCCATCACAGAGAGGAGAGGAAAGCACTGTGGAGCAAGGCTTCACCTGTCCCCAGGGTCACCACTGCCCCTGGAATATCCTGTCCTTTCTTCAACAGACATGAGAAGGAGACTTTGGCCAGGCCAAGTACTCCCATGTTCACAGATGCCCATTGCAGGAAGAAACAGGCTGAAGGATAAGCAGCAATTTCTGTGTCTGTTCTAGGAAAGCAAAACCAGGACCATTAGGGAAAAAGTAATTAGGGACAACACGATAGGATTCCAACCTTACACTACCTTTTATTACATTATTACAGGGTATTTATGATCCTGTGTTTTCTAAATACACCTCGCTGTTGGATCTCTGGGAGAGTGGAAGAAGTCTTAAAGACACCCAGAAAATGGCAATATGCTAAGAAGAAAATTAAAGAGAAAGGAAATGACTATAAGGGAGAAGAGATCCAATTTTCTTAACTTTCTAAGGGACTTCAGAGATCAAATTTTTGGTAAATTTGGGTCACTTGAGGCATTTCTGATAATTTACCCAATTTACCAGGAAAAAAACCCCAAATATAAAAGCTTGGCACTAGCTATGCTGGAGGCAAAACAAACCTTATTTATTATGTCTCTCACTACTCAGTATATCCTAAGCTTGGTGGTGGAACCCCAGAGAATTTCCCTTTGAACACATCCTGTCTTAGCACAGAGCAACTAATGTGTGAGAGTGCCTAGAAGGAGTCACTGGTTTTGAGTGACAGCATGTAAACTGTACAGTCTCCTGTAGAAATGCTGTCTGCTGGTATTTCAGTTCTCTGGTAGAGATTCTGTTTCCCCTGTAGTCTGGCCTCTCCTTGTCTGTTTGTTTTGTTATCATTTGTATGGAGATCATCAGATCCAAGTACATTTGACATATGGAGATAACAGTCAGGAAAGGAAACAACATATGGCAGACAATTCATATCCATCAAGATCTGTCATAAAACCATTTTTAGCAATAGAAAAAGAGGAGCAGAAAAAGACAGCAGGTTTGAATTTCAAATAAGCATGCTGCTCTAAAAAACAGGAGGGCCCAGGGCTTGCTTTTCTCAATGAGACCCTTGATTTGCCAAATCCAGCACTTACTGGTCCTTGAACACTGGGTTAAAATCCTCTGTAGTCAGTGGCCACTTCCTTGCTGATCATCATGACCAACTAATCTCAATGCCCTGAATGAAGCCAACTGCACTGGCTGTTAGCCTGTTGAATCCCTGCCTTGGGGTATTTCTGGGCTAATTCAGCTGATAATCCCAGGTTATGGGGAGGAGGAAGAAAAGGAACATCTACAGGTGCTAAAGGCTGGGTGGATGCAGAGACCCCAGAGCATGATGCTTGGCTCTGCTGTCCTCACCTGTGCCCTGGAGCAACATCACATATTTGATCGGACTGATGAGATGGTCCAAGTCCTTCCTCACAAGGCACTAGTGTTGCCTCTTGGAAAGATGGACAGGACTGAATTCAGGATGAATTCAAACCATCTATATGGGTGCTTTAGATGTGTAGTCCTGGGTCTCAGGGATGTCCTAGGCTTCAGGCTGCTCCTAGGACTGACCACCTCAGGTAAGTGGATGTATATCAGAAGAATGGTATTTGAATTCTTTAATACAAAATAAAAGCTAGTCCTTCAGTTTGGCTGAATTGAGCTTTTGGCTAGAGAGAAGCATTTTGAAAGACTGCATATAGTCCAGACATGGCTGTATATGTATTATTTGGATATACTGGGAAGTTTTAAATGAATGAGGATGCTTTCCAAAAATACTGGGCATGTCACTAATCTATGTAACTTAGTAATAAATGGAATTCCTTCTGCAAAATGTAATAACCATTTTTCCATAAGGGAAACCTGGCCATTACCAAATAAAGTGGCCCTTTAGTTCTACTTGGTTTCCTTTCTATAGCCCTGTGAAAGAGCCCTGCAGGACAGAGATGCTGCTTTAAGGATGAGAAAACCTCTGCAAGGGAGTGTTTACATTGCCCAACCTAACTGAGGTCTCACAGGCTCAGGTACAGTATCCCTTCCAAGAGGAGGAGCAGCCTCAAGCTCCTTCTTATGAAACCAAAAGCTGAAAAACAAAGGAGAAATAGCCAGAGATATATTTTTCAGGGAGGATCTTCTCCCAGTCTATTTTCCTGATGTTCTTTTATATAACTTCTGGTGTGGCCAACCCTTTTTCTCTTCTGGCAATTATCTACTCATCTGTTATTTTCTCTGCTCCAGGAGCAGAACAGTTGAGCTGTAATGTTGGGGTTTGCTGGTACTGCATCTCTGTAAATAAAAGGATAGCAAATCTTGTGGGAAGAAACAAACTCTCTCAGACGGACAAAGATTATTTGGTGATTCAAGGTGCCTTGCTAGGAATGGAATCAGTCAACCTCATCTGAGGGCTAAACAATGACATGAGTATGGTTATGTGAGAGAGGGCCTTGGCCAAGTGTTTCTCCCACTCCTGTCTGGGTGAACAGGAAGGATAAAACTTTTGTCTGGTTTAACAGGACATCAAAGGCTGGCCCTGTCCAAAGCCTCACCACAGTGGCAGAAGAAGGAGGTATTGCTGTTGAACAGAGCAATCCTTTACACATGCCAGCTTGGAAGGTTTAAAATGCAAAATGACATTTCAATGTTTAAGAATAGCAAGTAATTTGATGGCTGTAACAGAAAAGCTTCCAATAGAAAAACAATGTGTTCCAGGGCTGCATAACACGGCTGATAAAATTGCCTTTGGATTCCTTGTCTAATATTCCAGCCTTTCTCTTGCTCAGCAAAACACAATAGCTTGCACTAAGCCTCCCTGGGAGGGCAGCTAACAGCACATTTACTAGACACTTCAAACATTTGATCATATTTCTCCTGAGTATATTTAATATCTGTTAATGTCAGCAGCCCCAGCCTGATCAAAATGCCTGCATTGCTGGGAAGAGTGTTTAATATAAAAGATGAAATGAGTAAGCAATCACTTACTGATGTCTTTTGGAAATGGATAGGTGACTACCTAAGCTCACTCTAACCCCATTCTTCTGCCCCCCCTGTCCCTAGCCCTGCTCTGTTACCACCCTGTTGCTGTGTGCTGCTCTGAACGCATTAGAGTGGTTATTCTGAGTATGCAGGAGATGCCAGGAATAGTTTCAGGTTTCCTGCCTCATCAAACCAAATTCAATCTGTAAAAAATTAATACACCCAGAAGGAACAGTTAAAAGCATCTCCAATCAATTAATGTTAAAATGGGGTCTAGAAGGCTGATTTGTTAAAGGAAACCCAATCCAGCTCAGAGCTCAAGAGGCTACTGAGATGAGGTACAGTGATGAGTCAAGCTGCAGTGCTTCAGAGGAGGGGAGCAAATAAGGTATAGGTTGAAGCAATCTATGCGTCACTCTCAGCTGCTCATTGCTTCAGTCTGGGAGACCTCAAAGGCACACTCTCTTTGGGGCAGGCCAAGAAGTCTCAGCAGAACAAGTCTTCCTCCCAGATTTCCCACGAGGCAGGAGGTGGCACAAGTCTAGGTGTTTGCACTGGCCATTCAAATCTTCTGTTCCTTCTCTCAGTGCAGCTGGAGTGAGAGTAAAGGATGCAGCCAAGAGCTTTGAGAGATCTACACATTTACAACAGCCCCATGTGTACTCCACTGCTCACTCCAGCAATTCGAAAGACAAGTTGGTACACCATCCCCATAACTCTGCCTTCAAAAATCATAAGTCACAAAGAGATAGATGAAAGTTGGGAGGTTTTTTTATTGATATCTGAACCTTATCGACATTCAATGTTATTTTGTGATGGAAGCTGAGACTTATATAATCTCTTGACTCCAGAGCCTGGAGCTTCAAGATGCAATTTTAAAGGCATGTGGATAAGTTTCAAGAATTGCCAACAAAGATCCTTGTGGGGTATTTAAATCTATGTAATTTACACACAAAGTACATTCAATCTGCAATTGTTGACTCCCTCTTGTCTGGTGGGTTAGTCTTCATAAAGCTGATTTTATTTTTTTTTTCCTTGAATGATGCCTTGATTTTTTCCAAAGTGAAAAAAAAAAAAATCCAAATCATGTCTGAAGCCACATTTGAATGAAATCTTTTCAAGCATGTTTTTTTGATACCTGCTGTCTTAAAAATAAATAAATATATGACTAACCAAACAAATAAATAAACAATCAAGTGCAAAGCCAGCTGAAGCCTACTGTCACCATTTTGTTTTTGATTAAGGTAGGTCACACTTTCCTTCCTTCCAGCTATTAAGTATTTAGATCCATTTATACTTTAATCCCTTGTCTTTTTTCCTGGTCCTTTGTTGCTGCGTTACATCCTCACAGTCAGAGAGCATTGAACTAAGTGGTAGAAAAATGGGAAGAGGGAGTTAAGGTAGTAATCCAGCTTTGAAATAAAAAATTGGCCTGAGGTTAGTGCTTGAATCTAAAGAGCTTACTGGAGGCAGACAGGGAAAAAAAAAAAAAGACTGACAAAGAGAAACTGAGGCAATACAACTGATCCAACACAAGTGCTTATCTGGATGGGGTACTTGAGTGGAGTCCTTGTGACAGAGGGTTAATTAAATTGCATTTCCCTGAGTGTTGACTGGGCCAGGGCTAAGAGTGAGAGATTTTCACAAGGGTCTGTATGGGTTGTTAGGTGAAAATGTAGTTCAGCCAGTGCTGGGCTATGCTGCTTGGTGGGCTGCTCTGTTCAGGGAGGGCTTCACACCACCAGGAGGAGGAATCAGAGAGACTCCACGGCTTCTGGGATGAGTTGTGTTCATATTGTACTCCTCACCTTCCCCTCTACCCCTTTGTTCAGGCAGAGGAGCACTGCACCCCAGAAATATGGTCACTTGGTTTACAAATCACTGTCTGTGAGATTTAGAGTGTGTTCTGAGCTTGATCTTTTCTGAAAACTATTTCAGTTAGAGTTGGGAAGGAAATTTTGTGGACACCAGCAAAAACTCTGCTCATAGTGAGAAAATATCTGTTTCCTGTTACCTATCATTTTTTTTCTATATTCTTCATCTTTGACAGTAGCAGCAATCTCTCCTCTGGTTAAATTAGAAGAAACTGGCTAGAGAGAGCTCAGGTAAAGCCAGCTGAGATATTCTTATGTTCACTAAAAGAAGTTTACACAAAAATGCAATTATTGGTCTCCTCTGTCAATAACTGGGCATGCTGACTTCATAATGCTCTAGGTTACACCTCTAGTTCTTTGCTGCTTGAAAGCCAAAATCAATTTCCCCATGAAATTCTGAAAATAAAATACCTATTTAAGGAGACATTTTGGGCTCCGTGTGTGCTGCATCACAACAAGATATAAACAGGGATTTGCTGAAAATGAGCATTGCTATTTCATTTATCCATGTCTGGGCAAAAGGAATGATGTTTCTGCAGTCAGATATAGGAGACTACATGGCTCAGTTGTGCCCTACAACTGAGAGACAATAAACACAGTATGGTGCAGCTTTAATTTTAATACAAAATAATTATTTCCATAACCTACAAAATTTCTCTAATACACTTATCTGGGAGAACACAAAGATTAAAGAAATCCTGTAATTCCTTTATCTTTCAGATACAGAGCTGAAAACAAAGACATCCAAACCTTGAGCCATTTAGAAGAGGAAGAAGCCAAAATCTGTGCCAGAGGTTTGACTGCTGGGTTTACTCATGGCTTCAGGTAAGCTTCTTTCCCTGGGTTGTTTAGCATTTCAGAGGCCCTCTGTGGTCCTCAAGGAGAGCTGTGGATTACAGACATAAAACCTTGCATAGCTGGCAGCCAAGGCAGAGCAGGGGGAGTACAAACAAGCTAATCCAGGGTGCCTTCCTATCCAGCTGCCTGCCTCTGACCCTGGCCAGCACTACATGCTTCAGAGGAAGATGTAAGAACCTCACAGCAGGCAGATGTAGGATAATCAATCCTTTCAACCTTGTTCTCAAGCCCCATTAGATCTCATCCTGATCCCAAAATAGTTAGAGGTTGGATTAAGTCTTGAAGGATGGCATTTAATATACTCTGAAAATTGTTGTTATCATTAACTCCCATGACTCTGGAAACTAATGTTATCCATAGACAAATACATTTTCATTTTGAATCACCTTGTGTCCTTGGTCTACTGTAGCAATGAGTACATAGGCTTAAACACCTGTTTGCAAAAGGTATTTAATATTTCTTTCTATCTGTGGTGATTTTGCTGTGATTTTTTTCAATGCATGTCTCTTTTCCTGACATTATGAGCTAAGGAGGAGGGATAAAGTGAGTATACTCTAAAGATTACACATTCCTTCATCACATTATTGTACAAAAGGTCTCAGGAGATGAATTATTTCAGCAGTTTAAGCATTGGTTTGGCAGCCGCTTCCAGCTCCAGTCAAAAATACAGACAGATTTGCACCTCTCCCAACACAGACTCTGATCCACATCTCAGTCCAAATTGCTGACCTTGGCTGACTTTTGTCCCAGCTTTCCCAGTCATGGTCAGGATAAGCAAGATCTTATAGGAAAACTATTTTTGCAGACCATCCATCCCTTGGCAGCCCTTTCCTGCCCTACTCCAACTGGAGCAGTAGCTAGTGTCTCTCTCCCAACACTAACCCTTTTATTCACCCTTTTTTGTCAGCACAGCCTTACCCAGGACTCTCAGGCATCCTGGAGGTGGAAGAGTTGTCTGCCTAGAATGCTTTTTCAGTCTCCCTGTTTCTTTGGCCTCCTTTTCACCCTGCACCATTTGTACCACTCTTTCTGTAGTGATTTTAAAACCTAAACCTTGCTAATAGCCTTGTATTCTGCTCTTTCCTTAGGATGTCTACTTAATATTTTGCTTTAACAGGAACCATATCCCCATTTGACTTGTGTAGTATCTCTGAGGAAGCTTTAGAGCCTATGAAGAGATGTTATGTGTAGGATTTCAGCTGGATTTGAAGTGCTTCCATACAATTGCTCAAATACTTTTGAGTGTTTAATTTTTAATTAATTTTAGCTATCTGCTATAGTTTGTGTACGGGTTGACTCTACATGGATATATCTACAGTAATGACTTGGTCTGCTTGTGTCACCTTTGTCTCTTTGTACCACCTGCAGTGCAGTATGCTCTCCCAAACCCCAGCTCCCGACCATTCCTGCTCTCTGCTCTTTCTCTGTCCTTCATTTTCCCTCTCCTTATAACATCACAACCTCTTTCTCTTTCATGTTTCATACTCTGTTGTTCTCTCCTGCTGGGTGCCCCTTACTGAGACTGAGGCTAGGGGCACCCGAGGGCCCCATGTGTGTCTTTATGTGTAGTGGGCAAGAGAGTGCAGAAGAGGACCTGTCTGGGTGAACTGGCAGAGCCCCGAGCTGTGAGCAGGAGGAGGGAAGCAGGAAGAGAGGTGTTGCCCTGCTGTGGGACACAGCCTCTCCCATGGTGTGACAGGGACAATTGCTGCTCAGAGCTGCCAGGGCATTCTGAGCACATGTCTGCTCTAAAGGGGAGGCACTGTGCAGCCATGAGGGCCCTCAGCAGTTTGCAGGTACAGATCATGGTATGTGTGTAAAGAAAATTATGATTTTTTGGTAGAGATTTCCCACCTTCATTTAGATTCCTGTGCAAGCAATACTTTTTCCTTTTCTAGTGTTACACATCTTTGGTGTTTTGGCACTGGAATTTGGTTACCTGAGCCAGTCATCTGGTTGCTTAGGGTCTTTCTGAGTGTCATCATCAAAATAATTCTCACCCATCTAAAAATTTGTGCCTGGCGCATTTTTGCTATTTCAGTTACAGTCCTTTTTAGATTGCTCATAAATACAAGCAAATTAAACAGTGTGGAATCCAGAGCAGAACCTTGAGGCATATGATGTTTTCCAGGGTGAAAATAGGCCATCTGATTCTTCCCTTTTTTTTTTTTCCTTTTATTAAAGTTTCATCAAAATAATAGTTTACTTCCTTCTCTGAATTCCTGCAGTTTCTCTTTGTGGTGATGTTTGCTCAAAAGCATTTTGACAGTCTCAGTAGGTCATTGCTTTCCTCTGACATGGCCAGAGAATTATGAGAGATTAGTGAAACACTTTTACCTTCTTTGGCTGTCATTTTAAACACCCTGTTACTATTCTCTTCTCATCCTTAACGTTACTTTCAAGAAAGGATGGCTAAAACATTTCAACCAAATCTAGCTTATCTGACTCCAAGAATCTATTTCTTTTACCACCCTAAACCCACCACCCCTCAGCACAACCAGTTTTTTAAATATGGAGATCAGTAGTAATTGGAAGAGCATGAAAAAGGGCAGATTTCAAGAGCTTCGGGCCTGATTTTCCGAACAGTTTGCTACTAATACCTGGCGCTGGAGTTTCACAGACCTAACTCAGTGGGAACAGAACTGTGTTGGAAACCTGACACAGAGCTGTTCTTTGGCCCCTCTTAACAAGCTGATGAGTCTTTATGGCACAGCGCAGCTCTGTGTAGGTAACAAACTCAGCTTCCAGAGTGGACCTTTCAGTGCCCTGAAAATTACCCTTTCGGTAGAGCAAAGCAGCTTCACAGCTATTCGCCTTCCACTCTGGATGATAATTAGAGCAGAATTAGCTTGGTGGCCTTTGCCCTGTGTGCGGCTCTACCAAGAAGACAAGTTTATGCCTTGGAAGTCCTTAGAAAGTTCTTTGGAAAGTGCTTTCTGCAACACTTCTGCATGGGCTGAACCCAAAACCTATGGAGGTTGCTTCCTTCACACAGAGATACTGAGGAGGTCAACATTCATCAAAATTCCCCTCTGACCTTCACAGGTTCTTCAGGACAAGGAAACCTCTGAGATCAGGCTGCTCACGTTCCTTCTCTCAGTGAAGTGTAGCTTGTCCAGAGGGCTGTGCGTCACTGCAGCTGGTCCTTCAGGCTGTCAGGACTAACAAAGTAGCCCTTGAGTGGCTGCACATGTGCATCCCTGGTGTTCTGCTATTCCCTAACTCTACTGAGAAGAAATGGGTGCTGCATTCGACAACTTAGCCTACTCAATGGACACAGCTCCTGGAAGAAAAACCCAAGCTAAACAAAACAAAACCCACAGAAATCAAAACAGCTGGGAAATGCTGCTCCATATAATCCCAGCTGTCCTGTCCTGCTGCTAAGGGGAGCCATGTGGCTGCTACAGACACATGCACGAAAATGATGTTATTAGAGGCATCAGGTATTTGTTCAGCAGGCTGTGGGATGCAGCCATTTCTTGGGCACTCCAGATTACAGTATTAAAAGGTCAAACAATCTTTCTATTTCCCTGTTTGCTTCAGAGAGTTTTGTTGAACATTCTCATTATTTGTTGTGGTATTTCTTTGATTTAAGAGGATTTCTCTACATAGCTGTAGTTATTAGAATGCAGTGTGTGTGTGTGTGGTGAATGTGCTATTACAATAACAAACTTCCTCTTGTAGTAGATATTTATTCTTAGAGCAAAGCTTTTAGTTCAGTTGTGCATGTGGCAATAAAGACAAGATGTGCCAGGTAATTTGGAAAAAGAAAAATTAGTGAAATGGAAAAAGACACAAAATTAATAGTTTAAAGTGATTACTTCTGTCCCTGTCTTTGTTATGGCCTCTGTGCCAACTATTAACTTACTTTTCATTACCTTTTTTTGACAGACAGAAACCCTGTACAACAGCATAGAAACCTCGAGAATCAGAATTTCCAAATTTTTCTCTTCACATAATTTCCCTCTAATTGCAGGCAGGCCTTTTGGCCCCATGAACTGTAGAAGAATTGCAGAAAGCCTCTGAATCTCAAAGCACCATCCCAAACTCCCAAAGAGTTGTTAGGGATCCTTTGTGATCCCCCTCCAGAATTTGCCTGCTGTTCCTTGACCACCCTTCCCGTGTCAGAGAGGGGAAAGAGGCAGCAGAAAAGGGGTTGCTGGAGGGGGAAGCAGCTAAACACACCACGCAAACCCTCTGATCTAGTGAGAGAAGGTAAAGGCACTGAGGACTTTCTGTAGGTTTGGGAACAGTCAGAATGCTGGCATTATCAGCCAGAGATAATTAAAGATATTATAATAAAGGCAGGGAGTCAAAGGCATTGTGTCATGATTTCCACTCTGAATTCGAAAATGCACAGCATATGGACTTGGATAAGGCTGATTACTTCCCAGAAGAAGTAACTGAAGGGTCTGCTAAACATTATCTATTAGGACCAAATATATCTAGGAGTCCTGAGAGGGTTGGGTCAGGAAACACCTGTTTTTAATGAACCTGGGAGTGCTGGCAATATTGCAGATGACTGCAAAGGTCTTATGTTTTGCCAGTACTTTTCCACCCCTTCAGAGGAGCAATTAAGATAGTTATAAGCTGAACAACTTGAAATTAATATCTGGCAAAATAATGCACAGGGAAATATGAGGTTCTAACTGGAAATAGAATTAATATCAGACAACTTAGCTTTCAAGGAGGTAGAGCCTACTAAACAGAGCAACTTTCATTTTGTATGTGATTACAAATTCAGTTGTCAACAGAGACTGCAGAGAGATAATGTGCTTTTGCACTGTGTTCAGCATGCCCCAGCACAATATTTTGACTTGAGTCAAAAGAGGTAGGGAATGCTGACTGATGGGAGTGAGGTTTTTAGGAAATAGTCTGTGTCCAGTGTTATTTCCATTTCTCTATTGGTGATCTTGAAATAAGTATAAAATTGCTGCTGATAAAATCTGAGGATGACACACAAACTGAAGGAGTAGCCAATAATGATGGGGACAGAGTGGTTACACAGAGAGATAGGATGGTGCAGTCTGCAGTGCCCATTTAAATAAAATGCTTTTTAATGTTGCCAAATGCCAAGTCATTCACCTGGATTGCAGAGAAACCAGTTTTGATACAGTCAACTCTTATTCATGGCAGCCCTAGCACATGATTTGTTTCCTTTTCTTTCCTCTTTTTTTTTTTTTTTTTTTTTTTTTCATCTTGAAATATCTGTTAGGGTAATACATTTGGATCCCATCACTGACTGTTTTGCAAATGTTTTTTTGCCTGCACAGACTGTTTTTAGGTGGTTGCATATGTTAATGTTAGTCTCTTACAGGTGAGGGTGACAGAGTTGTACCAGCAGTGAGTGAATCAGAGTTGGTGGAGGTGACTGTTGAGACCTACTCTGCGCTCAGCACACGTCACTCTGCTGCTGACAGTACCCTTCTCCTTGTGTGCTTTTCCTACCCGGGGGCAAGCTGATTAAAGCAGCTCACATCATCCCTGAGCTTGGTGCTCTGCTTGCAACTAAAGATTCATACCGTTCACATTGAGCCATTCACATTGGCTGGTAAATTACAGTGAGTCAAATGTGCTTGCTTTAAAGTTACTTGAAGCACTTTCTTGGACAACTGCCCTTCCCAGTTCATTATTTGGGCAGTCTCGTACCATCTGTCCAAGCCACGAGCCCAGCTTACTGCAGCTGGGTCTTCATTTACAGACTCTCAAGGTTCAGTCTGCATGCTGAGAGGTTTGAAGGGTGATTAGCATCTCACACTGTCTTGGGCAGGGTAGGGAAAGTCACAGTAGCAGAATTTCTCCAGCTTGCACTTGCTTTACAGCATTAAAACTTCATATTTCTATAGAATAATGTAAAGATGATAAGGAGAGGGGAGGGCACATCTATTTCCAGTTAATTATTAGGAATATCTTGATTTCATGCAGGATCTTGAGTGAAAGTCAAAAATCTTAACAGAGAAGTTGCATATATGAAGATGGATCCACTGATAGCTACTTTAGTAGTTTTTTTCCTCCTTGAAATCAAACACCACTTACTCTAATGTAAGCCCACAAAGTCTTGTGGAATATTTTATGGTCACAGATTTAGAGTACATTGTCTCCACATCTCTTTTCATGGATCACTACACCAGGCAGTTGTCAACCAGGGTGCTGGACTCAACTCCTGGTTTGCAGGACAGGTCTGCATGGGGAGCAAATCTCATGGGGAGACCCCATCACTTCAAGATGCTCCTCTACATGCTCATAGCACCCCACTGAACACATTCAAAAAGATCCTGCCACTAAGCTTGTGAGAGCTGATGAGATCACAACCTGGGAAAACAGCTTTATTAAAATAGGGTCTTGAATATTGAACCAACTTCTCAGACGTGCTTTTCTTGTCACTAACCCTGACAGATCAATGGGTTTGAATTTCTTTTTCTAACGGGCTAAGCAGGCTTTGATAAACAACAAATGTATCTGTGAACCATTCTCTCTTTTCTTCCATGAGACTGCTTCTTGGTACATACCCACCTATAAATATCATAGTGATTGTTAAAAAAGTTTTTCCCCCATGATTATTTCATATCGAAAGGAATGAGATACTGTTAACAGTACTAATCATGCACCTTTCAGAACTTATTTAGTGGATTATATACTGCCTCCTCCTCCCCCTGCTGAGTAATCAATGATATGGCTGTACTTGCATTTGGACTCTTTTATAACCATCTGAACCTGCAGGTGGTTCCCTTCTTGCTGCACTAGAAGGAAAAGCGGTAATGTAAAATTTATTTTTGGGGTGCTAGCAACCAAGGAGTTAGGCCCCTTTCCCTCAAAGGCCCCAGCCTATGGATGTTATTTCAGGTCTGTTTACAGGAGTACTGATGAGTATGACAAGAACTATAAAGGAAATATGAACCTGCTTCATGTGGTGATGTGGCGAAAAATAAGATGCCGCTGGAGAGCTGGACCTGAGCTGCTGTTCCAAGGTTATGAGGACTCCCTTTTGCCACTGCCTTCACCAGCCTGTGAGAAAGAAACAGATATAATCTCCTTAGCAAGAATGACCCAGCTGGGAAGAAGTCTTTACAGGATCTCACTTCTTCCAGCTTTTCAGCAGATGTCAAGGAAATTGCATCTAACCATCAGCACAGAGTTTGGAGGACTTCCCACACTCTACTCCTTCTTTCTGAAGCCAATGATTGTGTGGATGACTACCTCTGCCCTCTTCTCCCTTGGGATAAAACTGCCTGAACTCCTACTTAGGGGTCCTTGAGGGACCTCCTAGGCTTGTTTTGTCCAGTCGCATGACCCCCAGCAAACAGTGGAACAGGAGTCTCTGGGTCATTTAATTTTGCTGGGGGTCTTGTGTGAGCTGGGTTAGCGCCAGAATCTGGGCTTCGGCAAGGGTAGGGGACAGGAAAGTGCATAGCAGAAGGACATGAGGTGACAGGCACATGAGAAGTGATTTTCAAATTTACTATGCCCCCTTCTCTGAATCTTTTTGGGCTTTCATTTCCTGTGATCATGCTCTACCACTTCAGCACTTGGCACCCAGGCTGGGCATGTCAGCATGTGGCATCACAGGGCACTTTGTGGGCAGACTACTTGGGGCAATGAAAATAAAGGATTACTTTGGCTTGTCCTTGCAGTGTTGGCTTTTAGGTCACTTCTCTGTGACAGAGAAATTTCAACATCTGTAAATAATTCTGTCCTCCAGAGAAGAGATTGCCTGTATTGCATTACCTGTAAAAAATTCTTGCCCCAAAACCTTATTTGTGGCTCCATTAACCTAAAGAACTCGTCTGAATGCTCCATTTGCCTTTTAAATAAAGAACAAGTGATTGCTGAGGACTCAAATCTCTCTCATTTTGTGTTGCTTTCCTCATTATGAGAGGAACATAAGGGTCCCCGATCATTATTTCTGACTCTGTCATTAGCAAAGGTCTGGAAAGCGTGTTTTCACTCCATTAGCCTTCAGAAATAAAAAGAATGATTGCATAAGTCGAGAATAATTATTTCAACCAACTCTTCTCAATGTATTGCTGTGGAACAGGCCGGGATCTAAACAGGAGCTGACAAATTAATTTATATTATTTCTATTTTCCAGAAAAACCACCACGTTCAGGACTGATTTAGAAACACAAACAGCTCTATTTGTGGTTTAATGTGCCTCTCTGATCATTTATGACAAACATCAGGAAGCTAATCTTTTCCTTCATGATGTCTGCCAGGATTCCTGCGATTTACCCCCAGATGAGTGGTAGAACAGAGAGATATCCAGATCTGTCATGGTCCTTTTGTTTCTCAGAAGTGTGTAGATACTTATGCTAATCAGAACTGACCTCCTTCTGTGATGATGTTGAAGTTCATAATTATATGATGGCATGTGAGTCCAGGCATGGTCCAGATCTGAACAGAGTGCTTTCCATGTTCAGAGCAATTTCTTCTTTGCTTTAAAGAAATGATGGAATGCCCCCAACTTTCTTTCTTTAAAAGACCAAAATGCAGCCATTTTTCTTCTAGATACATTACTAAAACTTGCTGGACCTCTGATAAGCTCTGTATTTCCTTAGCAAGGTATGCTTGCCACCAAGAAGGGCCCATGCAGGACAGCCTCTTTCATGGTGTCTTCAAATGAGACAGCATGAGTGTGTAGGAGCGGGCAGTGAGTCAGGGCCAGCAAGATGGAGTCTTTCTGTCCCACCACTGCATGTTGTCAGCAGAGACAAGCTGCTTCACAGTAAAGGAAGGCAAAAGACAGGAGGATGACATAATTCAGTCTTGGACAGAAAGTACATACAGAATAAGCATTATTTCTTATTTTGACTGAAAATATTCTTATACTGCTGCAGATAGTAAGGATAATTACAATGCAGCTGAGAGCTTGGAGTGAAACTGGATTGAAGGAGATTATTTAGTCCCCTTTTCCAACTGAAATAGACTTTTAAACCTTTTCTTTAAAATTACCAATGAGCCCATTGGCACGAAGGAAAGCATCTCCTATGGATCTGTGCAGCTCCTTTCAACACAAGCTTCTCAACTGGGGTCTTTGGTGGAGGTATGAAAGATTATATTTTCCTTGTCAGTGAAAAGTTGTGAACTGTTGTATTAGCTTTTTTCCAACAGGTGTATGGTTGCCAAATGAGATGTGATTGAAAACATAGGTATTCTGTGCACAGGTGCCCTTCAATAAGAGACAAAGGTGATGAGCGCAGGAAGAAAAAACCCATGACACTGTGAATCACGATACCGTGCCAGAATTTTATGTTAATTGCACACCTTGTTTTCCTCATCTCTGAGTGTGCTAGTTCCTAGAAGAGGAAAGAGTTCAAAAGCTTGACTCCAGCAAACCCACAGAAAGCATGAAATCATTCACACTTCACTATTAATGCAAATCATAACCTGAAAGACAAAGAAAGATGTCCTCTATCTAACAGTGTTTTAAAATAATTATCATGGCCCCTTTCTCCTCTGAACAGTCTTCATGGAAACCTAGCCAGAGCATCTAAGATAGAAGAGTCCTCTGACCAGTAGTGTAAAAAAGACAGCATCAGTCCTGAGACAAGGAATTCATCTTAGCCTTGAGACTGACCTGAACTTTAAAGGATCTGAGCCGAGGCATGCAAAGAATAACAATTGGTACATGCCATAGTACCTTGTAAAAGCAGGCACTGTGGGAGCTGACATGACCATCACTTTTGCTGGAAGATTCATGGTACAGGTAAAGCCTCATCAAAATAGCCCAGAGAAACAATGGAGTTTGCCTGGGGAGCTGTGAGATATGGCCCAAATCTACATGAGATGAGCTTTCCTTCCACTCCAGAACTGTGACAGTGCACAAAAGCTGAGGAGGTGTTTTGAACCATTTGGGTGATAAGCACCCAGAGCTCCTCATAGCCATCAAGGCTAGAATTACTGCCAGATAAAGTAGAGTGGAAGTAAAAAGGCAAAATGAGATAAGGAATACCATGTTAAGACTTTCTAGAAGGGCTGTGACATGGACTACAGATTCTCATCTTCAGGTTGCAGGACACGTCCCTGTGAGCTTTCTGTACTGGGAAAGTCACATACTGGGGTGCTGAAACAGGCTTGCTGAAACATGGCTGTGTTGTAATTAATAAATACACTAATAGAGTCTTCATTGCATTATTAGGACATTTAGAATATACTCTGGGAAACCTTTCAACTCCATTAAATCCACCTTTGTCACAAGATAAAGTGCTGCTCATAATAGGCTCATTAACATGCAGACTGCAGTTCAGCCCCATCCATTAACAGCTGGCAGGCAGGAGTTTCCAAAAGACCCCAAGAAACATTTTCCCTGACCAGGGGCTGGCTTCCTCAGCATGTCTGTTAGTCCTGTGTGGGATGCCTCATGACAGGGAGCTTTTCTGTTATCTCCCTGTGCCATTTAAATGTACTGCCAAGACTAGCTGTAATCAGTTAGGGATCTGGAAGAATCTGCCAGGAGTTCACACCCTGCTGCTGGGGTCTTTATTTGACTGAAAAGCTGCCATGAGCAGAAAATTCCAGCCCCATGCAAGAGCCATGGGCATTTTCCACCTCTCTCCTGCTTGGCTGACTCTCATTTAGAGCCCAAGTGTCAACTGCTCTGATTAAATGCATTAGAGCCAGGCGTGATGATTAACAGTGAATGATAACAATGGCATTTCAGTGGTTGCTAATAGGCTTCCAAACTTAATCTCTTACGCTCTCACAGAGATAAAGAATAGATAATTCTTCCAGCAACAATGATTACACAATAAAGTTTGCATTTGCTCTGTGCTGATGAGCTATGGCGCCTGGTTTCACCCAGTGGCACTTTTGAGACCCCAGGGCTGGGGGTGGTGCCAGCTCAGGATTTTACGGATTTCCGATGTCTTGCAGGTCTGTCTCCTGGAGCAGGGAATTAATGTCTTTGTTCTTTCCTTCTTTCTAAAGCCCAGATCTCCAGCCAGCAACTGATAGGGAAATACAGACTAAGGGAAATTGAAGTTGTCCCTAAGTAATCTATCTGAGCTTACAACTTTTGGACAAAATTCGTAACTTTTGGGCACAATTTATTGATTCGAGTTCTGAGGATTGTCATTCTGGGTCTGGCACATCCACAGTAGGGGTGTGAGCTAAAAAACTGTCACAGGGCTAAGAGGCTCAGCAGAGAAGCTACACTGGGCAGTGTAATGATGACTTTCTAAACACTGAGACCAGCTTATCTGAATGAGAAGAAAGGCTGTCAGTGACTGACGTAAATGAGAAGCTTGACATGAAGATTTGAGACTTCAAGGTGCATTTCAGCAGCCTGAATGCCAGGAGTGCGAGACTTAACAGTCCACTCAAGCACAGATTTAGTGAGGAGCTGAGCTTTGATGAAACTTTCTACTGGATACGATCCATGGACCAAAGCACACTGGGTTCAAGAGAGCAAAACTCCCACTGAAATTGTAAATGCAACATGGGCAGCCTGCTTTGCTTTAGGACAGTGCCTGCCAGGAGAAAACCCTCATTCCCTCTGATCTGTCCATAATCCCATGGTGCAGACAGCAGTAAGCTGTGGGCAAGGCACTGTGTCACTGGAACGAATGAATGTCCCACAGCTCTGTATTCCAGGAGTTACTGTTTGCCGCTTAAATTCTTGCAAAAGAAAAATTGGTCCTTTTTTTTATTTCAGTCTAAGTCTTGCTTGTGTTGCTCCTGAGCTGCCTGGCAGGAGGTCAGCTCTTTCAAAGATGTTTCTCACATCCCTCTTGACCAGCCCTAAATTCAAGGTCTAGAACAAGAACTGTATGACCGAGTGGCACATTCAGTGAGAAAACTCCAGTTTCAGGGCAGGCAGGAGAGCTAACAGAGCATACATCCCACTGCTAGAGAATAATGTGATTTAGTGGACAAACAGCAAGACATTATAGTTAGGCTTTACAGCTGCCAAATGTATTAGTCCTTAAACAAACATATAATGGGACTTCAGCCTTCATTATTTTGAAACATCAGGCTTCAGAGGACAGTAATTATCTTATAACATCTAGTATTGTGTCTTCAGGATAAGGGATATTATTTTAAAAAGTCAAAGCAGAGTTCATCCCTGATGTATTAAGCCTCATCCAGTTTGTATTTTTACATTTTCCCCTGCACAGAATTCCTTCTTTTCACTCTGCCTCTGGTATCCCAGCTGTTCACATTTCCTTTGCTCAGGCTTCATGGAATGAACCCATGATGCAAATTTCGATAAAACCAAGGGAATTCATAATTAACTCCACCTTTTTCAGAGAAAATATTATGTCTGGGTCTTGAACTATGCTTTGTGTAGCAGCATGGCACAATTCCTGTAATCATGAACTAGCAGTTTATTGAGCCCCTATTTTTATACCAACTGTATCCTTACAGATTTCCCACAGGAAACAAAAGATGCTCATTATAATCACAGTTGGGCTGCCCTGAACCCCTTTTTGAAAATCAAAGAAATTCAATTATTCTTTTTAGTCTTCATTTTTACCCATTTCTGTATTGCTGGTTTTATCTGGGGTACAATATGATAATCCAAATACAGGTCAGGGTTGGGAATTAGTCTGGGTTTATTTCTTTCAAAATATTGAAACACTTCACTAGGTTTTGACACTGTGTCATTCCCTTTTGAATAAAGATTTTTTTTTTTTTTGTTCTAGCTGTATCTAATATCTTCTTACCTTGTATGTGTCATACCCTTAGTGGCTTTAACTCACTAAGATAGCAGTAACCACCCCAGAAATTAGGATCACATCCTGCCAGGTTAATGATTCATATGGTTCACTGCAGGGTTTGGTGGGCAACAAGAATGGGCTCAAAGGGCCAGGAGAAGAAAAGGTTACCTCACAGGATGAGGGGAAGGGGAGAGATAAAGAAAGACAAAGAGGTGAGGAAGACAAACCCTTCCTTTAAGCAGGAAAGGCTGTGGGGGCTCAGCTGACCATGTATCAAGACCTGGTTTCACCCACGGTGGAGCAAATTCAGTATCTCCTTCTGGCTGCATGGTTCATTTAGAAAAGCTATTCATTTTTCAAGGGGAAAAGATACTTTTTTTTTTTAAATTTCTGAGATGCTATTAGACACAAAGAGCAGTCCTACCTGCACACTCCTTTTCCCACTTCCTTTTTGCAGAGTCAGAGGCTGTTCTTGTTTACAGGTAGGTGGCATCTGAGAGAGGCTCTGAGGTCTGTGTGTAAAATCAGTTTAGCACATATAACTGGTCAGGCATCTTTACATTCTAATTGATCTGCAATTCTTTTTTGTATAACTGGGGAAGCAAAATGCCTCTATTTGAAAAAAAACTCTGCTTCTCCCACTCGGTCTTCCAAGGTTTAAATTTATTGTGTGTACTTTGTTCCTGCCCAGGCTTCTCCTCAACACCCCATGTTGTCCATTACTGTGTATAAAAATGATCTGTGTTGACATAGGACTGAGTGAGCACTTTGCATTATCAGCTCCAGCATTTGCCTTTGTGCTTTATTTCATGCAACAAAAGCGTAATTCACAGCAAGGTGATTTCTTGAAAGGTTTTTCACTGACAATTTGTCTAAAAAGAGATGCTGTTTGAGAAGATAGAGAAGTGTGTTTCTTCAACCCATTCAGCAAAGTTACTGAGGAAATCACTCAAGGCTTCCATGCTACTGCTATGACCTGAGGTGCATTTTGCAGTTCATGGGCTCCTGGTCCCACTGGTAGTTCATGAAAGAAAATGAAATCTTGCTAATTCAGCGAGTAATATTTTTTTGGCTAGGTTTAGTCCACTTCACTGCACTTCATGTCATTGCATTCCATTTAACTCTTTGCACTTAATTTCAGAGTTTTTTTTAAATTTTGATTGCCATTTATTTCATCATAATTCCTCTCGTGTTCTGTTCACTTCATTCCCTGATTTCAAGATTTTATTTCCTTTCATGAAATGAAGAATTTTCATTTCATGAAAGGAAATGAAATCTCACATTTCTATATTATTTCTGCAAGTTTCAGTACATTTCACTGCACTTCATGTCATCCCATTCCATTTAATTCTTTTAATTACATTTCCTATTTTTTTCTTTTTAATTGCATTTCATTTCATCATAACTTCTTCTCTGTCTGTTCCTTTTGCTTTGTTCCCCAATTTCGACATTTCAGTGAATGTCATTTCAGCAATAGTTAGAACTTTTTACTGCACTTGCTGTCATCTCGTTCCATTCAAATGTTTTCACTTCATTTCCGAATTTTCTTTTTTTCTTTTTGATTGCATTTCTTCATAATTTCTCTCCTATGTGTTTGGTTCAGTTCATTCCCTGATTTTGAGATTTCATTTCCTTCCATGAATGGAAAATTGAAATGGAAAGGAACTGAAATCTCAAAATCAGGGAATGAACTGCAATGAACAGACTGGGCAGGACATACGATGGAAAAAAATGCAATTTAAAAAGGAAATGAAATCTCACAAATTCAGTATCACTGGGGCCAGTTTTGGTCCATTTCACTACACTTTGTGTCATTCCATTCCATTTAATTATTTTCACTTCATTTCAGAATTTTGGGTGTTTTTCAACTGCAATTTATTTCATCATAATACATCTCCTGTGTGTTGTTTCACTTTGTTCCCTGATTTCAAGATTTCATTAAGTATCATTTGGGCAATTTATTGTCCTTTCATTTCAACTCATGTCATCTCATTTAATTGAAATATTTTTTCTTAATTTCAGATTTTAAAAAAATATCAGAATATTTTAAATTGAAATTAATTTCATCATAATTCTTCCTCTCTCTGTTCATTTCACTTCATTCTCTGATTTCAAGATTTTTTTTTTTTTTCATGAATCATAATTGGGGTGAGGAACTACCCCTCTTTTCATGGTTCTGGGGACCATGGCAGTAAGCTGCAGTGTTCCATCTGGGTTCTCCGAGATCACCACCAGCCTCTGACCTGCCCTGCCTTTCCTGCAGCCCACCTACCTGTGCACACCAGCTCTCTGGTCCTCACCAGCCCACATCGTGCCCCCCAAAGCTGGGATGTGCTTGTTGTGCACTGTTCTCTCTTCCGCAGCAGCAGAGTCTTTCCACTGCTGCTGGCTGAGCAGTTTTTAATTATCCTCCTTGGACTTTTGTGCACCATAATCAACTGCAAACATAATCACCAAAATCAATTGCAAACAATCAGAAAATTTGGTGATCTAGGGAAGTAGAGAAGAGTGACAGAAGGGAGCAAGGGACTAAAGCAGGAGCCGACTCCAGTGATGGGCATGGCTGATGGCAAACGTGTTTGGAGGACAGGGGGCTCACTGGAAGAGGGGCTGCAGTGAAAGCCAAAGCATCTCTTCTTTCCTTCATCCCTGAAGCACCTTCACTTTGCAACTCACTTCTGGCACATCACCTCCCTTGTAAGACAATACAGCTTGGTTTTGCTGTAAGTCCCACTAGTCTATGGAAAAAACAACACACTGGAGGATGGCAAACAAGGAGACTTAAAAGTCACAGCACCAGCCTCACAGAGTTCAAGAAGCATTTAGACAATGCTCTCAGGCACGTGGTGTGGTTCCTGGGGCTGTCCTGTGCAGGGCCAGGAGCTGGACTTCAGTGATCCTTGTGGGTCCCTTCCAGCTCAGGATAGTCAGATTGTACAAGGCAGCAGCGACACTGCCATTTTCCCTGTAGTTATCCGGACGTTCCCTAGCACCTCCGAAGAGTCCTGCCGGGATCCAGGTAAGCTCCTGGAAGGCCTTGAAGTGGTGCAATTCCAGCACCTCAGGTAATAAAAAAACTCCTTTTCAGGAGGACAAGAGGAGGACGGTGCCTGCAGCTGGTATTTTACCCCCAGGCCACAAGGGCTGCCGTGTTTTAGGTTATTATTTAGGTTATTTCGGCGCTACCATTAGCAACGAAAGGCGACCGAGGGGTTCGCACGCGTTCAATTTACATCACTCTCCGGCTGCCATACTCCTGGGCGGGTTGTTTCTTTTCCCAGTTAGTGAGGGAGGGCGCTCCTCTCGCGCCCTGAGGGCGGCTGTTGCAGAGGCGGTGGCTCCCGGCGCTGAGGGCGGCCCGTGGCGGGGCGGGAAGGGCGGGGCGGGAAGGGCGGGAAGGGCGGGAGCGGCGCCGGCAGGGGGCAGCACTGCCCGTCCCCGCGCCGCGCTCCCGGCGCTCCGGGAATGCCGCCGCCGCTCCCGCCGCCTGCCCTTGTGCTGCTTCCCCGGCGTCTGAAATATTAATTAAGGGAAGGGGAAAGGGGAGGGGGAAAAAAAGGAGGAGAGGAAAAAAAAAAAAAAAAAAAGGCCTTTTACAATGCTCCACTATATTAAACTTACAGCGCTATAAATCGGCCCCGTAAAACTGTAACTCAGGGGCTGGGTGTTAGACAAACCTGACACGCTGCTGAGGGAATGGCAGAGATCTTAACAAACTGCATCACATACAAGTTTCTGCAATGTACATAAAACTTACTATTTTGTACCCCTATTAGCTGGTTTTTACAACGTTTTCAGGGACCAAAAAATAAAAATGGCAAGCCATAGAAACAAGCAAATCAATTCAGAAAAATAAAAGTTGACGTGAGCTTGCATCCAAGAAGTGAGTGACGGTTCAGCCTGTTTTATTTGTTTGTTTGCCTCTCTGAGGTGGTTTGAAAAATCTGCGTTAATTTACAGACATTTTCCTTCCAGTTTCTTTCATTGCTTTGCTTCCCGCAGGTCAGGATAGACACTGCTAAATAATAAAGTCATGGTAAAATTGGTTAGTCTTGAATATATTTACAGTCTGATCTCCAGGTTTCTACACCTCAAATGAAAATTAGCTGATTTGATCCCTATTGCTTTTTTATGATCACAGATGATCTTGAGGGGTGTATTGTCCTCTTCTCTCATCCCCTCTGCCAGTGGGAAAAAAAAAAAGAAAAAATCTTTTTGTTTGTCTATTTGTTTTGCCCTTCAAAGCCTTATCTCCTGTCTTTCTCCTCTTCACTAGAGGAATCCTGACAAGAACTTTTGAAACCATAAATAGTCATGTCATTATAAAGCAATAACCTGGGCTGCGGCTCTCCTTCCTTGGGAAAGGTGAGCCGAGGGTGTGCAGCTTGTTAGCCTCCTTTTCTGAGAGAGGGAAGGGAGAGCTGCACTTCGTTTTGAAGTTTCATGCGACATCACAAATCAGGTCCCTTGGCAAAGAGGGGAAGCAAACACCAAATATGCTGAAGTGAGTAACTACCTTGAGTGAAGAGAATCCTTTAATGTGAGCACGGTGTAGGTAATGCAGTATTTATTTACCGCAGGAAAACTGTAAAGAGCACAGCATTGATTTCTTGGTTTTTCTTTTTCAGGTTGGTTTCACAGGGCTTGGTCTGTAGGGAGGGTTTTCTGAGAAGCATCTGAGAATAGCTCATAGCTGGATGGCTTCAGTTCTGACCCCCCAACCCGAGTGAGGTTTGCCACTCGCAGTGTTCCTGGAATGACACAGGGCCTCTGGCTGGAGTCAGGCCAGGACATTAAATGAAACTGCTTTTGTGGCGCTTCTGCATTTGATACATGGAGGACAGATTTCCCGCTGTATCTCTCTGCAGCATTTAACTCTGATGACCATGAAACTCTTCATGTCCCTGCTGAGGAGGGGATTTGCAGTCTGGTGGTAATGGTCAGTGGAACATACCCAGTTACTAGAGATGAAAACATATGCCACTACTACTAATGCCTGGATGTGGTGCTGTCCCACTAAGACCTGTGCTTTTTCCCTTTTTTGCTGACCCAATTGAACACCAAGTCATTGGGATCTGGGAGACATTGCTGCAGCTCAGAACACTTTAATAGCTCATGCTGGTTGTGCTATTCCTTTCTCTCATATTTTCAGATAATATATAGTCAAGTTCAAAGTCTCAGTCCTTGAGAGCCTTAGTAGTCTGGATCAAAGTATCTAAAAAAGTAACCTTATTAGCACCATCTGATTTATATGAGAGTCTTGCCATTTTCCGTTGCAGAAAAAAAGTGGCCCTCTGATACCTTCCTCCAGTAGTTTCAAGCATTGCCCAGTCTCTCTGAAATGTGGGAAAAAATAATCTTACCTGAGACGACTAGCACTTCTCTTACTGAGATTAGCAGCAAGTACAGATTCCCTTACACTTCACATGAACAGGGAACGTTCACTGCCTCTGGAACATGTGTCCCTCCAGAAAAGCACAGGGCAACACAGTGTTTCACCAAAGAATGGTGACTGGCTCCTCAGAATGATGCCAGGAGTGCCTGGTTATCTGTGCAGTCTACAATGTCTCTCCCTCAGTCTTTTCATGCATACACATTCCCCACATACATAATGCCTAATCTTTAATTTTCTGTGTGCCCAAACCATACAATTTCTAAAGAGAGTTAAAAATATCAAATTAAATCAGAAGACAGAGGTGAAAAGAATCATTCTGAGATATTCACAGAATTGGTAGTAGTAACAAGAGAAACAGTTTCTGTCTTTTTTTGATACTGAAGTTAATTGCAGGCATCTAGAGTTTAAAGACCTTGTGTTATTGATGAGGGATGTTAGCAAAAGGAGGGACTCTAACTTTAAACTGAAATTCAGCATGTGCAGTAGGTTGTCAAGAGAAAAAAAATAAGAACAAAGGAGACTGCTATTATCTTTTATTATTATCTTTTAATTCCCCCCCCATTTTCCTTCTGCATGCTCTCTCTCTGTCAGCCTTCTCTCTTTCAATAATTACAATAATCAACTTACAATGATAACAGAAATAATCTCCTGCAAGATAACTAAACAAACCACATGTTATCTGTACTGAACTGTGCTTACTTACAGTAGGTACATCACTTATGGAAAAGCCAATAAAATTTTAATTAAAAAAGCATGTATGTTGTCAGTTGAGATGCAAAGAAGGTGTGCAAACACATTCAAAGTGGTCCATAAATTGGTTGGTATTTGATAGAACAGGGAGGAGGGCAAACCCACCCCAAACAGAACAAAACAAAACTAAAGCCCACCAGGCTTGAGGAGCTCTATTTATGTTGTTCTATACAGAGCACTGATTGCTTGGGAATTCAAAAGCAGGGGGAGGGGAGAATCCTCCCTTGAGCAACGATCACATCCACCCACCTCCACCAGTGCTGAGAGCAAGTGAGCAGAAGTTAATTACAGATTTTGCATCTCCCCACTGCAGCGCTGTATTGATAGCTCTGGATCCTGAGATAAACTACAGCTCTCCCACACTGTATCGCTAATACGCCCTCAGCCTTGCCCAGGAGGCACCACCTCGGGGGATCAGATGTTCAGTTTCCCTGGTGTACCTGAGGCTTGGCCTTTCTGCTAGGACTGAAAGGAGGAGGACTGATGAATGCCAGCCCATGCGGTTAGGTGCATGTGTCAGAGGAGCAGGACTGTAGGTAATTATCCAGTCATGAGTCACCGTGGCTTCAGAGGATTCCAGTCCTCTCTCAGTTGCTTGCTCTAAACAGAGGAAGACTGTTTCACATAAAGGCTACTTGGCATAGAAGAATTTCTGCACATGTACTGTGAATGTGAAATAGTTCTCAGCTGACTAAAGCAGAAGGTTTGCTGGAGCCAATTCTGACATGAAGGAAGTCCTCAACACCACTAAATGCCCTGAGTTTGTCCTGTTCCCCCAAGTCATTCTTTTTCTGGATCTGGTGTGAATGCTGACACGGTCTTCATGACCTTTGTGCTCCTATGGCAGGCTGGGAACAGTGGCTTCAGGAGTCCCTTTGAAAAAAAACAGTGCACATCCCTCACCCAGATTTTTTTCTCCGCGCTCTCGCTGCAGAGCATCACCTGGAGGAAATCTCAGCAGTGATATGATCAGCATGGATCAACATTTGTGCTTTGCACTGTTCTCACTGGGTGAGTGAGCAACCACTCCTGGGATTGCATTTAGTGCAGAGAAGGCCCATTTGATAAAGCATGACATGTGAAGACGTCCCAAGATAGTGTCTGAAATTCCTTCCTCTTGGTTCAACCTTCACCTTCAGCTGTAATGGGCAGATCTTGCCTGCCCAGGAGAGCCCTTGCATGTGGAGAAAAGCAAGGCTGTGAGGTGGAAGGACCTATTTCCTCAGGGAGCACATTGCTGTGGTACACCTGCTATTGCAGGACACTGAGTTTTGAGGCTATTACAGAGAGATAATTCTTACATTTAAAGAGATCTTTGGGTTGTACCTAGTTACAGAACCACAGTAGCCCGGTAAGGCAGGACAGTTAGAACCCACCTCCTTTTAGGCTGGAAATTAAGACAAGGGTATTAAAATGTATGACCAGGGTTAGAGAGATAAGGTTAGTAAGAAGGCCAATGTTAAAACATCAGACTTAGATATTCCCAGAGCTGTGCTTAACATGTGTCTCAGCCAAAGAAATTGATGTTAATGATGTACTAACCCCTTTCATCTGAAGATCTCAAAATGTTTTATGTCCCGATTTGCTTTCTCTTTGCAGCTATGTTGAAGGCTGTTGGTCTTTCAGGGGAGAAATGTGCAGGCTGCTCCATGCTGTACCCTGTATTGCCTTTGGGCCCCTCAGAGTGGAGATGGCTGGGGATGAGCTGGGTGATTGTGCTACAGGAAAGCAGATGCCACTGAGAGAATGTGTAGGAAAATGGCTGGGTATGGATTGAGATGATTTAGTAAAAGCAGTGATTCATGTGGACAGGATAGAGTTCCACCTGGTTTAAGGGGCATCAGGATGCAATGGGATCCCTACAGGCAAGGGACAGCAGGAAACAAGGCTGATGGATTGGCCCTCTTTGGGGAGGGCTGGACAGACAAGTTGGTCAAGAAGAAAACAAAAGCTCTTCCTTGCTGATTTCCTTCAGGGAGAACATTTTTGAAATCACAGCTCTGTGCCAGGCAATGAAGGTGAGGCAGCTGCTGGCTGGGCAGCATGAGGCCAGCCCAAGGACAGAACAGAACAACCCACGAGAGGTCTGTGGGCTGGTGTACCACACTGCATATGGCCAGGTGCTGAGCAGGCTGAGAACGCTGAGCAGAGCACCCTGGCACCAGCATGGGTAAGGGTCCTGGGAGAGCTGACAGAAGCAAAGAGGGCTTGACTTTCTTGAATCTCATATTTAGGAGCTTGGATACGGTGGAGTAGCTAGACCCTGGCAGAGACTGAGGGAGAGGATTAAAAATGACACATGAACTATAACATCTGTGGCTCCACAGAGCCCGGAGGGGAAAGTGAGGCATGGTGACTCGTACCCTAATGAGCCACAAGCATGGGCCAGAGGATCTTTGTCTCATTAATGATCTCTCTGATGATGAAGCAAAGCACCCTCTGGCATCCAGAAAGTCATGGCTGCTAGGCACAAATAGACAATTGTAAACTGCTCAGAACAATCTCCCAAAATAAAAGTGGAGTGACATGAAGCAACTGCTGACTGGCAAAGCAGGGAGGATCATGGTACTTCCAGCTGCCACTGGGAATTGCCATGGGCTCACTTTGAGTCCCACGCAGGGGGTTTGCTTTGGGCATTCTCAGGGAAACTCCTGCATCCTGCTGTGACCTTCATGCAAGTTCTTGCATGAAGACACTGTATGAAGTGGGGGCAGTTTCCCCTGCAGCAGCTAGTGACTGGCAGCTCTGGCTTTTTTTTTTTTCTCTCCATTTTTGATTACAGAACTGCTCTGTTATTCTAGCAGGTCTGAAATTAGATACAGGTGCAAATTAACTAAGTCACAAGTGCATTACATTTGGTAATTTTTCTGTCAAGAGTCATGTTGAAGGATTGCAGAGAATAATAAGAGCAACCGAGAGCCAAGTGAGTGGTCCAGGTGTGCCCAGCTGCTGAGTGTGCCTCCCTGGCAGTGGTTTGAGGCACGGGGTCTATTTTCACAACACAGGCTGCAAAATCACCCACTTCATTATAGTTTTCTACCTCTGATTTTTGTCTGCTATTCCTCTCCTCTGGCTGCAACTGCCTTTGAGTACTCAGCCCCCTGATTGCAGAGCTGCAGTTGTCATGGTTATGTTGTGGTCCTGGGATTTCGGAAAGACGGTAGAGCAAAAGCCTGGATCATCCTCCTCCTCTTCTTCTTTCTCCTCTATGGCGTAGGCTGTGTGTATCTTCCAAATGAAGGGAGAAAGTCTGTCAGTCTGCCCAGCTGTGACAGGTAGTTGAAGGAATCCAGCTCCATCTGCCACCAAAGAGGTGCACAAGCATCTGCTGCCCCTCCTCAACACCATGGCCACCTGTGCAACTTGCCAGAGAGCAGTGGTTGCGGGGGCAGCTTCCAAGCAGCAGAGCTAATCCAACCAGTTGTCATAAAGCAACCATCAGACGCTGTCTGAGGAGGTGTGAGTATCTTGTGTAGCACACAGCATAACTAACTGAAGTGAGGTGGTTGGCAGAGGACAATAAGACAGCGTGAGAACATGTGAAAGTGTTATTCTGCTGTGGCTGCTCACAGATGCAGAGTGCTCATTTTGTGGAGGGGCCTTTTCTGTGACAACCTGCTAGTCATTTCAGTTCCAACAATGCCGAGATTTGAGCACAGGAGCTGAGATAAGTCTCAGTGCCAGCTGCACCCTGTGAAAACTTTCTGCCTTGGTGTGCAATAAAGGTCCAAGAGAGATTATGAGGTGCCTGAGCCAGAAAGCTGAGTTCCTCTCTCTTCAGATGAAGCTGTGCACTTATCTGTCAAATCGAGGTTGCAGTGTGCTGGCAGGTCAGCATGTGGATAAAGCTAGTCCTGCTGCTGTCTCACAGATAAGTGGAGGGCTTCATTCACCAAGCAGTTAATCTGGAGGGCTTTCACTGGTGCTAAATTCATACTATTTGTTTAAAGATGAAATGAATGGTTCTACACAAATTTGCAAATTAGTTAATGACATAATTGCATCAAATGATAATATACTGCTGCACAGAGCTGGCATGAAACCATTTCAGGACTGGATTTCCATTTGTTGTGGCATTCAGGCAGCTCCTCACCCAAGTGGAGCTGAGCTCTTTGCCTGTGCTGGGACATGCATGTGGCTGACATAGGGCTGCACCTCCCTCTCCCTTCCCTGAGGGCTGCTGCGTTACAAGGAATATTGCTTACAGCCATGCAGGGCATACTGGAAACGCCTTCCCCAGTTGGCTCCTTATTTTGAGATATGGGGGAAAATCGGCTTCAATTTTTGTCACTTTTTCTTCAAAAACTGTATGTTTTGTAATTGGAAAAACAGGTCAGCAGTTGCAGACCTAATTTCAGAAATGTTTTCTTGGAAGTGTCAAAAGTAAACATGTGCTTTTAGAGCACAGTGACTGTGAAGTGCTTACACTGCTTCCTTCTGTACTAAGATCTTCCCTTTCCAGCTCATGGAGTCAAAGCTGCCTTCCAGGAATGGATCAGATCACAACCATCCAACCAGCTGCTCTGGGTGAGACCCAAGAGCTGTTTCCACTCAGAATCCAGTATCTGGCAGCAGCATTGGCCTAGAGAAGAGCACCAGAAATAAGCCACTAGACCACGAAGCTTCCCTGGTGTGCTCTCCTTGGCTGCCTGTGGACTGCAGTCATGCGTCCTCCTGAGACAGAGGTGGCACTGAGGGGCAGTGACAAACTGGTTCTCACGCACATCCTATTTGTCTTTTCAAATAACTTTGTTTTCTCCCTTTGCCCTTCCTAAAGCCTTCCTCATCCCAGTAGATTTTAGTGGATTTATGAAATATTCTTTCTTCTTTCTTCTCAGTGTCAAATGGCTCTCTAAAACATTTTAACTGTAGCATATGTGGGATATGGAAACTTTTGAGGATTAGAGAACATTATGGGCAGTAGCTAGGCACCATTAATGCTGCGATCAATCCATAACTCCATGATGCAAAAAGAAATAACAGTTCTCCTGTGTCTTTTTAGAAATTAGAACAGTAGCAATCGTCTTTCACAGGCTGAAGGGATGTGCTTCATAGACAAAGGAAAACACAGGAAGTTTGGCAGTCACTAAACTTGATTAGTCTGTTACAGCTTCATGTGGACATCCCAGCTAGTGCTCAGCTCTCCTGAGTAGTAAAACTGTAAAGGTGTCTGACCTCACCCCACTTCTGTTTGGAAAAGTGGTTGTGTATGTCAGGATGAAAGGGAGAAGGGGCAAGTGATAGAGTGGCAAATGTGTGGAGTAAGGAATTATTTCTAATAATAGCTATAAGCTTTTGAATGCGTACACACTAGGCTTGCTAATGCCACCACTTGGTCTTTTTTCCACCCTAGTTCTGCTTTCTGAATCAGCTTTACAGGGCCCCTCCCTCCTCCCAGTCCCCTGGCCCCTGTTTATTAGCACAGAAACGCCTCTGAGCAAACTAAACTCATTCTCTAGCCAATGTCCTGGTTCCTGCCTTCAAAGCTGCAGCATTTCTAATCTGTTTTCATTTCTGTCACTGATTCCACCAGGGCTCTTGGCTAATCACCCAAACTGATTTGTAACCTTGCCAGCTCTGTCCATGCTGATAGCCTTGCAGCCTTCACTGATTTGTACTTGCTTCTCACAGCCCTGGTTCAAACTGGAAAGGTTAATCCTCCAAACCCTTCAGTAGTCACACCTCCTCTTGAGAAACACCTTTTCAGGCCATTCTCCACTGTACTATCACAGTGCTAGGAAGAATGTAGAGATGCCCTTTTAAGATAATGGCATTAAACCTTAGGTCTGAATTCATTTTACATGACACAGATTTTGTTACTGCTCCGGCAAAATTTTCCTGTTGATTTCTCTGGAGCATCTCAAGGCATTCTTACAAAAAGGTTTCCAAAGGTGGAAGAATGGAAAGTTTTCTTGACCTTTCTGACCACTGCTCTCCTCTAGGTGTGCTCTCTCTAGGTAACTAGTCACCAGGACACACTCATCTGGCCAAAAGGTCACTTACATTGTGTATAGCACTTATACCATTCTAAGTGATTGTGTTTTACTTGGGGACAGGATCTACTGGAGCAGGAGCTTGGGTCACTGGCCTTTGTTGCAAACAGATAGTCTCAATGGGCTTGTTCCCAGTAAAGAGTGTCTTGGTGCTAAAGTTAATGGATTATAATCCCATGACACTGCAATTACACAAATATTTAAACTACCTCTTATTCTAGAAAGGGAAACATTTACTACCTATCCATTCCCTTTTTATGACAATGGTTTCACAATTTTAATATAGCGCCAATTAAATAAAACTGTTCCTTGGCTGTAGGCCAGTAATGAACTGTGTGTGTGTACAGAAGACCATTATAATACCTAAACACTGCATGTCAAAGATCCCCACAGCACAGGATCTTTTGTCTGTCAGGCAAAAAACTGGACCTTTCAGAAAATATGGAAGACCAGTGTAAGTAGACAGTGGTAGCTCCCCATGTCCTCTGCAGCCTACAGACTCCTGTGGCTCAGCCTTTCTAGTGCCAGATGTGTTTTTATGTATTTGTTAGTTTTGTTAAACTGAAATTAATAGTACTGTCATTTCAAAAAGAGGCCTAAGACATTTCATAAAGGACTTCATTACTGTTTTGGGGACTCTTCCTCAACTGTCCACAGTATCTGATTGACCTCAGTGGTAGACAACTGAGTTTTTCTCTGCAGGATAGAGAAGACAGTGCTGGGATTTGAACCTGCTGCTGTGGGTAGTGTTGATGCTCAGCTGAGCAGGTCACCTCCTTGACAGTGAATTAAAAAAGCCAACCTGGAAATTAGCTATTCATCTTTGCTGTTAAGAGAATCATGTTCATCTCTGCAATGCAAGGAGATCTGGCAGGATCTTTACAGGTCATGTACAAAGTAAAGCTAGGATTGACTTTTTCTGTTTCTGAAGGTTTTTCAGGACAGAAATCAGAGGTCTGGAGGGGATAAAAGCACTGAGTGTATTTAACCTGTCCTCTGAAAAGACAAACCCAGCAAGTGCTCTTCTTAGACATAACCCCCCTTTCTGTTTGCTTGCTTTTGGGAATATAATGTGAGCATTAAATGGACTAAGGCAATGACCCACTATCCTGAAAAGCTGAAACTCTGTGTATATGTGACATAAGCGTTTCGAGAATACGTGTTTTCCTTTGAAATGTGCATTTGCCCCAGAGTACTGGGCCACAGGTCTGCACTGATACAGCAATTTCCATGTTTCCCTTCTTGCTGTTTGCCATGGTCGTGTTCTTCTGGATTTTCACAAGGACCGAAGTAAGGGGTCTTTAAAGTCTCTGTAGCTAGTAGTTCTGCCCAGCATCACAAATTTAACTCTGTATATAAGGAATGCAGGTTGCCTCTTCAAACGGGAGAAAGCTGCTGCATCTTTAATCTCATGTTACATGAATGCTCATGTTACAGATCAAAATAAATATGCGTTTCCCCATGTTACTTCTCTTTCAAATTAGAACACTAGGGGCCAGCAACAAGGTTAGATTTTGGGGAACTTTAAAAGCCACCATTTCCTTGCAGAGGGCCCTTGATTTTACAAACTACAGGATTCACACGGCAGCTGTTTAATTTCTAAAGTGTTAACTGAAATTTACTACAAATGCAATTTTATGCCAACACATTTTTTGTTGTTGTTGTTACTAAGGCAGCTATTCCATAGTTACTATTTTGGTTCCCATGACGACTGCACTGCTATCCGAGTTGGAGATGATAAAATTGGTATGTTGACAGATTCTGATTGACTGTTGATACCAGTTGGCGGAAGAAACGAAGGCTTTCCGATAGATTATTATGTATATTTTCAGGAAGAAAGAAAAAAGACATAAATGATTTTTTTGGTACAGTTATATTTTACTAGCAGAAAAAAATTAAAGTTCATATTAAAAAAGCCCTGGCAGCCCAGAGATGCCTGGGTGGGGAGAGACAAAGAAAAGGAAGGAGGGAGGGAAAGGGGAGATGATAGCTGAATTTCCAGAGACCTCTAGACCTTGTTGCCTGTTGCCCACCAGAAAGGTGGGAGAATGAATTGAGCTGAATAGTGCAGAAAACCCCAGAACACTGGAGGATGATCTACTACCAACTTATTGGGAAAGTGCTGAACACCAGGCTTTTATACACTGGGAAGCCACAACCAGAATATGACAGGTATCTGAAGTTTGTCTGGTAGCCACAGCACTGGCTGGGACTGTAGAAATAGCAAGAGAAAAGAAACGAATCTTGGGTGGGAAGCTGAAGAGAAGCCACTGTGGGATGGTGACACTTGCTATATGACCTCTTTTTGTCCACACTGCCACTATGGGCCAAGTTGGTCCTCACTGTGCTGGTCTCTTGAAGGGATGCAGACATTAGGCAAATCTGTTGAGGGAGTCTTGTGTCTGGAAGCTGTGGTGAAGAAGTCCTGGCAGTTTTCTGATGTTTTTTTGGGACCCCGAGGAGGTTCGCAGTGGGCAGCTGCAATCCTCAGGTAGATAGGAACAGTCCTACAGTGGAGACCACTCTGGCATTCTCAAAGAGCTCTCCAGGAACAATTTTATTGCACTTAGACATTGCTGTGACTGAAATTACTGTTCAGTAATTTGGGGATTGACTGGATTGTGGCATTTTCCCTTTTTTTTTCTCTCGAGTGTGATTATGGAAATGTATTCCAGCATCAGAGCCAAGCACATTGAGAGGGACCTGGGCACCAAACTGAGCCAGAATAAAGGAGGCAAAGCATGCTGTGAGATGTGACTTGCACAGGGAACTTGTCCCCCTTTTTATGCTTACAACTAGCTGGTCTTCATCAGGACCAGGATGGTGCACGCAAAGAGCCTGCCTCTGGGCAGTAGCACACACAGTTCACTAGCAAATATTTGGGTTATGAAAGAACCCAGGTCCTCACAACAACACCAGTGGTGGAGCTGATGACAAGGTCAGTGTCATCATATTAACAGTCAAAATGGAAAGGATGGAAGGATAGCAAGGGGAAGGGAAAGGTGGAAAAGGCTGTTGTCTCCCTGAACAACATCTTTCCACGTGTACAGTGCCGGGTGCAGCCATGTTTTTGGCTCTTGCCCAGCATTCCTGTGTTCTATCACATTTAAAAACAGTTGGGAAAGGGGAAGTCTCTTTATGCCTGTTCTTCATGCTTCCTGTGTATGGTAACACAGGCTACTGCTAATCTGTCACTCAGAAAACTTGCTCAGTGTTGATTCCAGTGTTCACCAGCATTTGTCAGAGTTTGGAAATGAGTGTTCCAACATGCATTCGCTGCCTGGACTTCTAGTTCCTTACGATCCTTGATTATTGTTCTATTTTCTGGTTTTGGTAAATGCTACAGTGCTTTGCTGCCTGCCGCTTCCAATCTCTTCCTAACCTCCCTGCAATCTCCTTGGCAGTGACTGTAATTTACTGTGAATTAACCTAGTCACCAGGGAGCTCCTAATGGCCGTTCTGCAGGTTCACAGATTATCTTAAGCAACTGGTATTTAGTGCAGAAAGAAGGAAAACTTCTAAAAGATTTAGTAAATGAAAAGTCTATTACAAAGCTTGGGGCTTTTTTGTTTTTCCTTTCCCCCCTCAGTGCTTCTTGGATTTTCCTGCCCCAGGTAAAGGCCAGCCTAGGCATGTAATGAATTCTTGTGGAGAAAGAAGCATGAAGAAAAATTGAAGGGAAACAAATATGTCAGGGCAGGGGAAAGACGCCAGTTCCTCTCTTGAACAGAGGCAGCACAAAGGGGAGGTATCTGTTGCCTGCTGAGACTCCCCCTGCGCAAAGATGCCTTGTTGTTCTTTATCTTCCTCATGTTACTTAACAGCAGGGCTGGTTTGTACAAACCCAGATTAGAGCAGATAAGAAAATGAAGCTCTGAATTATTCAGCAGAGGAGAGAGGAGAGGATGTGGCTGGGGTTACTGGATAAAGCTGTGGCCTCCAACAGAGCTCCCTGTCCCTTGGGTTTTATATCTAAATCTATTTGCTCTACTTAAGCCTGGTTGTGGAAGAATTAAGATGATGTTTTCTTTATTTACAAGGAGGGACCTTTCATAGGAACTGCAGAAAATGGAAATAAAAAGAAAGTAATGAGATTTTCTGGTCCATTCTCCTAGCCCAACAGGGTTGGTTGGAGTTTGGTCTCTCTCAGCAGATGTGTGCGCATACCAGAAACTCCCTGGGCAAGGTTTCCTGAGCCAACATGTCCCTCTGATGTTTCCCCTTCAGAAGCTTGTGGCCCTGAACCCACTGTCAAAACCTCCTTAAATTCTTTTCTCTCAAACCTCCCAGGCCTGCCAACCCCTGTTTTGGGGGCTCCTCTAGTTCAGGGAAAGCAGTTGGTGCTTATCCCTTGGTTTAGTTATGTTGGAGAGTATTTGTTCAGTACCTCTTGGAGTTGAGTTAGGCAGGCAGCAGAAAAGATGATATTTGGACACTGCTTGCCCAAGAAGGGACTCTTTCATCTCTTGTATGTCTCTGCTGGTGCTTTGCAAAGAGAGGTGGCAATGTAGAGTAGACTGGGGGTTTCTCCTCTCCCCTCCCAGCCGTTGAGGGATAATCACTGTTGTGGTGCTGAACCACAGTGCTCTCTGCAATAGCTCCACAATAGCTGCACCAGCTCTGATGCTTTCTCTGAGGGCTGCTGCTCTACAAGTCTTCCCAAAGAGTAAGCACAACTTCTTCCATCTCCATAGTTGTTAGACAACGCACTGATTTTAGGTGTTCTGGTCCCCGAGAGAAGCCTTTGCTGTTCTTAGAACTGGGAACATAATTTACAAGTCCCATATAGCCCTGGCAGGCAAAGCTTTAAATTATTTTCTTCACTGCTGCTATTTTATGTGGGATAGCTTGGACTGACTGGATTGCTTCTACTATAACTACACCCATGTAGGGAGGAGCAGAGACATTCAGAGACAACAGAGACCTGCTGCTGCTGTGCTTGCTGGTAGGGTGTAATTACATCATAAGTTTCCTTTACTCAGAAAGCTGACTTAAGGAATTTCTGCTCTTGTAACACATTTTGCAGCCCCCTCAGTTGTCCTGCCTCTGATGATTATAGGGCTGTGTTCTGTGTTTTGATAAGAAGATCGAAGTTAGCTTCTCCAGTCCTTTTCTGGAAGTCTTATTTTTTACCTCTGTCTTTTTGTTTGTTGCTGAACATACCACATTGTACAACTCCCACTTGAATGGTAGGGGAGTCTATTCTTCTCCCATTCAGAAGAAAGGACATTCTGTGCTTTGATGCTTCATCAGATGCTAGATGCTGGGCTGGCACCCCCATTCAGAAATGTTGCACCAGGGAAAGAAAGGGAGAATCCTGATAGCCCATTCCTCAGCTGTGCTTTTCTCTGCTTGTGCACAAAGCTCATAAGTCATGTCAGGCTACCACCTCATCTGCCCTCCCCAGCTGCTGCACAGTGACTGACCAAGGAGAGACCTGGCTAAGAAACCCAACTATGGAAATTTGAGGCTTTTTGCCAGGCAACCATGATGCTCATGCAACTTAGGATGTACTCTTAGGGACATGGTTAACCATTACTTTTACACTCATTCATTGCTTTTGGATTCTCAATGAGCCCTTTAAGTAGAAGGATCAGTCCCACCTTCCTGTCATGCAGTGCTGTCTTATTCCACTGCCCTTGTTTCCTTCCAGGACCAGCCACCCTTTGCTTTTCAGCACAGTGAGGCATTCCTGAACCCATTTTGTTGAAGTCCCTTTAGGATCAGAGACAGTTACAGTGTCCGAAACTCTCATTATTACAGAGACAGCCCCCAGCAAAGCCTGATATTCCTCACACTTCCTCCAGTTCAAAGTTTACTGTACAGCCTCCAAACTCCTGTGCAAGGAAACTGCTCTCAGCACCATAATCCATCTCCTTTTTGACATTGAAAGTCAGGCCAGGGCTTAATGGGTTGAAACACAACTCCTGCTCTCCAGCATCAGCACTTCAGGGCCTGTTAGAGCCCTCAATCCACACATTGGAAAAGCATTGGCTTTCACTGCTCTTTTTTCCTCCCTCGTCAGACACAAATTAATGACCTTCAAGCGGCGCAATGATACTCCTTGAGCCCTCTGCTCAGCTGATCAACTTTGCTCTCAGCTGCAGAGTGCATTGGATACAAACATTTTCAAATTTCCTGGGGGGTATCATGTTTGCCAGGAGCAGGGCTCTGAGCTCTCTCTCCACACCCCTGCTGAATTACCCTGTTGATTAATAGTACAACTTGCATTCCTCTCGCTCCTTGTAAACAGGAGCTCGAGCCCCTGCCATTTAACAGGGGCGTGGGGTATGCGAAAAGCTGAAATGTCACCACATCACAGCACCCATTAATCATAAAGCTGCTCTAAAAAATATATATATATATATATATATATATGAAAAGGAAAGAAGAAAAAAGAATTATCAGAAATATCAAGGAGCCAATTTAATTGAGGCAAAGACATGCATGGCAGCTGCTTTTTAACTTTACCTACATCTCAATTAGACAGGGTTGGAGCTCTCTTTGTTTTTGCTTTTGAAAAGTCTAAAACTCTGCAGGTTTGATCAATGGCAAGGGACAGAGAGGAAATGAGCAGGAGACGAAAGGGCTGAGTTTCCCTAGAAGCTGTCATGATAATTTATGGCCCTGGCTGATAAAACTTTTAACTAGTCAAATATGAGCTAGGAAATAGCAAAAGCAAAATGAGCCTTGGAGGAACAATGCCAGCCAGGTAAGTCTTCTGGGAAGCACCACCTGGCATGAACAGTTTCTTGCCTGTGAGCTTGGGAAAACTGCTATTGACTCATGCTCATCTCTTGGCTTGCTGTGAACAGGCCTTGCTCTGGAAGAGCCAGCGGCTGTGAATTCTCTTTTTTGTCAGGTCTGATTCAATTGGTGACAGCAATCTCTCTGCTTGAGATATGTTGGCCAAGATGGCTGGAGGGTGGTATGACCAGTGTTAGCAAGAGAAAGTTACAGGAAGAAGACAAGCACATGATGTCCTCTGGGACTCTGCTTCTGACCTGTCCTGCAAAGAAAGCAGCACCAATATGTGTCAATACCACACTATGGGAAACTTCAACTGCTGTGGGAAAGGGCACTGGTGTTTTGCTCTATCTGTGCCTGCAGGAAACAGCCACTCTCTGCTGTTTGAATCCTTGCTCAATGAAAAAGTTAACAAGACCTCGATGAACTGTAGAGCTAGCAATATCTTTAATCCCTGGCAAATGCCACAGCATTTCTCCCTAGGACAGAGTACCAGAATCCTGGACACATTCTAACCCACTCAATTAATTTAGTCATTTTCAGACTTTCTGGTTGGAAAATGTACCATGCTTTCATAGCTGCTGTACTGTGCCTGACCTCTGTCTTTGATGGTGAGGAGCAATGGATATTTTCAGAACGAGAAGACCACAAATTGGACACCTGCTTTCTCTATGGGGAGCCTCTGTCACTTTGTTTTGAAGCAGAAATCCATGAGAGAAGTGAGTTAATGGGGTGTCCTGCTCTGTTACCCACACCACTGACATTCATGTAGTCCTGTCACCCCAAAAGCTGTGCCACATAATGACAGTGTTAACTCCATGGTGGAAAGCATTGGTCAGTGTGTTTGCCCTTAACACATCCTTTTAATGTACCTGAGACTTCAGACAAAACCTCTTTTTTGGCTGAAGGCTGCCTTCTACAAACTTAATGACCTTTCACCTTTACTAGGCTGGGAAAATCACTTCTTCCTTCCTTTCTCTTTCAACATCCCAGAATCCTATACCTGACTTTCAGGGTACTCCAAGGAGAAAGGCAGTCATGTTTCAGAGTCCCACAGGGAACTAGAAGGGCAGAAGGTACTGCAAGCAGAGCAAAGCAGAAGGGTCAGGGAGGTTGTCTCTCTTCCAATCCTCCAAGCACCTCAGTGGGGGCCTTGGGACATGCCAACATTCAGCCACTAGCCTGGTGCAGGTCCCAGGGTTCTGCTCAGCACAATTTGTTCAAGCTAGAGAATTTCTCTGGAGTTCAGTGAGGGTCCAAGGGATGGGACAGTGTCACTCTCCTCTCTCCATACCAATTTCTTGAGAAGATGAATGCATGAAGTGTCTTGGGAACCTTTGTGGATCTTGGTCATAAAACCAAAATGCCTCCTAGCTGTGCTGGCCTACCCATCAACAGGGAGAGGAGAGGCTGCATAGGCACTCTGACAGGAAAAAATGGGCTTTGTGGAGGCTGAGAGTTGTCAGAGGAACCTCTTGCTGAACAGCTGTTGTTCTCTGACTCTTGACCTCTGCACTGCCTTCTCCTCCTCTTCCAAGCCAGGAGTCACAAGTTTGCACCCATAGGTACAGGGGAGCTGGTCAGAGGGGAGTGCTGCCCATGGCAGTAGCTACCTGCACATTAGCTGTGCATACACCAAAACCACAGTCCTCCCAGTTTTAAGAGTGGAGGTGATTAGCCTTGCTGCCTGTAGCATTTGTCAGAGAATAAAAAAGGAAAACTATTCCATTGCTCACAGTTCTGTCCATCTTCCAGCATGTTCTCTTTTCAGTTGGAGAAACACTGGCCTCTCTCACCAAATTATCCAACACTTGAGCCAACATTTGATCCAACACAGTTAATACATAAATCCCAGTGTGACTGGCAGCTACAGATGGGTGAACCAAGAAATTGCTTGACATATTTGCTTACACTGCATATGAAACTGCTTATCTTGTACAGGAAGGATAACTCTAAATTATCAGTAATCCACTGGATCTTGGTGCTAGTTGAAACAAATTTGAAAACATTTGCCAAAACTCCTAGATATCCATGTGTATAAATATATAGATTTATACATACACATACACACTGTGTCACTGAAGGTGTCACCTGCACAGTGCCTATTTCTTTCACAAGCCTGGACTCACATTAATTCACTCATGTGTGAACAGCTTGAACACTCTCATCCCTGAGGGCAGCCATAAGCTGGTAGAGGGTTATTTCTCAAATGTGCCTATCAAGGTCACATTTGCTATCCTGCCCTCTTACTTCCCTCCCTTTTTTTGACCACAGAATTTCTCCTTCTCTCTCCCTTTCCAGGTGCCTTGCTCAAAGACTTGGACCAGTGCTGTTCTGTGCTGTAGGCGAACACTTTGGACTTGATTCTCATTTACACTACAACAGGTTTTACAGCACTATGGCAGTGGAAAGAAACCACGAGATGAATATAGATCACTCCAATTTAAAGCTCCTTTATGTTATAAGGGAACACCATGAAAATGGAAATTGGGTCCCCTATTTTTAAAGCATGTTGGCAGATGCCTATAAAGCAAGGAGAGATACTTTCATTGCCTGGGCAATGGGAAATTACATCCTACTCTGCATTCCTCTTAGTTGTGCTGTGGGCCAAGTAAAGAGCAGAGTGCCACAGAAAGACTTCTGAGTGACAAATTGCAGGGCATCCTGTCAGAGGATGGGATCCATGTGTAGAAGGATGTTAGTGGGCTCACTCCCAATGGGAAAGGCAGGTGCAGTAGTCATGATTTACATCCAGTGTCCACTCTCTGTTCCATGTGGGCAAGGCCAAGCCAGGGAAAATGCCGATTCACTGCTACAGCTGATCACATCTTGGCTTTTTGGATCGCCCCCATCACCACTTCCCATCTCTGCTGACTAACATGGAGTGCCAGTGGCCACGGCTGCCCAGAAGTGAGGCATCTCCACTGAGCAGTTCCCTCACTGGCAGCAGTCCCCAAGGACCAGGGCACTAATGCTCTGTGGTGTGGTGGTGAGGATGGTGGAGTTGGCTGTGCTCTGCGGGACATACCCCCTCCACTTTGCCTTGCTGTCCTTACTCTCCCTCTGAAACAGGACTTCTGCTGTTCCTGCTTGCTCAGTAACCTTTCCTGTCCTCTGGATTTAATCAACCCAAGCACTGGAATGAATCTGGGAAATCTGTGGGGCAGTTGGGGCATCATGACTGCTGTGCTGTTCCCTGCAGTAACTTGAATGTTACCCATGAGTACTGCTTCCCTCTTGGGCGAATGGAGCTTTATTTTATTCTGGTAGTGGAAAATCTGGACTTGGAGGCTGATGTCCTGTAGATCCCTAGTGGAAGGTTTAGGGCAAACTGCAGGAGGAAGGACTGCATTCATCTCCATCTAGCACTGCTCCCAGCAGCTGCTGTGGGTCTGCGTATCTGGGGCTGACTGAGGGACTGGGGGGCAATTCATATGGTCCATAAACAGAGGGAGCTGGCAGAAAATGTGACAGGTGGACAGAAATGCAGGGGGTGGAAGACTGCTAACCCAAACAAAGCCAATAATCTGTTTCTTAAAGATGGGTGCCATCGTGGGCGAGGAGCAAGGAGAGGTAATTTAAACTATTCACTGACATTGCTGTGTCTTCACTTAAGGGAAGGAAAAATGAGCTTTCCAGTGCAGAGAACTCTGTGAAACCCCTCCAGTATGCAGAAAGGTGGTGAAGCAAGGCAAAAAACAGCTGGAAATGTGAGAGGAGATCAGCTATGAGGTAATGCCATGATATTGTTAGATGGCTTCCTTTTACCTGCAATATTATATTCTGCCCTGGAGATCTGTCCACAAAAGGTGTAGGAGAAGTAAAAGGAACTGGCAGTCAGGCAGAAAAAGGGTGGAAAATACTGGACTTTTTAATCAAACACAGGGGATAAATAACAAAGCCATGGTAGACCAGAGTAAAACAATAGATGGGTTAGACAAGGTATACTGGAGGCTCCTAATTACTTTCTTTCTCAGAGATGATCCATTATATTGAAAAGCTGCTCATAAAAAGCTAGGAAATTATTTTTGTGTAATACATAGCTCCAGGTCTGTAGGAACTCCTTGCTGTCAAAAATTAATGTGTCCAAAAACCAGAATGGTAGAAAAATAATAAAAATATGCATGAATATGGATTATGGAAATACCTTTAATTCTCTGGATTTGCTGCTTCCCAGATGGATGTGGGACTCTGTACACACTGGCTGTGCAAGCAGAAGGTGTCTCCCAGTCATGCTGATCTGTAGCCATAGGTCCAATCACTTTGGCAACTCCAAGTTCATCCCTCTACCATTAATGAGTTAGTTAATCATCACCTAGGACATAACTGTCCTAGGCAGCACAAAGCAGGATTTGGCCTGGGTAATGTAATATTTATTCTGCAGGCTTTCAGCTAGTGCAGCCCTTGTGGGGGCTACTGTAGGGGAATGTGGTGCCCTTTCTCTTACGCTGAGGCTGTCAAGAATCCACTCAAGCGATGTAGCCAAGTTTATTGGAAAATCATTGGAGGAAATCAGCTTGCAGGTCATCTTTAAAAGCAGATGAGCCTCATGCCCCTTCTCCCTCTTCTGCTGTTGGAAATGGGAACTGGCAATGCCGGAGGCTGGGGCAAGGGTCCATTTCCCAGTCCAGCTGCTGACTCACAGGCAAGTCTGTCCTCCTGCCTCCTCCCAGGCTCCTTGTCTGTGGAGCAGAGATATTTACTTAGCAATGAGCACAGTTCCCCAGGCGAAAAAAGCCATCGAGCTTCTGTGGTGCTCATGTCCCCAGTTCTGGGAGAGCAGGCAGGTGACAGCTGGCCGGTAAACTTGCAGAGACTCTTTGAAGTGGCCCAGCCCAGCAGCCTCACTGGCTGCAGGCTGGAGTCCTCACAGCCCTCGGCTGAAGATAAAGGGAGCCAAATTACTGTAACAGCCAGGACCAGTGTCAAGTGCAGTGCCTCAAAAACCTCTGCAGCTTGTTCTGGGAGTAGCTGTGTGGGCAGAGCTGCCAGGGCCCCTGCAAAGCCATGGGTGGTGCAGCAGTTAGAGCTGGGGTTTGTGCACATCCATGGCCAGGGTCTGACTTTCCAGCCCTGAGCTAGGTAGGGATCGCCCTGGCCAAAGGCAGTGCCTGTGGCTCTCCCCTGCTCCTGCAGCAGCCTGGCAACTTTGATCAGAGCTGCTCCTGATGTCCCTGCATCAGCAGGGAGGGGGTGAGTGGGGCTGTTGGGGTGCTGCTCTCGTCTTGCCTTGAAGGATCAAGGCAAGCAGCCAGGAGGATTATGCTGTGCTGTGCCTGACCTGACCAGGGTTACTGTGGAGCGTGGGCAGCTGTTATTCCATCACCTAGGCAGTTCCAGCTTGGTGGCTCATTAGCAGGTAGGATAGATTAGTAACTGTCAAAGAACTGGAGAGCTACCTTGTTGGGTGAATGGATGAAAACATTTTAACTCCCACAAAAGAGGGAGAGGTGGTGATTAGCTGTGAGATGACAATATGAAATGTCAGAGGCACAGACAGTAAGCACAACTGTTCATTATTATATTAACAGCTTTAATTTTCTGCCTTTAAACACCAGTTTCCTGTCAGTGCAATTAGATTGTGTCTGTGTGTTTAATTTAAATCAATATACTCCTGCATTTGGAGTTTTCCTCACATATCCTCTGTGAGGCAAGAAGCAGGCTAGCCAGCAGGAGCATCTTTTCTTATGTCCTTGAGGTGAAAGCCAGTTTGTGAAGAGGATATTTAGGTGATGCATGTCTCCATGGCAGGTGAGTGTAACCTGCAGTGATTTATGAAATTTCCATAGATTGGAGTGGGAAGAGATGACGGCATAGGAACACCTTGAAGAGGCAGGCGGTACAAACAGCACATAGTAATATTTTTAGGGAATTATCTTGCAGACCACAGAAAATAATAGGAGGAACAGGGGGAGGGGAACAGACTCTCATGCCAGAAATTGTTGAAGGCCTGATTCTGATTGTGGTTACACCACCCTAAGTCTGAAGTTCCTCAGATTATGATAATGCTGCCTTGATGCCTGTAAAAGCAAGATCAGTATTGGGCTTGATGCTAAGTGCCAGAAAACAGTGCATTTGGGAATGGGGTTTCCCTGATTTCTCCTGCTTGAAAAAGTAGCAATATTTTTACCTGCTAAGGCAGGAGGAAGGGAAGCCCAAGAGAGCACAGAGCTTCCTGCTGATTTCAACCTTGATTTTCTCAGTGTCAAGGAATTGTCAGTGTCGGTTGGATCTGGTGCCACATTCCTGTCCCTTTCTGCAGACACAAGAGTGCCCTTTGTGCTCACCAGGACAGGATGATATGCATTTTTCACTGACATTTGTGCCTTGGTGAGTGCATATGACTGCCACTAAAACAGAGACTCGTGTGCACTTTCCCCCTCTCTCAGCTTTGGCCCAGGATTTCTGTATGTAATTGCTCTGTATATTGCATAGGGTTTTTTTCTCCTGCATGGGCTAATGCAGTATGACTCAAGGAGCTTTTTTTGATTAGCTAGTCATGTTCTTTTGCTTTATTGCTCTTACAGCACTGATCTCTGCAAAATCTTCTGTCATTCCACTGATATTACTGGATCATCAAGTTTTCTCTGTCAGCTCAAATGTTTTACTTTGGTTTCTCATCTACTTTAGTCTGGCCTCAAGAAGCTTTGTTGCTCCATCCTCATCTCCTGGACAGAGAGGAAGCTTACTGCTGTGGGGAAGCTCCAGTGACCTCCAAGCTCTCTGTGTCCAACCCAGCCTGCTGTCCCCATCCTGGAGACAGAGATGTACCTCAGAAGATGAGTTGCATTCCCCTCCTTCCTGGAAGAAGCTTCCAGGCATAAGAGATGTCCTTTCAGTCATGCATGTCCAAGAAGTCCCTCATGGGAAAAACTGGACAAGGGATCCCAGACCTGAAGGGGTGAGAGCAGGTGATCCACTAACCTTGACAGGAAACATGAGCAGCCCTGCAGCAGCACCATTCCCAGCACACACCACATACTGAGGGGATGCCAGAAAGGCTTTGGCTGCCATGGAGATGTCGAAAAATGGCAATGCTGGGTCCGGCACCCACCCAGCAACTCCAGGCAAATGTGGCAAGGAGTTGAGCAGGAGCCCCAGCACTTTAGCCTTGGTACCAAAACCTGGCTGTTGGGCTTAAGATGGAAGCCTGGGGTCCCTGGAAATGCATCACGCATTACAGAACACAGAACCTGTCATTTTAGATTAAACAAATGGTTCATCTGTCTCAGAGCTAGACTGCCTGGCAGTGGTCAGTAGCACAAATTCAGCCTGCAGAAATGGCCAAAACAAAGCTGTGGGCCAGGATCCAGAGCTGGGCAGGGATCTGATTTTCAGTTTCTGAGTATTTGGTTGATATTCTGATGTCACATATATAATCTAAAAAGCTCTTCCTTATTCCTATTTCTAGGATATACCATTCCTCCTTCTCCATTTTGCTGAGACATGAGCAATTATAAGAAAATGATGACACCTGATGGCTGCATCAGAAGAAAGAGCCAAGTGGCTGATAACCCTTTGTGCCTAGAGAGTGGTATTTGGTCCCAGCTTTTACCCGACACGTGGCAGAACTGACTTTCCTTGCTATCCAGTTTAGGGAAATTTAGAGACTGGGTTTAATCTCTGCCCTCTTCTTCCTATAACACACAAGAGTGTAGGTAAAACACTTCTCTGGATGTCTAGGCATCCCTCTGCCCTACCCTGAACCTCTGGCTGGACAGTTATTCTTACAAGGAGCTGCTCTCAGCATTTCTTCAATGGTGGGCTCCTTCATTCCCTTTCATAGTTAACAAAGTACTTGAGCCTGCTCCTGTTAAATTCCCATCCAGAGCATAACCCTTTCCACTTTCCAGGATGGAGCATAAACTTTACAAATTAAATCTCCAATGGGTAAAGAAGGAACAATCACTTTCTTAATTTTTTTTTTAAAGGCACTTTAGGGCTTTTATCAGCAAAGCATTGTGTCCATTAAGAAACAAATTAAGTAATTCTGCAGGCAAGCTAAGTACTGTTCCTATGCCAGAATTAATACTGCCTCTTTCCACCAGGAATGTTTAAGGGTCCCTCCCCCATGCCCTGGGATTATAGCTGCTTTTAGTTCATAGATGGAGGATTAATCAGTGGAGCTCTTTTGCAGAGCTCCTGAAATAGATATCACAAATCAGGGAAACTTGGAAGGAGTCTGGGAAGTGACAAATGTGAAATTATGTTGCACTTTGTTTGGCGTCCGTGCAGGGAAGGTGACTGCGGTGACTTAGAGGTGCTTACCCAATGAAGGAATGCCTTTGGTTGCTTTGGAAGGAGACCTGGAGTTTGGGAGATGGAAAAGCAGGGTTGGGAGGGTGGAGGCATGGCGGCAAACTTCAGTATCCAAACAAGGAGTTGTGAGGCTTGACAGAACCATGTGTAGGAGAAGATAGTGAGGGGCAGTAATTGAACCCAACATGTTGTTCTCTGCCATCAGGAGTGGAGATCTGGATTCATGCTGGTGTGACTTCAGAAGCTGTAAGTTCCCCATTCTTTTGGGACTTTCTTGACAGGGTATCCTAAATCAGACTCTTCTGGATTCCTTTTCCTCAAACCTACAGATGCTGACTCTCAGTTTGTCCCACTAAGCGGAAGACCAGAGTGTGAGGTGGTCAGCATTGTTAGTATCACCTGTCTATGCCTGAACACATTTTAATTTGTCAGAAGAGTTTCAGTATTTCATCCCCAGTTCATCCTGTTGTGATGTTGCAGCTGTTTGCATGTGATACAGGTGTGCAGAGAAGGAAAAAATTATTGCAGTTAATTTTCATGTAAACACTACCATTATAAGTCCCTTTATACCAGTTAAAGTGTGACTGTGGAGGAGGAGGGAATACTACTTTAATTACATTGGCTTTGAAGCTATTATCACTAAGTCAGAATGAAAAATTAGGCACAGACTATTCCTAAGGGTCTAAATGAAGCAATTCCTATTGAAGAGAAATTGCAATAGAGAAAATCATCGACAGAATGGTGTAAAAGTTTCTCTAAGCTTCATAGTCAGTACATTTTGCCCAACTAAAACTGCTGTATGTGGCTCTGTTGTGGAGCTGAATGCTGATAGCTTAGCTGAAGGGAACACAACTTGGCAGAGCCTATCTTGGACCTTTATTTTGATTCCCCTGGGGTAGTACTTAGAGAAGGATGAGATGAAAGCCTGACCCCTAATAGAAAAGATGCACTACACAAAAATGCCTGAGGTTGCTAATTGGAACCCATAATACTGTCAAGAAAGTCAAACAACTGCTCTTGATCTTTACCTGACCCTTTGTTGGGCCCCAGCATTTGTCCTATTAGAGCATCAGAGGAATTTTGCATTACCCCACAAACTTTGTAGAATCATGGTATGATTCTGGTTGGAAGAGACCTGAAAGATGACCTTGTTCCAACACCCACTGTCATGGGCAGGGACACCTCCCACAGGACCAGGTTGCTCAAAGCCTCATCCAACCTGGCTTTGAACACTGCCAGGTATGAAACATCCACAACTTGTTCCAATGCCTCACCAACTTACAAATTTTTCTCAGAAAATCCAATAATAAATTTTTTCCAAAGTTATTCTCAGTCCTCAGGGTTTTTTCAGTGCAAAGAAGAAAAAAAAAAATTGGTGGGTATTGCTCTCAGTTTCTAACAGTCTAAATTTACATCAATAGGTGCATTAATATAACCCCTTGTCTGAGGCAAGAAGGAATGTTTGAAACATCTCCCTTCCCTCAGAGGTGGTTTAGGCACAGAACCAAAACACCTCAATGTGTGTGCTGATGGCCAGGCACAATTGCACCCTGGCTCTAAGTGCAGGTGCTGCACCTAACCTTGACTGCCAAGGAACTGGAGGTATTGTGATATGCTCTGTCAACTGCATGACACACATGTGTCCATGCTGGGTCAAGATGGGAGGCTGCAGAAGGCCCTATCTACTCCCTTTCCCTGCAAATGACAGTGGAACCTACCTAGCAGTATCCAGGTTTGCACGAGGGAAGATGGCCTGCCTCTTTCTTCTCCCCAGAACCTCCCCTTTGAAGAGCATATGAGAGATAGGGGCACATGTGACCCCCTATACAGACTCTCTAGCACAAAACTTATGGCACAAATGCAAAAGTTTTATTATTTTCCATGGGCTGTCCCTCTTTAAGGCAGCTGAGAGGTTTTTTTAAACTGCGCACATTCAGGCCAGTAACTTCAGCACATCACTTCAGGGAGACCTGAGTGCACCATGCCCTAGAGCTGCCTTGCTTTTGACCATGTTTTCCTTGCTGTGAGGGATGCTCTTCTGCAAGAGGAACTTCAAAAAACACTTTCCCCTGTCTCTGAAGCAGTCAAATATAGGAACAGGAGGGGAGAGCTTTCTTTCTAGCCTATATGTGAAGATATTAAGCAGAAGGCTGGTCCCCTGCTGCCAGACCCACATGACTGTTCTCTTAGACTTTTTTCAGTCTGTAAGACAGCTGCCATCTAACTCAGACCCCAAATATTTATCTTACTTCTGAGGCGTCATCCTCAAAACAATCTGTCATACTGACATGAGCTCTAGGGAAAACAGCCCCACACTGACATCAGACACCAAACTCTCCCACCCCAGCAAGCCAGCACCAGCATTTGACCTTTGAAGATTTGTTGCTTTTCTTCTTTGCAGCTGGGGACTTGGATAAAGGTGGGAGAAGTGAAAGGAGGACAAAGGAGTGGTGCTAGAGCTCAGCTCAGCTGGCTGCTCTGTGGAGCTGCTTTTATTTAGGAGCCCTGAAGTACAGTTTTCACTACTTTCTGCCCTCTCTGGTGTGGGAATGTCCACCTGCCTTTTTAAATAGCTGAAGGAACAGTAAATATTTTTATTTTTGTGCTGTCAGAGAATAGGAAAAAACCTAGATTGTTGTTCACTTTTTAAGAGGGTCTTGGGGAACGGCCCATGTGGAAGTCAAACATAGAAAACGTGAATTTCCATATGGGAAACTGAGCTCAAACATCAGATTGTACAGAAAAGATGTGGCTTCTATGGTATGGAAGAGAGGTAGAGGGGCAAAGGAGGTGAAGGGTGTCTCACACAGATCACTAAGATCCCCACTATCTCCAGCTGAGCACCTGACACTGTGTGCAGAGAAGGAAATGACCACACAGAGAGGAGAAAAGAGCACCTCTCAAACACACAGCTGATTTGAGAGCATGGGCAGTGTCCACCCCAACAGCTGGCACTGCCAGAGGTGAATAGCCACAGAACATATTGCCTTCGTACAGCAGTGACACCAACCTGGGCACTTCCCAGCTCTTTCCAGAATTCTTCCCAAACTTCATCACAGAACTACAGCCTCTAAACCAGCCTGACCATTTTGAGTTTTGGATTTCGGGTGAAGGCTTAGGAATGCTTCCTATTTCTGACTCTGCTTCCTGATAAGTTTATGTTTCCTCTTCTTCTTCCTCCATTCCTTCCCCATGTCTCCCTTCGCAGTGTTGGGTGGGGAGCTGCTGTGGGTGGAGAGCTTCTGAAGTCTCCTTGGTGTTGCTATTCCTGCCTACTGGAGGAAAGAGGAGAATCCCAAGAGAGAATTATTTCTGAGGCCACAAGAAACAGCATGTCCTCATTAGCTCTCCACACGCAGCAATGATGCATAGCTGGGAGCACAAGACATGTTTATTACCCACTATATGCACCAGCTGGGAGATTTGTTCATGCCAAAACAAAAAGTGGGGTCAGGCCCGAGAGAATGGGAGCTGTGATCCATGGATGCATGCCCAGCTTCTGGGATTAAAGGTGCCTTGTCTTCAGCAACTCTGAGCAAAGATTTCAAAGGCAGAGATAGGTGAGGCACTAAAACATCCACCCTCCACAGCAACTGGCTTCAGTTTGGCTGACCCTGCAGGGAGTTTAAGGAGTCTGCTATCCAAATGTGCCAGAACAAAGGACCTGGGTTGGCTTTACCCTTGATTGGAGTGGACTGGTTGTTGTAAAAAGACTATTTTAATTTTTATAATGCTATGAATGTAGATGATGAAATACTATTTCAAAATGTGGTTGAAATTTCAGAGTTTGAAGCAAAGGTTTCCAGGAACAGGCCCTTGTTGTACAAATACTGATCCTCATGATCTGAAGTGAGTATGGCACAGACTATGCTAGAAAGCTTCCCAGGAGGAAAGGTTTTGCTTTGTAAGGAACACTCGTGATTTTTAAAGGAGTATTTGTTTGAAGACCAGCTGTACTGCGAATTAAAACTGGAAAGAAGCATCATAGCAGCTGCAGTCCTGTGAAAGCAGTGCAGGCAAATACAGTGTTAAGCAAGGCTTTTAGACCCCAGTTCTGGCTTGGTGCTTCAGTGGTGATCTCCTGGAAGTTTGAGAATCCCAGGCACTAAGCAACCCCCACAGTCTTACAAAGCCTTAGAGAGATAAAGGGATCTCATCAGCTCGTTTTGCTGCTGGTTTTTTCACATTCCAAGAGCACCAAAGACTATGTTAAATAGTACAATCCCTTGGTACTAAAACTTACTGTATCTCACTAATAGTGTTTTACCATAATGAAAATTGGTCATTTGTTCCTCTTGATTTTCTTTTGCTTTGCAGTCTTGCTCTAGTTTATGATGTTTCTTTGCCTCTGGCTACTTAATTTATGCAATTCTGTCTTAAGAAAGACTTTGTCAAAAGTTCTGTAGGAATCTAGTAACCTGTAGCAATCAATTCTCCATTGCCATTTTATCCAAAGTCCAGTCGAACAATGAACCATGATTTTCCCGTGTCGAAAATTTGCTTGTTAGACCTTAATGTATCTCAATCAGTGGTACTGTAATTATGTTTTAAATTTTCATTACAAAACTTGTTTATCAGAGTAATATGTATTGATTTGCATGGGATGAATAACCTTAGTGTTTCTGAAAATGGTAGACTTGGTGTTTGCTTTCAGCTAAATAATTTTATTTAGAGATTATGTATTTTCCTCCAAAATTTCTTTCTTAGGTGCCTTCAGAATTTTTTAACCTGTGCCATCAGAGAGTGGTAATTTACAGCTCTTAATGTAGTGCATTTATTCTAACATTTTTCCTTTTGACACATCAGCTCCTGACAGTGCTTCATCTTTACGTGAAGGTTGTTAGACTCACATATAATTAAGCTTGTCCAGCACTTTCCATCATAAGATCTTACTTTTCAATATGTAAGACCGTTTCTGGGCAGAGATTTTTTTCATGGTTACTCAGTCTTCCTTTTGGGGATACATATATTTGTTACATGCAAAATGATGTAACAGTTTTCAGGAATGAAGCCAGAAAAAAATAATTACGCCTTTGCGCACATTAAAAAACAAAGGTGACCTTTTTCTTTAAATGTTCGGTGTCCAGCAGGCTGTGGAAATAAGACCTGAAATTGAGCACTTGGGTAGCTTCTGAGTCAGGAACGCACCCTTTGTCTCGCTATAAACCTGCTCCAAATGTGGTCCCCAAAAACTGTGATTTGCACATGCCTACTGGGAATTACTTGGAGAATAGAAGCATCATTCCCCCAAGAGTCCGTCTGTCCTGGGCCTGTTTGATGCCTCAGGTGCTGCACAATTTGCTGTTCAAGGTCTGTAGCTATGTGGAGCCAGCTTTTAGTGGCTGCTGGGGCAGCAGATTTTCACAGGAGCCTGTGAGGTTTAGAACTTCACCTGGGAGCTGGTAAGAGCAAGAGGGAGAGAGGGAAACCAGGCTGGGATTTGGAGAAGGATGAAAGACTGAGACACCATGAGCAAAGGGTCTGGGCCTGGAAAATCATCTGGAAGTGGCATCAGGGAGTCAGGCTGGGACTAAAGTTACAGAGGCTGAGACTGTGTCTAGGTGTGATGTCCCCTCCTGGCCACCAGTGTGGCATTCGACTTGCACAGCTTTGCAGGCTCTATTTCTGTTTACAGCCAGAGGCACTCCTAGGGAACATTTCCACTGACCTATATTAAGTGCCTGCTTAGGATGAATGATGCCCTAGGACCACTGTGTTTTCTCTGCCTTGACACAAAAGGCTCATTAGATGGTGAGCTCAGGCAGACACCTCTGTGTCTGATCAGATGGGGCCAGGGCTCACAGCCTGCGGGAGGGTCATCAGCTGCTGAGCCCTTCGGGGGATTTAAACTTTCCCTGACTGATGAGAACTGGGCATCTGCCTGTATTGCAGAGCCCTGGTCCTGGGCTGGCATGAAAACCCTCTGCAGGCTCCTCTCCATGTCACAGTCCAACCCCTGCAGCCCCTGGGTGCCATGCTGACTCCTTGGTCCTTCCCTTGGGGTTGATGGGGACAGGATGGGTAAGGGTCATATAGGAGTCCTCAGTGACCAAGGCTGATAATGGTGGGAGCCTATGGAGACAGCAGCAACTCTTGGAAAGGAGTTGAAGAGGATGGAGGGGAGCACAGACAAATGTGACAGGATGTCTTGGAGGCACTGATGGGAAAGGGCAGCAAGACTTACTGTTGCACCTGGGGAGGGGCTCTGGACTGGAACACCAGCAAGGGAGGGGATTATGGCTGGGACCACTGGGACCGGGAAAGCAGAAAGGGGCACAGGAGATGAGGAACCCAACCGTGAAGGCAGCAGGGCAAACACCAAGGAGAAAGGAAATACTGAAATGCTATTTATTAAGTTTGTGCTGCCTACCTTGTGCAGTGAACGAAACAGGGCCCTGCGGGGAAAACACTGTGTAGCCACGTAGTTAATGCATAAGGGAGCAAACTAATGGTTGCCTGAAGATCCCTGCCTTTTCCTAATTTTTCAGTGTTTGACTTTGTACTGTCATTTTAATAAGTTTTGTTATGTGTCAGATGTACATACTCTGCTATAATGTTTCTGGAATGAGTGATGTGCATCCTCATTTTCACCCTGTTGCATCTCACAATGTTTCTCTGTTTAATGCTTGGTCCAAAAAGCAACTTACCCCTCCAGCCTTTTCCTGCTTTTCTACTAGCAGGTATGAGCTTGAAGGAAAATACAGACCTTCAATGCTGCTGCCTAAAGGCAGGAAGATTGCCCACTGAATTTCACTGTCATTTAATGCCTTATCCTGGATGCAAATGCTCACGTGGTTTACAGAGCACACACTAGAGCAATAAAAAACAGGCAAGGAAATCAAAGACTTATTTCTGTTCTGTTTTTGTATTACCAGTTGTGTTTAATGCAGTGCACTTAAAGTGCCTCTAGAATACATTAGAGTGGTTCTGATAGTAAATCTAACTGCCAAACTATTGCCTGCCTCACTGGGATTCCTTCACATCTTCAAATCCATATACTCCATGTCTCACTTCACCACTAATGGGAGAAGGGTGACATGTGCTGCCAGCCTAGCAAGAGCAAAGCTTGAGGAGTTTGAATTGTTCCTGGGTTGTTCAATATCACCCAGGAGACAAGGCTCATGCCTGTACAACAAACATCACCAGGTTAACGCAGAAGGACTGACACTGACCTATTATTTTCTTCCTTGGCAGATCTTTCTGAATCACACGGCACAGAGGGTCATCTGGTGATTTGAGAATTAGCTGCCGTGATACCAAGCATGGCTGACCAGAAATGGAGATAAGAGACTGTGGATTCTGTTCTTCCCTTCATGCACACAGAAAGCCTGTGATAAATGTTTTAGATTCAGTAACTGTGGCCCATTTTGAGGGAAGCTCCAAGGCTAGGGCTTAACCCTCAGTCCAGCTTTTGCTTGCCCCATAAATACCGCAGATAAAAATATCGCACAACAATTCATTAAAAACTTCCCATGAAAGAAGCGTTCTCAAAAACAAGGAGAAATCAGCTTTTGGAACTTGCAACACTAATGTTACTCTGTTAGCACACAGAATTCAGAGTAAACCTGACTAGAAACTGAAGTGAAAGCCAGATGTCTGTTTCCATTGTCCATCAGAGAGAAATGCCAAGGAACAAGGAAACGGCAGAATGTGAAAAGCAAATTGGATTTTAAAAAGCCTTGCAAGGATTAGCTTTAGAGGGATCCTCTATAAATCTGAGTATGCAATGTTTAGCATGCCAGCTTCCATTCAGGTTAATTAGACTGGAGTCCTGTGCCACAAGCTGTGCAAATTACCTAAAACCACAACAAATGAGTGGTACCCACATGTCATAGGAGAAAAAATACAAATGTAGGTGCCATGGGGCTGGTAGGGTTTGCACCTTCACTGCATCCAGTGGTCACTTGATTGTGGAGGAAATGTTTCTTACATGCACAGCACTTCTAGGAGTCCCAGAGACCAACTTTTCAGGCTGTACTGGTCACTTTTTGTCTGTATTATTAACAGATGCATTAGGAATTGCAAAAAAGAACTGTTCTGCCTGGGTAAAACATTTCTGTGAGAGGCAGGGAGGGCTTGTCTACGGCAATGCAGAAAGGAGGGTGTAATGCAATGCCTCTCTGAGTGCCAGAGAGAGCTAAGCAGGGGCAGGACTGGATACCAGGTCTTGAGGACTCTGCCAGACTGTCCAGAGATCTGAGGTGGCAGGCTGGGTCTACCATAGGAGAGGGGAAATGTCACATAACCCAAGGATCTTCAGAAGCAGTTGTATTTTGGCTAGCAATGAGGAAATTAATAACATCTAAAGAAGATACTGCCTTCTTACAGTAAATAGAGTTCTAATCATCATGGAAGTAAGATGGACAAAAAGACTGGATAGCTTGAGGAAATGGCCTGAACTGAGTCAAGCTCAGCAATGATTAAAAGCTGCTACTACTTACAGCAGTTCAGGGGATATTTGAGATCAGCCGATAGATGTCACACAACAGGCATTCACATCTTTGCAGCACCACCTAATTGGCTCCCATGTTGGCAGTCTCAGCAGTGATGCTGTAGTATAAAGGGGTTGTGGAGAGTAAATCCACTTCTCTGGGTGGGGAACAACCTGGGGTGCTCTGGCAAAGCAGGGGATGGAGGCATAGGTAAGCTTGTCATGCCAGTGGCTTTATTTTTATTGCTTTGAGGAGAAATAAAAGCTCTCAGCAATTCCAGCCATCCACCTAGTACTGCTTGGAGAACTGAGACCTTTCCAATAAAGCAAGCCAACAGCAAGGCAAGAATTTGTAGCCCTGCTCCTCTAATTGCAAGGCTCTTCCCCAGCCCCATTAATTTCCTGTGAAACTGAGAAGTTTAGTCAGCATTAAATCTGGGAATGTTGCCTTCCACCGGGGCTCTCTGTTACACAGCAGACAGGCTTACATTTTTGCTGTGACAAATATTTTATTGACATTGATACAATATATACATTGCAAAAGAACATCCAGGATAAAGTATTTCTCTATTTCAGTGGGGAGACACGTCTCGTATACAGATGGCTGGAGTAAATCTAGCATCACAATTAAAATCTGTTTAGAGCTTGTAACAAAGTGACTGATGGATTGGTCTCAGTGCTCCATCAGTGCCCCTCCCCATGCCTCTCTGTAGAACAACATTGATGGCAGGTCATAAATAGCCATTTGTACAAAGTGCAGGAACTCTTTAAGTATCATTTTATAGCTAATATATATATTCCAAGTGGCTGGCAAAATGCAAAGTGCTTCGGCTCTTTAAGTAGCAAAGGCAACAGACCATGGGTGGACAACAGTACCTTTCTATTTGTACCAAGGGATGCCTATTTGAACCTTATATTTGTACCCAATATAGGAATGGAGATGTTGTTAATATTCTGGTACACTCTTTAATTGCTGCGTGCACAAAATTCAGATAATTTTCTAAAGAGAGAGAGGCATTAAACAGGGTTTTCCTGGGCACATTGATGCCTGTGTAATTATATGATTTTTAAATGACCTCAACACTTCAGATTAGTGCAGATTTTCACTTTGCTTTTTGTCTTATATTCTTGCATAATTTTAGTGGACCCCACTAAACAACCACTTTTTTCTTCTACACAAGTTTTTTGTCTCAAAGCTGGAGGAAAATCAGGCTCTATTGGAAGGTTCTACCAATTATGAATTCTTTCAGTGGTGCTTAACACTGTAATGGAAGGGGCCAGTTGATCATCAAACAATGTTAAAACTAGAAGCTGTATAAAAATGTAAAATACTAAGGTAAAAGTTTTCTGCAGTAACAGTACATGTCATGGACAGGGGGTAGCAGAGGCATGGAGCAGAATCCATACCCTTGCAGTGATGCATCCCCTTGTCTCAGCAAGCAGAAGAGCATCTTGAGCAGCCTTGAGCAGGGAGAGGCAGCCTGGGCACTCCCTTGCTGCGGCAGGACTGCTGTGTGTCTTCACAGGTGCCCCTCTAAATTAACCTGTTCCTAAAAGCAATCTTAGCCAAGAAGGCATCTTGGCAGGGCCTTCATAGCACAGCAACTTCAAGCATGGGCTATGGGCTGAGCTGCAGGTGGGTGTTAGTAGTGTGTATGTCTCCCCTGGTGGGACACAAGCCAGGTTCCTGAGCTGCACATCTTCTGTCCTACTGTACAGACACCATGGAGAGCGCCCTCAGCTGCCAGAGAGAAGCCTGCAACAGAGGAGGTCAGGCACTGTGGAAAACTTCTCAGAGTTTGCTATGCAGAAGCAATGCTCACACTGCTAGGAAATGCCCTTGCACCCACCTGAGATGTAAAGCCAAGAGTAAACTTCTGGTGATCAGAGCCTGAACAACAAGGTAAGGAGCTTTCCAAGGAAGAGGGCTGTGAATACCAGCAGATCTCGTTTCTAGCATGATAGAGGGAAGGAGAGTTTCAGAACGAGGTTGTGGTTTGGATCTCGTGGTTTTGGTGAGGCAATGATTCCTGTAAGATGCCACTAACTCCTCCATGCTTCCACATGGAAACTCATAGGTTCAGCTCACAAGCTCAGTGCTACCAGGCCCACTATCCCTGCATTTCCTCCAAAAGCTGACTGTGACCTCAACAGCTTCCCCATTGGGTAACTACTGTGGGGTCTGAGGGAGGAGAAAACTCCAGGGAAGTTGTGAAGATTCTAATGTTTTATAAAGTAGTAATGATAGTCTAACCACTTGTAGTTAAGAGACAGAAATTAAAAAATACTAAATCAAAAACATGGGGGGAGGGGGGGGGGGCGCCACATCCTTTTCCTGGAGGAAAAGGAATCCTGCCATTTATTAATTTTCGCTAACAGTGAGTAGTATTTTCTTTGAGGCAGAGAGCAATTTCCCTCCCTGACTTGTTAGGGCCTGACAACAGCAGCAAACCTTAGCTGGGGAATAAACAAGGAATTATTTATTTGTTCTTGGCTAAATTAATTCCTGGCTTGGAATCTCAGTTCAGAAATCAGGCTATTTTCACATGTCCATTGGAGTAAAATGGAGTCAGGCTGAGCCATTCCTGGCAGTACCTCATGCCTGAGAATTAGGAGGGAACCACTATATTTGGAAATAGACAGAATTCTGTTATGGCACTGCAAATACATTCCCTTACAACAGGATGCAGTAGACTCCAAAAGTCAAAAGCCTAGAAAACCTGATGCCAGAAAAACCCATCTGCTTTCCTAGTCTGCCAGTCCAAGGCATAATCATGGTTGATGCTAAAAACATATCTGCAGAAAAACATGGAAACTGAGTTTTGGGTCCTGTCACTTAATAATTTTAGCCAATCTCAACTGCTCACAAACACCCTGAAATCTGTCTTCAACAAATGCATCTCCTTTTAGTTCGAATATTTTTTATTTTTAAAGGATCACCCTTTTTGTTGTTAGAGGAGCAATTCAAACATAGGCGTGGCTGACCTCCTCTTTATACATTTTGTTGCAGAGGAGGCTGTAGGGATGACACCAGTGTGTGCAAATGTCTGCTGGCAAATAACTTTCTTGCATGGAGGAGGAGGATGGGGAGCAGAAGGCTCCAGTGCTCCAGTGATGGCTTTCAATTTCAGGTACTTTTGCACCAAAACCCTGGAATTACAGATTTTCGTTGATGTGAGAATGAAAATCAGATTGCTGTGCTGGTTTTTCATCCTACCAGAGTCAGCTACCTTCTAGTAAAAGGAAGAAGTAGGGAAAAAGGTGGGTCATGAAGGGACCAGTATGAGGAAGGACTTGTTCAAGGACAGGTTGGGAAGCCTTCCAAGCAAAAGTACAGATGTATGGGATGCACACTCACCTGCTTTGGTTGACAGGCAGAAAGCACTTAGATGCTGGTGACTTTTAATGCTGCTCCCAAACCATACAACAAAGAAACTGACCTGAGGACTCCCAGCTGTTGTAGAGAGCTGTCTTATTGGGACCTGATAGCCAAATGGTCTCAAAGACAACTAGAGGTTTTGAAAGTTCACATAAAAACAAGCATCCTAAGCAGCCTCTTGGGTTAATCTTTACTACAAAAATACACATTAAAAATGCTGGCAACTCTCTGGATCTGTGCACTCTGGATGGGTCACTCGTCCATTGCTATCACTGAGGTAGCCAAACCAGTCTTAGAAACAGTGGCAAATTTGGGCCAAAAAGGCTTTGGACAGTATTTGCTACCAGGTATGTTGGTTCATTTTTTTCAGCTGATAGACACTGAAGGGGCCAGGACAAGGCTCACAACGGCACATTGCTGCTGCTGTTCATTTCAGGCTATTAGCATGAACAGAGACAGCCATTTCATGCTGATGCCACAAGATTTTCAGCCATCTGTAACATTTAAGCCTTTCTCAATCCACTATGAAAAATAGCTCAGGAGAGACAGGTAGGGGAACAAATCCTTCGGCTCATCATAACAGCTAGGAGAAGATGATAAGCCTTGGATGGAAGGATTGCAAATGCTCTTCTCTCCTGTAATGCTTCACTTCTACCTACCCAGTGGGGCAGAAATCCAACTGTAAACCCCTCTAACAGCCACAGTTGTTAGTAAAAAGGTAATCTTTCCAGCTTGCCAATTCCCAAGAGCCAGAGCTCCAAGGGATGAAGGACTCTTTATTCTGTCTTCTCAGACAGAGGAGGAAATGACTCTGCCTATTTCCATTTTTATGGATTCTCTACTCATAGTGCTCTTTGTGACAGGGCAATAAACCACTATTACCTGGGATTTCAGATTTGTAAGATAAAAAAAATATTGATTTTCAGTTGCAGAAAACGTTTGTGTTTGGGGGGCAACAATTAACTGCCCACTCTCCATGTCTCCCTGGATGCAGGTAACAGGACAGAATTGCTTCTAACTTGGAGCATATCGTGTTTACTCGTGTCTTGCTACTCACCTGGGAGTACCAAACCCTTGATTTCATCGATCTCAGTCCTTGCTTGGCTAAGCACTTCTAGCTTTCATCCTCTAAGTTTTTGCTGCAGAAGATATAAATCAAGGAATTCAGAGAGCCAACAGAGATGGAAAGCATGACAATGTCAGCTGCTACTGACTATAAGGTGAAAGTTGATGGCCAGGGCATTGTTAAAGCAGAAATGACTCTGGCAAATCCTCTCTGTATGAATACTAATTGAGGTGAATAATTAGCTGGATTAGCTTTCAGACAGCAAAGGCAGGTTATTCTGTGGGAACCTGAGCTGATATGCCTAGTCATGAGTGGAATTTGGGAGATGGGTGTCCAGAAGCCCTGAGGATATCCTCATCAGTGTACAAGAAAGTAATCTGGTGAGTTGACTCTGTCATTAGGGATCCTGAAAAACCAGGGCTTTAAGTCTCTGCTGGCACTAGTACTTTGGATTTTCCTCAGATTGTGCAAGTGTTCTTTCCCTAAGTAAGATTTTGCCCTTGATGAGCTAATGTCAAGGGCCAACACCTTTAGCTTTATGATCACCAGCACTGCAGTGAAAAATTGGCTTCTTCTGGAGGTGCAGATTCACCACCAGAAGGAGGAGGAGGGCCTGGTGCCAGGCAAGCACTGGCTGGCAGCAATGGCTTCTTCCTTTTAGCAAAATATCCCAGAAGGTGTGACGTGAGGAGGTTTTGTCTAGCCTCCAGGGCTGAAATTCTGGCCAGTCTCTCAACACTTGATATTACACATGGTCAGAAAACATCACTGAAAATGTAAGAAATCTTGCTTTTTATTATCCTGCTGTATTTGGTAACAACTGTGCAGTAGCCCTGGACAGAGACATATGGTCTATAGTAGAATATCCATCTACATAGATTTTCTTTTCCATGGTTATTTATCATATTCACCCTTTTTCAGCAGCACAACTATCAGCTATAAGCAACGTAAAGGAGCAGGTAGTAAAGTGCCAAGTGCTATGCTCTTGTCTTGCCAGCATCAGGACTGCTAATGGGACCATCTGGCTCCAGGGCCCTGTTTATTGCACTAGACACAAAGGGACACCTCAGGATGAAGGTTAAAATCACCAGTAATGGACAACTGGGAAACAGCAGGGCCAAGGCAGGCTGGTGGCTTTCCTGCCCCAAGCCCTCCAGGCTCAGGGGTATGATATTACAGAAGATATTAGTGATCTGTTGTCCCCTTCTGCCCTTCAAAGACCTCAACACAGCATCTCTAAAGGTTGATATCAACCACAGTTCTGGTAGTTTATCGTTCAGACACTGCACATTGCCCTTAGAAATCTGAGGCAAAGCATCTCAAAACAAGCCTGGTTTTTCCATCTTGTACTGCTCATCTAGTAGTTCTTCTGTCCAAATTTTAAAAGGTCACATGACTTTTCTGCTTCTTTTCCACCAATGGTTCACTGAGGAGCTTTCTTCCATTCATCCCACATTCTACTGGGCAGCAGACAAACTTCAGGGCTCCCAAAGTCTTAGCTCCATGGCTCATTGGGTTACAGGCAAACATCTCTGTTGCTCTTTTAACTGTCTGTTTCCACAAGGAAATTAACAGCATTTCTGGGAGTCTGCTTTTTATGCATGAAGATAAGGAGAAAAGAAGGAAAGAAAGAGCACGTCAGTCTGTGTGTGACAGAGGAAGGCTAGTGGTACTTTTCAGGGCTATAACACCAAAACCAAAAACATTACATCCATATTTATTTTATTCTCTATTTTTTCCAGAGTTTTTTCCAGGTTTCTTGGGAGGCTGCCTGCAGATATGCCATTATTCTGGTGACCACTGGATTTTGGTGCCATTAACACCTGTTGTTCTTAGAACTCTTCTGCTGTCCTTTCTTGTGTGCCCACACCTAGACTTTCCTACTCATCCTCCAGTCAGACCAGCCTTAGTGCCACAGTTCTCTGCACTGCAACCACTACACAGTTTTCCCTCCAGCACCACTGGGGGCACTTCCTGTCATTCATGTCCTGGGGCAACCTCAGTCAGTGGTACAGCACTTTCTACTGCTTCAGTCTGTGATTTCCAGACTTTCCTGCAGATGCATCCTGGCTACTGACTGTCCTGATTCTCTGCTGTTCAGCCCTGAATCTTTCTAAAGTAGAGATTGTTTATGATGGTTTATGATAAACCACCATGATGGTTTATCTGGGGTCCATTAGCAGTGGTCAAGATGAGGCCTGGCTCTGCCCAGGACCCAGGTATGCAGAGGCAAAAGGCATTAGCCTCCCCTGGCCACCAGTTGACTCTCATTTCAGGCTTGATTAGAGTTGTTACAGTGTCATTAGGTGAACTGTCAGTTTGCTTCCCAGCTTCCTCTTGATCCCCAGCTGCAATTTGCTGTTTATTTGGAAGGACAGAAGGAACCAATAAACAGATTGATATGAGAAGAGGCAAAACCCCAAAACACTATACAGCCTGCCTGAAAATAAAATTGTGGGTAATTAAATTGGACTCTGGGAGAAACACTGGGACTCAAGATGAAAAAAGCAAAACCAACTGAAAAGAAAGGCAGAAGACTGCAGGAAACATTTAGATAAAGGGAAAAGAAACCCTCACAAAAACTGAAACGAACCCTGGAAGCTGGAAAGGAAGGGAGAGTGCAAACTCTTTGATTCTGAAGAGGCTTCTGAAGATAAGGCTTATATTTGCTGTGCTTGTAAGGTCACTTCCCAGCTTTCTTTCTAAGCATCCAGTTTTGTCCATTGATGTTTCTCTGTGGAACATCAGTTGTGAGACCAAGAGGAACATTTGATCATAGTTGTGGTGTTGGCAGTACAAGCATAAGAGACCAGAGTATCTCCAGGAAATTTGGGAGAATTGCTCTGGCTTTCCATCCTTACAAGTAAGAGTAAAATCTTGCAGATGGAGACTTCATACAACAAATGGTTCCATCTGTGAGTCAGATGCTAGGCAGAAGGCAGGTGTGACATACATCTGAACAGTGGCAGACAGCCAGTCTTTAGGGGGAGAGGGTTTATCTGCAAACAAGGGAAGAGAGAAGACCAGAGTTCATTTCAGAGTTCTAAGAAATTTCTGGGAATGGGGATGAGCTGAGGTAAGCCCCAAAACAGAGTTTGAGAAAGAGAAAGAAGAGAAAAAGTCAGCTCAGGAAATCTGGGTGGGAGAGTACTGAGAGAAACTGAGTTTAGAAAACCAACATTTTAATGATATTTTATTTGCCCTTCATCTGCGTCCCAAAAATCTATTGGAAAGCACCTTGTGGTGACATCTCTTGTGCAGTATCACAAGAAGGCACTTCTGTTTCCAAACTGGGCTGAGTCATACGTAGGTCTAGACTTGCACCAAGCTGAAGGATATTTAGCTGACAGTGTTTGATTTTGTCTTCACATGGAGGTAAGGGAGGAAGACATTTACCACTGTACCTCTTGCTCCTTGAATGAAGTCCTGGAGGCTTGGCTGCTAAAAGACCTGTGTCCTTTTTTTTTTGTGTAGAGAAAACCTAGTTGGACAGCACTGGTGGGAGGAAACCACTCTTGACTAGAAACAGGCTTTCCTTCAGGGTAGTAAAGTGATCTGTTTGTTAGCTGGAACTTCTGCTTTCCTCCTCCTGAGAGTCTCCTCTCCTCCATGCAATGCTGGTATGGGAGGAAGCTGTTTTGTCATTTAAAAGAAAGAAACAGATGGAATATGTGGCAGTGTTAAAAAGCTCCAGCTTGTTGCCACGGTAACTGAGGGGGATATATTTTATAATTATTATTTAAAATTCTTCATTGTCTTCATTAAAGGTAACAACGATAGCAGAGAATAAACAAAGTGATGCCCTGCTGTGCAAATCAGTCCCTCAATAAATAAAATTAAAGGAGTGCTTTGCATTGCAAATGCTGATACAGTCACCAGAAGGGTGGAAGGACTGCAGGTTATCTGAGGATGATGAATTATGCATGCTGGCACATTAAGGACACGGCAGGGTCATTTGGTACCTCTACCCTTTAACTTCTGTTGTGTAGGTTTGGACAAGTCTTCTTGAGTACTGGACTAAGACTCAGCCAGCTTGCACCGTGGAACTGTCTGATCAGCTTCAGGACCCCCCAGACATTTAGCATACTGCCCCAGCAAGCAGATACAGTAACTGCAAGGTCCTTGTGAACCCTTAAGCACTGGCACTGTGGGATGGAGGGTGTCTGACATCCTGAACTGATTGTCTAAGAAGTTGTGTCTCACTGAAGGATGAGTGAGTATCTTCCACCCAAGATACATAACAAGCTTCACTAACTTATTGCCTACATTCAGGCAGCACTCTGCCCCACACTGTGGTCTAGTCACAGCCCTGCTGTGAAGTACAGCAGTTGCCTTTCAGTTCTTAGCTACACATCAGTTAAGAGTATGAAGGAAAGAGTTACTCTTGGCTAAGACAATTGGATAAATCAAGGATGGGCTGAAGCTCTTCTGACTTGGTATTTGGTTCAGGCAAAGAAGTAACAAGATAGTAATCAGACTCAACTGTGGTTTTTATGGGACATCTCATGTTAAAAGACAGCATCTCATGTTGCTTTGACCTTACTTGTTGACTCAGAGAGAGCAAGGCATCAACAGATTAAAGAGGTAGTTACAAGGGCAAAATGTTTAGGTGGCTGATTAAAGGACACAGCTGTGACAGGCCAACTTTGAAAGAAACTGTTTTTCTCTTGATGAGCCCAAGGTCAGTAAAAAGAGAATGTGTGAACACAGCTCTAATTTGATCGAGAGATTACATTTCATGATAACAAGTTCATACACAGCAAAATCCCTGTTATTACTTCTTCTGACTGTGTTTGTTATTGCTGATGGAATAGATTAAAAATACATCCAGGCCTGCGGAGGTTCTCCCTGGGGACGAGATTGCACAGAGGTCCTCCAGCTTTCCTGCCTTTGCCCCCAGTTCCTTCCCAGACTTTCTGTGTGCCCAAGCATCCAAGCGTGAGAGAGACAGCTCAGATGTGGAATCCGGGGCATAGGCAGCTGCTCACTCTTCCTTCAGACGGCAGCAATGGACGTTGTCTAAATTTAACTCTGCTTCTGCTCCCTGCGTTTGCAGTGAAGTCTGAGTCTCCTGGGGCTGTGGAGTTGCCACCAGCAGGGACAGCACAGCAGCCCTAGCTCTCCCCAGTCTGGGCTTGCCAGGCAGCTTGAGGCAGAAATTCCCTTAGTTAAATAAATGGACAAGGGAGGCCATGACCTTCTGTATTTGCATCCCCACTGGGATGAGAGTGAGTAAACATCAGTGAATTATCATCTTTTCCCCTCCGCAGATATCTCTGTACTGGCAGGACCAGGTCAATTATTAAGGCAGAAACAGTCTTTTGAAGATGATAGCTATTTCTGAAATCATAAAACCAAGAATGAATCTTATAGTTTTTATTGGCTTTACTAGTAAGTGACCTGGCTCTTCCAAGTACAGGAATGAGACAGAGATCTCCGAGGGTCCTCTCCAGTCACTGTCTGGGTCCTACTGTATTCACCCCCGTAAGTGGCCACTACCCATTAAGCAGACAGAAAGCAGCTCTAAGCTGCTCTCCTTCCTGCAGAGACAGAAATGAGGAGGGATCTGTCTGCTCAGTTTCTCATGACTACAAATGCATCAGCCAGCCAGACCATATCACTCTGGGAGTCTTCCTGTCGCAAGGAGAATAGTATTATCCATTTTGATAGCTGTTCACATGTCATTTAATCCTGACTCTTTTAGTAAGTCTAAGTATAGTATTAGGCATAAGAGAAAGTAGGAAATATTATACAATAATCATTAGGAATGGAATATGATAGGTAGTAGTTTTGCACATATGAGTACCCATTACCAAGACAGCTTTTGTCAGCTCAGCATTAGTCAGGCTAAGTGAAAGTTAAATGTCCAGGAAACATTGGAGGTGCAAGACAAATGATTTGAGGCTTTCCACAAGCAAAAGGTCAGAAGGAACAGCCTCATTGCCAAGAAGCAATTTTCCACTAAAGTTATAACATAACTGAAGACATAGTTTAGATAAAAATAAGATGGTCTGATTGTAATTATATTGTATTGTTCCTGATTTACTTGTGGTATCACACTTACAATTGATAAATATATTTCTTTACACAAATTCCAGGAAATCCTGTTTTCATAGAGGAGTTTCTTTCACCCTTTTGCTGCTGATAACTGTGGGGTCACACAATGTAGCTGTAGGGTCCAGCTCTTCTGAATGATGCAGTGTCCACCCTCACACACAATCTGCTGCTTTTCTCTTCTCTTATCTAAAAATTCTTTTGATTTTCACCTTATATCTTGTTTTTGATGAGAACTGGCTCAAGGAGGGGATTCAACTTGTATCTGTGATGACCAAGTCACTGTTGCTGATGGGCTCTTCCCCCCAGCTACTGATGTCCCCATTGCAGATGTTACAACTTCTGGAAGCAGGTGGTCAGGAAATGGTATCTCATCCTCCCAGCAACTTCTGGATTTTGGGAATACTCCTGCTTCACAGGTGAAAAAGAACAAAAATGAAAACTTCCATTCTATCAAGTTTTTTGGTGAGAGGTGACAGACTGAGACTAGACACTCAAAATAGCTCATGTGTGAGAGACAACAGCACTGAGCAGGGATGAGTGAAACTCAGGTCCAGTTTTCAAAGTCAATTGGAAAAGCCAAGGTTTTGACAGCTGGGCCCTTCCCATTGAGAAATATCTTGTGCTGAGCATCCTGAGCATTGCATGTATTCACTTGTAGTGTTTCGCTCATGGAAGTCTTCCTCTTGGAAATGTTCCATTTAGAAATCTCACCCAGGAGCCAAGAGACTGCTTCTGAGCCTGGGATGTTCTTCTGGAGAGATTCAGTTTTTCAGAATTAATATTTTGTTACCAAAAAATTTTGGAATTGCACTATATATCCCTCCAAAGGCTGATTTGAAGTTTGATATTGCTTTAGGAATTGGACTAACTCCTGCAGGGTGGAAAAGATCACATCTTTTTCTTTCTCTGAAGATAGCTTTATTGTTTATCTTATGCATGCATGTTTTTATATGTCTAAGCCATATGAAACACACATTATACAAAAAATATAGTGTATATCTTAAAAAAACGCCAATTTATATACATGTACTGCAAATATGTATAAACACACAGAGTCCACACTGAGGTTGCTCTTCCCTGAGATCAGCATATGGTCCTCTGTTTCAGCATTCCCCTGGAGCAGTGGAATAAGCTCTAGGGACAGAGATGGATTAGTCTTGGTATAAATGTTTTTCCTGGTCTTCATTTCCTGGAAGGCCCATCCTGTGCCTCCATCTGCCCTGTGAGCTTGAAATTTTCCATGTGGATTCATTCCCCAGGTTCTTCCAGAATGGTGCTTACAGGGAAGTGCAAATGAGTGAGCTGAGAGAGGAGAATGCATTTTTGATCTCTTTTTTCCCCTGGCCAATTTCAATGAAAGAGCAGTTTTTGGAGGATGGAGCATCTGACCTGTCTAATTTTATCTGTAGGGATGCAGATCTATCTTTTCAAAGCTGTTTTCAAAGTGACTCTGATAACAGGACTGCCTACAGATAGGGCTGCAATGATTATTCAGAACATTAATCAGGGAAAAAAAATTATGCCAGTTACTGATTAACTAATTACTGCAATCAAATATTCTCTTCTCTCTTTGGAACGTTGGGCACGGCACTGGGAAAAGGCGACAACAACAACAAAACCCCTCAACACAGGAAATAGTTTCTTTATTCTTTTGTGAGCTGGGGGAGAGTTCCAGCTGCAGGAGACAGAGGGGTCCCAGAAGACCCCAGAAGGGCCCAGCTGGGGCCCCTCTTGCTCTGTTTTCATTCCAGTGCATCTTTACCTGCTCCAGCTTGTGATTTAATTAAACACCAGGAAGGAACAGCCAGCGTTTCATTAAGGGAGAAACATTTGAAAGTGACCTCTGATAGTGGCCATCAATTAAGATTCAGCAACACTGCTCAGCTCCCTGCTTCTGCCCCCTGAAAACCACAGCAGAGGCTGTGTCCTCCCCCTGCACTGTCAGAGAGGAAACTTTCCAGGAATCTTCTTTTTGTCCAGATTTCTTGCTGTTCCCTCTGGAGGGCAACGTGGAATAAAGCAGGAATAGAGGGTAAAGGACAACTGACTGGAGTTTGTGTCACACTCTGAAAGCATTGCCAACACCCCAGCTTGCTTCAGAGGAGGTTTGGAAAGTACACTTGGAGGTAATACGTGAGAGAGGGACAGACTGTGGTTTCCTTCGAACAGGCAGTACCTGGTCTTGGTCTATTTCCATCACTTGCTTGGTGAGGTTAACGCATTTAGGATCAAGTGGGCTATAGTACTGCTTCCTCTTCAGGAGGAAAACTTCCATCAACAGCACTTGCTATTAAACAGAGGTTAATAGTGAAGTGCTTTGTCTATTCCAAAGCTTTCATGTCTTGCTGAATACCAGTCCAACAGCTGCTCTGCAGGCGCTGTATCCGTTCCACATACATCACTACAATAGTTTTCAGTCTGAGCCCTGCAGATTCCTGGAAGTCCACAGACTGCTCCTGCAGGACGTTCAGATGATAACAAAGAAACATGAATGCAGTCTTACATTTGTTCTACAGGAAATAAATAACACTTACACTGAAATTTTTTTAAGGAGTTCATAAACTGAAAAGAATGGTTTAATTCATTGATGTGGATGTTTCATTTCATGTTCAAGGCTTTTTTTTCTAGTTGTAGATGTTAGACATACTGACTGGGGACATTAAGGGAAGAAGATGGGTCAGAAAGGATTTTCAAGTGAAAGGAAAACATACCACCTGAGTTTTTTCTTTGATAACTACAATTTCATTGGTTTTCCATGTTATATCTCCTACATCACTATCATAGACCTGGAAGGGTGACCTGAAGCTCCAGCTCTCCATACTTCATCTCCACACTGCATTTTCACACTTTCCAGTGTTGATGGGGGCATCCCACATCTGCTGCCTCAGGCACAATCTAGAGACTTAGCATAGGCTCTTGTATCACTGCCATGAACCACAGAAAGTAAGAGTTGTTCAAATACCACTGACAGTAGAACATGGTCTGCAAAACTTTGCTACCATGGGTCTTATTGTACAAACAAGGAGAAAAAAAGTCTAAACTTGACAGTGAGGCACTAGAATGAAAAGCTGAAATACAAATCAGATGCAAAGTCAGTACGAGATTTGCAGGCGTTTGACACTACAACAAATGACAACTCAGAAGTGGTCAGCGCTTGTCAATCCAGGAAGATAAAGCAAAATCTCAAAGTTGGATAATGTGCTTTAAATTTTTTTTCATTAGTGGTGATGTAGAGATCTTGACATTCTCTTCAAAGGTATTTGAATTTCAGAATGGCTGAAGTTTGTCTGTTATCCAGAAGTTGGGAAGCAAAAAAAAAATGAAATTAAAAGAAATAGAAAAGCCTTAGATGTTAATTGCTATTTATTCAAAATGTAATAGCTGCAGAGCCTTAAATTCATACCAGATTCAGAAATGAGAATATGCTTCATAATAATTGCTATTTCATAGTGCTTGATCCTTAATATTTTTTTATTTTAAAAAGCAGTAAGAATTCCTTTCTAGTGTTACTGACACCGCTCAGCCATCTACTCACATCCCACAAGCATACACACACAATTGGCCCTTAAATTTTACTGGACATTTAAAAACTCTTCCCTTTTTGTAGCTCTCAAACTTTAATTATTTCAAGGGTTTTTGGGGTTTTTTTAATAAAGGGAAATCTTGTCTGACACTCAGGAGTAAGTTTTTCCCTTTGTAACATGTATGCAGTGCATAAAGTAGAGCTGCAGAGGATCCATCCATGTTGTGCATTTATTAGGGGCAGATCTGGTAAGCTGAGCTGACTATCAAATTGGGGGACTGGTCCCTCTATCTGGCACTCATGAGGACATACCCAGTGTCCAGTGTCCACTATGAGATTGCTCCATAAAAGAAGGAGCTTGGCAAACTGGAGGGAGTCCAGTGCAGGGTTACCAGGGTGGTTGGAAGCTGCAGAGAGAGAGGGGCTGAGGGAAACTCAGTTTAGTCTTAAGCAGGAAAGACAAACAGGACATCCAACTGCTGTTTTCTACTGCCTAAAAGCATTGATAGGGAAAATGCTCTTCCCAGAGGTCAATGAGCACAAGGCAGCCGTCACACATGAATTGCAGCACACAGAATTCCAGCTGAACATAAGGAAGAAATTTTTCACCAGGAGGTTGATCATAAGAGATGTGCCCAGCGTGGATGTAGGAACTCCATCCTTGAAGATGTTTGAAATTCACCTGCACAAGGCCTTGTATAACCCAACTCAGTTTTGAAGTTTGCAGGAGTTAGAAGGCCACTTCCAACCTGGATTATTCAGCAATTCTTTATTTTGCTCCTTTCTCCCCTCAAGGTTGCCACTACACAGTGCTGCACTCATGGTTACATGGGAACTACTGAAAAAATGCCTTTCTGAAATGCCATCACGTCTTCATCTTGGGAGGCTGGACCTGAAACTGAGTTGTATAAAACCACCTTAAGAACACCTTACAAAGCAGGTGCTTTCTCCATACGCATGGTTGATTTTGCAGAAAATTGAAAAGAGTTATATAATCCAGAGATCTTGTGAAGGGAATGTGGTTTCTTTGTCCAAGTCTCTGGAAGCTAACACAATCCCCAATAAGCCTATCAGACCCCAGAGAAGATTTATCTAGATCCATCCTTTGCAACTGGGATTTCTTTTTACCTAAATACACTCAAGTACTCTCAGAAGCAGAGATGCAGCATACTGGTAGCTTCTTCCCTCTCCCTTCAGATGCTTCAGCTAGCCTTAGAGTACTAAGAAGGAAACTAGACCAAGTTTGTTTTTAGAGAGGGGAGAAGACTGCAGAAGCTCTGCAGGTGGCTCATTCCCTGAGATATATAGATATAGATATAGATATAGATATAGATATAGATATAGACATAGACATAGACATAGACATAGACATAGACATAGACATAGACATAGACATAGACATAGATATAGATATAGATATAGATATAGATATAGATATAGATATAGATATAGATATAGATAGATATATCTCAGGTAGATAGATAGATGAGATAGAGATAGAGATAGAGATAGAGATAGAGATAGAGATAGAGATAGAGATAGAGATAGAGATAGAGATATGTATGTGTTTGTGTGTGTGTGTCACCTTTTGTTCACAGCTATTATCTGCCCAGTAGGAGCATGGCTTGTTAATTCTGATTATAATCACAACTGTTCATCAGACAAGGGGAAAAGGGTTTGAAAATCAGACTGTTGAAATCCTCTCCTTTCTCCACATGCAAAGGTAAAACCTTCCCAATCCAAAATATCCAGCACATATTCCAGGTGCCGGCTCCAGCATCCTCCAATAGGAACACACATCTCCTCTGCCTGTCCTTCCCTCTCTCTGGCCAGTCCAATCCACCAGCAATCTGTCTGTCCTTTCCCACTGTCCTCAATTCCCCTTGACCCAGCCCGGACATTATTTGTCATACCAGCACTGATATATGCTGGGAATTCCTGAATGGAGCTTGACACCTGAAAATGCCTGGGCAAGAGGAGGACAGAGAAATTGTCTGTGTAATGCAGAAGTTTTTTGAAGGGAAGCTATGATCAGTGCACCCTCTCCCCTCCAGAAGTGTAACTTGCTGAGCCCCCAGCCAGACGGGAACGTGGACTGTGTTGTAAGAAGTGTGAACTGGTTTTATTCAATTTTAAACAGAGCATTACTGTATTCTAAATCCATAATCTCTGTATGATCCTGCCTGTGCAGTCAAGGGGAGTAAGAATAGGAAATAAAGCCACAGCTACGGCTTAAACAGAATATATCCTTCCAACAGAGCTCCACGGGGTTACAGCTGTGGCTGCCACTGACAGGACTCCCTCATGTCCTGGGTCTAGCAGTGCACTCACCATCCCACTGGGGAAAAAGGAGGATCTTGGCCTATTGAAGCCACATTTTGCATCTGCCCTCCATGCACCTCTCCCTTTTGAAAGGCACTGTAGAATCACTAGGGATTATTAGAGAGGATGAAACTGCATGAGGGAGTATTAAATATTTATTGCCTTGTATCCTTCATCTGGATTATTTGAAAATTCTTTCCTTAATTGGCTTATTCTACTCCCAAAAGTAGGGCTATGCTGCTGGCTGTGTCTTCCACTCTTTATTCTGATTTTTCCTGACCTCTTCTGCAGAGCAAGGCCTTGGCCAGAGCTCGGGCAAATTGCACAGGAGACCCTTTATATACAAATAAGAAGACAATGTCCTTTTGCTGCTGCTACAAATTCAGACTATAAAAACAAACAGATGGAGCATGGCAAAAGGGGTCACAATGTACAATCAAAGTGATCAGAGCTGTTGCAGGCAGCTACAAGGACAGCATAATCATAGGCTCTTTTTGCTTTTCTTTTTTTCCTCTAAAGATACATTTTAATTGCCCAACAACATTTTGGAGTGTTTGCCTGTATTGGTCAGAGATGGAGAAGGATGTGCAGGGACACTTGGAAGGATAACAGTAGAGAGAGGAGATGGCAGGAGCAGGGAGCAACGGTGAGGATCAGGTAACCAGCAAACTAGATAGAGACAAGAAGAAATAAGGCCATGTTCCAGCTGTCAAGATGAGTAAGACCGCTGAGGGAGTGGTGTTGCTGGGCCTGCAAAAGGCTGAGAAAAGCTGCCAGGTTCAGGAACTTCAAAATCCTGGAGCTTCCATTTTGTGGTCCAGAGCTGCTTTTGGCCAGAAACAAGGACTAATGTGTAAGCGTTCTGTAGGACAGCTACCTGCATGCACCTTCTTCCTTGACTCCTGACCCAGGATTACCAAGCAGAGTGATAAAAGCCCATGAGACTGCCTCCAGTTGTGCTGGAATGTGCAAGAGCCTCAGAGTCTCCAAGCACAGTGCATGGGATCAGCTTGGACACAGGAGGATGAAATAGAAGGGACTAAGGAAGGAATAAACTGAGGATTAACTTAGGTGAAAGGGAACATCTGAAGGAAGGAGGTAAAAGGACATGGAGAAATATCCCACTGAGGTGAATGGTATGGCTCTGCACTCTTCCCCCAGCTGGGAGAGGCTGGCAAAGTCTGGTGGCCAGGAACTGAATTGGACAGTGAGTGGAAAGCATGGAAAGAGCTGGAGAAGCAGAAGCTTCCTGTAGTGATAAAGAGGAAAATGACAGATGAAAAATAAAGCCCTAGAGAGGGATGAAACAAATTCTTTAACTAATCAGCTTGTCCAGATGAGCAGGAGGGTTAATCCAGCTATGACGGAGTGAAAAGGCTAAATACACAGGGCAGGGCCAGCCTGGCTGGGGAAGCACTGTCTAATTCCCCTCCAAGGGAGAAGATAGTGAGGAAGGCAGAGCCAGGGCAGGGCTGGGAACAGCTGGGAAAGACCCAGAAGCTGGGGGTCTTCTTCTCTTCTCTGAGGAGCATGTGGCTACACAGTCACTGTATGGCTGTGGCCTTCCCTGCCTGAGCAGCAGGAAAGGCAGAACTTTTCTTCACAGCTGGGAGAAGATGTTCCTCTTCAGGGCTCTCTTGTAGTTGTGTTTCTGGGTTTGTTCCTGGGCAAAACAGAAGTTACACCTTGTAAAACCCCCCTCATGTATTATAGGGTTAATGATGTATTTGCCCAGGGTATCTGGGCAGTGCAACTGACAGAGTCCTTAATTCTCTGTGGTAGCTGTAGGTAGCTGCTCATGGGCTGGGCTACTGCCTCAGCTGCTCCTACAGACATGCCATGTGCTCCAGGACATCTCAGTTTGGGGTGGCTTCTCATTTCAAGCTATATTTGTGACCCTAGGACATGTAATGTGGCTGATGGGGGAAAGGAGGGATAGGTTAGAGTAGAGCACAGTGGATATAATAGTAAGTGTTCTCACAGATGATAATGGGTTTGGTTTGGTTATTCACTTTTACAGAGTTCCCCTTCATTTCCCCAGAGAAAAGTTCAAGGGCTTTAGCCTTGAAGTCACAAGTTGCACCAGGGGAGGTTCAGACTGGACATCAGAAGGCATTTCTCCACAGAAAAGTTTGTTAAGCATTGGAATGGACTTCCCAGGGACCTGGTGGAATCACCATCGTTGAGGTGTTTAAGGAAAGTCTGGACACGGAATGCAGTGCCATGGTCTAGTTGACAAGGTGGTATTGGATCATAGGTTGGACTCAATGATCTCTGAGGTATTTTCCTACCTAGATGATTCAGTGAGTCTGTGAAGCTGAAGGGGTCTTTATCAATCACCCTGATATCACTTCAGTTGACCTCAGATTGGCATGAGAACTTGTCTGCTTCTGCCAAGCAGGACAAAAACCAAAGGTGAGGGCACAGGAAGGAGCAGTCTCCCAAGACAGAAAGGAGAAGGTAAAAGGCACTGCCTTTGGAAGGCCAGTTGCCAAAGGAGAAATCTGACAGCCAGTCAGTCTGCTATTTCTCTGGCTCTGCAACAACCAAAGGGAAGAAATCCTCCAGCAGGGAACAGGCGAAAGGATGGTTATAATTTTGTTGCTCTTTTGTTTTCTCTTTTTTCTCTGATACCTATTATCAGCTATGTTGAAAAGGCAAAATTTACAATCCTGACTCAGGATATGGGCTGCATCCAGGTCCATAACTATTCCTAATGCTGAAAGGTAAGATGCAGGAGATATAATTATATTGTATTATGGTATTATTTTGCGTTTGCTGCCGGAGATGTGTCAGAGAACTAGGAGGCTGAATTCTGCTTTCTCCCCCCGTGGAATATACCCAATTGCCAGCAAGACTGCTGCCCATTTGCACCATGGCTAGCAGAAGCAGCTCTTTGGTACACAGCTTTACGGCTGGAATGAGATGGGCAGAATGACACAGTGAAGGAGAGGAAAAATGTGGTCTGCAGTGGCTTGAAACAAAGTGCTGGCTCTTAGTGACCAGAGGCTGCACCCCCTGTGTGCACAGGGGACAGGGCCCTGTGGGTGACTTTTGACACACAAGTCACTCACCAGTAGATAATGCACAATTTTCTAATAATGGAGCCAGAAGCCATACACTGGAAATGTTTCTGAGCACAATGGCATGCTTCTGTAGCTGCAGCCCAGGAGGCATGAAGCAGTGAATTAGGATGAGAACCTCAGCAAGAAATCCTCTCTCTGGGAGGCAGGCTGTGAGAGAGACAGCTCCTCTTATTGCTGTTATTACAGCCTCTGAAAGGTTATCAGACCTTCTCCATCCTGTTGTCCTGCCAGAGGGGATGGGTACCTGACTGCTGAGGAGTTCCTCACACTCAGCTGGCACAGGTCTCGTGTATTAAGTCATCATCCCCAGACCATCGCTGGCACTGAGCAAATGTAAAAATGGGAAAAGTGGGGAATCATTGTGCTTTCACTAACCCCTGCAGGTGGATAATCCCTAAGGGATTATATAAATTTGCCATCGTTGGTGAACCCCAGGATTTCTTTTCTCTGCTCCAGGACCTACAACCAGTAAAGAAGTGGGTAGAGAATTACTATGGTTTACCCTCCTCATTTGCTGTCTGAGTTGTCAGAGCTCATCTGCAAACCTGGGTCAATACATTATCCGTCCTTCCTTCAAAGTCTCTGCAGAGATAATACAAGCGATGTCATCCTTTTCTTACAAAGGGAAAAACAAAGGGCACACACTGTGTTTTTGTCTGATGTCAGCCGGGAAGTTAGTGACAGAGCTGGGAAATAAATTTTGTAGTCTGGATACAGCTTCACCATCCTCATGACATGGTCCTTGCACTTCAATTAGAAGTGGCAGACAGAAGGTTAGAGGAATTAAAGCCACAGGAATTTCAAAGGAAAAGCTCCCTGTCTTTATATTTGGTCTTCAAGATTTTTGTGACAGTAAAGAACAACACTTTGGCAAAAATGCCTGGACCAACAGGGCTGTGCTGCACGTGGATCTCTGTCAGTTTTGTAGGCATGAAGAGGTTCAGAAGAGTACAAGTATGGGATGGTAGGAAATGGGTCACAGGTTGGAGCTGGAAGCTGTATGGCTATAAACCACTCAGCAACAACCAGCTAAGAAATGCAGCTGGACAGGTGTTCTGGACCTGCTCCAGTAATCTTGTAACAATCCAGTAATTTTGGCTAACTAAGAGAACAACGAGCAAGTATCTTCTATACATAATACATTTGGATGTAATGGGGGATGGCAGACCAAGGAAAAAAGAGCAAGGTATAGAAACAGATACATAAAATAGACCCCAACAGGACCCTAGAGTGAAGAAGAAGGAACCATTAACATCACGTTTTTCTGGTGAAGGACTCCAAATGTTGAAGACTCACTGTGACAAACCCCATCACCTCCCACCAGAGAGAGGCCACCACCATCAGGATCCAGTAGAACACTGGAAAGGGGAGCACAGGAGCAGCATGGACTGCCAAATGAGAAGATTTAAAGTGCATTATCACTATTATTGAGGGCTTTTTTCTTTACAGAAGTATGCTTCCTTTTTTTGTTAGTCAGATCTGGAGTGTTATTCTTGGATTACACTGTTAAGACTTCGATTATACTAGCAACGGATTCTTGGGTTTAAATACATATATAAAAATATATGTACATGTGCTCTCATTTCCGTGGTGCCTATAAACAAGAACTTACAAGTAATATTTGATTTAAACTTCCTACAGATGGAAGATTTTTCTGGAATTTAAATTTAGTCTGTTTGCTACAGTCAACTAATGCATTCAGCCCACAGGAAAATCCAAAGAGGTATTACATCACTAAAAGAAGAAAACTGGAAACTGGAAAGAATTTAAAGGGTAAACTTTAACTGCTCCTTTTTTCTAAAGAGGATTGAATAGAAAGTGTGTTTCAGAGTGACCCCTGCACTTTCTCTGGAAAAAAAGGCTAGATCTAGGTGAACAAGATCAAAAATCATCTGCATAAGAGCTTAAATGGAATAGTCCTCAGCCTTGTGCAAATTGAAACATATGTCATTTAGCCAAAATAAATTCCCTAATACTCCTTAGTTATTTTGACATTTAAATCCTCTATCACATGCTGCTGAGAGTTCTTCTGGTGCTGAGAGGAGCCCGAGTACATTTGAGCAAGATATGACAGGGTCTGCAGTGGGTTTTCCAGGACAAAAGGTGCTTATATAAAGATTTTTCTGTTGCATTTCAGTGACTGCGTAAGGGTCTGATTTTGAATAAAGGAGGCATTACTACAAACACATCCAAACAGCAGTGCTTCATTTAAGATTGTTCTTCCACATCACCTCCTGAGCAGGACATCCTTATTGCCTTACAGGAGGCTCCTCCCTAACTCTAACAGCTCTCATGTCAGATCTCCATGGTTCATGAAGTCTGGTTGGGTTTCAGTGCTCTGTAAACTGACCGCAGTGAAGGCAGGGACTCAGGGCTGCTGCTTTTTTATTTGTCCAAACACCCTCTCTCCTTCTTGAACCGACTGCCGAGGAGGCAAGTGGCAGTGGGGGTGATCAGATCTGTCGGCTATCCATCTGCAGCAGTGCTCCTTGCTGTTTCCCTGGCCGTGCCCCCGGTGCGGGATGCTGGCGGGGCCGGCTGCAGCGCTGCCGCGGGGTGAGGAGGTGCCGGGGATGGATGTGAGCGCTGGGATGGATGTGAGTGCGGGGATGGATGTGAGCGCTGGGATGGATGTGAGCGCCGGGATGGATGTGAGTGCGGGGATGGATGTGAGCGCTGGGATGGATGTGAGCGCCGGGATGGATGTGAGTGCGGGGATGGATGTGAGCGCTGGGCCGGCCCCGCTGCCTCCGCTGGGAGCAGCCACCCCAGCGTTCCACCTGCGCCCCGGCCATGGCAGCTGCGTGCGGGAGTGCGGGAGAGGCAGGGAACATCATGTTAGAGCTTGTCAGAGAGACTCGGTCTGATAGCAGTTGAAATGGACAACATTTGTACACAGAGTGAGCACGTACTTGCTACGCTGCATGCATTAACCATGAGGAGGGGAGCAGGGGCATCCCAATGGCTCCTAGATATTGGCTCGCTCGGCTGGAGAGCTGCTTTGGCTCTTCCTTTTGAAGTATAGGGTGGCAGGCTGTAGGGCCTGGTGGCCAACAGAGTCAGGCAGAAGTTGAGAGAGTCAGACTCTCCCCTGCGCCCTGCTGCTGACTTCAGACTGTGACTTCCCACGCACCTGGTCAAGACCATCCATTAGTCATACAACTGCACCATTTTGGGCAGGCTGTCTACGTGAAACCCCAGTTCTTGCTGGGTGTCCTACTTTTCACACTGGACAGCCACTGCAGCAGAACCTGGGCTTTTAAAATAAGCCTTTCTCTGTGTGCCACAATGTGCCACTTGCCAGCCAACTTTAGAGAGAATGAGCACTTGTCAGCACTCAGTGCCTCCCTGGCAGCTTGAGTGCATGTGTACATGTGCCCGGGAAGAGCTGCTAGGCAGTAGCTTACACTTCTCAAAAGAGAAGCCATGAGCTATCTCAGAAAGGTCTCCTTAAATCTCTAGGTAAATAAAGACTCTAATGTCTGTTATCTGACTTCACAGCCTTTCAGTTTCATTAAGTTAATAGCCTCCATCAAGGGGCCAGCCCGGATGCTTGCAGTTGATTTAAAATGTGTGAATTCATCAATCTTAAATTGCACTTCAAGCAAAGTCAGTGTACTACACCCTGGGGACACATGGAAACCCTAATGCTCAGTGCAGGACTTTGATACTAGCATAACCAGGGACCAGATAACCAGGGTCCTTTGTGCCATCCTTATCTGGGCTTTTTCAGCTGAGAACTTCCCTTGCTGTGCTGGTTGGCCACATTTCCCTGGTAGAGAGTGGGATGTTTTGTCTTTGCAGGCAACATGCTAAGCAGACAGTCATGGGGGGCGGGGGGGGGGGGGGGGGGGGGCATGCTTGGAGACAGCTACTTATGGAAGGATGAGCAGAGGTGGACAGGTCTGGAAGATGGGTCAGATAAGCATTTATCTGAGTCAGCTTTTTATTTAGGCCTGCTCAAATTAGCTTTGTCTCTGACAAAGATAATGTTCTCTTCTTTCATTACATAAAGAAGGCTAAGGTGTCTTTGTATTCTATACAGGCTTTGAGAAATTATTCTTGTACAGATAGCAGTGTGACTCCTTGTCATAGGATTTCTATGGAGAAGCAATTGCTGGGACATTGGACAAGGGACAACAAAGATTCTAGAGAAATCTTGGAAAGACTATTATTTGTTGTTTAGCTAGACATACCAACAACACAAACTACATGCCCTTTGGATAGGCTTAGGCTAATATTCTTTTAGATCTGGACCAGCAGAATTATAACTCACTCTTACTTATTTCAGTTCAAGAGGATAGGTTTCTGTGACAAACCTTGTCCTTCCTTGACTGAGATTTAACATTTTTCACCCCTTCACTTGTGTATGTGTGCATGCCCTTCTGACCAACAGGATGACTGAGACCTAGAAGAGAGATCACTGCAATCTAGCAGAGGTCCTGTTGACAGGGAGGTGTTTTGGTACTTGTACATGAGACTTATACTGCCACTATCAATACTAGGGTTATATTGTCTTGTCCAGATCCTTTCAGGATCCATCTGTTTTGTAGAAATTCTCCACCTTCAGTCCCACTTCACTACATGGATTCAGAGGCTCAGTCTGGGTTTCTGGGTGCACTGCAGAAAAAGAGTCAAACTGCAGACAGAGCAGAAGCTCTGGAGTGACTTCAGTCCTGGGTCCCTTGGACTATTTTTTGGTATTGTGTCTTTCAACAGGAACAGTGAAAGAAAATCTGAATTGGAAGAAGAAAGAGAGAGAGAAAGGGAGGGAAGGGGTGAGAGGCAGCTAATTCCATATCAATCCATATGCAAAACTCATTATGTGAGCTCCAGACAGTTTCTGAAAATGTCCAGACACAGAAGAAAGAAAGAGTGGTATGTGCTTATGTTTTTACCCCAGCTCTTTCTGATTTGTTGTTTGTAATGATATCTTTTTTATTCTTGGATGCTTTCCCTCCTTGTGAAGTCCTTGGTATTGCCTGCATTTCATAGCAAGGTCCTCATCACATCAAGAATTCATAATCATCTAAAAATATTCAATAGGAATATAAAATATTTACACGTGAAAGACTGTAAGACAGAATGAATCACTTGTGTTACTCCTTTGGAAATTGTTCACTTAGAGAGGGCATGAGTTTTGCCAGGGCACGAGATAGTGTGATTCTGGATGAGCACTGTGAGTGTGGTGTGGATGAGACCCCAGGGTGGTCCTTGTGGCTCCCAGACCTTGGCTGCTCTGTGGTGCGTGAGGGTGGCTGGGAGCCAGCCCAGTATCTCTTCCAGGATCGGTCAGGCTCCAGGTGTCTTTGCACAGCGAGCCAGACCTTGTTCTGCTGAGCACAAAGTAACAACACAAGACAGAAGGAGGCCAGGTGGCCAGGCTTGATTCAGGTATCTGACACAACCTGTATTTGCCACCCAGATTCTCACCTTTTTTAAAGTGCCTTGCTGATTCTTTTTCAGCATAGGTTCACTTCCAATATCCTTTATGTCTTTGCTGAATCTGGCCTATGCATGTACCTTTCTCCTGCAGAGTGAAATCCCAACAGAGGCTGTCCCCAGCCTTAGTCTCTTTTGTAAGCTCTACTCATGCTCTGACTCTCTTGAGCCAGCCCTTCTCCTGTACAGGCTTCTCTAGACTGTTGCATCTTCTTGTAATCACCCTCTGTTTTGATAACCACATCTGGATGCTGCACTGTTGTCATGGCATGAGCTGGGAGGAATAAAATTACTCTGGCAAGTGACCCGAGGGCACGTCCACACTGCAGAGTGCACTGCTGTGCTGAAGTGCTGAGTGAGCCCCGCAGCAGGGAGTGCCATGGAAACATTAGGTTGGGTCTTAGAAGTAGTATAGCAATGCCAGCAGACTGCTCCCAGCAGGACCAGCTCCCTGGAGCCAGCACCACACAGTGAAGCCCTGGTGCCTTTGAAACCAAAGTGAAATCATGACGTGCAAGCCTGGAAATTTCCACATGAGATGCACTGCATGAGGGACATATGCTCTGTAGTGTGAGAGCAGAAGATGCCCTCTGTTTTTGGGCACACAGTCTAGGATCCATCCATGTGTGTTACTGCAGCAATAAATAAATCAGTTGTAATCCCCACACCGAATACACTTGGTTACTGCTTGACACCGGCCAGCTAAGATCCTTTTATAATCCAAATGTATAGAATTAAATGGCAGGAACCCAAATGCTAATCAAACTGGGTAATTTCTGGGACAGTAGTCTTGGCCATTTCATGTACTGGTAATGCTCTTCTGAAGCTAAGGATGTTCAGAGTGCCTGTCTGGAGGAAGTTGTCTAGCACAGGTCTGTTCCAGTACAAGAACTGGTAGCAGGAAAAGAGTCTGATAAGAAAGGGTGTATGGTAGTTGCTGCTGACTATTGGAATTACTTGTAAATACATGATTTCAAAACAGAAAGAAAATGCATCTCTATAAACTGGTCATCTCTAGTGTAGTTCCTGCTCCCACTCCCATTCATTACTAAATAGTGTGAGGGTGGTGAGGCAGCAGAACAGGTTGCCCAGGGAAGCTGTGGATGCCCCAACCCTGGAAGTGTTCAAGGCCAGGTTGGATGGGGGTCTGAGCAATCTGTTCTAGTGGGAGGTTGCCTACAACAGGGAGATTGGAACTAGATGGTCCCTTCCAACCAAGCCATTCTGTGAGTCTGTGACTGTACAAACAGAAACAGCTGTCACAGTTCTTCTCATGAGGCTGTGGAGGCTCCTGTTTTCATCTCTTGGTTTGATTTTGACAGAGAGAAGGACATATTATGGAAGAAATACCCTCATGTTACGATATGGAGGCAACAAATCCTGTCAATATGCAAGGGGAGAAGAGGCTAGGAGGAGATTGGAATTCTCAGAAATCCATGCTGTGTGAGATTTGAAGGACTCCTCTGTTCCTACTGCACTGGTATGGGAGTAGTATCCTGTCATGGACAAAGATTCATTGGTAGTTGAATTTTTCTCAACCAGTCCCAAGGGAGGATTTAAGGGTTTGGTCTAGAAGGCAGGACACTCATGTCACCCACTGTAAACTTGGACAAGTCACTTAATCCCCCTGTGCCCCAATTCTCTGTTTAAACAAATAGCAAAGCTGCTATGGTAAGTTCTAAGGGTGCTCTGCTGGTGAACAGGTGGTGATCATTCAGACAATATCTGTAGTGCATTAGCATCAGAGCAAGGAAAAGAACATTGTTTTTCAGGATGGCTCTAGGAGGAAAATCATTGTTCCACAGAAATCACTGTCTGGTATTGTCTCAGCCTCTTCTCTGCAGATTTCAAACTTTCTTTTTGCCTTTTCTCTAATGAAGTCTGGGAGCCTGGAAGATGCACATGCATATCTTCACATTCACACACAGAGGGGTTTTTCCTGCAATGTCAGTAAAAAAGAGACTGTGCAGAAAAATGGAAAGGACCTAGGGATTTATATTTAAGAGCAGGAGGAGAAGAGGGGCAGTGGAAATCACTCAAGAATATATTATAACGAACAATCCTGTGTTGACAGAGGGATGAACTAGGTGACCTAATAAAAACTGTTGTTACAGATTTTTTCACTTCTGTCACATAATAGAGGACTTCAGTCTCCAGAGCTGTCAATCCAACAGCTTTCACTGGCAGAAGTACTCACTCAAAAATAATCCTGGTGAAAGGACAGAACCTCAGTTAACTGCTTGCCTGGGGCAGATAGAATGCAGCCAGGAGGCTTGTTCGGCAAGTAATTATAAATGCACTTTTGCTGCCCAGGTGCAGGAAGGACAGCTTAAGCTTTTACTCATTAACATCATTAAAATTTCCATTTCAGCTGTTGCTTTGGCATTGACAGTGTTTGCAATATTGTGACCAGGTCAAGTCAAAATTGGCAGTGAGGCTGATGCTGGGCACCATGAGTTCAATTGCTTAAAAGAGCCAAAAAACCACTGATAGAAATGTTAAATGATTCAACTGTACCTCCATGCACTTTAGATGACAGGAAGGTTGGCCTTGATGACAGAAAGAAATAGAGGAAAAGGAGGTTCAAAAACACAGGAAATGCCATGTCTGATCTGGGCAATTACTCTTTTTTTTTTTTGGTATTTTATCTTTGATGTTGATGGGTACCAGAAGTTACAAAGAAAGGCTCACAGAATCTCATGCTGAACGGTTAAGGATAAGCATTGCTTAAGGAAATAGTTTCCCTAGCACCCTCATTAGTGGTTGGCTGACATGCTGTAGTGTAAAGCTGTGAAGCTTTTATATTCATCATTTGTATCTTAACCTCTTCTATTGTAAATCTGGAAAATTTCAATATCCACAAATATCTCTTTCTTATTTGAATCCTTCCACACCCTGCACCTCAGAGATATCTTATAGAAGAGATTTCCACAGGTGAATGAGGATGCCTGAGGAAAAGTATTCCCTTTGATGGAATACTTTCCCTATCTCTCAGTTTAATGAGATGTGCCTTTGGTGCTAGAGTGTGAAAGACAAGGTAAATAGGAACACTGAATTTTCTTTTCTACATAATTTATTCTAACTATTTTGAATGCCTATTTTATTCATATGATTTCTAAAATAAATACACCTGCCATTTAATTTGCTTCCTACATGGAACTCATGCTATTCCTTGAAACAATTGTGTTGACTATTTCTGGACCCTGTTGATTTCTGCTACAATTTTCTTTTAATACAGAACTGAACACAGCATTCTGGATGTAATGCTCCTTTATACTGATCTCACACCATTTTTAGCAAGAAAATCCACCCTATTCCCTATGCATGCCCCCAAAAATGGTGAGCACTGTTTGACCCTGGAGGAGCATGGAGCTACAAGGATGTAGACTGCAGCCTGGGAGGACTTTTCAGATCTTTCTGTTTTTGAACCAGAAATAGATATGGATACTTTGAATTAATCCTTCCAACGTACATTTGTTACCAGAAAACTTTTCACCATTATGGGTTGACTACTCACCTCTTTCTATATGTTTGACAAAAAATATTTACCATTTGCAAATATCTCCACCTTACTGACTTTGCCATTACCACATTGTCCATTAATCTACAAACCAACAGAGATATTTCTAGGAGATAGATGCATGCTGCTACTAGTATTTTTCTGCATTGGAAATGGCAGACTTGATACTAAATTACATAGTTGTTTTTTGCATGCTTAGACAGCTTGTCTGTTTGCCACGGCATGATGTTCTCATTAATAGAGTACCTGATTGCCTACTCTCTTGTTTGGATCCTGTTGAGAATGCTTTGAAAATCCAAGAGAAAACAGGCAGACAATTTTCATTTGTCCCATGTTTGCTGACACGCTCAAAGAGTGCTAATAGATTGAAGTGGTTTTGCAAATGCCCTTCCAGAGTCCCTGTTATATCTGCAACTTTCAGATATTTTTGTCATTCCACTCTTGTTTTCATTACAGGTAACTAACACTTCCTGCTCTGCTTTCCCAAACACCTATTGCAGAAGGCTGCTGCAACACCTGCCAACCCCTGATTCTCCTTAGAGCTGATATCATCCAGGCTGCACACCTTCTGCAGCAACTTAGCAGTTTCCTTCTTAAATTCATTCAGACCATTAAGTGTACTGACTGACTTTCTTCAAATTGCTTAACCATTCTGTCTTGCTCTTCCCCCTCCTTCCACTTTGTATAACAAGGCACAAGCAGTTATCTCCCTCACACTGGGTTGGAGAAAGTTGCTTCATTCATTTTTGTAAAGTTCTTTGAGTTCTTCAGAAGTTGCTACACTAGTACAAAGTACTATTATTCAAGGACTTACATGCTATTCCTAAAAATATGTATTTATGTATACATATTGGAAAATTTCAGTCCGCCTTTAAAAATGTGTGTGAGTTCTTTATGAAATGATTTTGTGATCAGCTCTATTTCCAATGCATTCACATGATACTATGCTTAGGAAAGAATTGCCTCTATTTGGATGGATGGTCTAGATTAATTGTTTTATCCTATCCTTTTCCTGCAAACATCCCTTACATATTAATATGTAATAACAAAGGGATTATGATCCCAGGCCAACAGCAACCTCTGGTTTCAAATTTTTTTTCATATAATCTTTTCCTGTTGTTTGGGGGGGTTTTGTTTGGTTGGTGTTTTTTTTTTTTAAATTCTTTTTTTAATGCCTTCCCTTTCCTTTTCTGTTATTTTCTGCTGCTGGGTAGATTATGTGTTTTCCCCCCTGAATTTCTAGTGAAGATGAAACAAGAATATGATTTTTGCATTTGCTTATGCACTGTCACAACAGCATCCATGACAGTGTTCAGGGAACAGGGTTTACTCTGCCACTGTACACACTGGTTCCTGAAAGTTACTCTAGCCCTAATCAACATCCCTCACGCAGAACCTCCTCACATTATTCTTCTGTTACTAATGGCATGTTCCAACAATCCCTCCTTTGTGTTTACACACTGCCAAACACCTACTTTTTAACCCCAGGAGAAATTTCTTTTCTGTTGTCATCTCTATCTCTCTGATAATTGCTGTGGCAATTTTTGCTGAGACACCTTCTTGCTATGTATTAGAAACACTGATGTCCATCAGGTCAGATCTCTGAAAACATACAGCTCATTAATCAGATGAATAGGCCTGTTGCCATTCCCTGAGTCTCAGACAGATGTCCAGTCAGTGCAGATGATCTTCCATTCAGCTACATCCATCTCTGGAGCTTCTTCCAGAAGCCATTTCTCAGATGATGGCTCTTAAAACTGGAAAATAACTGGCTTGTTTGCCCTGAAGTCCACCCACTCTGTCTGGGCTATTGCCCCCAGCAACCACAATTAACTGTGATTAACAAATTGTATTGACGCTGTTTCATCGACCAGCACTGCCCAAGGCCAGATTGCAGTTTAAGGAGTTTGTTCCACCCTCCAGCCCAGCCCTTGCTCCACAATAGCTTAGCTCTTTGACTTCCCTCCAGTGCTCTGCAGCAACTTTCCAGCCACATGTTTTTCCTCTTGCTTGACAGATGAGGTTCCAGTTGTTGCGTCAAGGGCTTGTTGATGTGCTCAGATGCTCTGGGTTAGCTTGCAGGGAGACCCTCTGCTCCTGAGGTGTCTCTGCCACATGCTCTCCTCCTCACACCCAGCCAAGCCACACAATCCTCAGGGACTGGTCAGTCTTACTTAGCTCAGCAGTTGCCTTTTATAGATTTTTTGGTGGTAACGCAATTAATGATATCCTCATCCAAGCTCCTTGAAGAAATGTCTTCTGATCCATCCATCTCTCTCACAAGTGGGATAGAGGAAAGCAGGAAAAGCCAGGTGCCTGTGCTACCACAAGGCAATTTGTGAACTGTATTTTGCCTGTTGACTTGAAAGCACAAAATTTGTCACTTGTGTGAGTAATTTACTGCTAATTATGAGCTTACAATCTGCAGATAGAAAAATCAGAGCCAATGAGCATTTTCAGAGGAAAAGGAAAATTACTCCAAGTAGTATGTAATTATGCACTTAGCTGGGACTTGCTTCTGAGCCTTTGTAGAACATTGGTTTTCAACTTGAGCAAGTTTACATATAATTGCATTAACATGTATTTGGGAAGGGAGGGTAGCATATGCCAGAGAGAGCAAAAACCCAGAAGACTAATGGCAGAAAACCCAGAAAGATGGAACCCAAGGTGGCAAGCCTCTAAAATTTCCTTCTCAAAGCCCATCAGAGTGGTAATTCTTGGCTGAGACTGAGCACCACTGTGCACCAACTGCTGTACATCCCGCAACCCATTCACCTTTTGCTATTCCAGCACTTAACTCCTCATTGCACGAGTCTTCCCCCTCCTCTGGCCCACATCCCAGCCTGCTTCTTCCCGTCCCAAGCTCATGAATGCACTCTGCTAGGCAGAGCCCGGTATGTTGTACCTAGCCGGTGAACACAAACAATGGATAGCAAAACCTCGTTTTCATTCCTGCATTCATTTAATGCAGCACTGAGCTGGGGTCATCAGAGCAGACAGACCAGCGAGCTAATCTCCTGCAGCACACAGCTGTGCAGTCAGCAGCTGGGCTTTGTAAATGCCCTACACTACTGCTTCGTTTTGTGTCTCCTCTGCAAGAGGGAGAGAGTCCAAAATATTTCAGTGAATTAAGTCACACACCTATGGAGTTAACAGTCTAAGGGCAAAGAAGTGGGAGCCAGAGAGGTAAGAGGTGTTGTCAGCTGAGATTTGAAATGGGGTGAAGAGTCAGTGAGGCAGGGAGCTAAAGGAAGGAAACCGCTAAATACTTAATTGAATTTGTGTGAGTGATTCTTTAATGATAAACTAGGGATAGGTAAAGCAGAGAAATTAGAGATGGAAAAGACTTACTAGGTCCTCTACCCCCATAAAACTGTTCAGATAAAATAACAGTCTTTCCTGCTCACACATAGCCCCATGCTCATTCATTAATGCTCATTCTCCATTTTGCCTACATATACAAATACCCTAGATTTCACTTGCATTTCAAACCTAACAGAAATATTTTCACAAGTTTTTCTTATTTATGATTTTTCTTTAAATGAGAAGAATGTTGTGCAGCATTAATTAGCATCCTTGGAGATGGGTGTTCTTTGCTTATTCCTACTACCAGAGCAGAAGCAACATGTATTTGTGCCTCCTTGGCTCTTTGTCCCTTCCACTGCAAAACAGCTTTCCCTGGATGTGGAGTGGAGACTGAAGTGAGCAGGAGCCCTGAGGCTGCCTGTTGAGATCCCTGCTTGGCAGGCATCTCAGTGCCAAACAGGGCTTTTGGTTTTGCTACGCAGACATTTATCTACCTGGAAATGGGCAGACAAGCCAGACAAAAATCATTAGGCACAGGCCTCCAAGAGCCATAAAATAATCAAGATTAAGGATTCCTGCTGAGTCAGTCACAGGAATGGTTTCTGGGCACCAGAGCTCTGTTGTTACACAGGGATCATCATCCCATGACCCACGTAGAGCTCTTGCTTTTGGCTCCAGCCACTCGGAGAAATCTGGTTAACTTCTGTAAAGGTTTTATCTGGGAGCCTGTGAGAAAGGCTGTGCCAATTCTCCTGGGCATCTTTCATGAGCCAGAGTCTGTCTGGGAGGCTCTGGGTCTGCACAGCAGAGCACATATGTTTGGGCACTTAGCAGAACCTACAGGGATATTTTTGTTTTTCCCAAGACAATAATCAGCCTCTGGATAAAGTATCATCTGTCAGGTTTCACTGCAGAAATATGAATGACTTAAACAGTTCTTCTCCTTCCCACTCATCAGAAGGGTAGTTTGGAACAATGCCAGCTTCACTGGGGACAAGCTAACACAAGAAACTAATTTTTCATTAACGATGGTCTGAAATTTTTAATGAATCTGCTTCATTCATGTTCACTCCATTTTACCTTCTACTTTGTACCTGTGCAGGATAAGTGGGGTGAGCTGCCAGGTCTACCTGGGCAAGAAGAAAATTTAAGGAATTATTGCAGGAGAATGATGAGATGTTAAATTTAGATTAATAAAAAAAGTACTTGAGGAACTAGTCCTAGATCAGAGCCCACTGGGAGATGACCTCCCCATCCAAACCTGTTTCTATTTTGTGCAGTGTCTCCTTTCAAAAAACTGGCCACACAAGGGGAACCACGGACCAGATTTATTCCATAACTTCAAACTGTAAGTGCATTTGTGAAAAGAACAGTCTGCCCATTAATGGCCTGAAAGAAAGGACAAATTAATTGAATGAATGATTGATTATGAATTATTGTCCCAGTCCTTCAGATCTCCAAATGCAGTGTGAGTCCTTTCTAACCGAATGTCCTCGTCAAATCTTCTCCCCTTTAAAAAGCTGTAATACTATTTGCCTAAATTCATGTGCTGAAATAAACATGTCAGTTATGGAATTGTCCTATCCCCCTTTCCTTCTGCTGAAAATATTATTTAAGTTTAAGGTGACAGTTATATAATTTAACCCTTGTCTTTCATTATTAATGATTTTTAACATGAAATATGTAGGCTCTTCCCCTATTCTGCCATATAGAACACTGGCCATAATTATGCCAGAGAGAATTTTTTTTTTTTTACACGAAGTACGTGTTAGAAACTGTCTTCCATGGTGCTGACAGAGGAAGTTTAAATGCATGAGTTATTCTGCCTCCTTATTTTTAGCCTTCTTGTTGGCCATTTTCAATAACAGACCTTTCTGGTGCCTTATGGCCTGTTGGCTTGAGTCCTACTGCTCTTTCTGGGGTGATGGATCTCTGCCCCTGCAAGCAATTCTGACAAAATCAACAGACACAATAGTGAAGGTGAGTTTGGCTGGACCCTTTCCTGAGATCCCTCATGAGATTTCTCACTTGAGACAAGGCTATGGCCCATGTTTTACATGTCTGAAATGGAGCATGGGAAAATTATATACCCACTTGCAGTGCTCGCAACAGCAACTAGGATTTCTTGCAATCAGACCCTCTCTTCTTATGAGACCACCCTCTTTTTCACAGTTGTCAGTCCCCCGAGGACCTGGAACTTCCTCTACTGATTGTCCCTTTCACCTCTGGTGCCTGTGTGCTGCCACCATCTTTTCCCCTGCTTTCTAACGTGATTATTCTCACTCCTGTTTGCACACACAGATGGAGCTCAATGGATCCCTAATAGCATCATTTACTTAATTAACATGCAATTAGCTTAATGAATATTTTAACCTCATTATGTAGTTACTCATTTTTATCTGTTGTGAGTAAGTCTAGTGCCCAGCTCTGGACTGTTTAAAAGGACAAGCCAAATTAGTCCAATTCTCCAATTATGTTCAAGGGGCCTCTTTATGGAGTCCTTTCTCCCTCCCTTACGTGTCATATCTATGATGGAAGAGCTGGTGGTTTTGGAAGCAGAACGTGTCTTTTTCTTCATCTTCCCCTGAAGAAATTTCCTTACAGATAAGACAGAAGCAGAGGGTGGTGATATTGAATCCTTGTGGGTGGGCACATGGTGTTTCTGCTGACTTGGTCAGGATGAAAGCTCTACCTACAGGACAGGCTTTCCTGGCAGAGACATCTCCCAGCTGTGTGTCTTTCCTGTTTTCAGCCTGCTGTATTGTGTAGTGCTGTGGTGCTCACTTCACACTTGGCAAATGCCCTTCTCCACCACATTCCCCACACTCAGGATTTGTACCTTGGCAGAAGGATTATCTGTACCACGCAGTCATGGGATGGTTTTCTGCCAAGCCACTGACCAGCATGTGGCAGAGTGTCTGAGGTTGGCAAGGAAAACACAGTCCTTTGGGCTCAGACAAGGGAGGAGATAGACTCTTCCCCAGAAGTTCTGTAGCAGGAATGGAGCAAGGAAGGGTGTCTGCCTTACCTCAAGTGATGCCCTTGGCACATTTCATCCTCTTCTTCCAGGCAAGTATCTTGGCAAAGCTTGACAACAGCCCGCCTTAATGTGAACTCCCCATCACTTCCTTCTCCAGGCAATCAGTTTGTAACTGCAGCTAGGGGTGAGGGGAAACAAGTGTGGGTAGGGAAAGAAAATTTGCTTAAGAGTGACCTTTTGAGTTGACTGCAAAGCAGTATGAAAAAGAAACTTGCTCAGTCTCACTCAATGGGCAGAGCAAAACCCTAATAGGTGATGTTGTCATTTTCTAGCTGGGACATGTGTGAGGGAAGATCTCACTCCCACCATCTTCAGGAAAGAAAACAAAACACATATCTGTGTTCACTTGTTTTCTGCTGTCATCTCAGCAGCCTCCTCACTGACTCTTCCTTCTTGTTATCACTTGGGGAAGGCAGCCATGCTTCCTACCCCATGGAGGCCTGGGGAAGCAAGCTGGGAAGTCATTTGGTCTCAGGGGGAATTCACACAGAAAGAGAGGAATGGACTTCAAAGATCTTAACAAAAAGAAAATATCTCTGGGAAAATGCCACTGGAAAGTCAAGAAAGCACTGAGCACTATTTCCTTCAGGCTATGCTTTTTTGTTGTTTTGAGTCAGCAAGGTTAACCAGAGAAATAGAGCAGAAAGTTGAGATTATTTGGAACGGCTAAAGTTGGGTTTTCAAAGCCTTCCCACATACTTTAAAGAAAAACAAGCTTTATTTAAACAATGCATACTCCTCCCTTCTTAACCCAAAACAGGCCGTGCAGAGAAGAAGAGAAATTAAATACTAAGGGGGTGATAGCAGAGAACAAGAACAGAAATAAAGAGAAATGTCTTAATGAGCTCTTCCACAACACCAAGGGTCCTTTGTATCAGGGCTGTCTTGTGTCCTTGAGGCTGCATCTTTTGACACCTTGCCACCAAGGCAGGCCCTGAGCTCTCAGTCAGCTCTTTCCGGCTCTGACTCGGCATGTCATGTTGGAATTCTGTCGAGGTATCACCAGGCTCCTGTCCTCACAGAGCAGCAGCCGTGTTCAATGAGGTAATGAGCTGAGAAGATTTGTGGGTGTGCATATTGCAGCGGGGTCAGCCCATGCAATCCATATAAAGAGCACTAAGTCTGCATTATTTGTTTTAATCTGGTGCTCTTACAGAAGCAGCTGTTACTGGGCCTGAATATTTTATCGACAGGACAAACACAGCTAGAACAGGCATCCATCCCCAAGTCAAGTGGACAGACCCTTATTGCTCAGTGCTGTGATTAGCACCGTCATTAGCTTAGGCTGAAGCCTAAGAATCAGGTGAACATTTGTTTGTCCTCATCCTTTGGCTTGACTGAAGCAGCCTGGTGTTGCAGGACTGATTCAGTCCCCACTTCATCCTGTAGCTACTGTGCATAGTTTCCTGTTCTTTCCCAGAATTAGAGAAGGGAGGGCACTCTGTGCCCTCAGTCAAGGTGAAAGTAAAGTATCTTTCCAGAGACAGAAGAGGTAAGTGATAAGATCCACGTGTTGCAAAACTTGAAGACCACAATCTCTGCTTGTCATTGACTCCTACATGTGGCTTCCCAAAATATTCCTGCTAATGTAGTGTACCTGAGACAAACTCTCAGCCAGGATAAACTGAAGTAGAACAGTCAAGTCACTAACTCCAGTGGACTTGAGACACTTTAGTTCCAGGCAAGTATTTTTAAATTAAGACACAAGACAAGACACCTGCAACAGTCAGGAAAAGGACTAAGCACATTGCTGCTGGAGACAGGGCTGTATCCAGCTGGCAATGTTTGTGCATGTGCCCGAGCAAATGCCTCCACTCCTATAAGTGAAGACAGGATGCCTTCATTTTGGGTGTGAAGATCGCACCATACAAATTGTTTCACAATTTGTGTGACAAAGGTGCTGGAACCCTTTGTGCATGTAGCACATGTGAATCTGACCCAATAGACTTGCTCTACAACTTTAAGCCTTTTTAAGTGATTTTAAGTTGTCTTTGTAGAAAGTTCACAGGGATTCCATATTCATAGCTCCTCTATACATCAGCTGGCAGGCTCAGAAGATGCCGAAGGCTGGCATCCTCACTGCTGGCCCTGCCTGGGGAATAGTGGCAGGGCCCTGTGTGAGAAGCTCTTCTTCTCCTACCCTCTTGATAGAGATTATGAGATAATTTTATTCACCAGGACTGTCAATCTAACACCTTTCAGCAGCAGGAATTCTGTTTAGAATAAAACAATAGACCCAAAATTGATAATCAGATGCAAATTATGTACCAGTGTGCAGAAGATAAAAATAAGATTTGCATAAAATGTTTGTGTGACAGCAGCTAAGTATCCCTAATTTTTCCCCAGAAGGTATCAAAAACAGAACACAACAATTCCTCACCTAGCTCATCTCCTCTTCTTTATCACAGCTCTCAGCCTGCAGTCCTGTATTTGAAGGCAGACACCTTTATCAGAGAAGTGCCTCTTTCCATCCCACCTGCTGAAGGGAGCAGCCTGCTGCAAGTAAGCTCAGGTCAGGCTTGGTGGCAGAGGCTGTTTGTTTCTTTCCTCAGGAATCTCTTTTCCAGAAGGAGAAGCCATTAGCTAAGAAGGTGAAATGAATTTGCAACTGTTCCTCTGTATTTACAGAGCTTGTTCAACAACTGCTCTCTGTGGAGCTTAAAATAGCCTTTTGAGGATAGGAAACATCTCAGCTTCAATCCAACATCTATGTCTTCTGTAAAAAAAAGCAATCCAGGGTGCCAGTGCTGGCACAGTTTCCCTTTTGCAAGCAGGCAAGAGCTTCTCACACTGTGGCTGCTCTGGATGTGTACTTTGGCCAGTCTCCAGCTCAAAACACTGTCTTTCTGCTTCCACTGTTTTGTTGGGGGTTTGGGCCAGCATTGCTCAGGGGCTGTGGTGTCTCCCAGAGCCAAAGGAGAGTATTCACCTGTGCTAACAGGTAACCTACAGGTTTAAGTGTGTCAGCCAAATCCTGCTGCTCTGCAGTGTGGCCACTGTGCATCCTTGGGTGCAGGTCTTCCCAAGGAGTTCAAGCAAGATGGCTTCAATATGGGTCTCCTCACAGGCTCCTTCTCTGCATCTCAGCATCAGCTGAGGACTTCTGGTGCACCACTGGGAGGATGCCAATATCCCCCTTGCTTGGAGACTTTGGAGATCCCTGCTGCGTGATGCCGGCCAGCCACGTTGTGCTGGCCGCATCTTGGACGCTGGGAAAAGTAAGTGCAACCCCTTGGGATGGAGAGGCTGAGCAACTCTTTTCCAACCCCGAAGCAGTGTCACACAAACGAAGGGGAAAATCTGGGGTTCTCCAGAGATGCCTGTACACACACGAGTCTGACTCATCTGTGGCTGCCCAGGGGCCCTTCTGTCAGATGGGAAGGAGCTGAGCTGTGGCAGTTGCAGCAGCGGCTGCAGCAGCAGCAGTGCCCTATTCTCGTAATTCATCGCCATCTGCTTCTCCCAGTCAGAATCTATCGCTATTTAGCCCCACCAGACAGTTAAAATCATGCCTTGATTTTTGTCTTCCATGCAATATTTTATTTTGATAGTTCTGGACCACTCTTAATTACAGTTTACCAAGGGAATTGTAGAGCAGTCCCACCTTCTCCAGCTCTAGTTCCACATATTAGCTATTTTCTTCCAACAGTTATATATAGATATGTGTAGATGCAGCCTGTCTCTTCCCCTCCTTTTCTTCTTTTTTTTCTTTCTCTCTCTCCCTCTGGATGTGTGTATATATGCCAGCCAGGGAAAGAAACAAAAAAGCTGATGCTTGAAACAGATTAGTTTGCATTACAGAGCTGACCAGCTCTCTCTTCTTAGAGAAGGCTGGATACTGGGAATTCAGCATTTCCCCTTTGATTGATTGTCTCTGTGTCTTGGAAGATTAGAATTTGGCATTTTGAGTCACTCATGACAAGTCGAAAAGTAACAAAAATGCACCTGTGACATAAAATCAGGTCTAAGGTCTTATCAGGTCTTATCCTTTCCTTCCTTGGCATCATAAATGTGCCTCTTTCATTTGCATTGCTGTTTACTTATTTAAGACAGGGATTGTGGCATTTTTCATCACAAAGCATTTGATAAAGTACTTTACAAGAGGTAATACAGTGGTTGCCCAGGATGGACAATATGCCCAAGACTCCAAAACTTCCATTAACTGACCCTGTCTTCCAACGACTCCACTGACAATGATTTTGTATTATTTCTGCCATACAACATATTTTTAGATTGATATTAACCTCTCTGTGCTTGTGTGGGTGGATGCATGTGTGTGTATATTATTACCCTTGGTCTTAACAACTGCAAAATGTACCTGCTCGATTCACTTTATAAACAAGCAGAATGTACTGAACATCACTGAGCTCTGTGCTGAGCACAGGACAGGCTCTGTACCTGTGAGGGACAAGGAATCCCAGCTATGAGGAACGTGTAATCATGCGTTCATGTTGTTGCTTTTAAAATGTAAGAATGAGGTTACAATCTGTTTCTCTTTTAAAGGCCCATTTCCGTTCCTCTACAATTTTGTCTTGTGAAATGTGTTTGGCTTGAAAAAGACCAGGCTGGCTCTGAAAGCAAGCAAGAATATTTGTGCAATGTCTGAAGGAGAGCTTATCAAACAATATTGGAACAGTAGTTTATTAAAGATTTAACCCCTCTGACATTTTCATTTTTGTTTACTGTTTGTTCACATCCTGCTAGCTCAAGAATATACTGTTTATTGTCCTTCAGATTTTCTGTGTCATTAATTCTGGCTGGAGGCTCCAGCAACAGCTGTATTTGAAGAAACTAGATTATAATTGAGAGAAATTATTAATGATTTTGTTGATGCCCGCTTACTTTCTTATTGATTTCACTGGAAATCATCAGCTTGACAGTATTCCCACGGAGCTCAAATGGAAAGGGGCCATAGGTGTGACTGTCATGATCTCCTGGAGCTTAGCTCTGTGTGCCAAGGGCACAGAAGTCCTCTCCTGCTCAGGGTGAGCAAGCCACCCCCATCCCCAAGACTCCCCTCTCCACCCTGGCACAGTGAGATCACATCATGTGTACTGATTGCAGTTTATGGGGCAGAAGAATTTGTTTTCTACGAGACAGCCCAATTATCTGCATCCTTCCCTTGAAGTGGGAGGCTCCATTTGCAGCTATAAGATAATGATTCCAGACTCAACGTTGCAGATATGAGTTTCTCTACTTTATTACAGACAGGGCTGGTTTCAAGCATGGGCAAAGCTGTTGGCTGCCAAAGGCAGGAGCCTGCCAGGGGCTACCAGCAGCCTAGTGTGCTTGGCTGGAAGTGGTGGGGATGGCTGTAGCTGCAGCTGGCATGACCCCACTGTCCAGACTTTCCCCTTCAAGCTGTGTCCTATACAGAGGATAGAAAAGAAGAAGCACATTCAGGGAGGGACCCAGTCTGCTGCTTCCACAGAGATGACTAGCTTGCCCAAGGATGAAGTGAAAATCTTTGGGCTGCAAAATTAAATTTTACCTACCCTGCTGATAAGCCTTGAGCCAACTCTAATTAAAGAGGTATCTTCACCTTCTTCTGTTTTGACTACAAAGAGAGGCTTATTGAAAGGTTGATTCTGATCCCTGTTAGAAAAAAAAAAAGTAAAGGAGAAAGACAGCAAAATTCTTCTTGCTTCAAGATTTTAGAGTTAAGTCTTACTGACAATAAAATATTTTCTAAAAGTGTTACTTGAGGAGGAATATTTTGAATCTAAAATAATTTATATTACCTCCACTGCAATATATTTACCATTTTTTGTGAGCCTCCCTGAGTCCAACATAAACACATTATCCTGCAAAATCTTAAATAAAGGTAGTTTAGACATTGCTTCCACAAGAGGCAATTTGCTAAATCAGGGATGATAAATGTAGAACTGCAGCTTGAAAATGAAATGTGATCCTCTAGCCAGACAAACAAGGGGGAAAAAAGTGCTCATATGAGAAATTTTTATTGGTAATTTCTTGATTAACCAATGTTCATTTTCCAGAGAGAAAGGCATCTATTGGTTCCTGCAAAATATTTTTTTCTCAGCCATCTTTTATCAATATGTCTGCTGTTTTTAGGCACTCAGGGGTACATGGGGAATACAGAAGAGTATTTAACATGAAAGACCTCACACAGGATGTTTGGAGCAGGGATGAGCTCATGCCCTGTCAGCTGCAATGACCCAACTGCATGTTACTCCCAAGACCAGGTGTGCCCAGGGCAACTGGACTGGATCTTCAGGCAAAAGGAAACACTTTCCACCTTATTCTTCCCTGGCTCCCCCTTCAAATCAGCCCTTCCAGCTCCACTGGCTTCATTGCAAGGGCAGGACTGTAAGGAAAGTAAGGCAGGATGTCAGGCAAATGCGGGGGTGCACAAAGTTGGGAGGAATAAAAACAAGGGCTAGCTGGGCAGAAAGAAGAGCCAGAACTGCCAGGTCATGGGGACCCTGCCCAGCCTCCCCCCAACATTCTCCCTGTCATACCCACAGCCCAGGACCCCATTTCAGCCCAACCAGGAGCCACCAGTCCCTGCCCCAGCAAGCAATGCCTTCTTCATTCCAGCTTTCTCCAGTCTCCAGTTCTACTTGCTCCCATCATCTTTCCAGCAGTCCTTGTTTCTCCTCCCATGCTTCAAGCTGCCCCAATGTCCCTCTTTCATCCCTCTCCCAGGCCATTTTCCAGCTCCTCCTTTCTCTGTCCACCCCATTAACCTCCGAGTCAGTGCTGCCTGACTTCCCACTAGCTCCTCCCTCTCACCTGGATCTTGCTGGTTCCCCCAGTCCTCCCTGGAGGTGGGTGGAGAGGTGGCATTTGTCTCCCTCATTCTTCATGCCAAAGACCAGGAAAAATCTTGGAAAAGATCCTGGAAAAGACCAGGAGAGTGACAAAATCAGAGACATCTATTCCTCAGTGCCAGCATCACATGCCATTAAACCTTCCAGCAAGTCAGATATTGTGGTGTACCTGCAAATTTGAGGGCTGCTGAAGAGCTTAAATCTGATTCCAAATGGGCTTTGTTCCTTCAGAAGACTGGTTTGTGCATCCTGATGGGATATGACACTGCTCAATGTGAAATAAAAATGAATGGTTTATTATTGGCTTATCAGAAATCAGTCCTGGAAGTTGTTCCTCACAATGCACTTTGATTAGAACAGGAGATCAGACCAGCAGTGTTTCCTTCTGTCTCTGCAACAGGAATGATTTGGTCCATCTGACAATTACGCTATTTCCCACTAATTTTACTGATTGACATAGCTAATAGGGAAGTCTGTTGCTGCTGCTCAAAACCCTTGACTGATCTGCCTGGGGAAGTTTGTTAGCAAGGAGAAGCACCTCACCTTCAGCAAAGGGCAGCCACCAGGGGAGTTGCAGGGGCAAACTTCTTTGGAAACCCACAAGGTGAATGAGCAACACTTCAGACATGAATTGATATGCCTTAAAACACTGCAGTCGTTGCTGAGCCCCTAGAGGGAGGTTGCAACAGAGGGGATTATGTTTTCAAGGGTTCAAAGAAAGTGCCACCTAAACAGTAGGTAAGTCAAGCCCTATCTTTGCTCCAGTGGCTCTGTATCTGCCTTCACCTCAGGCTGACACTCCACATCATAGTCCTCCCCATCTGTGAGGTACCAAGCAATGGTGTGTGGTAAAGCTGGTCGCTCCCAACATCTTCAAGGCTTGGTACAAGATCACCGGTGTGCCCAGCACATCACCCTGAAAGCAGCAGTAGCAACAGCCATCAAATTCCCTGACTTTAGTTTAAGGCTAGCATGATTAGCTCTTTTTCTCTTTTTTCTGAGGACTAGATGTAACTGAGAAATCAATCCAACTTCAACGTCTGCCAGCCTATGAAGGGTGGAGAAGGTGGAAGTTCCCAGCAGATTGTATGATCTGTCTTTTCTCTGGTCTGAAAGGCAGGAAGAGGAGAAATGTCTTTGTTCCACAATCCTGCTAACTTTTTTGGCATAATGAGCTAGCCAGCTAATAAGCAAGTAATTATACATTGTAATACACAGTTCAGTGGCAATGCTGTCTGTCTGCAGCCATGCTGAGAAATGAGGCAAGAAAGTACTCTGCTCTAGCTCTGCTCATCTCTCTGCCTCGCTGTCTGAGTTTGGGTGAGTCACACCTTGGCTCTGTGTTTCAGCCCCCTCTTCACACAGGGGAGTGCTCCTTCATGCTTGCTTTTGATCAGAGTTGCAACTCCTGGCTGAGACAGCCGTGCCAGCAGAAGCCCTCTGTGTGAGTGCAAGTTCACTTGTGTTGATTTGAAGCAGTGAGGAGATGGGTGATCCTGGCAAGAGCAGCTCTGCTGGTGAACTGCCTCCCCAGGAGCAGTGTTTCAGTGCTACCAGAACTCGCACACCTGTCTTGTGTTCACAGGTAGCCCCAGCCCCAGCTTCTCTAAAATGATTAAAGCAATTCCAATGAAAAATATGTTGGTAAGTGGGGTTGGTTTTTCTATAATTTCCTCCCAGTAGGGTTTTTCTGTTAATTTCTTGTATATAGCATCTAGTGTTACTTAGTTTTACAGTAATGGTTCTTTTAACTCTGAATTGCTGTACAATTGTGTTATAAATATGTTAAGTTTAAGCAGGGTATTTTGCCATGGATTTATCAAAATGGCTCAATTTACAGAAGAAAAACAAGGAGGCTGCTGTGAATTAAGGATGTCAGAATATTTAAGCATAGAGGCAACATGGAGTTGTGTTTCAGACTCACTCCAAAGGTAAAGAGGCAGCAGCAATCCTTGGTGCATGTGTGTGTGTTGTGTTTTACATCCTTTCAGCAGGCACAGTTCTGAACATTTTCTCTTCTTTGTACATTTCTTTTGCAACTTCTGGATTTCTGCAATGAGTTTCCAAAGATATTTTCACTTCAACAGGCAGTTGGTTAAAAATATAGCTGTAGTGTATCATGGGACAGAAGAGAAAAGGATTTGTGTATGTGTGTGTTTGTACATACAGGTTAATACAAAAATAAAAAAATCACTGAATCCTTCAGGAAGTATTGCAGCAGTGGCAAACAACACCTGAAAATGAAGAGGAAATAGCAACTCTTAAGAGTAGCTCATAGACTGTATGTAATATCCAACAAGGAACCTGCTTCTGCAGAAGTTAACTGTAGAGGCTTTATTCTCAAACTCACTAAAAGCAGCTGAGCTTTGTGTGCTGCTTTTGCACCATGGGCTAGATTTGGGTCATGAGAAGGGAGTGGCCTTTAGATTACATCAGAGGGGCTAACTACCCAAGACATTTTGTGTTCCGCATTTCTCAAAGTATTTGGACTTCAGGCATCCAAGTTTCTTTAACACCACACAGGATCAAAAAACTGAGATGAAATGTTTTTATACAAGTGGTATATGTGCAAAGACTGCTGAGGAACACAAATGAGGGCTGAGAGACCCAGTCCTCACAGATAGGCTCAGAGCATCCTTCCTCATGGAAGTGAGATTTGCAGCACTCTATCACTCCAGATCTCATCAGCTTACAGACCCAAAGCAGGAAAATTTAATGGCAAGCAGTGCCTTGCCCAGTAAGGCAGCTTTTTGCATTCTCTCCTTAAGCCTGGAAACCCTCTGATGTATTCACCTGCCCCCCTGAGCTATAGGTATGAGCAGAGCAAGAAATGACAGCGAAACAGGCCATATAAGTAATTTTGAATTAAAATGTAAGTGGCCACATTCATCTTTGAGTGCCTGGAAGAGACAAGTACACTGGGGACACTATATTTCCAACAGGAACTCTGGCCTCGGGATTTCCAAAACTGAGGTCAAAGCTGTGTTTACTCATAACTCTCCTTGAAAGAGTCTGGGCAGAGGGAAGATGGGTCAGGCTTGGAGAGTGGATTTGTGGTAGTGAAGGAAAATATCAGGAGAGCTACCAAAAAAAAGAGTAGAAAGAAGCCTCCACCAGGCACTGGGCTGACTCAGGTATCTCCAGTCAAAACAGCCAGTGATGGCCAGGTGAGCTGGGGACTGAAAACCCATTCTCCTGAGTGGGACAAAGCTCATCCCTGTAAAGATCTGACTGCTCGAGCTGTTTCAACTGTGGCAGTGCACATTGGTTTTGACAGCTATGAATTTCAATTTTTTTTCATTGTTGTGTTGCAGTGAGAGGCTGGTGGAGAGCCGCATGTCTGAACAGCAGGGTATGGTCCTCCAGGGAGCAGAGGGGCTCCTTCAGGCATTGAATGGGATGTTCTTCTCTGCAGCCTGCCTGGCACACTGTTGGATCTTTCTGCAACCAGCTCTGCCAGCTCTTGTGGTCTGGGATGGATAGTGAAGAGAGAATCTGGCAGTAAAATAGTTTAGTCTGCAGCTGCCTTTTAATATCCAAAACACAAATGCTCAACTTCTTGAAGTGAGGGTGGCCCTCTCTAAGAACCAAATGGGACCAAGGAACTTCCTGTGTGTTATTTTAAGTCACTGTATGCTGATGGGATCAAGCTTCCCAAAAATGAGTGTGGCCACTGGGCACCTGCAGTGAGAACACCAGCTGGACTGTTTTCCCACCAACTAGAGGTGTCAGGACATGAGCCATAGCCTCACCTGCGTGCTTCCACAGAGGTGGCTCTGCAGGATGGCTTCCTCCTCTCGTCAGGGATGTGCTGTCTGTGGCCAAAGGCTGCCTCCACTAAGGCCTGAACAGGAAGGTCCCATCTAAGATTTGTATGAGCGGAGAAACCACCCCCATGCTGTGAGTCGTGTTCAAAACCCCTCAAGGGAAATTCAAGTAGCACATTCTCCTGGGAGTGCTGAGGACTGATTCAAACACAGCCCTCTGCCCGAGGGCATCTACTTCAGGGGCAGCTCCTTTACTGTCACCTGCACCACCACCTCTACCTCAGGGCAGGGATCAGGTCTCAGATCAGCTGCCTAGCACTGACAAAAGCTGCAATCGATTCACCTTTTGCTTGTAGTGGCAGAGGGCATGAACAGGGGACAATCATGTGCGAACCCTTTGTATCTGCTCTTTGTGAAAAAGTATCCCTCTCCAGCCCAGTCTGGGAGACGTGAGCTAGGAAAGGACACCGAGGCAATAAAAAGAAGTGGAAGAAAGGAAGAACAAGTTCCTTTGACCAGCGCCAGCTTGACATTTTCTCAACTCACTTTTTACACATGAAAGGGAGGGTGGGAAAGAAGAAGAAAGCATGAATGTAGAAGGAGAAGCAGGCAGAAGAGAAAAAAGATCAAAGGAGAGGTGAAACAAGAAAAAGATGTTCCCAGTGATGCTGAGACACTTGTCTGCACCCCTGTACCAGCCCAAATCTGTCCTAAAGTATAAGAGTAAAAAAAGAAGCCCAGCAGGATCTCTGCCAAACTAGATATGTAGGCTAAGAAGCATAGAGATTGGTAGAAAATGTTGAGTTAAAAGCCTGTGTGTTTAGTGCACAAGCAGGGACGGGAGAAGCGGGGAGGGCATGGGGTGAGCACTTGAGCTAGAAAAAGAAGAGCGGCCACACATTGAGATCACAGGGGCAAGGGATTGCAATGGCTTTTAAATAAGCCTTAACCAGGAAACAGAAGTTTGTCAAAGTATAGCTGGGTAAAGGCAGGAGGCAGGAATAGCAGAATCCGATACAATAAGCAATCAGCTGTCAGAAATCACAGCATGGCCCTGTGACTAACAGCATCTGGGAAGTGCAGGGAGGAAGGGTGGTAAAGCTCAGGTAGGATGAATACCTTGGGTGAAGAATGAAGATGGACTCCCTCTCCATCACTCCTTTCAGTACCAAACACTGTCTGTGATGAGAAGGGATAATCAAAAATGCAGAGAATACACAAGAGGCTCAGAGGTTCCACTAGTAGTGTAAAATGCACCTGGGAAGAAAGTGAGCACATCACAGGTCTACTCCCTGGAGTGGAGATGTGGAGAACTGAGAACTGCGAAGCAGAACCCTTGGGATTTATAGCCCTATCTTGGCATGCTTCATACTGAAAGCAGGAGATACCCAGGAGAATGTAGGACTGCAGCAGCACCAGCCTGGTGTTATGAATGATGGGAAACACTGCTCTAGGCCAGGGGAATTTTTTTTTGCACAGAGATTCTGATTCCAGCACTTCAGAATGGTAAACTAGGATTTTTTTAATGGTGGTTTTTTTTTTTTTTTTTTTTTTTTTTTTTTTTTTTTTTTTTTTTTTTTTTTTTTACAGTTTTCCTGGGAAGACCAATTAAACAGAAAGAAGATAGACAACAGATAGTTCAGCTGCATCCTGTCATTGTAGCTTTGCCCAGCTTATTGTCTTCCAGGAGTTTGTCTGTTGCAGAGTACCTGGTGCTGTTGTGTCTCTTTGTAGCAGTTCAAAGGGGGCTCCCCTTCCTCACACTGGCTTTCCCTTGCCTTTCCCAGTTCCCTCTCTTTGGCTCCTTTGCTGCCCTGTTTCGCTGCCTCAGGTCAGACACCTGCCCTGTTCCACACTGCTGCAGAACCTGCTCCAGCTCAGAAGCAGCACAGGAACAACACTGTATGCTCAGCTCCTTGATGCCAACTTATGATGCAGCTAGAATCCCCTTGTTTTCCCACCTCCCCGCTAACATCTCTGCTGCAGTGCTAGAGTCCTCCAGCTTTCCCCTTCCCAATTCCCATCTCTCCTGCAGCATTCGGAGGCACCCTGGTTTTGCCCATTGCCTTTAAGGTCCTCCATGACTTTCCTTTTCTATTCCTACTTGTTATTTCTACTCCCTTTCAGTAGGCATAGCTAGGGAAATCTTACAGTAAAGCTTCCACATATGTGTGGAAGGAGGGAGGGGAGAAAGAGATCAGACTTCAGAGATCCTGGAGACATTCTTGGATGGGTTGCTGAGAAGAAAATGAACAGGAAAAAGGTGATAGAAATGTCAGGCCACAAGCTGAAGAGACCACCAGGGGCCAGAGATAGTTGCATCATTCCAGGAAAGAATGAAATGACAGACTGCACCAGAGTACAGCATGAAAACATTGACACAGAGATAATTAATGTTCGTGCAACTGGACCTTGGCCTCACACAGTTCTTCAATCGCTTCTTGCCTGGTGTTGTGCTTTATATGATTTGCTCTCTTTGAACACAGCAGCTGTCCCAGAGACTGTCTACCTCTTAAGAGAGCTGTGAAATATAGGTGATGGAGTGTGTATAAATATTTCAGAGACAGGACTCATTTGACAAGTGGGGTCTTGAGAAGTGACCGGAGATACTGACTCCCAGACGGAAAGATGGGACAAATATGTTCTGTGGAAACAGTCGAGGGGGAGGAAAGGCATCCCTCATCTTTGCTTTCTGACAAGTAGAATCACTACAGGGTATGGTTTCCCCATAACAAGTAGCTTGCTTAGCAAGTGTGCATGGGAGTGCTGCCTTGCTGTCATCCATTGGAAACTCCGTAATTATGAATGCTATGATTTATTAGGCCTCAAGCAATAATTATTAATTACCTTATTTAGCAAATGCAGTTATGTTCCTGGGTTTTGGCAGTATTTTTTCCTACTCAGAATATACTTTGGCAGTTTACTTTGAAATTCATCTTTCAGAAGCATTTGTGCCAGTGAAACATGAGTGTGTGCATTGAATACTAACAAAAAAAAGGGGTGTGAAGCATACATTTTTTGGATTTTTTGACTCATTAGCCAGATATGTAATTCATACTCATTCAAACACCGAGCCACTATTCCATAATTTAATGAGAATCCCTGAAAAAAAAATAATGGAAAGGCTACAAAATGCCACATAAATATCCTTATTTCAAAATCATGCATAGAAAAGAACAAGACTCATGTCTCCACAGGTTTTTTTAATCACCATGAAGCTTCCTCAATCTGCAACCATCTCTTCATCTCGTTTTCCTTGGGTTGCCTTCAGCCTGCTTTGTGGAGATGTAGACAGTTTTACTTTGTCTCATTATCATCAGCTCCTGCTTCTCCTCATGCCCTGGCAAAGGAGTTGATCCAGCTGTCCTCCTGGTGCTGGCTGCCTCTTTCTACCTATGCACCCTTTATTAACGTTGTAACCACCCACTGCGGGAAGGATTGAATGCATCTCAGATAAGGGTTTATTGTATTAAAGAATAAATTAGCTCACATCAGGGGCTTTCACAGATGCCCTGCTCTATGCCATCAGCTAAGGAAAAGGCATCTTAAGAGTGTGAAAACCACAGTTTCTTGGCAAATTTTCCCTTGGTTACAGCAAAAAGAAACACAAAGGAAAAGAAATCCTAAACCACCACAAAAACAAACAAGGTAGTTTTATACTGGTGGTATCCTGATAAGTGACAGAATAGAGTCCAGTGGGAAATTGCCTGTCATGCCTCCCACATGCGTGGATGCCAGGCACTGGGGGGACGCTGAGCTGTGGAGTGATGCTGCCCTGTCTCTATCGTTGCTCTCTTCCTGCTGCATGCTACTGCTTTTCTCTTTCTGACTGAGCACCGTTTACAATGGGAGTAACTACTTGCTAATTAGGGGCTATATCTATTAATTGCTTGTTTGTTAGAGCATGACTGAGCAGCCAGCCGCTCTTTGGGCCACGTATTTTTAACTTTTTTTTTTTTTAATTACATTATTATCCAGGGAGTGACTTGCTCACATGACAACTCGGTGCCTGCCGGGTCCAGCACCCCTCGCCAGCTGCCGCGGGAGCGGGCGGGGATGCGGGCCCCCGGGGCAGGGCCGGGGTCCCCGGGGCAGCGCCGTGGCCGAGGCGGGGGCGCGCAGGGGCCAGCCCCGAGAAGAGCCGGAGAGCAGCCGCTGTCGCTAAGGGACACCCGCATCAGCCCGTCCCCGGGAGCCGCGGCTAGCCCAGCGCGGGGGAAGAGGCGAGTCGGAGCCCGGCCCCCGGGAGCACAAACACGCCGCTAAGAGGGGTTTCCACAGCGCTGGTCCGCTTTACGATCTGGCTCATTGCTATGGAGCCGGGCTAGGCACGGGTGGGCTCGCCAGCTCGGGGGCGAGCAGGTCTAGGCTTCCCAGAAGCAGCGTTCTGTCTCCCCAGCACAGCAGACGGAGACAGGGCGGGCGAAGCAGGGCCCCGCGTAGCCCCTGCTGCCGGTGGTGATGCTCGGGGATCGCGCAGCATCCTCCTCCTCCTCCCGGCCTCTGGCCCGGGCCCCAAGCGGAGAGGGCACGGGCAGCGGGGCACGCACAGCTTCCCCGCTCCGGGTTTCGTGTAGGAGCATCACCCCTGCCCGGGCCCGGCAGCGCGGCGAGCACCGCGGCCCCCGCAGCCACGCACCGGGGCTGGGGCCCCGCACAGCACCCCGGCCCGCAGGAGCGCCGCGCCCCAGCAGCATGCACAAGGCAGCCCCGCCAGCCTGAACCTGCCTGGGGGGCCCCAAAAAACTTTGCTGGCACCAGCGAGCGCCAGCACCGGAGACACCCCGCAAACCTGCGCTGCCCCCCAACCCTTGGCATCTCACGTCCCAGCCGGGAGAAGCCGACCTTGTCGCGAGGGTCCTGAGGATGAGAGTACCCCGGACTGACAAGCAGTCTCCCGCCCGGAGCAAGTCCCTCTTTCTCCCCACCCTGCGGTCTTGTCTATAATTGGGCCGGGGCGAGGCGTGGGGAGGCCCGCAGAATTGGGCAGGAGGCAGGGCTCTCCCCAGCACGCCCGCTTTAATTGGCTCTTTTTTTTTTTTTTTTTTTTTTTTTTTTTTTTTTTTTTTTTTAAGCGAAGGGGAATGAAATGGTGAAGAGGGTAGGGGGAAAACCTGGAAAGCCGACAGAGTAGAAAATAAGGCGCGGCTGGCAGAGCCGGCAGGCAGGGAGGTGTGAGGCGCTGGCGGGCGCGGGAAGCCCCGGGCGCCCCGTCGGGGGGCGGCGGAGCGGAGTGCCCCGGGGCCGCCTGGGGAGCGGTGACGTTCCCGGCAACTTTTCCAGGAGATTTTGGCGCTTCAGGAAAAAGCGGTGGGGTAGGGACCTCCCAAGCGGTTTCCAGCTGGCGTCTGACAGGAGTAGCTCAACTTTGTCCAGCTTCTTGTCCCTCACTGTCGGCTACCTTCCAGTTGCTGCCTGTTAATTCCCGCTAGGAGCTCCGGCAGCCGTCGAGGGAGAGAGACACGGGCCCCTGTACAGCTGCAAATCTCTCGGCGAGGCGGACGGAGCAGGCAAGAACGGAGTCGACGCACCCACACGAGGCTGGCACATAACAAGGAAAGTTTTGAAGGACGAAGGACCTGGCAGGCTGGGGAGGAGGCGAGGAGAGCCGGGCAGAGCTGCAGGCGCAGCGAGGGTGCGTGGTCTGTCTGCTCCTCGGCTGCTTCTCCCTTCAGGCTGGTTGGGGCGGTGCAGTGCAGCTGGGAGAGCTCTTGGGAGCCGCTTTAAAAAAAAAAAAAAAAAAAAATCCTTCCTGGATTTGATTAATTACAGCAATCCCCTCCTCAGAAGATCTGGAAAAGAGGAGCGAGAATCACCTATCCCTTCCTCCGCCTTTCAGCAGCTGGCTCCTACCCCCCACCCTCGCTTCCCCCCTTTTTCTCCACCTCCTTCTCCTTTCTCCCCGTCCGCTCCAGGGACTGCGGCCAGAGCCTCGTTAGGAGGAGGGAGGGTGCGGACTCACTCAAGTTGGCCCCAGTTGGCAGCACTTCGGGCAGCGCGGGACTTGGGGCAGCGCTCGGCAGATCCCGCTGAACAAAGGAGCCCGCTTTCCGCAGAGATCGGGGGATAGTGCCGGGCTGGCCCGGGCCCCGCTCCTGCCCTAGCCCGGTGCTGGCCCGGCGCCCCCGGGCTGGCCTTTCCCCGTACCCCGAGTGCGGGCGCGGCTGCCTGTTCGCCTGGAGATCCTCGAGCAACCTGGCGAGGGGAAGCGGGAAGCGGCACTCTGCGTTTCTGCCCTCCCTGCCTCCTTCTCTCGCTCTCTCCCTCATTTTTTTCCTTCTTTCTTTTTTTTTTTTTTTTTCTCCCTAAATTTTAAATTTTACCCCCAGGCGTCCCCTGTGTGGGGGGTCCCTTCCTCCGCCCGAGGGGCGCCGGTGCCCGGCGCGGAGCGGGGCGCATGGGGCGGCGTTTCAGGAGGCTTTCGGCTGCTCCTTGCTCCCCCGCCGGATGCTGCCTGAGCTGTTTTGGCTGTTTTTCTTCGCCGGCGATGAAGGCTCTGCCTTGAAGATGGACATGATCTGTTTTTTATTCCTGTCTCTGGTGCCGGTGTACAGCAGGGGACAAGGGGTGTACGGTAAGAGACGCTGTCGCTGTTTGCGAAGGAGGGATGAGGGGTGGGGGGCGAGAGCGCAGACGGCGGCGGTGGGATCAAAGTTAAAAAGCACCTGCAGGAGAAAGTAAATGATGCCGCTGAACCTCGTCTCAGCCTGAGCGGAGAGACTGACGCAGCAATAGGGCTTCTACTTCATAATTCCTCGCCGTAACCTCTGGCCGCCTCCCATGTTCGAGTCCGCCGAGATGGCACGCAGGGACGCCGGCGGGACTGCCGCCGGGGGAGCGACTGGAGCCCCGGCCCTGCCTCCCCTCTCCCCACCCGCCTCGCGTGGGGACGCCACGCTGCTGCCGGCGGGGGCGGCTCCGGGAGCACCTCCGAGTTGCGTTTTCCTTGGGGCAGGGGGAGGACGGAGGATCCCTTCTCGGCGATGCGCTTGCGGGTTTCCTCGCTCTCCGGGCCAGCGGCACGGGGAGGCAGGGAGACGGGCTGCCCGCCCTCGTTCGCTGGGTGCCGGGGGCTGCGCGCTCCCGCCGCCGGCACGGCTCCGCCCGGCTCCGCGGGGCCGCTGCTCCCCACGGCCAGCCCCGCCGGCTCCCCCGGGGGCGAGGCGAGCCTGGTCTTGCACCCCGTGGAACTTTGCTGCTGATTTTCTTCTTAAGGTGATGGAGATGGGTGGGTGGTGGTCTGTGGCAGAGGTGATGCCGAGCTTGATTTTTTTTTCCTTTTTTCCCCTATTATTTATTATTTTTGCATTTATGGAGCGTACTTCCTCTCCTTGTTTGCAGGCAGGGTGGCAAATGGCGAGCTCGGGTGGTCTCCTCGTGAGAGGTTTGGCTTCCGCAGCCCCTCAGTGCGAGGGCAGAGGCGGGGGATGACACCCCGAGCCGCTGAGCACAAGCCCCGGGGCTGAAAGAACACCCTGGATTTACTTTAGTCAGACGTGCAGCCCCCCTTTCCCTCTCCCAGCCTTGTCTGAATTCTTGCTTTACAAGGTCTGCATTTCCAATACACTGGGAAAAAATAAATAAAAGCAACCCACAAGACTTGTCTCTCATAACAAGCCGGCTTTATCTTGGCTTACAACTCAGTTGTGCGTTGCTGTTAAGTCCTTCTGGAAGGCATGCCACTGCCTCTAACAAGCCAAGCTCTCTGAGCTCTGAAGAGAGACCCCAGTGAGAGAATCCAGCCCCCCCGCTCCCTCTTTTTTAACAGCACGCAGCCAGTCTCTTGTGTGAGCTCTGGCAAAGATCAGTTCAGTCTCACTGACTATGGGTAAGTCTTTGTAGGTCACTTTTTAATGATGTATTTCTTTAATGGAAACAATTCCTCCTTTCTCCTTGAGGACTGGGATGTTAATTTGAGTTTGGGTCTGTTTTGTAAAATAACGGTTTTAAATAGAGGGTGTTTAGCTTCCTTTATTTTTTCTTTCTTCTTCTCAGTGTATGTGTTTTCTCCCAGTCTGCATATCCAGACAAAAATTATATGACCCTTGAAAGGCTGGAAAGATGAGGAATAGAATGAGTTTGTGGTACAGAAACCTGGTCAGGGCATATAATTTAATCCTTTAAAACAGGTAATCTGCTTCTAGCTGAACTTTCATTATTTCACTTCAGTGTGTTTGCTACTGAATAGCTGTCAGTTTCTGTAGAATGAACTCACTGCTTAGGACTGTAGCAAGAGGGACAGAGCTTAAAAGCAGGTTTACTTGAATGTGCTTTAGAATGTGCCTGTTGTATTTTTTCATACACTTCAGTGAACTTGCATTTGACAGAGTTGCTGCCACTAGATCTTCAGAATAACTCACTGATGTTTTTGTCTTTTTCTCTCAGAGAGAGATTGAAGAAGCTGTGTACAAAAGAAAGCACAGATGCAGGCATACACTAAGATGAAGGCATCCTTTTAAGCCAAAATGGTCCACTACTTCTATCTGTTCTCTCACTTAACCACACAAAGGGGAAATCTGGTGTCTTCCTTCCTCTTCCCACCCCTACCTCTTCAAACTGTCGAACAACAGGAGCCCTAATACGCAGTTGTTGCTGACTGCAGCCCAGAGCAGTGTCTCGTGGAATCAGCACGCTGCAAACTTGGACGGTGACTAATAGTTTTCATATTGTCCTTACCAATTGTGACTTCAGTCCTCTACCCTGGGCTGATTTCATGCCTTCTGCAGCCGGCACTGTTTCTTTGGACGTGAGATTGCTGTTACTGATGGCTCAAGCAGAGTTGGATTAGTATTCTTATATGCGCAAAGATAAATAAAAAGCAGGATTAGAAATTAGTCCCTCCTCCACTTGGGTTTTTCCTCTATATTGGTCTCTTGCCATAGCTTTAAACTGTACTTCAGCATTCTGTGTTATGAATCTTGATCTCATGTGGCACCAAAAATTATTGGTACTCAAGTGTCATGGCTCAGATCTCTTTCCCTGCCTTTGCATATTGGCAGTGGAGACTGGGGAGGCATCTATATGGGTCTATAAATATATTTTACTTTAGCAAATCTCCTGAGATTAAATCAGATTAAACAAGATAAAGTATCCATGTGATGTACCCTTTAAATAAGACACCCACATGGATGCGCACAAAAGACCTCTGTCTGGGAGAGCACAGTTGTTGGAGAGGTTTATTGAGATGAATGGTATAAATAAAATGCGTATAAGGGGGGTTCTGGGAAAGAAGCATTTGCAATCGAGGTGCAATTTAATTAGGAGTCAAGGTGCTTTTTGCCTGCTACCTGAAGAGGCTTGTTATATAAATTGGCATTTGTTGTAATGACTGAAGTGTGTCTGAAACCCTCTTCTCATTAGCTGATCCCATTCTTTCAGCCTTGTTTGTTGCAGTTAGACAAGGCTGGCCTGATGGGGAAGGCAATTCAGCAGGCTGCCAAGAGGCAACTTTTATCAGTCTTTTGTGGTAGCCTATTTCCCAGACTGCATGTGCTTTTCAGTCCTGGTGTGTTAGTGCTGCTGGTCAAGATGAGAAGCCAGCTGTAATAGATCTCTAGAAAATGTCAGAATTGAGGAAGAAGAAGGAAGAAAGAGGTAAGGAGACGGGACTTACCCTTCAAGGCTCGGAGTTATCCACACTTAAAAAACTGTAAGTTAGACTGAGGGGGAAGGATTGGGGCGTGGTGGTGGCATTCAAAGGGAAGAGTATGCCTCTTGCCTCCGACTGCCGTCTAGATTCCAGGACTTGGGTAGCTCTGGTTTGGTGTGCACAGTGCTGCTGCTGTACTTCCTCCATGTGCAGTGTATAATTAACATTTTTGGGCTGTTTTGCAATTAGCACAGTCCCACTGATAGGCAGCAGTCTTCCAGGCAGAATAAGAAAGTGGGATGTTTTGTCCCCTGCCTCTCCTAATTCAGCTGCAGAAAAGAGGTTGTGGGAATGGGCATCACAGTGTGTGGTGAGGGGCTGCATACAGCAGGGTGGTGGAAATGGAATAAAAGGAGATGTCTAAGCTGGACAGCAAGGAAAGCTGCCTGGCACCATCATCAGAGGGATTGGATGGGCTGCACTTGAAACTGACTGGGTGAAGCACTTGGAGTGTCAAGTAGTCCTGCCCAGGCCTTGGAGGTGGGAAATAAATTACCTGTAAAGGCTCTTTAAGAGACACCATCACGTTGAATGATCCCTGAGATGCCAGTACAGACAGCAAAAAACCCCCCAAAAAACCCAAACCAAACAAAAAAAACCCCAACCAAAAAACACCAAACAAACCAAACTAGTGACTGTTTTCTTGTGTCTGTGATAGAGGAGTGTCATGGTAAAACATATCCAGTGTTTAGGCCATAAACATCCACATTTTTTCATTTCATGTACATGACATGATTTGTTTCCTGCTCTTTTTTTTTTTTTTTTTTTTTTTTTTTTTTTTCCCAAGTAAAACCACTTTTCCTAGAGTTCTTCTCTATGTTGGCTGCCTCACACCTCCTTGTATGTATCCATGTCTTCTGCTGACAGTTTCTGGGGCACAGGCACTCCAATGTCACCTGAAGTGTGCTGATCTGAATCCATCCCTCTCATGTGCCTCTGCCTAGAGCTGTTTTGCCAGCTGTAGCAGGGGGCCAAGACATGGAGCTCTTCAGCTGCCTTGCTGTCATCTCAGTGCACCTTGTGTCTTTAGAAGCTGAAGAGATTGCTACAGGAATGATGGAGCCGGCTCCTGTGAGCCATTTCTTGGCTGACTGTGTTGGGAAAATGCAATGCTTGAGCACAGTGGCCCTCTAAACTAAATATATGTGTGTGTGTGTGTGTGTACAGATATTCATGGATGTACACACATCCTCTGTGCTCAATCATTTCTCTTTCTCAATTAAAGAGCTTGTTTTCCAGCTCTTTAATCTGTGTTTGCCTAGGCTGTACACATTCTTTTGAGGAATGAGTTTTCTAACTGGACTGCCATAGGCGTAGTTTCACCATTGGACTGGGCTGGTCCAAGATTTGCACAGTTCTTGATCAGCTCTTTAAGGTCAAGGCATTAAATCTGTCTAGCTCAGTCCTTCAGAATGCCTTGCTTTTCTTCAGTTGTAATGTGTCAGATTCACTCTTCTGTGACACTAGAGCCTCTGGTTTTAGGTCAGGTCAGTAGCTTCACACACCAGATAAGCCCTCAATTGACTTTAATATGCAGTACTAGAAAACTGACATTATCCTCTTGACAGGTTGTTTGCAACTTGCTGGATGAAGTCAAAATATTTCACTATAGGTGTCATCAGAAACCACCATCCTATGCTAATTTTTGTGGGAACATGAAGACAGATGTTGAATAATTTGACATGAGCAGCACAGCTTTTAAAATTATCACCGTGTCAGGTTCAGACTGGAGTTTCTGAAATATATATATATGATTTCAGATGAATTTGAAAGAGGGGGAGGTAGGTAAGTGACTCCCAATAAGTGGAAGATGCAGCAGAAGATGGCCCTGGAGGTTCAAGACAGTAATTCAGTAGTGGCAGTAAGGGATGCTGTGCTGCTGAGGCTGCTGTTCTTATTTTAAAGTAAAGATAAAAATGATTTCCATGCTGGTAACTCAGGGATCTTGTGACACTTCCCATCAACCAGAAGCCCTACTGTTTTACCTGTGTTTTGATGAGTTACTGCTATTCTGCTTACTTGAATACTGTGGTTTCAGGCTTCCAGTCTCTCCCTCCACACACACTGGTTCATTAAGCATAGTCGATTAGCATTAAGCTAAGGACCATGCCTGCATGGCTATGGCTTGTTATCAGGAGGGCAGAGGTGGGGGTGAGGGAAAATTGCCTTCTGCCCAGGGCCAGTGTGCTGATAAAAGCAATAGAGAGAGATGCATTTCTACTAGTGAAAGGCAGCTTGGGGTGGAGGGTGTTCCTTACTCTCTTCATGGAAATGTCCCAAACCCTACCGGGAAAAACTTCTTTAGGTGGCGTAAGGTAAGTCCACAGGCAACTGGTTTGTATGTGTAGCTCTGGAGAGGCAGTTCATTGGTGAAGATCTCATCAGGTGAGATGCTGGGTTTTTTGTGCAGAGGGGTTGCTATGTTGTCTTGTCAGAAAGGGCTGTGTTTTGCTGTGGGAAAGATGAGCCCTCTAGACAAGAGACAGTGGATAATGTTGGTTTGTTCTTGGAGAGGCTGTGGGTACTATTTCTGCTCTCAAGCAGTCAAGGTGAACACACCAAGTGCCTGTGTCCCAGACACTTAATGCTGTCTGGTGTGGTACAGGAAAGGGGAGAGCTATGGCATTGATGGCACACAGTGGAATGCTGATCTGGGAAGGCCTTCAGGATCCACCAGAGAGAGTGATGTGTTGAGAAGTGGAAAAGGAGAATTTGTGTGTTTTATGTCTCTGTGCCCACGTTTAACTGGTGAGATCTCTGCTCTGGTAGGATCCAAAGTACATGAATTTAAAAAAAAAAAAAAAAGAGCTTTCATCTGCCTCTCATTTGGCGAAGGTTATTGAAGGAACAAGAAAAGTTTGTTTCTTATGGCTCAGCACTTGCCTACTGTTTAAAAGAAGAAAATAAATGTGTGACAACCCATGGAGCTGAGACTCAAAAGAGCTACGAAAGAGCTCGAGAAGTGGAGCAAGAAAAGGACAGCTGATCTTGTCTCAACGAAATTCAAGCGGGAGAAGGGCTGTTACCACCAGGTTAGCTGGGACAGCACACGATGGGAGGCAGGGAGCCTTTGTGCCCAGCGTCAGGTGTTTCTCGGGACGAAGGTTTAGACTCTCGCTTCTTTTCCGTGACTTCTGCCCAGGCACAAAGCGCCGCCGCAGGCGGCTCCTGCTTCCCCTCCCAGCCGAGGAGAAGGCTGCCCGTCCTTCCCCGTGCTGCGGGCGGGCTCCTCTCCAGCTGTGGCTGCGGAGCACAGCTGGGCGGCGGGGTCGCGCCTCCGCCGCTGCCCGGCAGAGGGAGGCTCTGCGCGGCCCCGCCGGGAGCGCCCGGCGAGCGCCCCTTTCCCGGGAGAGCCGGGCCGGCCATTCCTCGGGACACGCGTGGGCCGGCTCGTTCCTCACGGGAACAGCCGGAGGCGGCTCGTTCCTCCCGTGGCGGACTTCGGGCGGGATCCCGCTGTCCATCTTCCCGGCGTCTTCCGGCAGGCTGTGCGCGATGGAGCTGCCGCGTCCAGGTTTTGGCGCTGGCTGCCTGCGTGTGGCTTTGCATCTGTCGCGGGTTTGTTTTCGGATCTTCGGATCTGGAGCTCTGTCAAATTGTACCCAAGCACTACATAACCAAGGCCCGCCCTCCCCTTTATATACACACACACACACACACACACACACACACACATATATATGTATTTACTATTTCCCCTTTTCTATTTGTTTTCCTCTTTCTCCTTCCTCTCCCACTCTCTCATGGATCATGAGCATGCTATTCTTCCACTCTTTCTTGTCCATTTCCAAATTTCCACGCCTTCATTTCCATTTCCAAACAAAGATTATACAAAAAAAGCGATTACAGGATATACAAAAGGATCGCTTAAATCCTTCATTAGGTTTACCTTCATTTTTAAATTTGTTTTCCCTTAAAATATCTGTAGTTGTGGCTTGGCGATTTTTGTTTTGTTTTGTTTGCTTGGGCTTTTGGTTGGTTGGTTTTGGTTCTTGGAAAGGTAGGATTAAAGCAATCTGAATGGCTTTGAGGGAAGAGGGATACTTTGGCATGGCCTTGCTCTGGGAGAGGAAGAAAAGACAGCAAGGCAATGTCTGACTATTGGGCTTTAAAGTTCTCCGTTGGGGTCGTTAGTGCTGTGATATATCTATAGCCTTGGTTCCGTGACACAGCAAAGCTGTGGCCCACAGCAGAGGTATAGGATTGATGCTGGTGCTTTGGCCCGGGGAAAACATGGCTTAGGGACCCTAGCCTAGAGCAACAGTGTCTTCTGAGCATTGCGGCTCCCTGCAGGGAGTTCTTTGCACCACTGTATTTGCCATGCTGTATCCAAGGTTAGCTTCTGACTACTAAAACTTTTGTTTTCATGCTCAAATACTGTGGCCCGTGGCTGGCAAAAGTAGACACCTGAAGTTAAGCAGGGAAGTAGAGAGGTAGCTGAATATAATGATTAGTTCTTTAAATTTTCCACTTGTTCTTTTAGACTAAGCAATGTGGTTACTCCAGTGTGTGCTTGTGACTGTGTTCCCAAAATGAACAGAGAGCTTTATGGTTCTAGTAATGCTTGAACTCCTCTGAGAAGGATGCTCCTTCTGTAAAGGACTCAGTGTTCTCAGTATTGTGCTAGCAAGGGACATATGCATAGCCAGTTATATATTTCAGTGGTTGTGAATAAGGCAGGACAGCCCACTGGGGACAGCCGTGGTGCTGGAGTGGCCTGATGATGTGAAATCACCAGCAGTGCTCTGTGAGCAGGTCACAGCTCTGTGCTGGGCTGCAGATCTCCAGGGAGAGTGTGCATCAAGGCGGCAAGCAAGGACCTCAAGCAGCTTTTATTTCTCTGGCCAGCCTCTTGCTTTCTTGTGGCTCCTTTTTCACTCATGCTGCAAATCGCTCGTGGCTGTTACCCTTTGCTTTAGCTTGCAAAGGGGAGACACCACCAATATAACTAAAAATCCTCCTGGCTGTGATCCGCTGGCTTATGGTTTCTCTCCACTGTGAGCCGTAGTGTAGGACAAATGGCATCCAGGTACTTTTGCTGGGTTCATGTAAATGGAAATAGCAGGGTTAGGATAGCAATTGACAAAGGTGCAGTAAGAACGGCAGTTTCTGAAGACGAATTAGCAAATGTTGCCTAAAGAAGAACTGACAAAACATTGAAAGCTAAAGTCAAGCTGTGAGAAAAGCTTTAGGATGTCTGCAGGTGGACATTTAATACAAGAGTAACTGCTTGCTATTGCTGCTTCTGATTCGGAAGGAAATGGTCCTTCACTAATTAGCGTAAATTGTTTTAAAATAAATGTGGATGGGAATCTTGTGCATTTCTTGTGTGCCTTTGTGATGAAATAAAAAGGAAAAACAAAGATGTGATTCAGACAGATGTTTGAGAAACATGTCAAAATGGGTTTTGCTTACAAATACTCTTTCACCTTCTGGTGCTTGTTGCGTGCCTTGCATGGCAGGAAAAGGCATTCATAGATTTAGAGTGAAGAACGAGTGTCTTTTCTTAAGTTTAATAAATGGATTATTCTGACTTGGAGCATTCCTCAAAATAGCAGAAAAGTGAGAATTTGAGGCTCATAAAAGTAACCTGAGCAGCAAGAGCCAGCTGGGGATGGGAGACTGAATTCCCCTGCCAGTCAAGTGAATACAGCTGGGGTGTTAAGAATGTTTAAGGATAGGGGCTTCTGCAGTTGATAGACCCTGAAAATCCTTCTCACAGTGTACATGTAAGATTTCTTGTGGGCTTATGTGTCTCCCATCCTTTTAATATCTATGAACTTCCACCTTTACAATGTTTCTATTGCCTGGTCATTCCACTCTGTGTGTGAGGAAATGAGATGGAGATTAAGTGATTTGCCCATGGCAGAATGGAGAATCGAACATCAGCAAAGTTTTAACCATTGTTTTCTCTGTTAAAGTGCAGCTGATATTAAGTGCAATCCCTGTGGCTGATAGATCCAAGGTAAATACATCCTCCATAAGGAGGCATAAGCCATTGAAAATAGGCTGTGATCCAGTTATTGCTGAATCAAGCTTTTTTAGTCAGGAAACAAAACCATGTTTTGTCATTCACTGCTAATTTAGCTCATCTTTAACACAGGTTGGGATTTATTTTAGGACACCCTTTGGAGGTCTACAAGTTGACCCTTACTGTACAGCACTGGAAGAGCCAGAAATCTTTCAGTTGTGGGTACACACATAGCTTTGCTGTGCTTGGATTTGCAGAAGGATCAGTTTTGGAAAGTATTGACTCACTGCAACAATTTAAATTATTTTGCACTTGATCAAAGAAGCAGTATTTCCTGCTATGGAAAACTTCTGTCATGAATGCAGGATGTTAAATGACTATTGATGGTACCCAGTGGAAAGCCAGAAAGAGTGTGTTTGCCATGAGAGAGCAAAGATTTGGGATGGTGTTGTGGTTTAAAAACAAACCAAGTAAGAGGCTCTAAGTTAGAAATAAAATTTAATGAGAAGAAAAGGAAAATAAAATAGAATAAAATAAAATAAATACAAAAAGAAAAACCAGTGACAGAGTCAGAATACAACCTGATCAGGGTGATGGAAACAGTCCAGACGAGGTGGTCTTCCTGAAACAGAAATCTTGTAGAAAGGTCTGGTAGCTCCGGTCCTCTGGGAATCCAGTGGGAGAGGGCTGCTTCTACTGTCCCAAATCCCAGCTTATATCCAGGTGAGAATGCTTGGCTCTTCCCCATGGGCGGAGCATCTCACAATGGGATGATGAGTCATGGAAGAGAGCCTTAATGGCCCATTAAAGAGAGAGATAACGCCCGGAGGGAGTTATCTCTGAGTCATGCAAAAGGCATTGATGGGCCATTAACTGAAGATGGTGATAGAATACACCCTAAACTACAACCCAGGACAGATGGGAAGAAAAGCAGGTACACGATTAGGGACAGTACCTAGGACGAAGAAGAAGTTGTGATATCAAGTGCTATGAATCAAATATGGCTGGATGCCAGAGCAGAGCACAGCTTTTGAAGAAGCAGAAAGGATATATGAATATTCCAACACATTTTGTCATTTTAAGTATGTGCTAAACTGTATTCCTAGTTTTCTTACAAGTATGAAGACAGAGAGAAATTTCTAGTGTTTGTTCCCCAAATGCTAATGAAGACCAAAAGGACTTGGTGTCAGTGGTGTTTGTTTGACAGTTTGACTTACAGTGCACACACACTACGCCTACACAGAAGTAGGACTGTGGCTTCTGGGTGCATTCTTGAGCTGGCTTTAAATTAGCAATTTTGGTTACTGATTGCAGTGCAGCAGTAACAGCATGGAGCTCAGCCTGGCCTGTGCTCCAGCCACTCGTGCAACATCCTGAGTGAGCCCTGTGGTGTGTGCTGAGCCCCCGTGCCTGGGGTCACTCAGCAGCGACATACTGTGCTTGACCCCTTAAAAAATAAACTGTGAGGCATCTACACTGGGTTCATGCGTCCTTTTGGGTTGCAGTGCAAACAAGTAGACTCGACTCAACTGCTGCCTGCGCCACTGCCTGGGAATCCTCTAAATCCAACAAGCTGGCTTATTGGGGTGCAGTTCTAAGTTTGATGGCTGCAGCAGCTTAAATGCTGCAATCCCATAGCTGTGAACTCTAGCAAGTCAAATGCCAGGATTCCTTTAGATCTGTAGTGTTTTTCAAGCAAGCATAGAGTGTAAACTGACTTAATGCAGTTTACTGTGGTGAAAGAGAACCTCTGAACAACAGGTCTGGAATTAATCATTAATTTTCTATTTCTGAATAGCTCCTTGCATAGACAAGCCCTGCATTTAGCTGTGATTAAGTTTCTAAATTGTTTTTTTCAAAATAGGATAGTCAAGCTCCTGTACCGTGTAGCTGCATCTGAAGACGTTACCCATAGAAACTAAGCCCCAGCTTTGGTTAAAATAGCACAAATAATAGTTTGTGTTCTGGCTGGTCAAACGATAAGCAGCTCAGCACTTTCATCCTTATTTCAGCAGAAAAATTCAATTGACAGTAGAGAATGACTGTTTACTATGATGTGCATGATTAATACCATAAATCTTTCATGTCGGGATGTTGGGTGAGAGGCATGAATATCACTGCAACAAATTGAAAGAAGCAATTTGCTACATATTTGTGGTTGGTAATCAGGCTTGGAACTTCATGTAGAAGGAGAAATTAGCCAAAGTGAATGTTAGTTACTGAAACCAGAAACCACTCTGGCATTTGCTAAGCCTTGGCAAAGATGCCAGGCTGATTTTTGCAGATCACAATGAGCATATGTACCTACTTGTGGCTGATGGTTATTCCAAGTGGCCAGCAGTAGTGCCTGTGCTATTTGACAAACAGTTCTGCTTCTTGGATTATTATGGAGACATTTCAAAGTATGTTTGCAGCATATGGCTTGCTTAAGGAGTTGGTTTTAGATAGGAGACATTGGGTAAAAGGCAGTAGATCAGCTGCTTGTCACTCAGCTTCAGTTGGGTCAGCAGAGCATTCTGTAAAGACACTTAAAAGAGCAGTAGGGAAAAAAGAGGAACCAGCCCCTCATCACAGCATCGCAGACTTTGTTTCCTTGCAGAGAACAGTGGGCCATAAAGCTCCAGCAGAACTGATGTCTAATAGACAGAGTTTAATTTAAGAATTACATTTGATTGTCTCAGAGCAAGTCTAGAGGAAGCAGTAAGGGAAGATGTTGGGGGAAGGAATGCTTGTGAGCTTTTTGCTTGCTAGCCCTAAATCAAAACTTTGCAGAAGGAAGAAACAGGGAAAAATGCCAAAAAGTACTAGGATCTGGGATGTTCTTGGTGAGGTAGACAGGGAAATGAGAAGGAAATGTTTCTAGCTATTGCTGGATGTAAAAAAAAAAAAAAAAAAAAAAAAAAAATGGATGCTGTTGATGGTGTGTAAGTTTGAGAAATGAGAATATTTCTTTCTTTCATTGATCTCACGATAATACCCATGACATTGTTGCTGTTGAAAATGAAGGATTGGAAGAGCAAGTGGGAACTGCCATCCCCATCAGACAGAGGCCTTTCCTGAGCAGGATTGTACATCTGCCAGAAAGCAATAGCTGTAAGTTCAGGGTGATATAGAAGGGTTTTTATCTTAGCACCTCCATTGCAAGAAAGAGTGGGATAAATGTAGCAATTGTGGATGTACTTCTAGATACCTTCTTTTAGGGTCCCACATGCTCTGTGAGCATTGCTGTTGTCTGTGGGTGAACAAATGTAGATGACAACAAGGCTGGAGCCCAAATCCCAGCGTGGTGTCAAATGGGTGATAGTTTGTAATTAAGGGGATCAGCTGCTGAACTAACTGATTTTTCCTGTGTTGGATTTCTCCCTCTTTGTCTGATCCAGCGAGTCATTGTAGTTTGTTTTTGAGGTGAGTTTGGCTGATTGGATTTTTGTTGATATCTTAGCTCTCATATGTGCTTTGTCACACCTGCTCACCTTGATGACACAGATGACTTTTTACTCACTAGCCCAGGAGAAGTGATGCTGCTATGTGTGGGTGTGAGCAGGCAGCCCTTGTGCCTGTGATCTGTCAGCAGAAACTGCTGGCCAAACTCTGACTCAAGCCTCTGCTACTGCCTGACCAGGAGAAATGCTTGAGTTTCCTCAGATCCTCAGGGAAAAAAGAAGTTAGAAGCAGAGTGGAGGAAATCTTAGAGGATTCACTTTCCTGGATGCAATTTTTGGCTCTGCTGTGCTACTCCTGTAGATAGCATTTTAATTCCAAGGCAAGGGAGTTAAATCCAACTGAGCTGTTGCTCTCATAAAAACACTGGCCTAAAATACTGCACATAATGACTTGGTTCCTGTTGCTGTCAGTCTGCCTTTATGACGTTTTTATTTTAAAGACTTCAGTGTAAGCCAAGTAGGAAAAAACCCTGAAACACAACAACCAGCAACAAATAAACTCACTTTAAATCACAAAAAAATGTTCAAATCTGTTTGTTTCCTCTGCCCTTCTGCTTGTGTGAATGGAAGATGGTGCCATTTATCTGCCTCAGACAGAGGTTTTGGAGATGAACTTGGTGATCTCAGTGAGGTGATTTCATCAGGATGTGAAGGGAGGTGGCGTAGACAGGGCAGCAACAATTTTTGTGTGATGTCCTGAATTACTAGTTTTCGTGGGCATCTGATTTTTTTCCCCCACCCCATCACCATTAAATTTTCACTCAAGACATTTTTGGTTTTAGACTTCAGTTTAGTTTCCACTTGGCTGCATTGGTGAGCATCTTTTCATCACTGCCTGGTCAGCGCTCTGCTGTCACTTTCAGGCACTCACTGAGCTGCCTTTGGTGAGCTGCTGCTGGAGAACCTGATGGCAGATCAGGCACAGAGCATCCTGGATTGTGAACACTCTTCAGAAAGTGTGCTGGCTTTGTCTAACCAGAGTGCAGTGCCTCGAGACTTACCTTGCCAGGTAACGTGCTGCCAGAATGGCCAAGCACTGTAGTCACTGGGTTTGGGATCTGCCTTCTGAGATGGTATGGGAAGACAGATAGAGGTAATGCTGAAGGCACTCTTGCCCCCAGTAAATTGCTGTGTTAATTACCAAAGAGTGGGAACAGCCTTGCCTTCCCAGCTCTGGATGTGATAGAAGAGTGGGTTAGGTGGGGGAGAGTTCAGCTGAAGTCTGCTGGCTGTGCTGTGAGGAGGAAGGGACAGGAGGTTGTGTGAGGGACAGACAGGGTTAGGTGGCCGGGCTAGGGACAGGAAGGAGTGAGCTGGAACTGCAGAAGAAAGCGAGAAGGAGAGAAAGAGCAAGAGCTGCATGGAGCTGCCCATGGGAGACTCACAGAAAAGGTATGAGAGACTTCTAGATAACAAGGTACTGATGCTTCAAGCCTTCTTCAGTGTCAGTCATACCCCCTCTGTCAAGATGGTCATTTCTGTAGGAGAATTTCTTGCTTCTCTTGGTTTGAAAAGTGTCTGGGCACTTGGATTTCAAACACCCCTACTCTGGAGGACTTGGATTGTGCTTGTGATTATTCCAGAATAGCATAATTCTTATACTTGAACTACAGAGCTTAACTCTCTGCAAGTTATGCCCACACTACCATTGGCCAGTTTGGAATAATGGGAAAAGCAGTCTTTTCTAGCCCAAAAGTTTTTTGGCTCTTTTATCTGTTATGTAATACCACTCAAATATCCTTTTCTAGTGATTGCAGGCCTGTCTCTCCTTGCTGTCTTGAAGTGACTTGGAGATAGCTGGCAAGAATTATTTGGATTTCTTTTTTATTTTCTCCATCCTTTGCTTTCCCACAGGACTCTTATTCCAGAATAAGAGGAATTTTTCCTTTCTGTTGCTCAATTGCACTACAGTTGTTGAAGTTTTTTCTCCTTGCCTTTGTCACCTGTGTTTGTTCCCTAACTTTTCTGGTGTCCTTAAAAAGTACAGCTAGAAGGAAGGGACATAAATAGAGCTGGTGTTCAGGATCTCACTTTGTTTTGGAGATAAGGGCCTGCTGGGGGAGAGTCTTTGTCCCATTGTCACCATCATCTTCCAATTTGCCTTCTCTCTTTCCTCAGTTCCCATTGCTTCACCTTCAGAATTCTTCCTGAATTCACTGTGCTTAAAATAATACTTGTTTGAAGAATAAAAGCTGTATTAAAGGGGTACATTATTTTAAATACACATATTGGCTCTGAGAGAGAGGGGTTTGCAAAGGAAGGGACTGTATGCTTTCACACATAAAGTGAGTATGTCAACATAATCCTTTAAGAGGTCTGCAACTGAAGAAGGTCCTTTTCCCTGCTTCCTGCATGCTAATTCCAGATACAATGGAAATTCCTACAGCTGAAGCAGTAGCAAAGAAAACTCAAGTGATGTTTTTGTAGTGAGTTGCAATACTGAAGGCAAACAGCAGCTGGAAGCTTGGTTTGATATTTTTGTATGAATAAGATTAAATAGCAGGCACAGTGCTCATGAGGGGTGTTTTCCTGACCCTCTTCCACAAAGCTTTTGAACACTTGTGGAGAAGCACAGATTGTCTTCAGCACTTGCTGAAGGAATGGTGACCAGAGAGCTCAGCACAGCAGAGAAACAACTGAGAAAGACCTGGGTGTAATGTGGTTAGATTGCCCTGGTGACCAGAGTGAATGGTCATCTCTGCTGTGTCCATGTCTCTCCTTTCTGTTAATATTTTTGTATTTATTTGTACACTTTCGACATTAAATGTGTCATCTCACTGGGGTGAGAACCTGGGCTGGTGGTCATGGTGGAGCTGGGGGTCTGGGCTTAAGGGCCAGCTCCTGTGTCTCTTGGGGCCTCTTTGTGAGGTCATTTGGGATCTGAGGCAAGGCTGATGTCTTCCAGGGTGGATTCTGTAGCCACTGCAGCAGTCTCTACTATAGTGTTTGCTGGTGTGAGCTTTCATCATTGCTTCCATTTTAGAGCAAGAGAGCAAACTTACTGTCAGCTGCTTTGGGCTTTTTTTCTGTCAAATAGCTTTTTCAGATTCCCAGTGTTCCCTTATCCTGCCTTCCTTCTTAGACACTTCTTTCCAGCTTCACCATCTTCCTTTTCCAACTAAACAAGTTGGTTTACGTACACAAATTCAGGTAATTATATTCCTAACACAGGCATTTATTGCTGTTGTTGCCTTTATTTCATTTTTAAAGTGTTTTTATTGCCTCTTTCTTGGGCAGTTACATTCCTAGGTCACTTGTCCATCATCTCATCACCATCCAAGAAAAAATGCGGGCCCTAGGTGTGTGAGTGCTTCTGGAGCTGGTGTGCCTCCCCTGCCCTGCCTGGTGGGGCTCAGCTGGGCCAGGGCACCTCTTGGCCCAGTGCTGATGCTGGGACAAAGCTGGAACTCAATTTCCACATGTTCCAGGACAGAATAACCTCCAGACACTGAACTTCCCTAGATGGAGAAAGAAAGAAGCTGTCTCCTCGAGATACTATTGTGCTTGTAATATTCGTTCCTGCTGGATCAGTGTATTGTTGTTTCTTTGGTAACCAGTGAGTAATACATCCAAATCTGCAGCTCTTCTGCAGCATCCAGGGTTAGTTATGTTGAATAGGGGTAAGTGCAGTCCTTTTCTCTGAAGGAAAGAATTGCATGAGGCTCTCACCTACTTAAATCATAGAATGACCTTCCTTTTTTATGTTTCAGCAGTCTCAGGAATATGACTCTTCTCCTTTCATAGCTGTTCTGTTTTTCCTCCCCAGTATTTGGAGGCTGTCCCCTGGGAGCATGCAGCCCCTCGGATGGCAGCAGCCAGGTGCCTTGGACAGGCAGTGCAGTTGCAGGCACTGTGGCAAAGGCATCACTCATCCATTGGGGAATAACTGCTTTTGTCTCTGATAATCTGCTAGATTCCTCTAGAATCCCTGCCCGGGGATAGCTGTGACATTTTGCGTTGTGTTGGGAGTTCTGTGGCCACCTTCCCAGAAGCTCTTTCTGGGTTTTATGGTCCTCAAGGAGGGTTATGGTACAGCAGCTTCCTAGTGGGGAAAATCAACACTGTAAACAGAGCAGAGAGAGAGATAGATGTTTGTTTTTAAAAGAGAAAAAGTTCTGTTTCGGCAGGACTGAGTCTGTGGTAACTTTCCATTCCTCTTACATTTTTCTGGGAGATAGCAAGGTCCAGAGATTTAAATCCGCACCAAAGTAATTGTAATTGAGGGCTCAGTCTAAATCTCAGTGAAAGGACTGACAAAAATTCCTGCTTCCTGGATTGCAGCCTGGCTTAGAGGCCCTGAACCATAAAAAACCTTGTTAATCTCTGATAGCATCTGCAATAATGGAACAAATCTTAAAAATCAACCAAACTAAACCAAGTAAGTCAGAAGAAAAATATCCGCTAACAAGTCTGATGTCCATGGCAGTCCTCCATTGTGCTTTTGGCATTTACCTTTTTTTATACATCTCCAGGTTTTGTTTGTGTTTACATCATGGAATAATTGAAGTTGGAAGGGACCTGTGAAAGTCATCTGGTGCAGCCCTCTGCTCAAAGCTGGGCTACTTTGGTGTTAGAGGTTAAGGCAGGATGTTAAATACCTCATCCAGAGAACTTTGATCTTCCCTGAGGATGGAGGGTCCACACAGCTTCTGGGCCCCTCTCCTGGTGTTTGACCAGCTTTGTGGTGAAATGGATTCTGTCCTGAATTTCCTGTGTTGTGTCTGGTGGATTTTGCCCTTCTTTTCCTGTGCACCACTGAGGAAAGTCTGACTCTGTGTCCATCTTCCTTCCATCCACCCCTTCCCAATTAAGCAATAGCAGTAAGTTCTGCCTTGTCTTTTTTTAAGACTTAGGAAAAGAAACCAAACCAACCAACCAAAGAAACCCACCCACATTTTTCTCAGCTTTTCTTCGTATACCATATGGTCCACCTTGCCTGGCCATTTTGGTGGTCCTTCGCTGGACTTGATCCAATATCACATACTGTAAGTACTGCTCTCTGAAAAAAATGTCTTTTCTATTTTCTTTCATTGAGGTTGTCTTTGCCACATGGTATTTATGGCCTATGCTACTCTTTAAAGATCCTTGATTAATATGCTGTAATTAGCAAACTCCTGTAGTCTGCTGCAGACAAAGAGGGAAACTGGAGATGTGCTGGTAGACATTTGTACATATTCCACTATCTACAGCATAATATGTGGTTATACTTAGTCGTCTTCCATGAGTGTAACATGAAGATTGAACAAACATGGCATTGGAGACAGTGGGAAAGGCAATTAAACCCCTTGACCACATATCATAGGGAGTAAAATAGCTTGTGTGCATATGTATACATGTACTCTTGTGTATTTGCATGTATGTATAATACATATATATTTATTTGTTACACACACAAGTGATTTTGTAGAGTTGTGTGTGTAACAAATAGAAACAGACATACCCAGTCTGTTTCCTTGAATAGAAAGCAGAGCATGTCCAGCAGATGCCCTGTGCTGTGTGCCAAGTCAAAAGAAGAGGGTCCTGTCCCCAGTGTGTAGCAGTGAGTGACAGGGTAGGAAGAAAGACGTGCAGTTTCTCAGGGAAGCTTTATAAAGAGGATGGTGTGAGGTTCTGCTCAGACTGTTTAGTTCGAAGCCACTTGTGGTGTGTTAATGTAACAGGGGAATCTCATCTCACGTTGAATGCTCCGGGGTTTCTTTATGCTCCGAGTTCTCCATGGGTGCCCGGCTGGTGGCTTTGCTTCACAGCATGGTGTGCAGGAGCAGGAAGCTGAAGATTGAGTCGCGCTTTCTCTCTTCATTTGACACAATTGTAGGTGGCATGAAGAGTGGGATGCTGGGGTAGGAAGTAGAAGGAATTATTTTACTCCCACTGAATTTTATCTGGGCAACATGCCCTATCTGAACAGTTGGTCTGGCAGCTTTTTTTCTTTAATGTGCTTAGTATCTGTGATCTGTTTCTCTGTCTCTCCCCTTCTTCTAGGGCCATTCCCAGATTAAAATGAAATAGGCTCTAAACCAGCAAGAAAGGATTAGGAAGTTGGATGGTTCGTATGTTCAGCTGTTAGAAATACACCACTGAATCTCTGTGAAAGGCAGCATTTTGCTTGTCCCTTTGCTGGTGAAGTCTTTCAAAGAGCAGGATGACTTCTGATGTCCATGTCTCTCCTCTCTGCACCTGAAATATAGCCCAGGTGTGGTTACACATCCCCATTGCTACCAACACTGAATGAAAGGACAATGTTGTTGTTGTTGTTATTGTTGTTGTCACTATTATTACATTAAATTCCTGGTACTGAGACCTCGCTATTGACCTCTTGGGTTTTCTGAGAGGGAGTGTGCAGCTGAGTCTCTATCCTACTTTTAAGATTTTTTTTTTTTCTTTTAGTTGTTTGCATATGCCTTTTTTGAGGGGGATGCATGGAAATCTTGCTGTTGTTCCTGAACTATCTCCTCTGAGGGAGTGGTAGTGCTGCAGTGTCACTAGAAAATATTAATGCATGTAAACATTTTTCAAAAGGCATTACATCTTCCTGCACGTACTTTATTATATTCCCACAAATCTGACTAAATTTGATAGATAGGTAACCAGGGAGCAAAGATGGGGGAAGCATGCTAGAGAGGGAAGGAGGGGAATGGGAGTGAAATAAACACAAACCTGCTGTAATTCAAAACAAGGTAAAATCAGATTGTGTGCTTTGGCTAATTTTCTTATTCAGGTATCGATCCAGTGGCTGCTCCAGAGTCTATTAGCAGTCAGCCAGTGAAAATATTTCCCATCGGGGGCTCTGACCTGAGACGGGGGTGAATCTATAGCAATTTGTTCAAACAGAGGAAAGCTTTTTCCTCTGATTTGTATTCCAATTTGCACAGCCTACAGAGGGGGGGTTTGTAGGGTGCTGCTTCTCAAGTGGGAATCAAGCTTAAGCCAGGTAACTGGCTGGAAAAAAAAGCCTGATGAAACTGTGAGCTGGGCACCCTCCGTGTGCCTCTCTGGGTGCTGGAGCAGGCTTGCCAGAGAGGGCAGTGGCACAGCTTGCTGCATCCCCTCAGCACGGGGGACACAGGCCTGGTATGTCAAAGCTGCCCCAGAAAGGAGAAAGCTGCCCTTCCTGTGGCCCTTTAAAGAGGTGGAGAGAGAGGGCAAAAGTGGTTTCTGCCTCATGCCCATCCCTTCCCTCCATGTGTGGCCAGGAACAGGTTTCCTGTGAGGATGGCTGGATGGCTCCCTCCACAGCTGGCTTTCAGCCTGATTCAGCTGTGTTCCACAACTGGTTTGGCCCCAGTTTGGTCCTGCTGGAGAGGGCAGTGCAGGTGGTGCTTCTCAAATATAAGAGCCTGCTGCAGGGATTCCTGGATCCCGATGCTTTCTTGGAGTCTGACAGAAGCTGGCTGATAACAAGAAGCTTCAGGTCCGAGCTTTCACCCAAAGCTGTACTGAAGGTGCCATGGAGTCGTGGAGCTCCCCTTCTCACTCCTCCCTCTTGGCTGCCTGTTCCATGGCTGCTTTAGAAGTAATCTAGACAAGCAAAGTTTCAGTATCCCTTAAGTCCAGATGCTGCAGCTATCAAGAGCTTCCAGAAATCTCGGTGGTGAAAAAACCTGATGAGGTTAGCAAGACTCAGGGCTTCCAGTGCCTTTTGGGTCTGCAGCAGGTCTGATGCCAACTGCTTCCTGCCAACCCCATGCCAGCCTGGATATCTCCAGGCTTGGAGTTTAGCCTGTCTGCTGTGGTAATGAGGCAGTTGTGAAGTTGTGGCTGGAGGGATGTGCAAATGTTTTGGAAAGACCTTTTATGTGCATACAAGCATCCACTCTGCCTCTGAGAAGGCCAGAAGTGTCAGGGTTGTGTCTTGAAATAAGTAAGAAGTGTTTTTCACTTCTAAACTTAGCTCCCATACCAAGCTCCTGATCCTTAAGTTTGCATTGGGCTTCCACATTAACGAGTGACATCACGCTGCCTGTTTTCCAATAATTGCCCAAATGTGGGTGTATGAGTTGGAAAATCTGTTTAGTAAAGGTGGGAAGAGGGGGAAACCATCCTTTGTATAAAATACAAGGATAAGAGTAGGAGGGAATAATAGGGTGGGAGAAGATGCTGCTTTTAGCTTTCAAAATTAGCTGGAATTCTCCTCAGCCTTGTTTATACTTGCTTTAATTTAGTGTTGGTCACAGAAACACTTAGAAGGAGGAAGGAGGCAGGAAGGCAGAAATAAATAATGACTTTAAATCTTAAATCTGTGCAATTTTTAAACCACAGGTTTATTTTTGACTTGGCCATAACTTTCAGGGAACCAGCCTGAGTACCAGGGAGAGCAGTAACTCCAGCTTTGAGAAAGAGTGGGAAAGTTTATGAGATTTTAAAGCAGTCAGGTAGAGGTCCCTGCAGATGATGGCATGAGGGGGATGTGCATGGGGACAATGACAGCAGCATTTCATAATATTTAGGAGAGTATTTAACAGCTCTGGGGCTGTGGAATGGGCTGATACTGCTTAGCAGAAGGTTTGTTATGCTGCTGGGGGGGAGGGTTGGCAGAGAACAGGCTCCTCTGCCCAGCTGGCAAGTGTGCTGGCTGCTGCAGAAGGGCTGCTGGCCACGTTCTGAAGGGAAGGAGAGCCCTGTTTCTCTAGCTTGTATCATGGCTTTCTGGACAATAGTCTGGGCAACTGCAGTGCCAAGCTTTCTGAGCAGGCTAGAGGGAGACAATTAAAATCCAAGGTACCACTTGCTTGACATGCACCAGTGATTGGCTCCACTTAGGTGCTGGATTTTAAGCCTTTCATGCCAGCTAATTGGTCCAATGCCTGCCCTAAGCGTGACCAGTGCCCCGGGCTTCAGCAGAAAAGGGAATGACTCATGAAACAGAGCTGTCAAACTGCAGGTCCTTGGCCTTGCTTTGAATGTGTTGCCCTTTCATTCCACTGTCTCCTTCCTCCTGGGCTGTGGCACAAGCTGTAGGAGGGAACCGAACTGTCTCTAGTAACAGTTAATTTTGCAGTTTTGGTTCCTATGGCAAAGCAAGCAAGCTGTGCTTTGGTAGTGTGCTGAGGAGATGGAACTCAGCAGGTATCAGGTCATCTGTTTGCTTCGGTGAGGGGGATGTGGTGCACAGCACCAAGCGCCACCTGACAGGAGAGGACTGCTGGGATAGCACCAGGCAGGAAGGCACTTGGGGGCTGCCTTGCCTTAGTTGTAGGGAGAAAATGCTGGGAGTGACCCTTGCTGATGGAAGGGGGGTAGGGAGGGATAATGCTCACAAGTTATCATAAAGACTTAGGTAAACCATTTTCTCCAATTTGTAGATTGTATTTTTTTTGAATTTTTAATATATTTATTTTGTATTCCAATTTGTATTGTGGAGTGGAGCTTGGAAATGACTACTGGGAAAGTAATACGAGTGTATATAGAAGCTGAGTGTGTCCCTGGAATGCACAGCCCAGTTTGTGACAGGTCCTTAGAATAACATCCTCTTGGTGTTCCTGCTGTTGTGCAAGACGGATTCATCGTGTTTCTCCTAGAAAGGGTATGAGGCTCTGTCTGCTTCGGGACTACAGCAAACAGCACCTGCTTCCTCCACCATCCCTGCAGATGTGTATTCATGTGTTCCTTTTACTGTCTTGTGTGGTGTGTTTCTTTTTTAAGAGGTGACACCACTGGCAGGGTTATTTCCCCAGGAATATGAGAGGAAGTCTTCCTTGCAGACTCCACTCGCATCTGCCTATTTATGGGCTTACCTGCCTGCATTGCTGAGGGTTTGATGTGACTCAGGGAGAGGGCACTGCTCTCTCTGCAAAGCCTCTTCCAGTTCTGAGTCTCGGCAGCACAACGTGTGTATGGACATGTGGGGCTGCCTCTCCTCTTTGCCTGAGTCTGATGCCATGACACCAGCATGATCAGCTCCCTCCAATGGCCCTTGCTCCTGACCCTGTGCCATGGTTTTTATCCCCAGCCAACAACTGAGCACCACAAAGCCACTCACTCACTCCCGTTGTGTAGGGAGGTGGAGAGAACTGGAAGAACAAAGAGAAAGAGACTCATGGATTGAGTTAAAGGCAGTTTAATAGGGACGGTAAAAACCATGCATGCAAGCAAAGGAAAACAAGGAATTCATTCACTGCTTCCCAAGGGCAGGCAGGTGCTCAGCCATCCCCAGGAAAGCAGGGCTCCATCATACAGAATGGTGCCTTGGGAAGGTAAAACACAGCAACTCCAAATGTCCCCACTTCCTCCTTCCTCCCCCAGCTTTATATAGTGAGCACGATGCTGTATGGTGTGGAATGTCCCTTTGGTCAGTTGGGGTCAGCTGTCCTGGCTGTGTCCCCTTCCAGCCTCTTGTGCACCCCCAGTCCCATTGCTGGTGAGGAGCAGGGAGGACTTTGACTGTGCACTGATCAGCAGTGAAGAGAACATCCCTGTGTTATCAACACTGTTTCCAGCACAAACCCAAAACAGATCATACTAGCTATTATGAAGATAATTAACTCTATCACAGCCAAACCCAGCACATTCTTCACTCCTTAAAGATAGCTTGTTGTGCTCAAGTCCCATACTACCCAATGCACCCTACTTCCTACCCTTTGGTATAATTCAAAGTTACCATACCCATAGCTGATGGACCACCCCTGTGAAAGATCTGCAGAATGTCCATAAATGTCTACAAAATGCCCTATGAATTCATTGAGTCCATGATTTCTGGCTCCATCTGGTACAGTCGTCTCTTGGGACAGGAGATCAGCTGTGTTGCGTGGAGTTACTGGGCACCAAAGCCAGCTCAGGTCATGGCACTGCTTCATTTGCACTGCTCCTTGAAAGGCTTGTCTTTCATTGGTTCAGGTGGTTCCTGCTATAGTAATTCCTCTAACATGCAGCTAGAATCATGTTACCTTTAAATCATTGTAACCCATTGTATTTCCATTAGAATCTCCATCAGAGCTTTTGGCTCCCAGCTGGGATGCTTCCTGCTTCTTCACCAGCCTTGTATCTGCATAAGAGGCATGATTTAGTTATGGAAGGGATTGTGGGCATGGAGGGAAGAAAAAGGTTGAGAAATGTAATCCAAAGAAACTTTAGGCAATTCTCATTCTGCAGGATGAAATTTGCTCTTTATACCACATCTATTCTTATCTTAGATACAGAGCACAAGAACTGAGTTTTAACTTTTCTCCTGTCTTTCAACAAAATATCATCCTCCTGGTGAGCAGAGACTTGCTTTTCCCCAGGCAGGTCTGATGCTGCTCCCTGTTGTTCTCTCTCTGAGAGTAACCTTAATTCTCTCCAAACAACTGAAGCAGGCTATTCCTTTTTTTTTTTTTTTTCCTACCCTTTGCCAAAACTACCCACTCATTTTCCAGCCTCATTTGGGCTTGGCAGCCAGCAGCATTAGGCAGGAATGTACTGGAAGGAAAGCAGCGTGTATGCCTTCAGCCAGATGAACCTGGAATTTCTACTTGTCATGGTGCCCTGAGAAATTCATTTACACACCTGGCTGGTTCCACTGGCCTCCTGAGGCGAGTCCTTCCCAGAGCTCTCACACACCCCAGGGGAATTAACAGCTTAGAATGGGGCTGTGTCTGGGCTAAAAGTCCCCAGTGTTTCCCACCCTCCTCAACCCCTGACACCAGCCATCCCTCAAAGCTACTGAAAATGTGCCTTCCTTGGGTCTCTAACTCATGCTTTTTATGAAGGAGTGCTGTCATGGTATCTGCCCAGCAGCACCACTGCCATGGTTGCATAGGTGACGACACTCTGAGCTTTTAGCCATTAGCTGCCAGGTTGGTTTTTTCACCCCTTCTTTTTTCAGCTGCGTGAATTAGAACATGGGATATAGCAGAATATCTCTGGTTTGAAAGAATATGGAAGTATTCCCCAGTGCTTTGGCAGCATCAGAGGGCAGTGAATGGTGAAATGCTGTCTTGTTCTCTGTGTTGCTGTGACTGTCCAGCATTGCACCAATCTTTTGGTTTGCCTGGTTACACAGAGATTAAAAAAAGTACAGAAATCCCTCAATGGGTTTATTTCATTTCTGTTCTAGGCTTTATTTTTATGACTACAGAAGGATTTTCATGTCTGATGTGAGATCATATTTAATGTTCCTCTTTGTCCTGTCCTATTCAAGTGGTGTTTGGTACTGCAACAGATCATTAAACTGTGTCTGGGCTCTGCCCTCACATGGATGCATTTCTGTGGCAAGTGGGCTGATTTGGGCGAGACAGACCCTGAAATAGTCTACAAGTGTCTAATTGTTCAAGGAAGAAGGGAGCTTGGAAAGGAAGAAGTGATAAAGGTGAATGGGCAAGGATCAGCCTTCAGTTTGAAGAACACGGCTCAGCTGATGAATAGGAATCAATCACGGGTTGCACGTTCTGTAGCCTGAAACCCATGAAACTTCTGTATTCTGAAAGCCATGAAGTCTGGAACTTCTTCTTGTTGAAGATGTTGTGTGGGAGGCTTCATGCTTTCCCTGATGAAGGATCCAACCTAGTGTAGTGAGTATTGTTAGGTTACTGGGAGGAGACAGTGCTAGTGTTTGCTGTGGGACATGGCAATCCCAGCAAGTTCTCATGGCTGGGCTGGCCACATGTCTATCTAAGGTAGGTAGCTCCTGCATCTCCAGCTGTCCTTTCCCCTTGTGTCCTTCCTCCCTGCCCCTGGGTGTTTCAGACAGTGCAGCCATTCCTGGCAGGCAGCATGGTCTGCAGAGCTGTGGGGATATGAGACAGGCCTCAAGGAGACTGAGGGGCTTCATGTGTTTGGGCAGTTTGGAAGTGAAAGACCTGCAGCCATATGGGCTGCTGGCAAGGCTTTGCTGGAAACCTCCTGTGGGAATCGGGCATTTACACCAAGAGTGCTGGCTTCTGCCTCAAGGCAGTGCTTTACTGCTTAAATGCCACCTCTGCCAAGGAGGTGACTAGCAGACATTATTTTAATAAACACCAAGAAGGCTTTCTGTCTCAGTCTCCGACTGCCTGCTCATCACTTCTCTCCCTTGTGCTATTCCTCAGGGGCTGGATTTCTTCAGCAGCAAAGCAGGTTGCTGATGAGTGGAGTAACCCCCCCCCCCGCTCCCCCCATCTTGTAGCACCTCTTTTTCCCTGCCCTTGGGGTGTTGTGGAGTGTGAGCTGTTGCAGTGAGCGTTACCATAGGAATGCACCAGGCAGCCTTTTCTAACCTGTGTTGGATACCAAACAGAAAACAGACCCTGAGGGCCCTGTTGTTTCTTACACTGTGATTCCCTTTGTGGAAGGCTGGTAAACGTGTGTCTGGGCTGTTGGACTGGAAACTGCAAGGGATGAGTACCAAAGTGGCTGTTCCACACTGTTCCTGAAGACAGCCATAGCTATGGGAGCAAATGAATACAGTGAGCTCCTGGACTGAACAGCTGACTGCCTGAATATCCCCATCACAATCCTTAATCTCTCTGTGCCCAGTTCCCTTACTTGTGCAGCTGCTGACCAGCCTGTCAGAGGGGCACGAGCATCTGTTCCTTTCCAAAGGAGAGACCCGTACAAGGCTGAGAGGAAAGGCAGTGATCTGAATCCCTCCAGTCTAAGCACTTGCCCTCCAGGGAGGAGAGGTGACGTGTCTATTTCCCTTTTTTTCCCACCTCCTTTCTGCAGGTGTGATGCAGGCTCCCACGAGGTGCTACAGTACCTCTTTCAGCTGTCTGCCTTTGGAGAGGAGCAGTAGGTTGGGAGCAGAATTTCCTCCCTGGGAAGTTGCACCCGCTTTTGTCCCAGTAGGCCACCATAACTATGGCCGGGAGCCAAAAAAAAAAAAAAAAAAAAAAAAAGGCAAATTGTGACCGTGCGCTGCTAAACAGTGTCATTGTGTCGTTTCTGTGCAGTGAGAACGATGTTACACGAGGTCCGCAGGGTCCCCAGGGGTGGAGTTACTGCAAATGCACTTGGGATGCTGAACGGAATGCAGTTAACACTCCCTGAGTGCTCCTAAGGGAGGAGAAGCTGTGTTCAGTGAGGGAACAGGGATTGCGAGCCAAAGTCTTGCTTGAACACTCCTAATTCATCTTTAGGACTCTAGGACAGCCTTTAGGTCTGGAGCAGGCATTGCCATGGGATTGCACTGCTCAGTGAGCCCCGCTGAGCTCCCAGGCTGTTGCTCAGTGTGGCTCCAGTTTCGGCTCCCCGCTGCTGCTGTGGGGATGCCTCCTGCTTTTCCAGTATGTTGGGTCTTTCCATGCCACAGAAAAGAGTATTTCAGGAGAAAAAGTGTAGATGCTTGTCTTCATGCCTCAGGTTTTTTTCTGCTCTCTCTATCAACCTCCCTCAGCTGCCGGGCACCCGCTGGCTGCAGCAGCAGCCTCTTGCCTTTGACTTGTGCTCAGGAGCTCGGCGAGGGGAGTGCGAAGAGAACACAAAGGGGGCGAAGCTGAGGAGTCTTCCCATTTCCCAAGAGTGCTTTGACTGAGGTGCCAGGATCAACTAGTGAAGTGTATCTCTAGGACCTTTTGTTGCCCCTGTCAGGCACTTCACAGCCCTCCGTGTGACACCGACGAAGCTGCCAAGCCACATCTCGGCAGGTGACAGCTGCTGCTGCTGCCTTGCTCACTGTTTCTGTCTGGTAACGGGATCTCCTTGAACACATCGGTGCATTTGCAGTGTGACGAGCAAAGCTTGCAGAGTAAAGTCAAACAGCTTGGTGTGAAGCTTGGGCTCAGCTTTTAGATGGAAATTGTAGCTCTGTGTACACATAATGCCTTTTGCATTTTCCCCAGGAGCAATACAGTAGCGATAAAATATCCCTTAGGTAGCAATTCTCCTGACGTTAGTCCCTAACCTGCCTGGGAACATCCTGATCTGCAATGCTTCTGGCCCAAGGTAATTTAGCAGAAGCTTGTGATTGCCTTGAGCTCCAAGCACATCCGAGCTTTGCTCAGCGAAGCAGTGTTTGTGGAATCTCTGACTTCATTATCCTGGGGTTTGCTGGATTTTTATCTGAAGTTATGTGGGCTGAAAATCTTGCAGGCCTAGGCATGTGGGATCACAAAATCAATTCATCTGTCTATTAAATAGATGTAATTCTCATCAACTGCAGTGAACATTACCATTCTGCAGCAGAAGGTGGAATACTCGCCATGCTTCTTGGACACAGGAAACCCTTCACTGGCTTCCACTGGGCCTTTTTCCAAGGTCAGTGCACTTTCTAAGTGTCTCTGACCAGTGTTTCACTCAGTCTACAGTGAACAGTGTCTCCCACCACCCTGCTTTACCATTGTGTGATGGGGTGGCGAGCAAAGGCTACTGCCAATTTCTTTTGTTCCTTTGCTCTTACGTGGGTTTTAAGTGCCACGTGTTTTAGTTTCCGACAGTTTCCACTCTGTGAAGGCTTGCAGTTTCTTTTTCATTTTTTTCCTGGATTATATTATGCGTTAAAACTGTTCAAATTAATTCCTCCTGGCAGACCTCGCTGTCTCCCCCCGAGCTAGCTTCAATCCCACCTCCTCTGTCTTTTACTTCAGAAAAGAACAGCAATGTTATCAAAGCTGTGTGATTGCTGCTGAACAGCAGAGATGATGTTGGTGTCCTACCTGTCCCCTTGTAATCCGTCTAGTAGAGGACTAACCTTCAAGCCCGTGTTGGCATGGCACTTGCACTGTGTGCACTGTTATAATACATCCACTTATTTCCATGGGCTTGAACACTGGTGCTGGGTTGTCTGGGTGTGGACTGTAGTAGTCTTGCTGTAGTAAAGCATGGGCATGAATTTCATTGCAGATCAATCAGCCTAAATGCTCAATCAGCCCAGCGTTAGCTCTGTCCTTGCTATGTAAGAGTGGAACAAGGCTGACATTAAAGAGTGGCTGAAACAGGCTCTTGGCTAGGACAGGTAGGGATGATGAAGGCTGTGGCCTTCGTGCTCACTTCACCCCTGTCAAAGCTTTCTGAATTAGGGCTGGCAGTGGCTGCTGTGGGAAAACGCTCTCTTCAGGGGAACAGGAGAAGTGGGCTTTGCTCTCCAGGGTGTTCTGTGTTCTCCAGCTTGTTCCTGCCATGTCTGCAACAGGAACAGCCAAGGCTTAGACCTTGTCAGAGCTAAATTTCTGGGTAGGCTGAAGCAGAAGGGGACCAGCCTTGTCTTCACTTGTTCACAGATACTTGTAAGGTTGGAGGTGGAAAAGGAACAGTCTAGCGCTGCTGACAGCTTTTTCCAAGCACTGTTTTAGCTATGACCTGTCCCATATGTGGACTTCATGTGAGCTGCAGGCAGCTGTACAGTGTTTCAGACCTGTGTGGGAGTCTGGCTTTTCTTTAAAACAGACCAGGTTTGGCTTGGCTGCTTCTCACAATTTGTAAAAATACCAGGGAGGCTCCGAAGTAGCCATGTGCCAGAGCTAACGAGAGTGAAGTCTTTCCTGCCTTGATAAATGCACACTTTTCTGGTCTCATCTGACTGTACCTTAGGACTGCTAAGATCTGTGCCAATATTGCTTTGGGGATCAGGGTTTGAGAGAGCCTTTTGCTGCCAAGACCTTCAGCTGGGACATAAGCCTGGGGCAGTGCCACTGTCTTGTGCCACAGACCCAGAGCTGTACAGCTGACACCTGGCCATAGGAAACCTGCTGTTCTTCCATGGGTGCTTTGTGAAAAGTCTTCAGGTGACAGATAGGGAATATTCTGAAAAGTGTTTCGCTGCAGTTGGTTGTGAGTGTGTATTTGATTTCTTGGAGATTTGCTGGAGGATTTTAAAAGTAGTGAAGTTCAAGGACTGAAAATCTGCGTATTTCCAAAGCTGGGGTCGCCTATGCATTGTGAGACATTGTGTCCTGTCTAGCATAGTGGCATGGTGTAGTCGACAGCTGTATCAATATAAAGTATATAATTTTTCCTAACCTCAAAGCTGCTTCTTAAAGAGCACTGTTAGTGTGAACAAAATCAAATGCATGCCTGTGCCACTCTGGAAAGGAATGGAACACCAAGTTGCAATTTGTTTGTGTTCATGAAAGACCAGAATCACTTTTTTTTTCTATTTCCCATGAGTCATGGCCAAATTCCAACTTAGGTTATTATATTCTGTTCCCTAATTCCCTCTGAAGCTTCAAATCAGTTTAGATTGCTTTTCCCTTTCTAGCCTGAGCAATTAGATAATGTTCCCGAGCCCTGTTAACCATCTGTGTTCCACCACAGAGGAAGCTGTGTTCTGTTTCTCATGAAAGCAACCTCTCTTCCCCAACCTGTGTACATATGAAGTCTTTTTGATATGACAAATGATAGCAAAATGTGAGGCAAAGTGACCACTTCTCACAGCTGGGGTGTCTGGCACTCTGCTAGGGCCAAGCTGCAGAAGGTGCTGAATTCTCTCATGGTTCTTTAGTGTGCACCAGCTGCCCGGGATGGTTTTGATCAGAGTAACAGGCTCTGTAGCAGTGCTGATGGGAAAGGAGGAGGGGGTGTTGTGTTTCAGGGGTGGAAATGGCATTTGGGGTAACAGGCTGCAGAGGAGACTAGAGATAAAGGCAGTATTGAAGGGGGAGAGCAGTGCTCATCACATGGGGAATTATGAGCTGCAATATGGGGAGGGGGGAGGAGGTGCTTGAGGCAGTTTTTCCTAATGGCTCCACACTGCATATATGCATCTAATTTTCCTTGTTGCACTTTCCAGCAGAGCAGCTGGTGATGCTAATCCTTTGCCCTTATTGCTCATGTATAGCAAGGATTAGCGGAGCTTCCTGCAATGAAGCACACCCCCTCCAACTTCTCCCCTGTAAAACCAAAGATGGTGAAGGGGTGTTTGGCTTGATCCTTTGTGCAGGGCAGGGAGAGGAGGTGTGTTACACTGCCCTGTAGTGCCACGTGTTTTGTATTCCTTGTGAGTCTCAAGTGAGTCCGTGTAAGTGGTTTCTCAGGAGTTAAAAGTGAGTAATGAGTGAAGTCCCACAGGTGAAGAGGGATACTTGCATAGCTTCTCATGTTCCCACCCCATGGACTCTCGAGTGGCTGTTGTCTTTCTTGCTGTGGTGCATTTTTGCTTCCCATCATCACTTGAAGCCCTCTAAAGAGAAAGGATGTGTGCCTTGCTTGCTGTGGTGGTGTATCAGACACTACCAAGGTTATTGATAATCCCAGCTATTACTCTAATACTTGATGTGAGCTCAGATCCCCTTGCTGTGTGCCTTCAAGTGATAAAAAGAAAAGATGTCATACCTCCTATAAGACAGGTGCTTCGGGTGCTGTTGTTCCAGCCTGTCTTAACCCTCTCTCTGTAGGGACAACTGGGGCTGAATACCAAAACAAGTTTCTGATGGAAACATGAAGGCAGCTATGGAGATGCTTCTCTGGGGACATTTTAAAGCTTGGTCAAGCTCATCACTGTGGAGCAGCCTGTAGGGAAGGCTTGCAGATGACCTGGCAGTACTGTGGGACTCTATGTGAAATATGTGTGGTTCCTTGAATTCTTTCTGTAGCTTCTCTTGAGTTTTACTGTTGGCCCATTTGCCTGTGGAAAGTGTTGGCATATCCGTATGCACATATCCAGGGGAAAACCAGTATTGCTTTTATCCCTTCGGCATTAACCAAAGAGAATTGGCACCGGAAAAAACCATGTGGACAAATGCAGTAAATAAGAGTGAAGCCTAATGAACAGTTGCACAAAAAAAATCTACAGTGCTTGGACATCCTGTTGACTTTGGAGTCTGCCAGGGAGCTACTGTTGCAAGTTGTGTGTGTAAAGGCAGGGTTGCCCAAATCACTTTATTTAGTATATAAATAGTACACATGCTGTAAATAAATAGTACCTATACTATTGTGTATGTCCCAAATACAAGGATGTGTGATGTGAACTCAGTCACGTGAAGTATCTGAAGGGCTGTTGGCATGTATGGAGACACGGGGAGAGAGGGAGGTGCTCTGGCTGCATCTGCTGTGCTGGGGAGAAAGCTGGTACTCAAGCAGTTAAAGCAATTGCCAGCAATTTTCCCTCTCCGGTGGTAATTGTTCTTCAAGAGACTTTCCAAATACTTCTCCATCTTTGTGCACTTGGAAGTTGTACTGCAGAACACTTCAGCAGCCACATTTCTGATGCTGAAGAAATTTGAAGGTGGTATGTGTTTTTGCAGAGCTGCTGCGCTGGTGGCTCTGAATGCATAGGACTGGTGCTGCAGGGGACTTGAATCCTGCACAGCCTCAGGAGTGAAATATCTCTACACCTCTAAACTAGTGACTGGAGACATGAACTTTGGGTGTATGGAAGTAGGACCCTGTGGGTTTACAACTTTCTTTCAGCTGTCTTCTAGGTCTCTGAGCATCTCTTACCTGTTTGCTGTCTACCCCAGACAGCAGTTCCTGTGTAAAGGTTGTAGGGTCAGAGCTGTGCTGCTTTAGCTGTGTTTGGTATTTCTCACTGCATTGAAAGTGTTTCTGAGGTGCTCAAGAGTTCTGGTTACCCAAAATCAGCCTTAAATTGAATGCATGATTATCACCAGAGGCAAGAAAATACTTGGCCGTGTCTTGGAGACAGATGATATTTGGCTTAATTAATGGAGACCAGTCTGTCCCCACATACATCTGCCTCTGCTTCCTCATCCTTCCTATCAGTATCAGCTTAGGTTTGTTTTTAATGATTTTTTAAGTGTTGCAGAGAACAGTAAAACCCACATCAGATTACTGAGGATATTAATCCTTCACACTTCTCTAGCACATTACATTTCATCCGATAACAGAGGTTTGCTTTACAAACATTTATTACAAAGCTTCATAACCCCCCTGTGAGGAAGGTAATAACCACAGTAAGACTTAGCATTTATATGATTTTTGCATCTTCAAAAAGTTGTATAAACACTTATGAGCCTAAAAGTACCCTGCATGGCATGGTAGTGCAGTTATTCAAATAACATGTGGTCAGACAAAGATGCACCAAAGAGGGGAGAACCTGCTTGCCCAAGATCACACCTCAAGGCAATTGCTAAGTACTTGTTATAGGTTATTCTTGGCTTTGGGGTTTCTTTCTCACTCTCTGTCTTCCTTGGCGTCATGGCTGAGTAGGGATGTATGAGTGGTAGAGAATAAAGACCATAATCTGAGGACCATTAGGTCCATGGAAGTGCACAAAAATACAGGATGCCATGTCTCCTGGATGGAGTTGGGGTAGTTTGAGATTAATTTGGTCCTGGAGAGCTCACATCAGTGCTTGATGGTGACTGCTGGTTTGGAACATTGCTGCTGCAAATGAAAACCTTTGAAGTGTGTTGAGCAGCAACCCAGCTACCTCAGATGACTTTCTGCCTCCTCTCTGTCAGGCATCAACACAGAAAGCACATACCAGCACAGAAAACTGATAACAGCCTGTTGTTCTCCACATGTTTTTGGATATGATCAAACAGGGAGAGAAGTCTAGAGGCTTGGTGGTTGTAAGATATGACAGTGGCTCATTTTTGGGTGTTTGCTTGTTGGCCTGTGGAAGGAGCAGCAGTCCTGGTTGTGCCCACTGCAGGGGCAGGACATGACTTGGTTTTTTTTCTGCCCTAGCCAGTTTCCTTAGTTTGTCCAGGCTAACTCCTGTCCCTGCAGATGAGGATTAGCTAAAGTAGTTTGCAAGACTCGAAATGGTTCTTGGTCATTTCTCCAAAATTTATACCAAGCAAACTTTCATCACATCAGGCTTCGAAATGCCCCAAGACAGGTGTGCTGCCCATGTCAGTGAAACAGGCTGGTGCTGCCTTGGCGGCTGGTGACATGTCTTGTGGGACAAAGTCTGGGAAATAGCTTCACAGTCCCTGTCAGCCACCAGTCTGGTCAACTTCTGGAGAGGTATGCTCCTCTGGGGTGTAACCAGATCCAGAGTCTTTGCCTTCAGTGTAAAATTGGAGTAGACTGAAACTGGAGGCAAAACTAGAGTTTAAAAGGTAAACCAATTCCTTGCCTGATGGACAGCACAAAGGATTTGTTCATCTAGGGGATGGAAATTCCAGTAAATTCACATTTTCAGAAGCTGTACATCCTACCCTCTGCAGACCTTTGGTCTTTTAAATGGGAATCCCACTCTCTTGTTTTATGTTCATTGTCCTAGGGTGTTCTGCAGCAGGCTGGGTTGGTTGAGGTCTTTTAAGAAAGGAGGCTGGTTTTGAGACTTTGCTGTCTGTGTGGGTTTGCTTTTCTCCTGTCTCCCTCAGAGACCAAGGGACCGTTTCGTTCTCCAAGGGATAGACTCCTCTGTGTCATGCCACATGCAGCTGAAGGACCAAGAGTGTTTTAAATAAAATGAAATTTCTTGCTAATATCAAGAAAACATCAAATGAAGCTGAAGATAAGTGATTTCAAAATATACTAAGGTTCTTAGCCTGCCCTTGGCCTTGCCTAAGTAGGCCAAATCTTTTTCCCTTGCAGAAGAGAGCCTGAGAACAAAAGTCTTTAAAGAGCTTTCCTCTTCAGAGATGCTTCAGCTTTGAGGCTGGTGCCTGTCAGCATTTTAGTCTCTCATAGCTTTATTTCCTTCATGTCAAAGATCATCTTACTTGCTTTGCAAAGCTGTCAGCCAGACCCTGGTTGCTTTGATACGGCTGCATTAGTCCCCAAGTCCCCTGTTGAACAAGCTGCTCAACAATGTTTGCACAAATGCATGATCTTGGGTAGAGAATTAATCCCTGTTCTTACCCCCTGTGCAGTCAGCCAGCTGAGAAATAATTTTAAACGCTATCCCATATGGATTAGCGCTTTCCCAATTTCCTCTGCAAGTCTCTGGTGTTTCATATGATCTTTTGACTCTGCACAGATGCAGAGTAATAAATTCATAACCTTGCGTTGTGGAACTTTGGCTGCTAAGTCCATTGCTGTTGGTCTCTCACTGGGGAACAGCCAAGCCATCATCAGCCTGCCTCACTCTCCTTCCCTGTGTTTCAGCTGTAATCAGATTTTTTCTTTTTTTGTGCAAAACTCTTTGCTAATCCATTTTAATTTTTCTTTCTTTCTTTTTTTTTTTTTTCACCTCTTCTTCTCCCAGTCTGATTGTCTGAGCGGCTGCAGCTGTTTGTCAGAATGAACTCCATCAAAACAGCCACGATGTGGCATTGCCAGAGTTACCCTTATTTTGCAGGGTTTGGGAGATGCTCCTGAGGCCAACATCTGGCACTTGTGGTTGAGGAGAGCTCTTTATAGTAATGACCCAAAGTTCATTCCATTTGCCACAACAGCCTTCCAGTTAGTGTGTTAATCACAGTAGTTACAGTTAATTAATCACATGTATATTCAGGGTCTAGCCCCATCTTACTGGAAATAGCTGCAGGTGGAAGGAACACTACTGTTGTGATCCCACTTTTCACATGAAAGTACTGTTATGACACACCAAACTAATGTTAGGGTCTGATTATTAAAAGATGCTTCTGCCCAGATTAAGGTGCAAATGAGACCATGTGTCAAAGTCCATAGTATGGATATTATTTAACAGTAAATGTGAGGGAGAGATAGAAAGGGGCAGAGGGAGGGGCAGGTGTTAGAGAGAGGCACCGTATGGTCGCCACCACATGGGTTCCTACTGGTCTTTCTGGTGGTGGGAGTCCCCAGGTGTTCTTCTGGAGGTGCCACTTTTATACAGTCCAGGTCACAGATGTATGTGCCATTCCCACAGCTTGGGATGGCATGTCTGTAAGCAGCTGCTTCCTTTTCTCACAGTTTGCCATAATGGGAATTTTTGTCCAGATAGACTACTCAGATCTACCTCACCAGGCCTGGCCATCTTCCTGTTGTTGCCATCTGCACTTTTCCCTCAGTGTGCATGGTGGAATTTTGTCCACTGTGCCAATTCCAAATCTTTCACCTCCATCTAGGCCTGAAATTAACGCCCTCTTACTTCCCATCTGAGCTGGTTGTGGTGGTTTATTTTAAGGAAACTTCCTTTTTTGATGGTGCTCTGAGGGTGCATTCTTTAAGTCCTGAAAACTACTGACGGCCAAAAGTGGTAGCTAAGAACTGAAGAGGCTGGAAGTGGACTTGTGTTTTATTGCCTCTTAAAATACCTGGAGATGTCACTTGTCCACTGGACATTTACTCCCTTATCACTTCCTAAGCCTTCTGAGCAGCATTAAACAGAAAATTGGAGTAAGGAGTACCTGCCCAGTAAGAAGAGGCAGTGTGGCCATATGTGCTGCACAGCTGGAGAGGAGCAGATGAATATTCTATTAAAAGGAAACAATGCAAACTATTGTTGTGGTGTCAAGGGTATTTCAGTGCATGAGCTGCATGTGGTGGATGCAGAGTGACAGAAAATGCTCCCTATGCAGAGCTTTACAGAGGCAAGGAGGAGTTCCCCATGTTCTGCCAAAGCCATGGGCAGGGTGTAGCCAGAGTCCAAGAGGGTTGTAAAAGGTCTTCTAGATTTTGTGTGCACAGGGAGATTAGGTAGCACTTCCTGCACCTGAATTTTGCCACCCTAAATTCAGTCATAGGAGTACAATGGGCTGAGTCTCAGATGTGCACCCTGCCCTCTCCTGTGTGCATGGGGGGATGATGGTCCTGAACAAGGCTGCGTGTGTTGCACACCCCTCTCACTTCTAGACAGAAGGACCAATGCTCTGCCCGCTCCCATGATCCTAAAGTCCCTGGGTGCCTTTGCATGTGAGAACACCCTTTGACCTGATGTCCTGCCTGTCAGCTTCAGAGCAGTGACTCCGTGTTTTATGGAGATGCCCCTAGCAGATCTGGTGGTAAGGGTGAACTCAACTTTGCACATAGACTGAGAATTCAATATTTTTGTTATGTGTGAAAAATGCAGCTTACCTTCTACAGATTTACAATGCGTAGTCCTCCTTCGGAGAGTGAATTTGCACAGAATTTGCAAGTCAATATATTAATTGACTTGAATTAAGATTAATTTTTTAAAGTATCCTCAGTAAGGAATTCAGTGTTTGTCAGTGTGTTTCTTTGTCTGGAATTAATAATGTAATAACATAGGCTCTTCAAACAAGGCATGTAATTAGAATTCATTGAAATCTTATGTCTAGGCTAAATTTGAAGAAAAATAGGCTGTAATTAAACAAAGTTATTAACAGTTTCTATATCTAATTATTGTGACTATGTGGTTCTCCTCTGGGTTTGGTGTGAAATCATTATCCCAAACTCAAACCAATTGAGGACTTCAAATGAGCAGTAATTCAGAGAGGAGGTATGCACAGTTACAAACACCCCAAATAATACCAAGTCTTTACAGTTATGGTGATTCACACCAGCAACATTATGACTAAGATGTATTACTGCCATGGGCTCCAGCTGAGATGGAACTGAGATTTAAAGATACCGTGTATTTTCCCTCTTATTCTGAACCCTTGGCACAATGAGCAGAAGAGAAATGAATGCTCCCTTACCCTGCTATATGTGGGATTTTTTTTTTCTAGTATAATATTCAATTAATTTTCTGAATAAGCTATTCTTGCCCCAGGGAATAATTGCAAGATTTCTGTGCCCTTTGTAACTCTTCAAATAGCTTTGTGCACTGCTACCTTTTAGCTCTATTTTCACCTGGATGCTCATCTTGCAGTGATATATTAGAAGGCTTCTGCATTCACGTCTGCAACATGTTACATGGGGTTTTGGCATTTCTTATGGGGAAGGATTTTCATTCTACCCTGGGCCCTTCCTTCCACTCTCCTCTGTCTTTATTAAGAAGACAAGGCAGAGAAAACAAAGAGTTGACAGAGATTAATATGCTCTGTGAATCAAAGGTTCTGGAAATGGTTCTGTGGGTTAGTTATCTTCCTGGTGAGAGTAGGAGACTTGTACAAAATTTCAGTTGAACTATTCTTTTCCATCCCTAGAAAAATGCCAAGGAACTTGGACAAGAGTATTTTAAATGGCATCTATCTAGCACTCCTTTGTTGCCTATTTTGTTACAGCTAATTAAAAGAGAAAAGCCTTTTAATATTTAAGCACCATTAACTCAGCTGAATTATTAAATGTCAATTTGCATTATGTGCATAAAAGGATCAATAAACAAAGAGAATAAAGCAATGGAGGTGGCTGGGGCTAGAGAGATGTCAGCTCCTCTTGTTGGAACTAGAGGGAATTGCTCTCTTGTCTGCCAGTTTGTGGTTGGTAATTATTGGTACTCAAGAGGGAAAGTACCAGGGACTTTCTAGGACTCTGCTCACCAAAGGCACTGCAGGGACATAAAAGATGCTGTCAAGATAAAACGTCACTTGGCTTGATTTCCAGGGGTGTCACTCAGCCTCTGTTGCCTCAGTTCTGTTGACAATTTGCTGACATTTGTTTTTGGTGCTCTCTCCCTTCCTTTTGGATAGGGCTTGGCCTTTGCATTGTAGACTGGAATTAGGTATGGATTGATCCTTGGCTGTGCTTTAGGCTTCCGCCCAACCCAACGATGGCAGAGCACAGTAGCAGCCCTTTCCCCCTTAACAGCACTGCCTGGGGGATAAAAGCTTCAGTGTTTTGTGAGGGCCTGCATTGGAACTCACTCAAGCACAAAGGCTTCTTTCCACTGAGGGGCTGTGTGACAAGCAGCCTCCGCATATCATCAGCAGCACCCATCTCCAATCCTTGGTCTTGCTGGGAGCAGATGGGTGCCAAGTCTCTACAGTCCCCATGGTCCTTGGCATCTCTGCCAGGTTTGCCAGTGGGTGGTTGTGCTGGGGTTGGTGCCATGGTTGCCTGTCCTGTCCCACTAAGTGGCTTGGAGCTCAGAGCAGATCTTGTGTTTGATCACCTGAGAGGTGACTTTGCAGCGGGGGACCTGCGGTGTATGTGGGATGGACACCGCTGTTCCCAGAGCTTTGGACAGAGACAAGTCCCTGCTGCCCAACATATTTCAGTAGTAAAACTGGGGTTTAGATAATTGAATTAAGGGTAGTGTTTGTAGTTCCATCTCTCTCTGTATTGTTCTAAACAGACTTCCAGTGAAATTTTATTTCAGTGGCGCTTTTTTTGTGACTCTTACCACTCTCCTGCTCTCATTCTCCCGTTCCCCCCTCCTGCCCTCTGTTTCACAATTGAAATAGCCTTTTGGTTTCCATGGAAGATGGGGATAGCAGTAGGTAAACATGGCCATTTGTTGAATCTTTCCTCTCTCGTGTGAAAAGAATGTTTGCACTGCCATCATGGCATGATTGCTGTCACATCCCCAGCTCACTCTGAGCCATGTGGATGGGGCCTTGGAAGTGGTGGAACTGTGACAAGAGAGGATTTAGCATTGATTCGGTGCCTGAGTATTTACCCAGCTTTGCAGACAGGCTTTGTAGTCTGCACAGAGCTCTGTGCCTATGCAGAAATTCTCCTGGTACCAGTGGAGCTTTGGTCATGTACATGGGAAGGTCTTGAGGAGAGTTGGGGCAGCAGGTAGTGCCTTGCTTTGCTGCCCCATGTCTGCACACCCACTTTCTGGGGCTAGCAGCCCTGAGCATACATCATTCCTTTTTGCTCTCCTTGTAGAGAGAAGTCCTTTCCTTTGACAGCTCTTCTCTTCCAGTCCTTCTGCCCATCAGCCTCCAGTTCCACCTGGGCTCTTCCACTGAAGAATTTGTGCCTCAGGGTTTTAGCATTTTGAACAGCATCAGCTGGTGTTTTCTGGAAATGTTCCTATTCTTATGCAATTTCTGGTAGTGTACTTTGATTGCATACTCGTTTGGGTTTTGTTCTGTTTCTTCTCTTTTTGCTTTTAGTGTAGCTGGACCTTGAATTTCTATCTCTTCCTGTGTTTCCAGAGTGGGTTTTAGCATGTGGGTGTGACTCTGGTGGAGTCTTCACCAGGAAAGTCTGGAGCATTCCCCTAGCTGGGGAATCCAGTTTAAACCACTGCCTCTGCTTTGTCTTATTTTTCATGATTCAGGAAAAACAGCTGTCATCTGATATTTTTTCAGGTTTTTGATATGAAAAGGAGCCTGTAGTTGCTCATTGATTTGAGTTCATGCACCTTTGCTGCTAATCTAGTCGACAGATGATTAGCAAATTGACTTTTTTCCACTGTTTTGAAGGACTGAAGTGTCTGTGTTGTTCTCTCCTTTTATGTCCTATGTCAAACGATCCAGCCATGAAACAACAGATGAGTTTCAAAGTACTCTGGTTTGAAGATCTGTGCACATGGACCTCTTTGTTGAAGAGTCACTGTTGTACCAAAGGGGGTCGAAGTATAAAAAGGGAAAAAAAAGCAGAAGAAGCAGCACCAGTGGTTCTTCAGAAATGAGCTGATCTTGAATTCAGGGGAGAGAGGGTAAAGCCCTTGGGACCATTCAAACAAAGCCCATTTGCCTGCACAAGTTATTAGCAGCAGATGGTGAGGACATCACCTGTTGGACTTTGCTACCAGTGCTGGCAAGCTGCAGCATGGCTGTGAGAGGCATTTTTCCTGTCTGAGTGGGGATATGCAGCTTCAGTGGCTCCTGCATGCTGTGACAGAGAGGCAGAAAAGAAGTGTGAGTTGCATCTCCATCTGAGCTAGCCTTGGCTCTCTGGTGAGCTGGCTACTCAGAGGCCCCTAGGGATGGATGCAGTGAAAGCTGGAACCAAAGGCCAGAGGGTCTGCAGTATTTCTGGATGCCTAAAGATGTTCATTGCCCTTCAGAGTGTGGTGGGTGCTTGGAGCTGCTGAAGATTGGCTCAGGGGAGTGGAGACCTGGTGGGAGTTTACATAAAGGAGACAAATGATCAAACCTACCAAGGAGTAGGTGCTTGCCTGTCCTGCAGTACTCACCTGTTCCAGCAGCACAGGGGTCAGATAAACAAGTGTCTGTGCTGCCCATGTCCAGTTGACTTCCTCTCTTTATAGCCCTTTTTTCTCGGACTGGGTTGTTTCATTTGGGGGAGTTTTACAAGCTGACAAACAAATCATTTTGTTAGTGGTCTATATCTTTTAGATTAGAGGATTTCTCCCCCAGGCTGCTTGCCTGATTTGTGTTTTCCCCTAAAATGCTCAGGAGATTTAAGTGACAACCAGAGAAGAAATGTGCAATATTTTGAGCAATCAGCTTGGTAGCGTTACCTCTTCCATGTGTGGCTCTGTGGCTCACTGGGTTTTGCACCAATATTTAGAGACACAGGTCATGCTCTGTAGCTGGCACAGCTGGAAGTGGCTTGGGAGAGATGATAAAGTCTCTTTTAGGGCCATTATGAAAGCAGGCATGCTTTTTTCATTTCCCAACCAAAGCTGGAATCTTCCAGGACAGTGTTGCTGAGGTGCAGGCTTGGACTGCCACTGTATCTGGAGGCCCTAAAAATTTGAAGACAAGCTACTTCATATTGCTGGCATTGAGTTGTCTATAGAAATTCCACTCAGGCATGTGAATTAGGCAGTAATGCAGAGTTTATGCCACCATAATGCTCTGTGTGGGTAACATCTGTTGCTTGATGCTTATCGAACAAAGTTGCTGATCAGTTTTGCTCTTCTACTTAGCACTCTGCAGTTAGGTGGACCCATGTAAGAGTATTTTGGGAACATTTAGGAAAGCTAGTGAGCTGCTGCAGGCAGTGGAGTTGGGGATTGAGGTGGTCAGTCACGATCTGGTAACTGATACTTCAGTAAAGCACATAATCCTGCTTTGGTTTAAAGTTGAACAATGGTCTCAGGAGCAGGTGTTGTAGTTGCTGGGGGGTGTACCTGTTATTCATGACATCTCACATGATCTTGTTGCTGGCATTTTTCTAAAATAAACAAAATTATAGAGATGCTTCAAGGAAGTGACATTGATTAAGCAAAAAGTTATTTTAAGACTGGAAATCATCTGGCTGAGCTTTACAAAAAGAAACTCAGTTTCTGGAGATGCAATCAGACAGAGATATAAAGATATAATCTTGGTCTCTTCCAAGTAAAAAAAAAAACCCATGCTATTTCAAGTAGCCAAGTTTTGTGCTCTGTGATTACTTTCCACACCTCTGTCATTTCTCTGTGCACTTCTCACTGAATTTTTTTTTTCTTCGTCCTCAGGAGTAGCTGTGAAGTGTTGTGTGGAGTTAGACCTGGTTCTTTGCACATCTTGTGAGTGAATGTGGTTCATTTGGGGTTGGAACCCTTAGTGTCAGCAGGCAGGGAGGGCTTTCTGATGTCTTTTGGTTTAGGACAGTACTGTGGTAGCACAGAGCTGCTCAGGCAGCACATGACATTGGAAGAGTCAACTTGGATGAGACAGAAGTCCAAGCAGGGGGAGGAGACTCAGGACTGTGGATATGCTTTGATCCTCAGCTATCCCTGGGCCTTCTGCAGTGCCTCTCTCTGTGCTGGGGGACCAGCCTGGCCTTGTGTTAAAAGTTGGAGTTTAACCAGACCACACCTCCTATGGGGAAAGTTCTCTGCAGGGACTGGGCTCCCTTTGCTGTTTCACTGGGAAAAGAGGCTTTGTGAGGGCTGAGGTGAGGAGAAGGAAGCCCCTGAGCAAGCAGACAGGGAATGTGTCTGGAAAATGGTGGTGGCACTCAGTTTGGAAAATGGGCTTCCCTGTGCTGGATGCACAAAGACATCCAACACCTGAGCTCGATTACACCCACCCACTGCCACCTCCTCTCCCTCTGCTCTTGTGCTGGTCTTAACTGCTGACTGATGGCTATGGCTGGTTTTTCCTCAGCCATTAATACAATATTGATCCACAGCCCTGCTGACAGTGTTAATGGACACTGATTGTGTATTATTATTTCCATAATTGTCCTCAAGCTGCAGTGAATTCTCCTTTTCAAATGGCCCATCGATATTGTGACCTGCATTGTGGGTTGTCTGAAGTTTCAGCAGAGCCTGTGGTCTTCATCCCCGGTGGAGCAATCGGTGAGATGAGCTGAGTAGTGCTGGAGCACCCATCAAGGCAGTTTCCATGCCCTCCCAGAGCAGGGTGTTTTGTTTGGCCTTCAGGACGCTGCCCCTGCATGCCCCTCCTGTTGTACTAGATCTTCCTTGCTGCTGCCAAGTGTTGCCAGCACATCTCTTCCCTTTACACGTGTGCTGGCTTTCCTTTGTGCTCTGCTGAGGGGACGTGACCCCTTCCTCATAGGTCTCCGTGTCTGTGTGCCCCTGCTCTCCGGGCAGGTCTGTGCATTGCATGAACGGGATCAAACGCCACCTCCAGCAGCGCCTTGGGGGCTGGAGCTGCCCTGTGGTGTTCTCTGTGTGTGGTCTGTAACCAGCAGTGCTGCGGGGCAGTTCCTGCAGAGGCAGATACTGACAGTGTCTCTTCAGCAAGAAATTCCACAGGTGGGTTTCCTTAGTGAAGTGCTTCAACCCCACCATGGTCTATGCTGTGTATTTTCCCATTTCTGGGAACCCCTTTCAAGATACATCTGTTACATGCCACTTGCTCAGGATGGGAAAGGTGAGGAAAGGAGATGCACAGGTTCTTAAGAGGTTTAAGCTGCAGATAGCAGCTGATGCCTGCCTCGTTTGAATGTAACTAAGCAATGTGAGTCCAGGGAGCCTGTGAACAGGAATGGGAAGGACCTTGGCTTCTTTGCCTAGGGTGTGTACAGAAGAGGCTGAATTATGTCTGCTTCGGATCCATGGAAGATCATTGCTTGCCTTGCAAAGCAGGGTGGTGCATTCAGGCTGAGGAAGAGGAAAGCTCTAGGTGCAGCTTCTTTCTCTCCCCATCCTGGAGGAGGATGGTAGCAGAGGTGGGTGGATTCGGTGCCCCTGTGCGTTCAGCTGCAGGTATTGGCCCAGCAGCTTTGGAGATAAACATTCCTTATCCTTGAGGCAGTCAACAGGACCTGGAGGTGGCAGGGGTAGTGGTGGGACAGAGTCAAACAGTGATGGCTGCTGCTAGAGTTTTGGCTTCTCTGAGAAGGCAGAGAGAGGTGCAGTAAGTGCTGCGCTGCAAAACTGGGGAGCAGCTGCCCCTGCGGGTGCTGACAGTGACTGGGGGAGTGCCTGTGCAGTATCTGTCACTCACCATCCTCTCTGTGAAGGAGCTCTCATCGTTGTCATTTTACTGATGAGATCTGAGGTTCCAGAAGATTAATGACTAGACCTGTGAACCAAATACCGATGACTCAGTCCTCTACAAAAGACAGTTTCTCTCTCCTTTTCTACATTTTCACGGTATTAGCAACCTCTAAGCACCAAGAGTCTCATAAACTTTCCAGGTTATGGTAATAATAACATTGTACAGTACATTGCACTGGGAATAAAGTTATTTTATCCACTTCAATTTCCTTTTGTTTTAATGTGCAAATATATCAAGTGAAAGCATAGTAGGAAATCTTGATGCAGAGGCCAAATGCATTACAGGCCAACCGTTTTCTGAGCAAGGACCTAATGCTGCATGTTCATAGTTTGAGCTTTTTTCCCTTCTAAAGCATCTGACAGTCAATATGTGGCTGGCCTAGTTTCTCTGGAGGGTTTTGTATTGAGAGCCTTCCCTAAGTTGATCTCTTACCTGAAAGTAGAATAAAAATGGTGATACCTTTGTCCCTCAAAGTTTCTGGGAATAATCTTTCCCTTCTTCCCCCTTGGAGGCCATCAGAGGTCCTCCTTGGACCTCTGCTTTGGGGTTGGCCAGCCTGAGGTGAGGGATTCTGCCCCAGAAGGACTCAACAAGGGAGGTTGTCTCTGTTCAGGAGTTGTTCTGTGTGGAGAATGGCTGTGGTTACTCCTTCATCTCCAGCCTTTCTTTGCCTTCCTAAGGGCCTTCTGTGAAACTGTTATTCTGACAGGCATGGTCCTGCTGTCCTGTTGTTCTGGCAGTGTGCAAGCTGTCTGCATGCTGAAATCCTCCAGGAGACGTGGGATGATGTCAAACAATAATGTATTCTTTCTGTTCAAGCACATTAAAAGTGCAATTAATCCTCGCTGTCTCTCTGCCCATCTGTAATACAGCATGAGGTGACTTTCCCAGCCTCTGTGTGCTGTTGCAGGCTGAGCTTGAAACAGAGACCTTCCTGAGCTTCATCTTGTGAGTTAATGCAGTCCCCAAAGAGCTGGGTTCATTTATTGTTCAGCCCCCACCTACTGATATCAAACCAGAGGCAGTGTCTCAGGCTCCTGTGCCATCTACCCGAATGCTTTTCTTTCCAAGACAACTCCAAGCTTTCTGAGTTCCCTTTTGAGAGATCTGGGTTCACATGGGGTTTAAAACATGAAAAAATGGTGTTTTGTTTTGCTGAGGTGCTCTTAATGCCAGAGAAATGTTACAGCTTAAGCAGTGGACTTTTCCCTTGAAGTGATGTCCCTTTCCAACGATTTACCTGAAAGCTGTCAGTGATGGTGACACAAAGAAGTTCAGACACCTGTGAACAAAGCCAGATGTAGACCCTGCTCATAAGCTTCATTACAGCTCAGTGTATGCAGGGAGAATTTGGGAGAAGAGGACAAAATTATGACCCGGGACTTATCCCCAGGGCTGTTGTTTTGTTGTATTCTGGTGCCTTATAAGGATTAGTTCAAATAATGTTTCTTTCAAACTCAGGGATATGCCAGCAAATTACACCAAGATATCTTGGCACCAAAATAGTTGCACAAAAGCCTTTTAATCCTATACCACTCTATCTAATGCTTTTGCTGTGGAAGTTCCCCGTGTGGAAGTGCCTCTGGACAAGTGGTAGAAAAGGGTTACACGACACAGGTGAAGTAATGGAAGTGGAATAGACAAAAGGAAGAGTGAAAGTTGCAGTGCTTACTTTGTATACCACATGGAGTACAGCAGAGCAACTTAAAAGCAACATTTAACCGGGAGCTAGAGCTGCAGATCAATATTCTGATTCTCCATGGGGTATCTGGAAATTAGTTTTTACAGCAAGGTCATGTTTGCAAAGGGAGAATAGAGCCACCAAATGCAGCCCAGAGACTGTGAAGAGAGGTTACCAGAGCTTTGCTGCTTCAGGGTGCCAGGGCCCTGCTGAAATGCAGGCGGTGCAGTTTGGGGACTGGGGTAATGTGCCATAGGATGGGAAGGGATGGAGTCTCCCTTTTAATCAGCAGAGGTCAATCATCATCACAGCCTGTCTCAGCCCTGTAAGAAGTGCTTTACAGTACTGTGGGGCAAAAGGTGTTGTGGTATATCTGCAGAAAACTCATCTGAGGGCTGAAACAGCACAGAAAGCTGTCATTTGGATTAAGAAGTATTAGCAAAGGTTGTAGGTTTCTGAATTCTTCCCCTGCGACTGTTGGCTTGACAAGCATTTGTGGTGTCTTTTCCTGATAAATCACTATTTTAATTAATGTGTTTACATATCTGCATGTATGTCCACACATGTATATGTGTACAAACACACAGAAGTGTGTAAAGAGATATAGAGGTTTGTGCTTTCTCCCAGACTGTGCCATCTAGGCAGGGGAAGGTCACTCTTCTGCTCTGTTGTATTAGTGAATCCCTAACAGTCAGTTTTGGCATTCCATGGTGCCCTGAACATTAGCAGGCATCTTGGGACACCTGCAGAAGGGGAAGACAGTAGAGGCTGAGGGATTTGTCCATGTTTGGGCCATCATAATATTCAAATACACATCTTGCTTCTGTTTGTCAACAGTTTGGAGAGTAATAATGATTTTAACAAACCTCCATGCTGGAAAGACAGAAAAGATGGAAAATGAGAGATTGACTTGCTGTATGTGCAGTGCTGCTGCCTGGATGTTGAGTGGCCACGGCAGGCTGTAAAGACCCAGCAGCAAAGGCAGTTTCCCACTAGTCCTGTATACACTCTTGTGTCCCTGCTGCTTGGTCAGTGAATTGTGGTGACACCAGTTTATAAAGGGTGATCTCAAAGACTGATCTTCTCCACTGCCCGAGCCCAGCCTGTCCTGTTCTCTGTACTTCTGGTAGATTAAACCAGCAAAAATCGCTTCTCTTGCCCAGGTGATTTGGTCTAGAGCATTTTGGTCATGCCAAGGGAATGCAAATAATTTTTAAAAAGGCAGTCTTTGAAGCTCAACTAACCTTCAGGAAAAAGTGGGTGCTTGCTTCAGCTTTAACACGTTGTGCAAAATTTATTCTTGCTTAGGAAGGCTCTCTAAGGCTCATTGCTTTAAACCCTTTGATCATCTCCTCTGTGGTTTGTTCATTTTTGTTATATTCCACTAATGGGAACTAGAGCTGTGACTCCAGAGTCACCTGAAAGCGTTCTAGCAAGCTGAGTAAGTATCCCAGGGGACTGTCAGTGAGACACCCACTCATAGACATGTTTATGGGGTTCTCTGTGTCTTGAAGTACAATTGCATTTACCCCTCAAATAAGTGCAGGTGTGTGGCAGGGCTGCACAGTCACCTTCAGTGCATCTCAGCCACTTCTCTGATCACACAAACGCTTTGGAGTAGAGAGCCAAAGGCTGTTTGCACAGAATTTCAGAGCTGAGGCCTTTTTCTTTATAAAATCCTATTCTACTAGAGCTCGTCTCTTTCTGCTTCTCATCAGGGCTGTTGTAGGTTATAGGAGCTGTTTGGGGTCGTGGCATTTTAAAATTTTGTTTTGGAAACCTGTCTATGTACCACTGGTCTTCAGCCATTTTCCTAGCTAGACTGAGAGTAACTTGTCTCCATTAGCAGCTGTAGGTGGAGAAATCCCTACAAGTTATGGGGTCCTCTGGTCCTCCAGAGGCTGTTTCCCCTGGCTCAGAGTTGAGACAGACAGCTATTTAATATGGGAAAGACTGCTTTTTCCTGCAGTGTGTGCTATGCCTTTTCTAGGGATATGTGCTAATAGCTGTGCAGAGCTTCAGGGCCCTTTCTGACTGCTCAGTAGTTATCCCAGCCCCCTGCAAGGTAAATCATAGTAATCAGGCTTATTTTAGACAGCCATAGAGCAGTTGTGATTTGACCAGGTCCCTGCTATAGCTGTTTGCACATACTCCCTTCTGGGAGAGATAACAGCAGGAAATTTTTAGTCCTCAATCCATGCAGGAGGGTCCACGCCAAAGAAGCTCCATATTCTGCTTCTCAGTGTCTAAAGCTGCTCATCCCAACAGAACCAAAGATTTTGAAATAGTCGTTGGTATCAGTCACTCAGGAAATGGGGAAAATTGCTCAATAATATATCTTCTCAGACCTCCGTGACTCGTTCCCAGAACTTCCTGGCTCTTCCACTCTGTGGCTGAAGAGGTGGGAGAAGCCACCCTGGGCAGTGGGCATAAGGAGATGGGGTGTTGCTCATTTCCATCTTTGCCTCTTCTTTTCTTTCTACAGCTCCTGCTCAGGCCCAAATCATCCATGCTGGGCAGGCATGCGTGGTGAAGGAAGACAACATCAGTGAACGTGTTTACACAATTCGGGAGGGGGACACACTGGTCCTGCAGTGTCTGGTCACAGGACACCCCCGGCCACAGGTAAGCCTTCAGTCATGCCTGTCACCCATGCTCCCCCATGGCACATGTTTGTAGTCTCCACACAGAGGAAAATTGTGGGCAGTGGGGTGTCCAGCTTTCTCCTACATGTTGGACTTGGGTAGGGGCAACCCATTCTGCAGCCCTTAGCTTGTTAAGCTATGAAGAAGCTATGAAGCATTTAAGCTTGGTATCTGGAAAACAATCCACAAAGCTCTGCAGAAGCTTACAAAGACCTTCGACTTGTCTTCAGTATGTGAAATCCCTCCAAAAACTTAAAGTCGAAACTGAACTCTGAAATCTTTAACCCTCTTACTACAAAGTAGGGACATCCTAGAAGATGCTTCCCATACATGCTTGCCTTAGGAGTTGGTCCTTCACGGACCAGCTTCTCTGGATGTACAGCCAAGGGGCTGCTGCTTGGGGGAGTTTGGGAAGTTGGTGGTGCACTTCACTGAGCCCCATGCAAAGCCTGATGTTCATTGCTTTGTGGCCGCCAAGCAGAGGCAGAGTCAGACTTGCAGCACTGGACACAGCCATGCTGTGGTTAGACACAGTCCGGTGGGGAGGTACAAAGCTGATCTTGGCTAATGACTGCAGTCCTTACCTGGGGTGGCCAGAGCTTTGCACAGCCTCAGGCCCGTGCAGCCACCTCAGCACCCTTCAGACACTCAAGCTGGGCTGTTCAGTGTTAGTGTGGATGTGTCTATAGAGTTACTGGCCTAGAGCATCTCTGCCAGCTCTGGGACAGAGCGTGGAGGGAGTGGCAGCTGGTGCACACTGCGAGGCTGGATGTGCCAGACCAGAATACACTCAGGAGAGCCACATGTGATATGTGCCTTGGCCCTATTCCTCAGTCCTGCCAAAGATATTTGTGGCAAGAAGCCATGCATTTTCTTACTCCAGTCAATGCCTCTGTGGGCTTGCTTGTGAGGAGCTTTTTGGTGACAAGGCAATGACAAAAGCAAGGATTTGAAATGTTTTTTGCCATCAAAAGAATATCCTGGAAACAATAAAAAGAAAGTTACCTGAGCCAAGTCAGCAAAAACATCCAACCTAGGCTTGTGACAGTGATGAACAAATGATACCGTGTGCATCAGAAATGGGGAATTTGGTTGCAGTGGCCATGCCTAAGGTTGTTGAATGAGTGGAAAGGCCTTGGCAGGTAGGGATTTGAGCCTGAGTAGCTAGAGAGATTTCTGGAGCAGAGCCTCTTGCAGACAGCAAGCTAGTGGGCAGCACTCTGTCTTGTCACTCTGCCTTGTCACTGCCCAGACCTGCACTGGGGGCACCAGAGCCTAGAAACAGGAATAACCAGGGAGAATGGAGCCTGCATGTATAAAATGTGGCATGCAGCAATTTCTCCCCTCCCTTGTAATGGATTGATTTCTTCCTCAGCTAAGCTTTTGTGCTAACGTTTGTTTAATCTTCTCTTTCCCTTTCTATCAGCCAGTCATTAAAGCATGAAAATGTGGCCAAAATACTCAAATGAGATTGTGATTGAAAAGATTAAAGAGCTGGCTGAAGTGTCCTTCAAAACAAGAGACTCCAAGAGTCTTGGGGCCCTCAGACGATTTCATAAGCCTAAAAAGGCTGAATAAATCCATGGTCAATTGCTCCAAAAATCTGCTCAGCTTGGTGCTCTGTGATGGGATGTACACCCCCTTGCTCCTTCTAGAGCATTAGCACCAAACAGGTGATGGCAGTGAGCTTTAGGCAAAGTCTGGCAGAGTGGCCAAGGTATTTGGTCCATCTTATCCATGGCCAATGCTGAATTGAAATGCCTTCTGCTGGCTGATCTTGCTGGATCTCAGTTCCAGAGTCTAAATTGTTGAAGAGTAGGAGGGCAGCAAACAGCCTTTAGAAGGGAGGTTGCAGGTACAGGAAACCAATGGACTGAGAAAAGCTGTCTTTCTCTTTCATTGTGTGGAGTGCAGAAAACAAGGGGGAAGCTTGTATGGCCACTGTGGGGGCTGTACCTCATTCCAGACAAAGCAGAAACCCTTCAGTCTTTGGGATTGCTGTCTTCTTGCCACCATTCACCATGAAATATCATGCAGCTCTGCTGCCTCTGCAAGCCAGGATCTTAAGACATGCAACATAAGAACAAAGAAATGAAAAGGTGGCTTGAAATCTGAAGGGATTTTTTTTTTCTTTTTTTTTTTTTCCCCTGTATCTTTAAAAACAGTGGAAAAGCTTGTGTACTGCAAAAGGATGACTTACAAAAAAAAATAGACAGGAGTTCCCAGTGGGAAAGGGGCAAGAGTCAGATAGCGACAGCCTTTTCTCACTCATGGAAGAGCAAAAAGCAGAAATAGGCTTGCTGTCCAGAAAAAGATGAGTGTAGACTGCAGTAAAAGCTCTGTATCAGTGAGCTGATGTCTGCTGTAGTGTCGTGGCCTACCAGCCACATGGGGTCTCAAGGATGAATGCTGAAAGTCCTCTGCTGTGCAGATAGTGGCATAAAACTGAGCAAGCTGCTGGGTTTGCAGGATCAGAGCAGGAGTGGCAAACATGCAGTGTGTGTCTGAGTTATCCTGGACCCTTGGATGAGGGGATAGGCAGTGGACCAGAGCCAGCAGCTGGGCTACTGAAACAGACTGAGATCACTAGCTGATCTTTGCTAATCCTGGTTGTGCTGTAGGACCTCTTTATGGAAGTCACTAGGGAGGAGGGGGAAGAGCAACAAAGGGAGCTCTGCTGAATCTTGGGATCTCTATTTTGGGTGCCTGATTTAATTTCTCTTGTTCTTCTCGTGCAGGTGAGATGGACCAAAACTGCTGGCAGCGCGTCGGACAAATTCCAGGAGACGTCAGTGCTTAACGAGACCCTTCGGATTGAGAAGATCCAAAGGCTGCAGGGGGGCCGCTATTACTGTAAAGCAGAAAATGGGGTTGGGGTCCCTGCCATCAAGTCCATTCGAGTAGATGTGCAGTGTAAGTCGTTTAGTGGCAACCCAGACCTTCCCACAGTTCTACTGCATGTCTCTGCCTTGCTGCGGGGCCAGCAGGGAGCTGCATTGCCCTAGGACCACATGCACCTGATTCAGGAGCAGAGGGACTGGCGTGGTCTCCCCAGTGTCTTTTTTTGCCTAGGAGATTAGATCCATCCCTTTAAAATACAGCTCTGCTGTCCTTGTGAGTCATTCTTAACTAGGTGTTCTGATGTCTGTCTCTGACAGGGTTCCCAAGCACTTGTCTGGGGTGGAGCGTTGGGCATGGCTTTTGCTTTCTTTGTCTTCATTTTGAAGCTGACAGAGCTTGAAGCAAGCAATGTTTCTTGAAGTTGGTAGTGCCCCAGATGTTGGGGGTGTTCCTGAAGCCACTGTCCTGTTCCCAGCGTGGCTACTTGTGTAGCATGCTGGAAACAGAGCTGAAAACTCCAGAACATAGCTGAGGAGGGTGAGCTGTGATAGGGTGAATGTGAAGGTGACTCAACATTGTCCTGGTTGGTCGTAGTGCCCATAATGTGAAGGTGACTTAACATTTTGCTGGCTGGTACCCATCCTTCTTGAGTCCTGGAGATCCTGCTGGTGGTTTTCCACCTTGGGCTTCAAGTTTTGAGGATTTCTTTTAATTTTTTTTTTTTTTTAATTGGACTTAATGTTTATTCTTGGGCTGCTGTGGTCAAAAAGGAGGGAAATTAAACTTACCCCCTAAGGCCCAAGTGGAAGAAATCCAAGATTTGTTTTGCTCTCTTGGAGAAGATTATTGTCATTGTCCTTGACTATCTACTATTCCAATTTTCTCCAAATCCAAATTTCAGCTAACACCAAATCCCTCTCCTCACTCATCTGAGAAGAGGTTGGTACTAAAAGGTTATAAAGTATGATAAAGCAGCTGAATCTGTCCCTGAACCTGTCATTAGCTGTTCTACATTCCTTCTAGTGAGAAGCTCCTTCCTTCTGAGCTGAAGGGCACTGTGGTTGTCTGTCAGTGGAACAACCTCCAAGCTCCAAAACCCCAGTACATGCCTGGAGTCTGGGCAGTCCTTTTTTCTGACAGCAACTGCTGCCTGACTGCTTCCTTTTAGTCCTGCTGTCCAGCCCAACTGTGATGTGACTCTCACAAAATGTGCCACAGATTTGGGTGTCCTTAGCTTTTGGCAGGTTCATGATCCACTGTCATACTGTATTGCTGAGAGTAGCTCCCATCTGTTCCTTCCTTCCCCTACCCTTTATTGGAGTAGTGTAGTGTGGGTACTATCCTATCTAGGCTGTGGAAATGGATTGGTTCAACAGCAGCCACTGGACAGGATGAGTGTTTTTTCGTTGGCATTGCCTCGCTTCGTTTAGAGAAGTTCTGGCGCCCACCCTAGAACTGCTTGGCTTCTCTGCCTGTTTCTTCTCCTACATGTGGTGGAGGCATATGATAACTCTCCATTACAAAGGATATTTGGTTTTCTCAAGGCTCAGTGTGGCACCTTGCCAGGGCCTGTGTCTCTAGGAACAGGACTGTGCCTTTTCATGCCCTGAGGGTGGTCCCACAGTGCAGGCTGGAGCTAGAGTAATGTAGTGTCCTGTGGTCCCTCATGCAGCTCTGATCTGTAGAACTGTGGGGCTAATGGTGTGGCCAAGGGCTTTCTCATACTAACATCTACTCTGCAGATGGACTTGGTACTGCACCTCTGTTCTGCTCACTTGGTTCTTGGGGAGGAGAGACTATTTTCTGCTAGTATTTGCAGTAGGTACAAGGGAACACATGGGAAAAGCCACAGTTTTTGTTGAATGCTCACCCAGGCAACCTTCAGCTGAATGAACCAGAATTTGGAAAAAAACCCCCAAACCTTCTTTTCCTGCATCCCATTTTGTAGTTGGAGGTAAGTAATCACCCTCATGTGTACCTTGGTGTCTTTGACAGCTGCTGCTAGTCCTCAGTCATACTTTAGTGTTCAACAGTGAGGTTGTGCAGAGAGCATCCTTGGTGCCAAGAGGATATTAAGCTGGAAACACTAGGAGGTAGCATGATATTCCTCTGCCCCAAGTGGGCATCTGTGAGGCTTTAAAGTATTGGTTAGACACTGGCAGAGAGGCAGCTGCTGTTCTGAGTATTTCCATGTGGGAGAGAGAAAGTGAAGTAAAGAAAAGGATGAATGTTTACAAGCTTTTATTGTGCATGAAACATCCCATGTGATCATCTCCATGAACAGCCTTGGGCCAAATTTATCATTTGAGCAGCTCACTGACATCAGTGGCATTACTCGTGCACCAAGGACATACACATTTTTGTAGGCCTTATTTTAGCTTTTCTCAGGAGGGCTAGACCTAGAGCTGACTGCTACAAAAGAAGGCTGAAGAATTCAAAGGAGGAAAGTTTTAGCAACCAAAGAGAAGGTGGTGTTTTTTTGTGTGGGGAGTAGCTGGGAGCCAGAAGACTGCAGTAGTGAGCTGCTTCTTTAGTTAGGAAGGGAAGAAACAGTCTCAGAAGGATGGTAGCTACAGAGTCACTCATGTGAAGTTTGAACAAATAAAGGAGGGTTAAGGACGAAGAGGGAGGAAAAGAGGAGAGTGGTGCTCAGGGTCCTGGTCCAAAAGAATTTGATGTTCAGTCATCCTATGGCCACCTAAAGACAGCACTGTATGGAGAGGAGACTTTTTTCCCCATCTGCATATGTTTTCCTTCAGCCATGGATGTTTTTCTGTTGGCAGAATCTTTTTTCTGGGATATATTTTGTGTCTTGTCATTATTCCATTAATGGCTCTACTCGTATCTCTGAGCTATGGTCAAGAAGGCAAATTTCAGGTCACATAACAATTGCTGTCTGCCGAGCACACAGCTCATTAAAAGACACGAATCCACAAGTTGACACTTGTGATTCAGAAGAGAGCGTATGTTGTTTGGATGACATGTTAGCAGAAACTCATCCCTGCTTCCTTCTTTCTTTCTGGAAGTCAGATCTCCAAAATTCCAAATTTGTAAAATAAAATATTGTGAAACTAGGTGGCATGGGAGGGTGGGAGGTGATGTGAGCATTAGCATGTGCAGAGGATCATGCTGGCAGCACAAGAGGATACTGGGTACAAGTACTTTGGTTTCCTTGCAGCTGAGGATAGGGTCACAGTGCTCCTGAAAATACAGAATTGCTTCAACTTGAGCTCAAAAGGTGCCTTATAAGATATTCTTAAAGACACAGGGGCTGATTTCCATTTTAGAGGGACAATTCTTGTCAAAAGGGATCTTTATATTTAAACCTCAGTCTCATCTTCGTGAAGAGAAAGATTCACTGCCTCTGAGGTGTCACCCATGCTACCTTAATGTTCAAACATTGATACGTGCTGCAACTTCCAAGAAAATCATCCCTTTTTAGCAGGTGGGCAACTGTAGGGGGGCATATGCCCTGTGTGGATGAAGAAAATTGCCTCCCTGCAGGGCTCTTGCTTCTGTCCTTGAAAATGTAGCCACTGATAACCATTGACTCAATAATGGTGGCTGTGTGTCTGATGCAGGTACAATAAGGGGACTGAAAGGAGCATCTTCTGTAAAGAAAGAGAACAAAAGAATCTGATCAGTTTAGGGAGGGGTAATGGGAGTTGCAGTGACTAGAAGCTGCTGAAGAAGGACAGTTGATACAGGCTTCGAAGAAAATACACAGAGGATATTTAACAGGAAGAGAGAGAAATTATACATACCTATTACAGTGTTTTGCATCTCATATTCCCATGGCTCCCCATGAGATTTGCTCTGTCTAGAAGACTTTCCAACTCAGCTCCTTGATCTTGTCCTAATTTTTTAGTTTCATTCCTTGCATTGAAAAATCATCCTGTCATTTGTACGGACATCTCACAGACATGGGCTAAGGCCCATGATTTCAGGAGGGATTTGGGAACTGGAAAATGCAGAAATTATGATGGAACAGAGCTTTTGGGGATCATTCTGACCTCTCACTGAAGTAGAAAATGGTGATTTTCGGTAGGGGGGATGCCACTGGGGAAGCTGAGGCAGCCCAGTGCCCTGAGACACATGTGGCAAGCAGATGGTTTTTTGAGGACTACATGGTGATCTGCAAACCAGAGACTGCTTTCTATTCCCTGAAGGTTTGTGTGGTGAGCGGGAGAATTCTGGCTTCTCCTGTCTGTTCCCTTTAGATATTGGTTATATTACCTGCCCTCAGATCAGCTCTGAAATCTGCAATTGTCATCAGCCACATGTGTGGGACCTTCCCCTCTCCTCAGTGGTACCTGGAGCATCATCTGCTCTGCAGGCTGTACACAGAGACCAAGCTTTGCTAACAGTGGCTGCGACCCTCCTTACCTCCCCTCCAGATCTAGATGAGCCTGTTCTCACCGTCCACCAGACCATCAGCGATGTACGTGGCAGCTTCTACCAGGAGAAGACCGTCTTCCTCCGCTGCACTGTCAACTCCAACCCGCCAGCCCGCTTCATCTGGAAACGGGGAGCCGAGATACTTTCTCACAGTCAGGACAATGGTGTGGACATCTATGAGCCCCTTTACACACAGGTGAAAATAAGCAAACCTCTGCCAAATTGTGTTGAGTGTCTCGCTGATGCAGGGCACTGTAGTGCGTGGTGTTTCCTTCCCTGCATAGATTATGATGCTGGGGAGAGGGTGCAGGCCACTGCAAGGAGTGCTGCCTCCAGAAGGGCTGGTAGATCTTCCTTCTGCATGCAAATTCCCAGGGTACAAGAGGAGCAGAACAGTAGGGGCGAGTGTGGCCTAAGAGGGCCTTTCCCTTGTTATCACTGTCCCTGAGGGCAGTGACACAGCTCCCCTACTGAGGTTATACAGCTGTTGGATGGCTGAGACTAAAATCCAAATAATCCCAAGACTGGATTTCCTCTATCTCCCATCACTGTTTTTGTTTCTTAATTGAGTGCCCTGGCTCCATATGTCAGGGAAGGGCTTCCTGTTTAGCACTGTGAGCAAATGGCAGGCATTTCTCATTACATGAGCTTTTTCTAATGGCCACAAGTAATGGGGAGCCAAACTGCCTGGGCACTTCCTGACTGTTGTCCTGGGACAAGGTATCCACATCTTTTCTCCTTCTCCTGCTTGCCTGTGTTGGACTTGCTCTGCACAACCGGGTTTCCCCAGTAAAAACCACTTTCTTCACAGTAATTAGCCTGCCAATGCAATGGGAGATGGAAGGGAACTTTTCTTTTGCTGAGGCACTCTGGGCATGTTATCCTAAGATGAGCTTGGGATCTGAATGTCCTTTAGATGCTAATCAGCCCCAGTACTTCCAGCAAGGCTGCCAGGGAGCACATGGCAGGGATGGGTGAGAAGGGAGGGCTGAAAGGGCAGCTCCCCAGGGCACCTGTTTCATCCCAAGCACCTTCCTGCATTCCCAACGCTGGGGAAAGAGCACATTCTGGCTGATTTTGATTTCTGAGCAATGCCCCAGGCAACCTTTAAGTTAATGTAGTCATGTTCATATTTTATTGAAACACACCATCTCTGTAGGTCATGGAAATGGGCATCCAAATGGAAATATTCAGGGGGATGAGGCGGGAGGAGAGAGCTGCAGGTTAGTGGCAGATTTGCAGAAACACTGTAGGTCAGTGCTGCTGTTTGGCCCTGAAGACAGCTTTGTCTGTGTGCCTGTATGTGGCTCCCAACTAGGACATCCCTGGCCTTGGAGGAAGCCACCATGGCCTCTTCCAGTTTTCACTAGGCTCAGTGTAATTAGCAGGAGGTGTTGCCCAATGAGAGGATATCTTAGGACTTGGGATATTTTCTCTAGCTAAGTAAGGCATCTGGCAAAAATTCACCGTGTTGCAGCATTAATGTTTAAATGACCCAGCGTGCTGCAGCTCCTGTCAGGCAATGCTCCCGACACGATGGGTCATTCCCAGCTCTGAAACAGGGTGTTGGGCTGCTGTGCTCAGACAGGCATGCCTTTAGAGTCCTTGCCTTATCACCAGCATAAGCCTGTAAGTTTGGGTTGGTAAGAGATGAAGTTAACAAAAACACACCTCTGCAACTGCAACACTGCTGGAAGGGGAAAATCTTGCTGGAATGTTTAACAAAGTACCCTTCACTGGAGTTTGCAGTGTTGTCTTAGAGAGGAACCTTTATCCAGTGTCAAGTTTGAATAGACCTTTACATTAAAAACAAGGTGAAGACTTCACTGTTTAAGCTTTTTAGAACTTACTTACACTGAGAGTTTATACACACATGCCTAAATTTGCTAATCAATAAACAGGGTGCATATGACCTGTAAGTATGTAGATGATGTGCGTATCATAAATGCCATAACTTATGCCATAATTTGTGTGGCATAGCAGCAATTCTCAGGAGACAGGACTTTCCTAGGGTTATTGGTATCCTAGGTTTTATCATTTTAATTTACTCACTTCACATCCTTGTTCTCTGCATATTACCATTCCTGAGCTCATTGTCCAGTCCCTTGGGGTTGTCCTCAGGAGGATTTGTCATGCTGACACCTCCTCACGCTTGTGGGGAGTTACGGAATGATTTCTCCATAAGAGATTTGACAAACACAAGGGGAGCACAACAGCAACAAGCTGTCAGCACAAGACGAGTTGCAGGGTGTGCAAACCATAGGATGATTCTCAGAGCTTTCTATGTTCCATAAATAAAAGTCTACAGATCGTGTCTATTGTTAATGTAACAACTTGATTCTGTTTCTATAACAAGCCAGTAACTAATGGAGTGCAGGCAGTGATTGTATTTGTTACCTTAGAATGAGAAAAGGCTATCAAAGTCTCTGCAGTCACTCTGGATTTACATCAGCATAAATGAGATTAGAATCCGGAGAAGAAGGATCAGAAAGTTTTGGAAGTTCTTTGAGTATTTCTCTGATTTTTTTTTTCCTCCCATACTGCAGATTTCTAGAGCATAACTGTTGAACTTGTCAATTTAGGCCAGTATTAATGCCTCAATCTGCTCTGATTTACTTCGATTTGGGGATGTTGAGTCCCCAGTGACTTCCTTTGGGTTCCTACTGATATCTCGGAGTTAGATCTCAGGATCTGTTCTGGGATGGTTAAGGTTTGTCATGTTCTACAAGATGTTTCTGGCAGTAGTTGATGAGAAATTATGCCCAGACCTGTTTGGCAATGCTTTCAGGTCATGCCAGTCAGTTAATGGCTGTTTTGTGAAACCCTGAAGGTGAAATGACCACTGCAAACATTTTGTGTCTCCTTTATATAGAGCCAGGAGAGCCTTGAAATCTGCACAGTTCCCTAAGGTTTTCCTGGCAGCTGTTGGTAATCTGTAAACTTTGGGACAGTATATAGGCTTGGAATGATGATCTGTGCTTTGGACACTTGTGTCCTTTTTTGGTCCTATTTTTCCCAAATCCCAGGGTGAAACCAAAGTCCTGAAGCTGAAGAACCTTCGACCCCAGGATTACGCCAGCTACACGTGCCAGGTGTCTGTCCGCAATGTCTGCAGTATCCCTGACAAATCCATCACCTTCCAGCTCACAAACACCACAGGTAAGAGGGCACATGAGGGGTCCCTGAAGCCCTCTGACCCTTCACCTCCTCAACAGCCATTACTCCTCCAGGAGGATAAGACAGTACTCTGTCCAGGGCCTGCAGCACTTTGACCTCATTTACTGCTGGTGGCTGCTGGGATTACAGATCCTTCACATGCAAGTCTTGTGGCCAGGGCTGCTCTAGTTTCTTGTAGCACTGCGTGTAGCCACTGCCTTGCCCTGGCCTGCCATGAGATCATTAAAACAGGCTACGTGTAGGTGTTGAGGCACTATGTAGCTTCTAATTCCTGTGCTACTTTATTTATTTATAATTCTAAGTGACTTTAAAAATAGATTTGATACAGTCTAGAGTGGGGCAGTGCTGCAGGAGTTCTTACAAATAATTCATCCATGTGTGACTCCAGCCTGGTTTGCCAGGCTGTGCTCTAAGCACCTCCCAGGTAACGGGCTCTGCTGGTGCCCATGCTTGTGGAAAGCATACATCTCCAGTGCCTTCCTGATAAATAAATTCTACACTCCTATTCGTACTGGCAGTGCTTGAGGGCACCTCCAGTTGTGAGCAGATTCAGTTTGGTGCCTCTTGCTTGATGTGCAGTAAGTGAACAATAACTGAGTGTCGCATATCAAATACCAGCAAGGACTTGATTGCAGCCTGTCCGTTAAAAAAAACCAAGCCAAAACCATACACACAATAAAAAATCCCCACCTGCAAAGCCCCCATGTGTGTTGAATATTCGCAAATAGTAAGTTAATGTCAGGAAATTGCTTCCAGTCCTAGGTTATTCTATGATCAGAGAGAAAGGCATTGTAGCTGTTTGAATTATTCACCTCTCTAATATAACACAAAGCAGTTTGCGTCCCTTGTGTCATCTTTGTGCAGTGGAAACAGAACTTTTTTTGATGTTGTTAACTGTTGACAGGATATTGTTGATACTGTTTAAATTACGTTTATTGATCTGAGTTGAGTTCCAAGGTGCTGAACAATTGTTGCCTCATTTTATGTAGGAGGAAGAAAAATAATGAGCTTAAGAAAGTGAATTATAGCTAATGTCAGAAAAAAAGTATTCTCTTTGTAGTAAGATCTCTGAACATGCCTCGAACAACTCACCCTATTAGCTGAATTTCTCTTAGGATGAGAGTGTAGCAAATGTTGAAATATTCCCTTTAAAAAACTTCTGTTCATGATGAAGAAAGGGATCTTACACAGCTCTTCTTCCCTGTGTACCTTTACCTTTGAAGAGCTAGAAAATCAAATTTCTCTTCATGTCCACTCCCCCTGCCAGCCCAAGCACAGGGAAACTACTCTTCATTTCAATCCAGCCCCTGTGCTGAATGAATGGGGAAAATGTACTCGATTGTAAGTCAGCGATATGGCTCAATTTACTCCAGCTTCTTAACCACATCTATCTAGGTGTGCTTTTTTTCCCTGTTTTTTAATTATAGATGCATATTTATACATAGTTACATACAGTGGAGCCTGGCACTACAAGCTCAAAGGGGCCATGGAAAATGTGTTCTTAGCAAATTGTATTAAAAGTTGGCAGTGAAAATGAAGCTGGCATTGCAGTGTGAGCAGGGTTTGTGTTAAATAGCACGACTATATTTAACATGAAATATTATATGGGTTACTTGCCCTGTAGGTAGTATTGTGCATAGATGAGGAAATATTTAAATGAAATTCTTTAATTCTCTCCTCTTTTGCCTAGTGTTTTCTGTTCCGCTTGTGCTTTCACAGCTACTCTGGACTTGTCTGTGCCAAGAATCCTGAGCAGCTTCACTCAGGATGCCTTTGCCTTTATAACTGAGATGGGCCCAAAGGGTGCTGAAAAGCTTGGAAGTTTCTCTCTCTTAAATATTTATAATCTAGGCACTACAGATCTTGATGTGAATTGGTGGGTCAGGTCAGCTCAGGCCAGGGGAATCTCCTCAGCTCATTTGTTGTTCTTCAGCTGGCTCCTCAGTGTCCTTTGGGCAGATCATGGTCTCTGGGAAGGAGATAGACTTCTCCCAAACTCTATTCAGCAGCATGGGCCTTGCAGCAGGGAATGGGTTCTTTGTCTGCAACCTTAGTGGGAAGGAGGTTTCCCTGCTCCCTCTCTGTTCTGCTGCTGTTGCCTGGCTCCAGAGCAGCAGGTTGGATCCACAGAGCCACAGAACCAGCTCAGCACCAGGCTGCCATCACCTCCTCCTGCAGGGTCAGCCTGACTTTTCCCCCTTCCTCAATTTCTGCAAAATTAAGCAGCCCAGCTGGTTAATTCTCCTCCAGTTTTACTGCAGCAAATTGGACTTCAAAGGGAATTGAAAGCGATTCTTTGTTTTTAATGGTCCCCTCGCTGCTCGGCAGACTCCGCCAGCAGGTTTTCTGAGCCAAGAACAAAAGGAATTGCCACAGGTTACAAATAAATGAGAATCATCTCCTGCATAACAATGTCTGCAGTCTGTTAACCTTTGTCTGCTGGTGAGAGTGGAGAGTGGTAGCCCACGCAGGCTGCCACAGCAAAGGCTCCATTTTGGGACATGTCATGGGAGCTTGCTTCCTAGAGCGGTGCAGGTGGCAGATTTGCAGTTTCCCTGCCTCGTTCATGCATGCACACACAGCCTGCCATGATGCAGTGCTTGCACCAGCATGCCACCTTTTTAACATGCCCAGAGGTGGGTAAGATGAGTGTGGATCAGATATTCGCATATCCAACCCTAAATCTACAAGAGCCCTAAATCTTAACTAGAGCCTGCAGGGCCTCTAGTCTGTGCTCCCCAACTCTGACACCTTCTCTCTGGACATGGGCTGGTCTCAGGCTTTCTCTGTCTGTGGCAGGGATGGATGGAGATTCCCAGGCAAGATGGTGCACCTGCCAGTTTGTGCACTGTGAACCTGACAGCAGCTCAGTGTCTGAGGGGAGAAACAGCTATTTGGTGCCAGCTACACTGAGTTAGTGACAGGAATGTGTCCTGCCCAACCACAGTGAGTTCAGCTGTTGGGTTTCTGTGCTTCATACTATCTCATGAAACCATCTGGAGCTTGGTGAGGATGTACAAATCCTTCCTTTGCTATTTAATAAGCATTAACCCTTGCACACTATTTACAAGACTCTTGCAAAGAGACCTGCCAAAGTCTCTTTGAGTGCAGGCTGTGGTCTCCTGAAATTCAAAGGCTACAACCACTGGCCTCAAAATGGCCAGTGCAGGTAGCAGAAGAGCCACTTTCTTCCTTAGGCATAGCTGGCCACCTCTGACACAAATAGCATGTGCAGTGGCCAGGGAGGATATTATATTCAGTACACCAAAGCAATATCCCAGCATGGCAGTAGTTGTGCTACTAAATTATGGCGCTGGTGCTGAGGAGAGAAGAGTCCTCCTCGCCTTGTTTGTATGGGCTGTAATTCAGAGATCCAACACAAATCCAGCACAGCTCATTAACACAGGGTCCAGGGAGAGAAGAGGCAGAAATAATGATGCTGTTAAATCAGGCTTCATGAATATGGAACAATGTCTTATTTTGCATTATTATGGCTGTTACTTAAAACATACTCCCTGCTTTTTTGCTGGGGACTGCTACTTTCTCAATTCTGTCTGGATGGAGCCAGTGATAGTGCTCATAGAGGCTTTGAAAGACTTCATGTAATGAAATAGAGAATACAAAGGGAAGGCTTTTGGATCAGTTCCTGGAGGGGGCTGTAGTGAGAGGGGTGCAGAAATAAAATAAAACAAAACAAAAAAACAGGTACCAGGGCATTCAAAGGAGAGGTTGTCTAGACACTTTCATCAGTCTCAGCTCAACTGAATGTGAAGGAGAATTGCTGTGATGGCCCCCAGGTGTACAGAAAAGTGTATTAGACACATGAGGAGGTGAAGGAGGTTATGAGCAGGTTCAGAGCTGCTGTTAATGGTCTGTTAAAGTGCAGAGAGGTCCTGGTCCTCCATATTAGTCTCTGAGCTGCAAGGACTATCTCCCTGGCAAAGCTTTTGCCTCTCAAAGATGTCTGGTTGGGTGTGAGAGATGGAGAGGCGCATCATGGGATAGCTGAGGATAGCTTTTTTTAGTGGTAGACCTTCCCTAAAGCTTGCTTCTTTAGATGGAAACTCTGAGTGAGAGGAGTGATTTGATGCCAGCTGTCCTTGAACACAAGCAGTGGTTAGTTCAAGCAGGCTCCTTTGAGGCTATCCTTTCTCCTTCACCTCTCCATCAAGGCTACAAAGGCTTCCATTGCCCTTATGCCTGGCTGCAGTTGTTTGTGTCAGGAGTCAAGGAACTCCAGGCCTTGGGTTTTTTACTGCCAACTGTTGCCTGTTTGCTACCCCTGTATGTGCAGAGTGGGTTTACTGGGCTTTTCTTCTGACTTGCATCATAAGCCATAGAGAACTTGCACTGAGCACTGATAAAATGTCATAGCTGCTTTGTGCCCCAGTCCTAAGCACTACTGTTTTTTGGGGCAGTGTGAGGTCCTGCCTGCTCTGTTTCCTAGCCATAAAAAAGCAGAATGTTCTCACTCAAAGACATGGTAATGATCATGCTTTAGATTCACAAACACCTCATATTTATAATCAGTTCGTAGATCTTTCCAGCTGTCCCTACTCAAACAAGCCACCAACAAGAACAAATCATAAAAAGTATGAAGCTGTGGCAAGTGGATGGGCCTTCAAGCTCTGCAGTGTCCTTCTTTGTGCTTTTCCAGCCCCACCTGCTCTGAAGCTGTCTGTCAATGAGACTCTGGTGGTCAACCCTGGTGACAACATCACTATGCAGTGTTCTCTGACAGGTGGTGACCCACAGCCAGAAGTGGTTTGGTCCCACTCTCCTGGCCCAATGCCTCCCAATAGCCTTGTGCAAGGAGGCAACCTCACCATCTGGAGGATCCGTGTGGAGGACTCGGGCTACTACAACTGCACGGCCATCAACAATGTGGGGAACCCGGCAAAGAAGATTGTGAACCTGCTGGTGCGCTGTAAGTTGCTGTTTTTCTCTGAGCATGTGTTTTCAGAGAGCAGGGGAATTGCATTCCTCCTGGCTGTTCTTGTACAGCTGAGGGCGAATGTGATATTTAGGAGTAATTAATATTCTGGAGAAGTGCCTGGGCAGGTTTTTGTGCTCCCAGACCAATGGCTGTGCAAGCACCCCTTGCAGCTTCATTCTGGGCTGTAGCATTGTCCTGAATTGGATGGTCCCAGACTGCCAGATGTGAGGCACTTGGGACCTTTTGTGGGAACACAAGCAGGAGAGGGGTTTGGGCAGATTTTGCATGGAAATGTTACCTTCCTGAGGAGAAAATAACAGTTTTCCTGTCCCATGTAAGATACTTTGATAACCCTAACTGGTTTTGCACTTCTGTTCACTTCAGCCATGAAGAATGCCACATTCCAAATCACTCCTGATGTGATCAAAGAGAGTGAGACCATCCAGTTAGGCCAGGACTTGAAGCTCTCATGTCATGTAGATGCTGTCCCCCAGGAGAAGGTTGTCTATTCGTGGTACAAGAATGGAAAACCAGCCAGGTTCTCAGACCGGTTGCTCATCACCCGCAATGACCCCGAGCTCCCACCTGTGACCTGCAGCTTGGAGATTATTGACCTGAGATTCAGTGACTATGGCACCTACCTGTGTGTGGCTACCTTCCAGGGAGCACCCATTCCTGACCTCAGTGTGGAGGTGAACATCTCCTCAGAGACAGGTGAGCCTCTCTCTGGCAGGTGGAGACCCCAGAGGAGTGTTTGGCATCACTTGCTGCCCCACAGCCCCATGCCTCTGGCTATTTTGAAGAACTGCGCATGCCTGTCTTAAATGCTAATAGAGAAAGGTCTTACATCCTCAGGCAAAAACTTGGCTCAGATTGAAGATGTGTAATAGTTACAGCTTCTCTACTTCTCTGTCAGATGTATTATGTACCAAGCACATCTTCATTTATATTTTCTCCCTATGAAAAGTCCAAAGTGCACTCCAGTCAAAGCTACAGAGACAGCTTTACAGTGTGATTGTTCAAACAAACCTGCACACTGTGAAGGAAAGAAGAAGTGGTGGAATTTCAGCAAATTTCAACTGTTCTTTTTTTAGAAGTGAGTAAAAGAGAAAGAAAGCTGCTTTTTCTTCTCTTTGGCATTGTTTATGAGGAATGTACCTTTTTTCAGAGTTGTGTCCAAGATACAAATTCTGTGAGGACTTAATGTTTGCTGGATTGCAAATGCAGTCTGTCTTGGACACTCTCTGTAGGAGTCCCAGTGTTATAAACGCTTCCCCCTTAAATCAGGGTCAGAGCTTCACGCCATGGCTTAGTGAGGACAGGACAAATATGTCAGTGTTTGTCAGTCACTTTGGGGACTAGAATATAGAGTCTCAGGACTGTCTTTCTGTGTCTGGGGAAGTGATGGCTCCAGCTGTGCTCTCCATTGTGTCCATATCATTGTGCTGCCTTTCCAGGACCATGAGGGTACAGCACAAAGAAGCACTGCGTTAGTAATCTGATGGGGGACTGCTCAGGGGAGTCAGCTGCCCACAGATTTTGACCTGCACCTTCACAGAATATTGCTTCTCAGTTCCTGGTTGTGCTGGATCCACAGGCCAGGCTGATCTCACTCTTGATTCTGAATGCTGCTCACTTCAGCTGCCCAGAGAAAAAGTGCAGCAACTACTGTTGATGCTTTGGGAAGCCCTTGTCTCCCATTAGCAATACTGAGGCCAGCCTGCTCCCCATAAGATTGCATCCAGCTCTTGTTGGCAGCCTGGAGACTGAGCCCTGACTGTGCCATGGATCCACTAAACACTGGAGAATGGTCCTTCCTTCTGTGGACAGCCATGGAAGGTAGAATCTCTCCATGCCAGCCAACACCAATCCTGTTATACCAGCAGGGGACAAAACTGGGGGAACTCGCCAATCCTGGTGCAAAATTTGCTCTCCCAAATTTATGTGGCTGATACCACCTGGAACAATTCTTTTTGCCAAGATCACTAGATGGCAGAGTGCAGTTGTGCTTAAGACTCCAAGGGTGGGAGGCTGTGAAGAGCTGGGAGATCCTGGATGATTTCCACCAAGAGGGTTGGCAGTGTCTGTCAGTGCAGGTGTTGGTCCAAGCACCAGCCAGCTGCTACCTTAAAGGAGGTGCATGTGGCGACAGGTTGCCCTGTGACTGTCTGGAGGAGAGTAAGTCCCTTATGCTTGTGTGGATTTGGCCAATGAAAAAGAGAAGGAAGGCAGCCTGGGGCATTTTGAAGCCTCTCTTTGGCAGCCTGGGCCAGCGGGACCCCTTTGTGTCCCAGGGAATGATAACAGCCATACGTGCTGGAGCAGCCTTCCACGCAGTAGCTGAAGCTGTCCAACATGCAACATCCCCACAATCAGCAACGAGCCACCTTCAACATGTGATTCCCATATAAAACACCAGATTTTCCCCAGACCACAGGATCAGAGCAAGAGGACAGAGCAGTGGCTACGTGTTTCCCCACTGAACAAAGCCTGAGCTCATCAGAGTGGCTGCCTCCACCAAGCAGCTCCAAGGAGATATCTTTAATTAAAAAAAAAAATAAAAAATCTTCAAATGCAATTTACAACTTTACCTGTGGAGAAAATTGCTGCTCGCCAGGTGAGCAGCTGCCTGCAGCGTCAGCACTGAAAGTGCTGCCATCCTTTCACACTGTGCAGGACAGGGTGTGATGAGATTCCCAGCCCACAGGACACCTGCAAATTGAAAATGTGGCCTCCCTGTTGTATAGGGAGGTCACTGCAGAGGGAGATTAGGCTGGATCCATCCTAAATTTGTTCATAAAGAGCTGCAGGCTGTAACATGTACAATTACCATAGCACACTCTCCTTTGCTTGAGCTGAATTGAGCTAATGTTGGTCAGACCAGCTTGTTACAGCTTCTCAAGTCCTATATTTTGATTTAAATGGAAACGAAGTACATGGCCCTTTCATTTATGGAAGTGTCAATCCAAGTCTTGTCATTGTCAGCAGAAAGGGCTGAAAAAGGAGCTTTCAGAAAAGATTGTGGCCATATTTACTTCAGCTGAACTGTTGGCTCTTACGTCTAACACAAATAAATTGTCAACATTACATGTGGTTTAGCACAAAAATCCCCTTCCTGGGTTCTTGGTGGAATTGGAGATGTGAACAGCAAACCTCTTCCCACTGACATCTCTGTACCCTGTATTCACTGGATTTCTTTTAAGCTTTGTTTATCAGTAAAGTTTTGGTTGTCAGTTGATAGCTGGATATTTCTTTGAGTGTTACTGTGCCTTCACCTCTAGCCTCAGCTTGGCAGAAATTCTGCTGGGTGAGCTCTTCCCAGCCTCGAAGGGGTGCCAGGAGTGATTGTTGCTAGGACCCATCTCTGACTCAGATGAGCCAGAGGTTTATTATGTGAGAAATTCACAGTGCATTCGCCAATAAAAGCAAAATAAATAATAAAAGTAAAATATGCAATTAAAGTAAGATATGCAATAAAAGTAAAATAAGCAAAGATACTAAACAGTGCTGACTCCTTGCTGTGGTTTAGGAACAAACACGGATCTTGGACCTCTGAGAAGGCTGGAGGGGGAACTACAAGCACTTATCCTTAAAGTCTTAGGTTTAGTCTGGCTTGAGTAGGGTGTCTGGATACGTTGGCAGATATAACTTCTATTTTTAGTCAAAAAACTGGTGTTCCGCTTGAGAAATTCACTGACCAGAAATTGAGAAATGGATCATAGAGGCTTTTGCCTTTGTGTTCCTTGATGCTATCCCTGCAGCTGGATAGCATTTTGCAAATTAAGGGGTGGGAGCCTGGAGTCTGCCCCAATAGAACTGGCCCTTGCCACTGATATTGGGACACACTGTTGGAAAGGTTGGAATCCTCCTTGGTACCCTGAAGCTCCAGACCCTGTAGGATAAGATGCGTGAACAATGTGTTCGTAGAGGGGTTACAGTGTGTCAGGTGGAAACCTCTGGACTTCAAGGCTGTTGGTGTGACTCAGTCAGAAGTATCTGAAGAATATTCCTTGCTTGCTGAAAACCCAGTGTAAAATGATTCCCTTCTTGTCTCTCTTTTAGTGCCACCAACCATCAGTGTCCCTAAGGGTCAGTCCACCATCACTGTGCGGGAAGGCTCCAGGGCCGAGCTGCAGTGCGAGGTTCGAGGGAAGCCAAAGCCACCCATCATCTGGTCCCGGGTGGATAAGGAAACCCCCATGCCTTCAGGGACAGTGACAATGGAGACATACGACGGGAAGCTGCACCTGGAGAGTGTGAGCCGAGAAATGAGCGGGACCTATAAGTGTCAGACAGCCAGGTACAATGGATTTAACATCAGACCCCGGGAAGCCCTGGTGCAGCTGAACGTGCAGTGTGAGTACAATACAGTGCTGGAGTGCCTGCCTGCATGCCTGTGTACACAAAAGCCCGGGGGCTAGGCAGGGTTGACCTTTCTTACTGGGCTGAGCAGACACATCTCTTTTGTCTGGGGACCTTTGAACAGTTTATATTTAACTGGTCAGGCTAGGCAAGGCTAAGGGCAGGGCACCATACAGCAAGCATAGAGCAAGTGGGAGAGGTGTTGTGCGTATTTGTGTACAATGGTTTCTATTGCTGTGTCAGGGGATGAGTGCAGCTTTACCAGGTGTGTTTATGTGTGTTATATGCGTGCTAAATACCTTCGGGATATGTTAGGAAGTTTGTAAAGTCAGGTACTGAAAAGGTAGAAAACTTAATGTTATTTAGACCATTTCCACACCACAATGCTTTCTTCAACTTAGTTACCCCTGGATATGCCTGAATCATTTTCCCTGAAGAGCAGTGATAGCTAGACCTAACATGAAATATATACTCCCAAATGGTTTTCATGCAGCCAGGCTGCGAGTAACAGGAGACCGATTCTTAGCAGGTGTGTGGGGTGATTTTGGCTATGAGTGGTTCTCCCAGCCCCACTTGAAGGCAATATTTATTCACAGAGGGTGGGATGCTTCATTGGGTGATACCTCCATCGTTTCCCTGCAGTGGTTTCTCCCTCCAGAGGAGTGACTGCTCAGCTCCCACAGCCATTGAGGTGTGTTTTGACATGCAGCAGTCTGTGCTCTCTCTCTTACAAGACTTCAAATCAGACTGGGGGAAGGCAGCCAGATAAAATGCTTTGGCTCTTCGTGCAGATCTCATCCCATTAGTACGGTGCGATTGTTGAACACTGGCAGAGTACTCTGAGCAGCACAGATCTGACAGGTGTGGGGCGGGCAGGGAACAGGTTAATTTACACCTGGGCATGCTGCTGTGGGCTGTGACTGACGAGCCTCCACACACAGCACAGCAGCACTCATTAGACATGCTGCCACACTTCTCCCAGGCTCACTCCTCAGGAATAAGAGAAGTGAGACCAGAGCAAACAACCTGGCTGAAACCAACCAGACAAACTGCTCACAGATGTGAGCTGCTGGGAGGACAGCAATAACAGAGGTGTGTGAAATCCTCCAGGCACTTTGAGTATTTGAAGAACCCCTTTTAAAATTATCTCTGTCTATTCAGGAGCATGGCAGGCTTAGATTACAGGATGAGATAGGGAAATGTGTGAAGATTTCCAGGCAGGTAAGTATGTGTGGAGAAGCTTCTCTTAGGCAGGGTAAAAATGTGTGTTGGTTTGAGTTGTTCAGGAAGGCAGCCTGGTTCAGTCATATAGGACTTGGAGGGACGTGGCAGGGAAGGTAACTCTAGGTCACATCAAGAGACGATGAGAGATACAGCAAAATTTCACTTGGGAGCAAAGACCATCATCAGACCTGCTGGTGTCCCTGGTTTGGTGTTGCTGTTTGAAATCTGTGTGTTTGAAATCTGTGTGGGCCTCACTTGACCCTCACTGCCCCTGCAGAGGGAGCAGCACTGCTGAACTTGGGATGAATTCAGTCTTACTAGGTGGCCTGGAGGGGGATCACAGACCTAAATCTTGGGCTGAAGGGGAAGGACTGATTCCCCACACAAGAAAGATGGTAAGGTGCAAGCTGGAATCTGTCTGGGGTGGAGACTATGATGTGACCCTCAAGAAAGCAAAGATGTGATGAACTTCTGTGTAAAGAGTAGCTGAACATCCTCTTCCTGTAGCTCTTCCCATGGCAATGCTTTGTTGTGATTTTGCCCAAGTAATGGTCATGTACTCCATGTGCCAGCCCATCCAAACAGCCCTTTAGAGCCTTGTTCATCAGTTCTGTGTACCCTTAGTAAAAGCTGGGTGCATACTGAGTGTCTGTATACCTGAACTGTCTCCTGCCTGGAAAACCTGGAAGGACTTTATGGTGGCATTGCCTGTTCTGTGCCTCAGCAGGCAGCTTTGGTTTCAGTGCTCAAATGCTCCTTCCATTAGTAGAAACTGAAAAAAAAAGGCAATGCAAACCAAGAAAGTAGGGCAAGAATTGCCCTCATCTCTTTTACAGCCTCCTCCCTTTCCCTTCATGCAGAAAACAGACGCAGAAACAACACAGTCCCTGTTTATACCTCTGCTCCTTGTTCATGCTGCTGGAAGGATGTGGGTGCTGCTGTGGTTAATTGAAACACAGCTTTCCAGCGTGGGCAGCTCATTAGTTCGCTGGCTTGCTCTGGAATTCTCATCTCGTTGGAAATGGGGATCGTGTGGCTCCTGCTGCCTCCGTGATGAGCGCTTGTCTCCCCTGGCCCGGCCGGCGCGTCCCGTCGGAGCGGCGCTCCGGAGGGTGCGCATCCAGAGGGCTGCGCGTGTGTGCGCATCCAGGCCGCCTGTTTGCGCGGCCCTGGGAGCGCCTCCGGAGCCGCCTGGCTCCGGGGACCGGCGCATTCCGGATGGTAATGTGGCTGTTTCTCTGATTTGCTCCAAAGGTAAAGTTGCAAAATCAATACAGCAGATCTGATTAGATGTCAGAACCTGTTTCTGTGTTTTCCCCGTTCCCTTGGTTTTCCCCCTTCATCCTCATGCGTGTAGTGCCGTATTGTAACAAACTAGTCCAGAAATAAGCTTTTCCAACTGCACTGCAATAGTGGAAAGAGGATAAGAAGACAAAAAGAACAAGTCAGCTGTCAAAAAAAGAGTGTTTGGACTTTTTACTGTTTTTTGTATTTAGAAAGTGGAAAAGGTTGCTTTTCTTTTTGTATTTAGAAAGCAAAAGAAATCGCTTTTCTTTTAGCTTATGAGCTAAAATTGTCTATCATCAGCTCTCTGAGAGGATGGATGATCTGTTCCCTGGACTTCTTGGTCTGTAGTGTAGAGCTTTGAAAGACTAATAAGTTTATGAAAGTCTGTGCATCCTTGTATCTCTGTGTTTAAGATGAGGAAGTGTTGTATAATGGTTAGAGCGAGAGACTGGGCTTGTCAGAACTCCTGGGAATCTACACTTGGATTAGTATTGTCTTGTCATTTTTTCCTGTATCTTCAAAACCGGAATAAAACTGACCCATCTCATCAAGGATTTGTGGAGTATAATAAACATAACACTTTGAAGTCTTGAAATAAAAATATTAATGGAGTGGCAGAGTGTTGTTAATAATATCAATACTATCACTGATGCTGTTATGAAGGCTGTTTTTCAGGACCAAGTACCTGAGCAGAAAAATGAATCCTCTGCAGAGGTGTGTTTAAAATCAGGGCTGGGCCACTCTGTGTGGGGGAACTAGTCAAAGGCTGTGAAACACACACTGAGCTTGAAAATGGGTAGCAGTCGGGGTTTCAGAACACAGTGCTGTCATTTGAGCTGATATGTATGAGAATAGGAAAGAAAGCACGCTTGTGTGAGAAGGATGCTACTTAGATACTAATTTAGCATGTATGTAATAAAGAATTGAAAGATGTGTATTAGCCATGTAAACCTTAAAGACTGGTCAAAACAGTATTTCCAGGAATTACAAAGGTTAGTAGTGACTCTAAGCTCTGGTTGTTGCTAGAGGTAGCCCTTGAGATGACTGCCTTACCATGGTGAATATGACATTTGCTCTGTTAGAGCCTCATAAAACAGTACGGTGAAAATTGCAATCCTAGTACATTTTCCTGCTTGAATAATATTATGTCAGCTCTGATGCTTTGAACAACATCTCATAAACTACTTTCCAGCTCCGTCCAAGTCCAGCTCAACCCTGCACTCCTCATCCCACCTGATCATACATCTACTCCCATATTTTCCTGCAGATGGGTTTATCCTCCTTCACAGCACTCATTACTTGCTATCTCAGGCCCACACTTGACCATCTGAATGGCTTCTCCCTCTTTGGATAACCATCAAAACCTGGTAGAAGAGCCCCTGTGTCCTCTGTTGAGTTGTTAACTAGTTCACCAAGCTCTGAAGATGAGATAAGCAGATTTTTGCTGCTGCCATTTTTGTTTTTGGCAGAAGTTTTGGTGTCTCTGAGTGCCCAGGGAAAGAAGAGTAGGAGGAAAAGGGGAATAGTTATATAGATAGTGCTGACTTTGGTTTTGGTAGTCAAGTCTGGAAGTTGGCCCTGTTTCCCATGTTAGGATCACACAGCAGATGAAGTCTTTTGCAGGAAGTATGATTAGAAAAGGAGTTAACCTGTGTATCTCCTTCCAATAACATGGCCTGTGAATTTTTCCTCTTCTGGATCTAAAATAATAGCCCACAATCATATGTGGGATTTCCAAAGGATTACACTTACTGTCCTTAGATAAAGTTCTGCCACATTAGGCAGCTGGTGGCTTATTGTGCTTTGTCTTCAAAGCATAGTGAATGTCAGGTGTAATCAGGAAAGCAGACTGGCATTTGCTTTGGAGGCATGGTTAACAGGACTTTAGGAGCCATCTATAGTCCTAGACACAGGCATTGCTATAGGGCTGGTGACTAGCAGGTCTGGCACTGCCCTGACCTGAAAAACTGCCAGAACACGTCCTGCTGGGGCATCTGTTGCCATTGTCACTTTAACTAATGCTCAGGTGGGCACAGATATGTTTTCCTATTCAAGCTCACACACTGGCAAATGTTATTCCTGGTCACACACTGTTGACTCATTCCTCTTTAAAATCCTGCTGAACCCATTGGCAGTGCTGTACATCAGGCAGGCGATAGTCAGCATCAATTTCCCCTGTTATCTGTGTAGCAAACACAAGAGCGGGGAGCAGGGGAGGGGGTGATACTGTAAATAAGTAAGAAACATTGCTGGATCCATGCAACTGGAAATGGAAATGCATTAAACTGTTTCGATCAACTGTTGAAGCCATAGCTCAATGTCAGTGCTTCTTGCTGGTGCCCTGCCCCCTCCTGAAATATAAGCTTGGATATTAACTGCTTTCTTGAAAGTGCTCTTGAGACATGTTTTGGGCATGCAGATGTTTTTGCAGAGTGGCTAAGACTGAGCTTTTGGCTCCTAAGAGATCCCTGCAGCTTTCTCTGCTATGAAGAGGGTCTAAGAGAAATGAGGCTGTCAGGGGCCAGAGCTGACCCCTCTGTCTGTGGCTGAGCTGGCTTATCTGTCTTGCTGCTTGGCCATGTGAGCTGCACTATGGAGCCATCTGCTAAGAATTTTAGACCTGGTTGGTTTAATTTCTGAGTGTATTTATTTGTAGTGACTGTTTTGTTTTTCTTTATTATTTTCATTGGTGAAATTCATCCTCATACCCTCCTCCAAGCTGAGGAGCACAGTTCAGGAGCTAACTTGGAGACAGAAGATGTTTTTTCTGCTCTTGTAGTGTCTGGAGCTTTCTTACTCCTTCATTCATGTTTCAGTATTGCTGTTCTCCATGGTACAGGTCTTGCTGCCAAGAGAGGGAAACCTCGGGCACTCCTGCCAGTTAGAACTCTGGTGTGTTCTGGTTCATTTTCACCATCAGAGACTTAAAAACTGATGTTCTGGGGCAAGTGTGTCTGTATTCAAAGCCAAAGGAAAACTGTACCTTTTGCAAGTTCAGTGCTTGCAAACTTAGAGATTTTAATAGGCAAAAAGAACAAAATAATTCATAGCCATGGCCATGATATTGAACCACCAGTCTTAACAAAGCCTGACTTGGTAGTTAGGTTTCACTTCAATGGAAATCCTCCCTGCTTATCCCTGAATAAGTTGTATAGAGGTTTATGTAACTGAGCTGAAAGTAATACATGTTATTTCTGCATTTCTCTCAATACACAGCACCCCTCTGCTCCCTCTGTTAAGAGCAGAGGATTTCCTTCCTGATTGTCAGTGCACTTCTTTCTTCCAGTGTTGTGCTTGGGATTTAGCTCCTTAGAGCTTGTGTTTGTGCGTGCAGCCCTGTCCTGGGTGATACAGCGTTAGGGTTGCTCACTCTGCTTCCCAGTGCCCGGGCTGCTAACAGCTAATTAGAGTTGTCAGTCTCAGGACAGGCTGAAGCCTTACTCTGTTGTAGCTGTAAACCCAAATGGCTGCAGTTCAGAGCAAACTAACAACCACAGAGAGTTACAGCTGGCCTCAAATTTGTTATAAAAATTATCATCTATTGGTCCTTGGGCCTGATACGTGGAGTTTGTGACAGCGCTTACATCAGCTTAGGATTGGGTCTCCACATGGGCTTGTACCAAAACTTACTGTGTATGACCCATTGGCACTGCCCTCCTGCCAGCCTCATGGCATTGAGGGGCAGATACTCTGGCAAGCTAAGGATGCTTAACTAAAGCTTTCTTCTTTGGAACACCTTTATGTCCGTACAGCAAGGCCCCCAGGACTCTCAGTGCTGGGGTTTTTTGGTAGCATTTGTTATATGCAGCTTTAAAAAAAACCCCAAACAACCCATATTTCACAGGGTAAAGCAGTTTGTATGAATTTTGGCTGGTCCAAATTTCTGTTGTCAGTGTTTAACAGTTGGGTCTTACCCTGCAGAGCTGCGATCTCTTCTCTACTCACTGCCTTGTGGGGAAAGTTCCCGTGTGCTGCCACTCACTCAGATTTCTTGGGAAGTCTCCCGTGTGCCCTGAGAGCTTTTCTGATTTACCTCTGTGATTGAAATTGGTCTGACAGAGCACGTCTGCACACTGTGATGGCCAGGAGATACAAGAGACTTGAGGCATAAAGCAAAAGGCCCAGATGGCAGGGGGATTTCCAAGGCCAGGGGAGCAGATTTTTCAAAGCTGGCATGTCCAGTCTGTGGCATCACACGTCAGATGCAAAGTACAGTGAGGCCTCCTCACTGTGCCTTGGGTAAAAGACTGTGAAAGAAGAGAGGAAAATCCCCAGATACGTGCGTCAGGAAGGCAGGCGCCCTTCTTAAAGCTGGAACCTGGGTCTACTATGTGAGATTGCAGCCCACCTGCGCTGTCATTCAGCTTCTGTGTAGCTCATTGCTCATCTCTCAGCTTCTCTGTGGTTGCAATAATAGGCTGAGTAAAAGCTTGTGTGAGAGCTCCTCGCCTAGAGAGATGAATTTGTTTGTTCAGAAGAGAACCAGTTTAAATCGGTTAATCCATTTCTCGGGTATTGTTGGGAGAAACAAATACACATTCCACAATCTGCCATTATCCTGTTTTTTGGCCAGACTCTGCAGGAAGAGCAACTTAATTTTATTGAGAGAGACACATTCAAGCTGTACAGTTTTGTCAGGAAGGGAGAGACAAGAGCGGTATAGACACAGTGGATGGCAGACAATCTTGGTCATCTCTCTGTAAATATTTGCACACCTGTGGCCTTTTCAGGGCTGAACACCAAATCTCACACTGTTGTAATGCAGACATTCCTTCTAAGTTTCCTGCCATAGCAGCTATTTTCCCTCTAGGATCTAGGTATATATCAACTTGTTGGGATAAAAACAACTCCAGAATCCTCCCAAATGCTTTGTGCTGAGCATCCTTCAAGGCTGTGCACGTTTGGGTCTCGTCCACACGTGTGCTTGTCTTTAAGTCACAGGAGCATACTGCTGCCAAAGGACTGTCAGACGCTTTCTCAGTGCTTCCCATCTTGCCATTCGGAGGAAACTGCTTTGCTTTTGAGTCCTGTTACTCTAGGCTTAGACCATGGGTGAAACCACCTGTATCAAAGTCCTCAGGTGGTGATACCCAGACTGCATCACGACAGCCTAGCTGGAGGGAGGGGCTGTCCTGGCTCTGCTTCTGTTTGTGCAGGGATGTACCATACACTGTGAGCACTTTCGCCATGTGCTTATCTCCAGTCAGTAGGTCAGAGATAGTGAGTCTGGCACTGCAGCTGTTGCTTTCTCTTTGGGCCTGTGCAGCACCAGTACAGGCTCAAGTGACATGGGAACTTGGCCAAGGCAGAGAAAGCATTGTGGATCCTGGAATGTGGGGTTATGGGATATTCTCTGCTAAGGGTGATAAATAGGACTGGTATCTGAGTTCATGGGGAATCTGTTACAGATGGGAGGAAGATCCAAAAGAAAGGTAAAACTTGTGGATTGAAGTAGGAACAATTTCCTATAATACTGTGATTGAAATACAGTATTATATTAGTAATGGTGATAGTAATGTAAAGGGGGGGGGGGGGAGGAGAAAAGAAAAATAAGTAAAACACAGTGCAATTGCTCACAGCTCACTGACCAATGCCCAGCCCATCCCCAAGCAGCAAGTGGTGTCTCTCAGCTATCTCCCCCCAGTTTATACACTGGGCATGACACTCTGTGGTACGGAACATTTGTTCAGGTCAGCTGTCCTGGCCGTGCTCCCTCCCAGCTCCTTGTGCACCTGCTCACTGGCAGAGCGTGAGACAATGAAAAGTCCTTGAGTTAAAGCACTGCTTACCAACAATTAAGACATCAGTGCCTTGTCAACATTATTCTTATTCTAAGTTCTAAGTACAGCATTGTACTAAATCAAAAACAGAGCACCATCCCAGCTACTGTGAAGAAAATTAACTCTCTGCAAGCTGAAACAAGGACACACTGGCTTCAGCAGTCATGGGGAAGGGAAGTGAAAAATGGAGCAAATTAGAAAACTGCTGTCAGCTCTCGTGTTTTGAGCCTAGGGTCACGGGACAGGAAAAGAGGGAATGGTTTGTCCCTATCAAATTCTGCCTCTTGGTGGTGGAGAGATGTTATGTTTTCATTAGGAAAACCAGGAAGTCACCAAGCAAACAAAAATTGTGGTTCATTTTCTCATGCTAACTCTCAGCCTCTGCACAAGGGCCTGAGGCACAGAGGAGTGAAAACAGCTGTCCACACCTGCAGGGTAGCATGGACCATCAGACCTGACACAGGACCTGTGCCAGGGAAGCAGAGATCCTTTTCCCCCAGCCTCTTTTCCAGAGGGACCTGTGTGGTGCCATGGCATGATGACTGTGCCTTTGCTTTTCTGCCAGGATTTTTGGTCTGTAAACTGTATCAGGAGGCACCTATGACAGTGCAGGAGCAGATTCCCATGCTACTCTTCACCTGCTCCCTGGATTCTGGTATTAGAGCAGAGCTATTTTTTCAAGCCCGAGAGGACTGGAGGATTGTGGCAGGCACGTGGAAGCAATGCACAGAATTGTGGTGGCACTTTTGAGGAGGGGACTTATGGAGGGAAGCCCCTGAGATATTCCTGATATGAACAGAAGCCTCAGTAGAAAACTGATCATCCTGGATGTGTTTTGAATTAGTTGTGACCATCCTGACCCTGAGCTCTGAAACAGCACTAATTACATTCACCCCTATCGGGAAACTGTTTAAATGAGAATTAAATTTCAGAGCTGCTCATGCTTTTCTACATCACAGTGAGTCTGCCTGTTTCCAGTTCTGTGCTGGGACACATTACAGGGAGGTTGAGGGCTCCATTTTTAGCAAGGTAATGGGAACTTTTTGGAGTTTCTGTGGAGGAGCTGCTCATGACTAGTTTTGAACTTTTCCACTTGGGCCATTTTCTGAGCAAGAAACTGTTTTTTCTTTGAAGCCAGGAAATAGTGTTTTCTCAGTGAGCAGAAATTGTTTTTCCAACATACACCCCTTTCAACCCTATTTCACTTCATATCGTTCCTGATTTCCATTCTTCTTTGCCTCTCTATTGCAAACACAAATAAGCAGAAGTGTGTGCACACTCCTTCCTTATCTCAGCTGTTGCTTCTGATTCAAATATAATTGGCCTCCATTACTCAAGGTAAAACAGTTGGTTTTCTTTCATGATCCCAGTAATGAACCTGCAAATCCATCATTGATCCCAGGAATTGACAGACATGCTTAAATTCCCTGTTTGCAGGCCTACCTGTTGCATTTTGTTTAATTTTGGAGTCCTTGTTTCTAGGGTCACATGTGGTCACAGGAAAGCATGGAAATTTTTCTTACTGTTGACTGGAAGGAAGCTGACTTCTGAGACTGTTCATTTAGAATCATAAGATTGGAAAAGACCTTCAAGATCACCTCTGGCCTAATACCACCATGGCTACTAAACCATATCACAAAGTGCCACATCCATTATTTTTTATTTTCTTATTTTTTGAATACTTTCAGGGATGGTGACTCCACCACTTCTTTGGGTAGGTGTTCCAATCTTGACCACCCTTTAGGTGAAGAAATTTTTCCTAATATCCAACCCAAACCTCCCCTGACACAACTTGAGGCCATTTCATCTTGTCCTATCAGTACATGCCTGAAGAAGAGACTGGCCCTTGTCTTGCCACACCCTCCTTTCAGATAATTTTCGGTCAATAAGATCTCCCCTGAGCTTTCTTTTCTCCAGATTGCACAACCTCAGCTCCCTCAGTCACTCCTTGTAGGACTGATGTCCTAGACTCTTCATGAACTCTGTTGGCCTTTTTGGACAGGCTCCAACCCCTCAATGTCTTTCCTGTAGTGAGGGGCCCAGAACTGATCACTGGATTCAAGGTGAGGCCTCACCAGTGCCCAGTACAGGGGGACAATCCCTGCCCTGCTCCTGCTGGCCACACCATTGCTGATACAGGCCAGGATGCCATCGGCCTTCTTGGCCCCCTGGGCAGACCCTGGCTCATGTTCAGTCACTGTCAGCCAGCACTCCCAGGTCCTTTTCTGCTGGGCAGCTTTCCAGCCACTCTGCCCCAGCCTGTCATGCTGCAAGAGGTCGTTGTGACCCAAGGGCAGGACCCAGAACTTCACGTTGTTGACCCTCATAGAATTGGTCTTTGCCCATCAATCCAGCCTGTCCAGATCCTTCTGCAGGGCTTTCCTACACTCCAGAAGATTGCTACTGCAATCCAAATGGGCATGTCTGCAAACTGACTGAGGGTGCCCCCAATCTCCTTGTCCAGATCATCAACAAAGATTAAACAGAGCTGTCCTCAACACTGAGCCCTGGGGAACAGCACTTGTGACTGGGTTTTTTTGGATTCCTGGAAATGCAGACTTCCAGCCCCAGTGTCCCTGGAGCTGTAGGCATTTTGCTTGTCTGAGCCCTACTGCTAATTGCGGCTATGGGGAGAGCCTGAGGCCCCTGGTACCATGGGGCCAGATTAAGAAAGGTGTGGTGAGATCACTGTTGGTCAGTGTTGTGCTGTCCTTGGCGTGCCTTTTTCAGTCCCAGTATCACTGCAGCTGTAACCTTCATGGTTCTCTGAATCCTAAATCTGCTGCTAGACCAAAATGGCAGTTTGGGATTGAGGCTGAGATCTCAAGTTCTACAGGTAGCCCAGATTAGAAAGAGGCAGAAGGAAAAATAAGGTTCTTGATCTATTGTGACTTGCTGTCACAGGTGATGAAACAAGTGTTGCAAATCTCATGCAAATATGCTCCAATTCTGGGCCCAGTTTGGCCAAGCATTTCACAGGAGGAATTGTTTGGAGTGCCAAAACTAACAGAGGTTCTCAACAGTACCTGTGATTGAGGTCAAGAGAACAATGAATGACAGCAGCATTTGCACTGAACAGGGATTTTCCTTACAAAGTGCTGATTGCAAAGAGGTACTCCACTGTCCTAATCACAAGCTAGAATACAGTAGCTAATAACTTAATGCAATATAGATGAGCTTAGTAGTGCTAAGTCTGCTGGGATTTTCTGAGCAGTTCATAGTTTATGCATAATACAGGCCCTTCAGCCAACACCCTGGCATGCTGTAAAATGGGAGAAATGGAGCTTGAGGGAAAGTGAGCAGTTCTCCATCTAAGATGGGTTGCTGGAGAGACTACAGTGGATCTAAAGGGATAAGAAAATGGTGGCAGTTGGCTCGATCCAAGGAAAACAGAGCAACTCAAAGTAGGGCTTTGTGATTTGGAAATCTTTCTCTTCCCCTTTGGCTGTTTGTAAGAGGCTCTGTAAAAGTCCAACTTATGCATGGAAGTGGGTAAGTTTTCACACTGATTCACTTTCTAGGAACCAACTTACATGTATAAATGAAAAAATGCAAATTAACCTACCTACAGATTTTAAAGGGATGAGGAAAGAGTTGGGTTTTGTGTTGGGATTTTTGGGGGGTTTTTTTGTTTGGGTTTTTTTTTGGTTTTTTTTTTTTGTTTGTTTGTTTTTTTTTTTTTTTTTTTTTTTTTTAAAAAACCCTTTGGAGAAGCTTATGTGCTCCAATCTGCTTATCCAAAATTCTGTAGCTCCAGCTTCCCAATCACTATGAGAAAGCAAGAGCTCTTTGAATCTCTTTCTAGCCATTTTGTGCTGTTTGTCTGGACCAGAGGCTTATTTATATGCCGAGCATAGTTCCTATTACTGATGGAGCCGAGGAACAAGGAGAGTTTACCTTTGTGCATCTAAACTTGGATTATTTGTGCATTTTCAGTGCAGCATCTCCTCGCACCCAGAAGTGACAGAGAATTCAGTGTGTTGCTCAGTAAGTTGTTCTAGTGGTTTTTTGCCCTCATGGTTCAGTTGTCATCACTTAATCTAAGCCTGTCTCATTTCAGTTTCCAACTACAAGCTCTTTTTATGCCTTTGTCTTCTCACATAACAAGCTATTTGTTATCACCAGTCTCTTCCTTATTTAGTCTCAGACACCAGAACAAGTAATCTCTTAGCCTTTTCAGTATGCAGTCCAGAAGGAATCTCTTTAACCATTCACCACAAGGCATGCTTTCCAGCCCTATATTTATTTTTATAGCCCTCTTCTCATTTTTTCTCAGCATCATTCTGTCAGCATGGCCACACGTATTAAACAGGCTTTCAAAAATGATCTCACCAGTGCAGATGTGATGCCCATCTCACAATATGTTTAGTAAGCTTTGGTTTAATCATCCAAGGATTTGGACATCTTTGGACTACAGAATTAAGCTGAAAGCTGATGTTAATGGGTTACATTAACTCAGGCTCCTCTTGGAGTCATTGTCTCTTTCCTTGCAAGAGTGACACATTCTTTCCTCAACAGTTTTCTTTCAAGAACCTTTGCATTATGACCTTTAAAGGTCCCTACCACCCCAAATTTCCTACAGTTCTGCAAATATCCAGGACAAATTGAATGAAGTTACCAAAAGACTATTCCATCAGGCAAGCCAAATTGTCCTGTAAGAGGTATTTCTTTAGTATGTTATTTACTGCTACGTATTTTGTATTTTCTAGAAATGTTGGTTCTTATCCTGACAAAGGCGCTTAGGAATGGTGATTGTCAGTTATGACTGCCTTTGTGTGGGAAGGAGGGAAGCAAAGACCAAGCCCCATGCCACAGATGTGCCAAAGTGTGCACCCAGTCAGAGCAGCTGCAAACAGATGTAAGGGCATTCAGACACAACAGGTGGTTATGTGTGATGTTGGCTACGCAGCCTGAACGGGGCACTTTATAATTGATATACTTCAGCTTTGACAACCTGCTCTCTGGGTCTCTGACCTTGATGGAGATGTGAAATAGCATCAGTTTAAGAGGTTCATGTGGGTTCTTTCTAGAGATGTCTTCCTAGAATAGGTTTTCCCTCTCACTAGAGAGATCCCAATGGTGCGTGCAGCCATTTAAAATTTCTTTTTGAACTCTTTTCAGTTAATGTGTTTTTAATCTGCTTAATGTGGGCTGCATTTGAGTACTATTACATCTTCAATTAGTCTGTCTTGTGGAAGCAAGCCAGTTTCTTTCCAAAGCCCGAGGATGTTATGACAAGATAGTTACTTTTCTGGTTGCTGTCTCAAACACTACCCGGTTTGTCTGCCAAGGACCCATGAAACTATATTAATCATCATTCGTTTTTAACTTGGAATGTTGCATCCCACATTCATCTTCCATGAGTTTTTTCATGGAATCAGTGAGGAAGAAAAAGGTTTATTGCTGTTTGTTCTGAAGTTTCATCTGCTTAGGTTGACTTGTGTTTGTACCTCTATAAGTGGGTACAGAATAATTTCATCTCCTCTGGTGTTCACAAGGTGCTACCACAAACTTGCCCTCAGAGGCCTGTCTGGCTGAAATTTTCCCACATCTTTTACTACTTTCTGTGTCATTTTTAAGATTGTTATGATCCGTGGTTAGTCTGCCATTTTTGCACTGATGAACTCAGATCAGATTAGGTCATGTAGACCTACCTAGAGTCTTACAAACAGATATAGCCTGTCTTTCCATCTTCTCTGGTTGTATCACAGATTTAGCCACAAATATTTCCATCTTTAAGTCCGTACAGGTTCTTTCCAAAACTGTAGGCAGAATTATATTTACTTCCTGCCTACTACAGTGGAATGTCTCAGCAAACATTGCTGAAACTAGTTTAAATTGTCTTTTTTTACTGGGTATAGCTGATTCTGGGACGCATTATTATTTATTATGGAAAGGGTGGAGGGAGCAGGATGTTGTGTTGCAGTGCGTGCTGGTGCAACCCCTCAGAATGATGATTGCTGATGGATTCACTCAGGCCAGTATCCACTTTCAGATCTTCATGCAGTGGGTCAAAATGAGGAAGGTAACAGCCTTAACTTTTGTGTCCCAGGAGAGCTGAGAATGAGAATAGTGAAAACTTATGGAACCAACTTCAGATGTTTATGTGTTAGACCAAAATCCAGGAATTGGAAGACAAAATAGAGTGTGTCCTTCCCACTTGTCCTGCATATCACCTTGGCTGCAGCTGAAGCTCTCCTTGGCCAACACAGAGAAGTGTCTGTATGAGATAGGCAAGGGACCGCGTTGCAGGGATGCTGCTCATCCAAAGAGTTCCTGCTGTACTGGCCCAGTTTGAGGTCAGTCATGGAAAATCGAATGTCAGATCAGATTTATCCAGTGAGTGGGACTGTTAATAAATTTCTCTCTTCTGGTCCAAGTCCAGAGGAGATGGGACAGAGCTGATAGCCAGATGGGGAGGTTGAGGAGCAGGCTGCTGTCCTTGAGTGATTGCCAGTTCTCTCACTGGCCTCCTTTCTATGCTCTCTGCTGCAGAAGAGACCCTGAGCCCTGAAAAGTGATTTCTGGGAGCCCACAGCACCTGTGAGCACAGACTGTCAGAAGGGAAAATGGTCTTCCTCATGCAGGGAAAGGCCACAGGGCTGCACCAGCGCCAGCAGTGGGGCTGGTGTACCTTGGGAAACATGGAGGCTGCGTTGAGACAAGACAGGAGGTTTCCAATGCAGGAGTAAGTCATATAGCTTGAGTCCATATCGTACTCTGAGGTGGGTGATACCACCCATTCCTGAAGAAATGGGACTGTCAGATCCTCTGCTATCTCCAGAGGCAGACGGCATCTTTTGGAATAAAGTGCAGGGAGATGATTCTCTGTAACCAGCAGTCTGTTGAAGATACATTCATGAAAAGCTATGAGAGTACTAATAGGACAGATAAAGTATTTTTTTCATAATTAATGAATAGAGGAAGAGTTGGGCAAAGGTCCTTATGGATGTCACACGTTTTAAATGTGGGCAGGTAATGGTGTGAAGGATGGAGGGGAAAAACAGGATGTACAGATGGCAGAGATGGTGGCTGTTTGGCAGCTGGCTTTTTAAAGGCAGTCACTGTTCTGAAAGACCTCAGCCATTTCATCCAAAGACCTCCTGAACCCATCCTCATTTTTCCATCCTTTGCCCGTGATTGATTTGATCTACCTTGATTCATCTGAAAATGATGATGACAATGACGAAGCGGTAACCATCCAGAGAATGACAGTAAAAATGCTTACAGTAAAAAATGTTCTTGCCTCTCCTTTCTCTATGCTATATATACTGATCCCATGTTTTAAATTGCATGCATTTCTTGAGTTCCTGTATACACTGCCCCCCTTGTTACATTAATTCTTATGGAAAAAATTGCTTTGATATCTGTTGACCTCAGCTGTTTTATCTATGAGACAGAACGTTTGCCATAAATCTTTTAGTTTGAACATCCTTTCAGCCTCTTTCTGAACAGTTACGTTTTCATTGTCGTCATCTTCCTCAGATGAATCAAGACCAGTCAAGGGTGAAGGATGGAAAAATGGGGTAATGATGGCACTTAGTAGAGCAGGATATTAAACAACTGGCAGCAGAACTCTGAGGTAGCAGATAGAGAAGTGATGGAGAACTGAGCGTTGCTCTATGCAGAATTCTTCATCCTTGGTCCAAATTCCCTGCTAGGCCTGAAGGAGAAGCTGAGGAACAGCCTGTTTTGTGTGGGGAAGCTTGCCTGCTTTGCATTCTGTAGATAAATGGTCAGCCACTGAATTAGGTCTTCCTGGTCTAGCTTTGCCCCATCCATTCTTTTTGTTTACTACTTTGAACAAAGGTTTCAAAGTAAACATATTAAGGAGTGCTGGTTAGTATTTGATTATATTAATTGCTTTGGATGGTCTTCCTTCCCCTACCAGACTCTTTCTGACTTGGATCTCTCTCCTTTTCATCTCTGATCCCACCACACCAACATTACAGCAGGTCTGATTTTTTAATCGGTGTTTCTGATTCTGGCTGTGCTGTCTCTCACTTTGCCTGCCTGTTTGGAAAGCAGCTGTGGAGGGATTGTCTTGTGGTCCCAATTTAGTTTTCCAACAGAAGGTGAGGTAATGCTGTGGTCCAGCTGTGAGGAGAAGCCTCTGATCCCCCGCAGCCCCGACAAAAACTGCATTTCTAAAGCAGGGGCTCTTCTCCATTTTGACAGGACTGTAGTCCTCAGAGGTGCTTTTCTTCTGCTGCCTCCCTGCTTTTAAATTTCAGTTCTTTTATTAAAGGGGTGTAAATTTATGGAAGTAATTGAATTGTTACAGCAGCTGGCAGTGGAACAGGAGCTCTTGGATTGATGTTTGGAATCAGCAGTCACCTCTGCCCAGTAGCTCTCCTCTGGGGAGGAGGTTGGAGGTGAGAGCCTCCAGGAGACAGGAGGGAATTCAGACAATTCCTTGTAGGATGCAGCTGCGTACTCTGGACATGAGCCCTGGTGGTGGCACTAATTGGACATTTCCTGGAGTCCAAAGATTTCTTGCTGTGTTGCCTGTGGGGAATGTGCAGGCTGCCGTCTGTTTTCCTGCCCAGGTGAGCTCTGTTGTGGCATGCAGCAGCTGGAGCACAGGAGCTGTCTCCTGTCCAAGAGCAGGATACGCTGCCCAGGTTTCAGATGTGTGTTAGACTCAGCTTGCTGTTCAGCTCATCAAACAGGGTGCCCTGGGAGTTCATGAGAGGTTCATGTGAAGGGAGGCACTGCCCACTTCAATGAACTTGCTTTGCTCTACAGTCATCTCACCTAGCAGAGCTGTGAGGGCCAGCATCTCCTGAAGCTCCCTGTGCAGGTACAGGACTGAGGCTGGTATGCCAGCTAGGAATTCCTGCCGTCTGAATCATCCTCTAGAGATGTCCCTCTCACTCAATAGCCTTGGAGGGAGGTGGCATTCCTAAGATGAGTGTTTTGATGAAGAAAAATGTGATCAATTTGGGCTTTGAAGTCCTGCTTCAGCTAGCACCAGATTTGCTGTCAAACCTTGGGAGGGAAGGTTATCAGTCCTTTCCCAGTTGTTCCAAATCTTTCTCAGGAATGTGGAGGGCCTATCCGAGGATGGCAAACTTCATAGATTGGCTGTTTTCCTTCTAGTTTCTCTTCTTTACTCCGTGGAGATAGTACAGAGTTGATTACTAGGGCAGTAAAGCACCTATGGGAAGGACTTGCAGTAGGCTTAAACTGCAGCAAGAGAATTAGGTTAGATGGTAAGAAAAATTAATGATAAACTCTGAAGTAAGAGGAAAGATATACATTCTTTGCTTTGGAAGAATTTATTTTTTTCTTTTTTCTGGGGTTGATTTTGTTGGGTTTTGTTTGTTTGTTTGTTGTTTTTGGGTTTTTTTGGGTTTTTTTGGTTTTTTTGTTTTGTTTTGTTTTGTTTTCCTTAGTTTGCATTGGCAATGAGTTGCTTTATTCCCAGAACTGCCCAGCTGAGTAGCTCACCTATGAATTATTGAATAGTAAGATAACTGTTTCTCTGCCAAAAGTTAATGCATATAGGATGCTTTTGGGGAAAAAATATCATTGGTTGACTGCTAGTGAATGTTTGCATCTAAACTATTTATAATGCTGTTGGGAGCAGCGTGTCACTGTCAGCCCAATCTGTTAAACAGAGGCATGTAATAACAGATGCATGAGTGTGAGGTGACACCTTGTTATCTTCTAGAAGGCAGGCAGATCCTGAGTGAAGTGTTGGTGATCTGACACAGCTACACATGGGAGGACTCCCCTCTTGTGGCTAGGTGGGTGGGCAGGAGAATGAAGTGTGGCCAGATCCCCCCTGGCCATTGTGCTGCTTCACCGTGTTATAATTAGCAAACTTGGTTGTGAGCTAGAGAAAACATTTTCATGTTAGTGTGTGAAAAAAAAAATCTAAGTTTGGGGTTATGCCATTGGTCTGGCAGTAGTTGAAGTTATTAGTTTTGAAATGTCCACTCTCACCCTCTATATTTCTCCTGTGAACCACTTTGCTGATTGGGTGGAATGTGGGTGGGGGAAGGCTTAGCAGCATGCATTTCACATATAAATGTGTGTGTGTTTTCTGTACACCCACCATATTTTTCTACTTATCTTTTTCAATTAGGGGAGGGTACTGTTTTAAAGTGAGGCGCTAGAAGGTAAGTGTGGCATGGGAATGAAGTGGCTTTACACAGCAGAAGAATACTTGTCTTTGTAGTGTCCTGTTAGCATGAATTAATTGGGCAGTAAGTCTGAGTGACATTCCAGCATGTCTGGGACAGATCTTTTTTTGAGGAGGCATATCTGTGAGGCTAAAGGTCTGGAAATTCCCACCCAGGATGGACTTTCTTCAAAACACTCTGTAAAGCAAGCAAGGGATCTCATGTATTAATGAGCATGGTTCATCATGCAGAAGAGGAAATCCTTTAGTAAATCCCTCTCTATTAATAGGTGAAGACTGTTTGAGCTAATTGGCATGTAAAGTTCAGGGAAGACAAAAGCAGAAAAGCTAGTAGTGAATACATTTCATTTGCTCTTCTTTTAAAAGCAGTCAACTAGCACAGAACTAAGACCCTGCATCACTTGCCTAGCAGAAAATGTACTCAAACACATTTGGCTTTTTAAAAATAATATTTGCAACTTGGCTTTCAAGCACTATGCAAAACCTACATGCTTTATCTCTTCATACATGGAGAGACTGAAGTGCAAAGACAAAAGTCATATAAGATAAAATAATGAGGTTTGGCTTTTAGCTGAAACAGGCTGAGTAAGCCTTCCTGGATCTCCTTTCTTCTAACTACTCAATTATATATTAAACAAGCACATGAGACTAGGCTTGAAAATATGGGTTGGATATTTGTCTCCACATGGAAAACTGTTGGTGCCTAATGTGTTCCTAGGGTGTGGGGTGTAGGTACAGTTGCAAGGAGCACAATTGCTCAGCTGTGATTTCCCAGCCTTGTGACAATAAAAGAGCTTCCCTCTTGTTTGGGTAGAGAGTTCTGGTCTCTCCTGGAGCTGAAACTGTAGTTTTCTACCTGCTGTGAGAAAAAGGTTGCTGTATCTTTGCTGTCCATGATATCTTTATTACCCCAGATTATGGGACTGGGGGTTGGAAAAAGGAGGCATCCTTTGCTGAGGTTGCTTTGGTTGTCTAAGGAAGATTAGGGAAGACTGCATCCAGTATGACTGCAAAAGGATACGTATAAGAAATGAAATTGATTTTGGATAGACTCCTATAGGTCTCATAAGGTCCAAGTAGCTGCCTGTGCTGATTTGCTGTCTAGAGAGAGAAATTACTTCCTGTTGTCATTAGCTTATTCGGATAACAAGACACAGCTAAGAATTGTAACTAAACACTGTATGCAGTCTTTCATGCCAGGTTATCTGTGTGTTGTTTGCAATGTTAACCCTACAAATGAGGGGTCGGTTGGGTCTCACCACGGAACAAGGTGAAGACCAGAGTCAGGAGTCCCACTGGTGCTGTGATGCATGGCTAAGCCTTGAGGTAGTCAGTCAGTAGGGTGGGATGAGAGCTACTAAAATTAAGCAGCTTTCTAATCCAGCACAGCTTGCTATTTTCATCACTTGTGTTACATACTGCAGTGTCTAGATTTAAATAAAAATTTAAAGACTGGTTCTGGAGGATAGAGGAGAGGGTGTTTCTCACAGACGAGGAAGACTGAGCTAAGAATAGAAGGACCAGGATATGGGTCCCAATATGGAAGGTATCCTGGATACTGGATACATGATACAGGACTGCGCTGCTTTTGTCTGATCTGTGTGTGTGTGACCTTGATTAGGGCATCTTTCTCTTCGTGCCTCTCCTTTTCCCCATGACATTGCTGTGCCGCGGTGCCCTTTGCAGCAGAGAAAGTGTTGTGGGAAGTAAATTCCTGTAGCAAAATAAGAATGTAGCAGCCCAAGGCAGCTGCACACACTAGCAGTACAGTACTGGCAGCTCACCACCCACAGGGGTGGCTGTTGTCAGCTGTACATGGCTACATGGGGGACAAGGCTGCTTGTGAGTCAGAAAGTAGATTATGAGAGAGCTCCCAAGCTTTATCAACCTTTCCAAAACAAGCCAGCATTTGAGATTTGATCAGGTTATGCTATTCACAGTTAGCAAACTGCAGTGAGGACGCCGAGTTTGCAAGTGTCTTGCGTAGTAGTGTTGTCCTGTGGTCTAGGATATTCAGCCTTCTCAGTTACTGCCTGAACAATTTGTGTGAGGTCTGTTCACTCACTGCTCCCTTGTTCTGCAGATGCTGGTTTGTCTTTAAGCTTGTCACTGATTTCAGTGCATGAGTCCCCTCCAACAGGAGCCTTTCTTTACCTTTCATCCATACTGTATTCAGTAGCCTCATGACAACATTGCCAGTTTCTAATTTAGGGGATTTTTTTTTTCTCTATTTACCCCACAAATAAAAAGCTTCAGAGTGCATCTCTGCTATCCTGGGATGTTCTGACTTTATCACTGGTGAAAGAAACATCTCTGCCTTCTGGAGGCATCTGAATTTGATGGGAACCTGCAGCAATCTGACAGCATTGCAACGGCCAAGTATCCCTTACTGAGCTATGCCCAAGCAGGACAGTGCAGTGACAGTGAAAGGAGAGACTGTGGTCTCTCCATTGAGCTCTTCGGCTCTTTTAGGGAAGAGCCCTAGTTTAGTTTTACCCCTTCTCAACGCTAAAACTAAACCAGACCATAACTCTAAACTGTGAGAAGGCAGTGCACTTCTTACTCACCTAGCCGGATAAGTATTTCCATTCTGATTATTTTCAGTAAAAGTAAGAAAATAAGAGGTTACTGGGACACAAAGAAACACTCCTTGGTGCTCGACATTTCACTGTTGCACTGCCCTCGCTGCTGCGCTTCATCACTGTGAGCAGCATTAGCTTAGCTGCCCTTCGGTGCAGAGCATCTGCTCTGGCTCACAGCGAGGAGCTTCCTGCAGCCCAGCTTTGCTTTAGGCTGCCTGGCACACTGGAGTAGGTTGCCTGCGTTTGGCTGACTGGAATTGCTCCTAACTAGTTAATTCTGCTGCAAAGGCAGACCACCCTGCCTTGTGTTTCATAGCAGCCACATCTTGACAAGGTTGGTGGAGGACCTTTGCTTCAGTATTGCCTCTTTACCCCTTTCATCGCTGCTCTTGCCGGCCAGCTCTTCTAGAGTTAAGCTGTGTGCTGAGAGAGAACAGTAATATTTGTTTGCTGTGTTTTTCTTGCCAGGGGATCCTGAAGCTCTCTATGTGCACAGAGGCTTTTTTTACCTTCTGGGAAACATAACAATAGCGACTTGCTGCCTGCGATGTGGAGGCTGCTTAAAAGAGCACTTTTGATACAGGTGCTGGATTTCAAGGGAAATTCAGAAAGACATTTGAGGAGCCTCTGGGTGAGGACTCGCCTTTGGAACTGGGCTAAAAACTTAAAGAGCAGCTTAGCAAGCCAGAATAGCCAAATACAGCTTTGTTATAGCCAGCAGGAATGCTGCTTCCCTGTGAGTATAAGAGGACCTGGAAAATGGTTATCCTTTCTGTAGCTCCCTAAAGGTGCCTGTGCAGTGCTCATATCACAAGCCTCTCCTCCAAGACAGCCCCCATCTCAGGTGTGTTGGAACTGTTCAGCTCCTACTTCTGGGGAGTAGGAGCACCAGCTTATTTCAATAAGCTTTCTTTTGCCTTTAAGCCAGGGAAAAAGAGCAGAAACAGAAAAAGCTATGTTGTTAGTGGTGAGGTTTTATGGACTGAACCCCTGCTCTTGTGGTGAGTCTGTATTTTCTGTATAACCTCCTTGAACGAGTGTGAACTCCCCAGTAGGCATTGGAGGCTGGAGCTGATGTCTGCCTCTCTAATTGCTGTTGACCTTCTTTGTTTTCATATCCATTGGGAACCTTGGGGAATAACTGACCCCTGGTGTAGTTCTCTATACTTTGTAGTGATGGGATAACCTGCTTCAGCTCTCTCTCCAGAAAACTCGGGAGCTCCAGGACTACCTGCAGAGTTAATGCTCATTGGGCGTTTCTTAGTGCCATAGACAAGATGAGAAAATGTAATCAATTTTAAATTGATAGACACTTTCAGACATTCCCTTTGCAAGATGGTAACATAGTCCCAGAGCCTGTCCCAGCATAAATCAAGTAAATCCCATTTTCCAGCTGAAGAACATTAAATATCTTCTGCATCCTTGACTGCCCTGCTATTCCAGTGACCTAAGGAAGCCTCTGGAGCATCCTAGCCCTGTTCCTCTGTGACCCTTTACCAGCCCTAGACACTCCTGCAGTGAGGCCCAGGAGGGCACTTTCCTTGCAGCTCATGTCTTTGCAGGTGGCACTTTGTCCAGTTTCCTCTGTCCCAGCCCCATACCTGGCACAGCCAGATGCAGTGAGGGAAGCTGCTTTCCCACCCTTGTCTCTCCTCCTCGGGAGGCAGACTGCTCTGAGTACATCTGAAATGGCTGTGCCATTTTTTCAAACCTTCTTTCTTCTCTTCTCTCCCCTTTTTCTCTTTCTTTTCCCTATATCACCATCTGGCCCAGATTATAATGTGAGACCCCACTGGCTTCAATTAAGGATCAGATGTGACTGAAGAAATGGGATAGCAGCTAGGGATGGAGATGACACATGCATGGCACTAGGTCTAATCAAACAACTTCTCACATTATTCTCACTGTGAGGTGGAAGACGTGTGAGCCAAGGCAAGTCAGCACTTGAGGCACTCGCAGAGACACATCCCCAGGAAAGCCATCCATAATGAGCTGGCCATGACAGTCAGCACAGCAGCCTCAGCTCAGGCAAGGGCTGCTTTTAATCCACCTAAGTACAGCAAAGGGCCCAGAGACTTGAGTTGAGAGCAAGGTACCGTGAAAACAATCAGCTACGTCAAACAAAGGCTGCCAAATGGAGAGGATGGTGGGGATGATTGTACATGGGATACCCACAGGATGCATTTGTGCCCTCTGGAGATGGGACACTGCATGCCCACCTGTGGGACAGTGCATGCACCACCTTCATCTGTGGTGAAGATAGAGGTGTCAGTAGTGTCACATGAAGATAGAGGTGTCAGTAGTGTCACAGAGCTGTTGGGTCTTGCTAGGGTCAGGCTGTGGGAGGAGACTGGTGTGCTGGAGCCCTTTCCCAGCATAGCTCTGTGCAGGGCAGCAGGGGTGCTGAGTGACCCATGGTTGTTGGTGGACCTGTGTCTGTGGCACTGCAGATGTTGAGTGTTGCAGATTTTTGGGCTTGGCTGTGCTTGGCAGCTCTGTGGACCTTTAGAGGAAGCAGATGCTCTGTCAATCCATAGGGCATAGAGTGTCTGTGGAAGAGCACCTGCTTTGAACCTGGAGAAGGTCAGTTGTGATTGTGCTGAAGCTCCTGTAAATCAGTTCTTCCTCTTTTGGAAGGCAGGCTAACAGCTGTTTTGTGTTCAGGAAGCTTTTCTCATTTTAGATGGAGAGCTTCTGGTTATCCCCACACTGTAATGTTTTAATTAAGTGTTTATTGCAAGTGAAACATGTCTATCATGGACAGTGGAGATTTAAGTCCTCTCTCATTGCATTAAATAAGGAGTAATCCAAACAGTACCAATCTGACTTTCTCCTTGCTCTGGCTCAACCATGCCCAAATCATGAGTTTCCTGTAAATTTTTACAAGTGCTAAAGAAGTGCAAAAGATACAGTAGTCTCCCTTTGCTAAAGAGGTGAACAGACATCACCATTCCCATTCTCACACTACTGGCAGAGAAGCTGACATGGATAGATGTGATTCACCTTCCAACATCAGGCAATCGTTGCCAGAGATAAAAATAGGACCCAGAGTCCCTGTAGCCAGTCTGTGATGTGTTGTATTGATGTATTTGCCCTCCAAAACCCCTTCAGGTCTGTGGGGAGACCCAGTGTAGATCTCTCCATCTAAACACAGTGTCCTTGATAACCCTGCCAAACACTGACACAAAGAAATGACTGCTTGGGAACTTACCTGCCTGCTCAGGGGGTGAATTTAATGCTGTATAAGAGGACCAGTCATTCTGGTTAGGTCTGAGGATTGAATCCAAGTAGTGATGCAGCTGCTGGCATTGCACTTCCCACATGAGAGGGGCAGAGCTTGGTAGCCCCTCCAAGCAGTGCTCAGTGTGGGATGAGTACTTGCTAAAGGTTATCCCTACCTCATAAGTGGGAGGGAGATAGAATGTGGCCCCAGCCCAGTCAGAAGGGAGTGTCAGATGACTGTTGCTTTTGATGTGATGGATCCTGGCCTCAATCCCTTGGAAATCATAGGCACCTGTCATGTCAGAGGTGGTCGGGGTGACCGTGCTGGGTGAGGCAGCTGTTCCCTGATGGCATCCCTGTCTGTTGCTCTGTTGGGTCTCCAGTCCCCCCCGTGGTGGAGCCGGCCTTCCAGGACGTTCGGCAGGGCATGGGGCACAGCGTCACCCTGCGCTGCACCATGCTCAAGGGCAGCCCCATGAAGGTGGCCACCTCCGTCTGGCGCTTCAACGGGAGCCTCCTGGCGCAGCCCCTGGCAGAGCAGCAGGACTACTCGGAGCTCAAGGTGGACAGTGTCAGCCGGGAGACCAGCGGGAGCTACGAGTGCAGCATCTCCAATGACGTGGGGGTCTCTGCCTGCCTCTTCCAGGTGTCTGGTAAGTGACTGAATGCACATCAGAGTGAGCTGTTGGATGGGGTCGTGGGAAGCTTGCTCCTCATAAACTTGTACAGTGCCTCTATGGCTTCCTGTGTGCCCAGCATTCTGATCAGGAGGAATGACTTTCCATAAGCCAGCAGGGAGATCTGTCTCTGTCGTTCAGGCACATGGACATGGAGCAGCCAAGTGCTAGCCACTGTTATATTTTAGCAGTGTTTGACCACTTACAGGACTTAAACTCGAGGCTGCCATCAGCTTTCAAGCTTGGACAACCTGTATCATTGGTAAGTATTGACAAAGAGGAAGTGGAAAGCTCTGTATGTCCCTCCAACAGGCTCCAAACTATCTGATTTCTTGTTTAAAAGCAAACACAGAAAGAAACAAAAACTATATTATGTATTCCAGTGCCTTCCCTCTGACTCCTGTCTGTCTGCATCTCACAGTGCTTTCTAGAAAAAACATGAGCTGGGAATGGGCACTAGTACACAGTGGATTTGCTGCTCACAGTTTTCTTTGAATCCATCATCCACTGTAACTGGACTCCTCTCCAGCCCCTGCAACTGCAGAGAGGGATGGCAGACTTACAGCATCTGAAACTGCACATCTGACCTGGCCTCTCCAGCTGATCATTAAATCTGCTTTTCCCATGACCCCAGAACTGACTTGGGCACAGTTTTCTAGAAAAGCTCTCCCATGAAGTTGCCTTAATAAGCAGTAAATTCAGTCCAGACACTCAGGTGTGAGTCCAGGGCCAATTTATAATACTTTTCAAGCCTGGGTTGAAAAAATGAGAATTAATACCAGGCAGAGAAGCCTGATTTTGAAACAGGTCTTTCCTAGGGTTTGGGAAAGCTCAGGTATGCTGTAACTCTGGGATGCTTACAGAAATGGGGGAACCCAAACTACTTCTACTATTTGGGTCCCTTTTCAGGACTTTGCTCTTACCCCTTGAGATATCCTGGCATTTGTCTAGCAGCAAATTTTGCTTGAGAGCTTTGGCCCTCTATACCCTCTCTGCCTTTTTCATATGCTTGTAACTCTCACATCACTAAGAGACAGCATACTTCTATGAGCCATCACAGAAAACTGCGTCCGTGTCAAGCCTGGGAATGCTCCCAGGAATTTCTTGCTGGTGGCAGCCAGAAATACGTATTGGCACCCCATGTGCCATGCTGTGCCTGAGATAAGACCCCCTCAGCAGAAAGCAGGATTCATGCCTAGAGAGCACTGATCAGGAAAGCAGCAACCCTTTATTTTCCTGTATCCCTTCTCCTTTTCCAAGATATTGATATCTGATGGTAGCTGTTCAACTCCAGACATCTTTGCCTGTCTCTGGACAGTTACAAATTAATTAGACCTTCTGAGCTTGTAGAGCAAACTGAAAAATACTCCAGTGACTAGACTGCTCTAGGACTCAGGATTGCTGGAGTTTTAATTCCCATCAGCCACAGCCTTCCTATTTGAGCAGAGAAAATGGCATGGTCTCTTTTTGTTTCTGTTTCTTCTCTGTGGAAAAAAAAATGCTGTAAACCTTCCTATGTGACAGAAAGTGGCCCATTTTTGACTGTGGGGTGTTCAGGTGCACTGAAAATACAGTACATGTATCTGGTGGGATTATTTCCTTCTGTGGATGAATGACTAACTTTCCAAGATGTTTTGGAAGGATAGTGAAACATCCAACCCATTCCTCTTGAGGAAGTTATCAGGGCAGCCTATACTATTCATCATCTGCTCCCTCACTAGCTACAAGCACAGAAGAGCCTAAAAAAGAGGTGTGGATAATCTTCAGCTCTTCTCATCAGCTGTAAGCAAAAGACAAAACTTTCCAGCAGTAGTAAAAGGTTCCAGAAGGAAGTTCTGAAAGCATTTTGATATACAGCATTTCTATCAAAGAGTGCTTTTTTTTCTAGCCTCTGTTTCCAACTTGGAGTCAATTAATAACGAATTAATATCATGCAAGATGATGATTATCATCAGTTCTGATTTTATTTCAAAATCCATTATAAAGCTTGACTTCCATAGTCAATACAAGTTGAATAAGTGGCAATTAGTCTCCGAGGTGGTTCTGAACTTCTTGCTTGCGCAAAAATTCAAGTCAATAAAAATAATAAGAGAAAAAGGACTTGGAAATAAATATCAATATTATACATCTGAGTTCATAAAAAATAAACATTGAGTCCTGTCGAGCCTAATTATAACCACACAGAATGGCAAGGCCTGTGATTCAAGTGGAAAGGTACAGGAGACATCCTTGGGAGGTGGTGTTTATTTCTGTTCTGCTCTCCAGTGTCCCATGCTGCCCAGGCATCTTTCTGGTCTCTGCTGGTTCAGACTGGACCTGAACCCAGACACCTGAGCTTTCATTCAGCTCCAGCTCCTGCCTGGCTTAGGACAGGATCTGCCAAAAATTGAAGTTTCACTAGGTGAAATGATCAAATAGGGCAATACCAGTTGTGGGTAAGACCTCTAGTTGCCTGTGCTCCCTGTGCATCAGCCCACCAGCTGCATGGCAGGAGCCTTCAAATTCTGTTTGGTAGTGATTCAAGACGGAAACTGCTGGTGAAATGGCGGGAAGTCCCCTCTTCTTTTCTGAACTGCTCATTTTCTCTCTGGTATGTCTCTTCTTCTGTGTTTCCCTTCTCCTGCTACCCTTTGTTTTTAAGGAGAGGTGTGGGTTTAAAAAAGACATCTCCGCCCCTGCCAAAGCTCCTGCTGCTTTTACCCAGGCTGAGGTCAGTGTCCTCTTTGCTGCTGAGTTGACTGTTGTGTTACAAAGAGGCTGGAGCACTGCGTTGCCAAGGCAAGGGAGATGCAGAAAGAGCAAGGTCTCCTTTTTAATGCCATGGTCTCTGTGTGATAAATAACACTTTTCCTATGACCTACTGGCCAAATGATCTTTCCTCAGGGTTTGTTAGCAGGAGTCTCTGTAAAGCAGCAGATGAAATGGGAGAAATTCCAGTTTAAAGCTGTTACTTCAATCTAAACTACAAAGGAAGAGACAAAAGATTAGAGCTGGTTCCAGCTGGAGAACTGAAGTTGTTCCCACCTTCCCAGGTGCTGGTCTGTCCCATTGGTGTTGCAGGGCTGCTAATCCTCCCAACAGTTTAGGCTATGAAAGCAGGGTTGATTCATAGAAAATTGTGGCACGTTAGTGCAACAGTAAAGGTGTCCCTTGTGTTAGAGTCAGGTTGATAAGCTGGGTAGTGGAGCTCTTCCACTCTCACTAGGTCTCTTTGTAATTTTTATTCCCCTTGATCCCACTCTTTTACTTTCCTCCCTCTTTTTTCTTCTTTTTCCCTCCAGCAAAAGCTTATAGCCCAGAGTTTTACTACGACACTCCCAACCCTACCTTGAGCCAGAAGCAATCCAAGAATTACTCTTACGTCTTGCAGTGGACCCAGAAGGAGCCTGATGCTGTGGATCCCATCCTCAAGTACCGCCTGGAAGTCCGGCAGGTAAGGTCGGCTCTCCTGGAGCCCCCCAGCATATGGCCTTTCAGGTGGCAATTACATCAACGTGTCCTTGATGATTAAGAGCTGAAAGTGATGAAATTGGCAGATTCTCATGGTCTTGCACTTGCCCCACTGAAATGGAAGAGACAGGCCAAGTGCACGGCTCGGTGTTCATTTTTACCTCTGGGGCTGGGTGCAGTCAAGGTCTTTCAAAGCCCTGCTGCCCTACTGGGCTGTTCATGCTTAGTGCTTTGAATGGGGTTTTAGTGGGAACGATGCCTTATAGACATTAGTCAGTGATGTAGATTTTGTAGGCCAAAGATTCAAACGAGTGGAATTCCATCCTCCTCAGCCGTATGGAAAAAAGGGAATAACCTGAAGAGCTCTCCAGGCAGGAGCTGCAGGAAAAAGTCAGTGGCTGTTTGTGTTGCAGAAGGGCTTTCATCCTGTCACACTAACTAAGCTGTTTGGACCATATGAACTCTGCAGGGGAAGAGAAGTGGGTTTCAAGGTTTCTGAGTTTGAAGGGAAATCATACTGGGGGTTGGGGGCTGGCAGAGAGAACTGAGTGAAATCTGAAGACATCACTGATTGGAGAAGGTTAGGGAAAAGAGTTTGATGTTTTTAAAGAGCACATTGTCTTAGCAGGAATACCAGGTGCTTTCATCCACGCCCAGCAAAGCGCCTACATTCAACATTTTTGAAAAACGGAGACTTGTAAAATTGGTGGTTTGTGCCATTCAGTGGTAGCTGGGAAGTAAATGTATTTTGCAGGGACAATTTTGTTTACTGTAGATAGAAAACAAAATAATTAAAAAGATTCAAGGATATCTTTCCTCTAGTTCTGCACAGTAGGCTCCAGGTTTATGTCTCCATTTGATTGTGAGCTCTCTGGGGTGGGACAGCCTTTGTTTGTTACTCACACTGCATGGAGCACGTTGTCAGTACTTAATAATAATTCAGGACCCGGGGGAGCCTCTAATAATGAAGGCAGTATGTCATAGTAGATCTTCCCTCTGAGCCAAGTTTTGCTATTATCAGCACTGCAACTCAGCTAACAAATTTGTGGGGTTTATCCTTCTCCAGTAACTCGAGGGTTTTTTCCTTTTTGCACAGTGTGTAAAAGTAATCTTTTTGAATTAGATTGAATTCTCTTAGAATCTGGTTCTATCCTTCATTGAGCTCCTACTAAAAGGGGACCAAGAAAAGGGAAAATCACTTTTCTGCTTTAAGTTACAACATGAAAGGAGCTGAGTGCCGTGCAAATTTAAACACACGCACACACAGTTTGGTTCATACCCCACTGGTCACTGCTGTTAATGTTTTGCAGCATCATGACATACTTGTAACTATTGAGTGCTGTGTTTTAGAGGAGCATGATACCGAGGTCCTGCTGTAACCCAGTCGTATGTATGGGAAGGCTCTTGGAAATGGCTACAGGTGTCATCATGGTGGCCTGGGACTGAATAAGGAAAGGCAGAGAGTGGAGGAGAGACGGAAGCTTTGTTCCCACTTCTGTCAAGCACAAGAAAGAAATGCTTTGTTGTGAAAAAATGTGTAAAACTGAACCCTGTCCTGGCTGAAACTAAAACACATTGGAAAAGGTTTTCATGGTATTGCCTCCTCCTGGCTTTTCTCCAATGAAAACACTTGCATTTCATGGTGAGGTCTCCACCTCCATGTGCCATACTAAGGTCTTATGCAGCCCTTTTCATTTCTTTGTCCCAGAGGATCATATCCCCTCTCACATCCAGCCTGCTGCTTCCCTCTGTTCATGTGCTGCCTTCCCAGTGTTTTCACTGTGACGTCTCCACTCACTTGGGCTCCAAGCAGCCTTGTGACACCTTCTGACCTTTCACTCCTTCCCTTTTGCTCCATCGCCCTCTCCCATGTCCTGCATTCTCCTGCTTTTACACACCTTCTTCTCTCTGCTGGGGCACCTGAGCTAAGCTGTGCATCATTCTGTTGCTGGACTGCAAAATATAGTGACCTTAGTGAATATAGTTGAAAAGCTCAGAAGCCTAAGAGTGTTACTGACTGGAGAGCTCTTAAGAAAGGGGATTTGTCTGCCTGAGTGTGGAGCTGCTGTTTGCCATTGCACACTCCTCACTGGATGCACTGGCTTTCCAGGCACTAGCTGTGGTGGCACAAAAATCCTTCTAGAGAGCTCAGATTGAAGTGGAATATTCTCCTTAAGTGAAACAGGCCTTACACACAGCCAGACACGCTGATTTATTGCTAGCATCAAGCTGATGAAAGCTTACCCAGCCAGCTATCCCACCTTTTCCCCCAGTCCTGGGAGCTCTGCAGCCTCAGTGGTCATGGTGGGGGCTCTTCAGTGCCTTAAGAATGAATGAATGTGGCAGCCTGCAGTCTTGGATTGGTGAGGGGTTGTCAGGGGAAAGGGGATGGAAAGAGGAGAATTAACTCTTGCTGAGCTGGAATCCAAAAGGCAACCAGCTGGGATGCCCAGTGGTTGCAATTTAATTTGCTAGTTTTCATTTCACACTCCCTGGCTTGCTCAAGGAGCTCTTGGCATATGTAATGTGAAGATCAGATCCCCAAGTAGCAGAATGCTTTGCAAAGCACCTGGGAACATTTGAATTAAATTTGCTCGCTGCAGCTGCTAAAAATGGGACTGGGTGAGAGTCAGAGTGCTGCTTATTAATTGGCTGGTGCTGTGCCTCCTCCAATTGTTCCTGTTCAGCAGCTTCCTAGGGTATTACTGGGAGGATTGCAAGTGGTCTGGGGGAATTTGGTTTCCTAAGCAATGTGTGGGGGCTCCCAGCAAGATGGGCAGATGCACTTCCACCAGAGCTGATTGTTCCCAGTGCTGCAGAGCAGGCTGAGCAGCACAACAGACGCACCAGTTCCAGTAGAATAAGAATTAACTTTTGATTAAAACCATATAAGCAGCTTGACAGCTTGGAGCCACTGACCCAGGAAAGCACATATGATAGCAACTTGGAGCAAGCTTCTTGTGAAGCCTCAACTCTATGTCTTGGCAAAGAGGCTGTAATGTCCTGGAGGGTATCATTCAGGTGGGCTTAGGTAGTGGCATTGCTGAGTGACAATTCAGAGGGGAAAATGTGCCCAATGAGGAACATCAGGGGCCTCACAGCTGTCTGTCCTGACAGCTTGGGAGGTTTTTCCTTTCTTGCTGCAAGGCAGCTGATCCAAGTGCCAACCTTACTTCACCTTAGCCAATGACCCCAATGAGGTCACAGCCTTGGGTGATTTGGCTGTGGGCAGATGCCACAAAGCTTTTGGGCTGTTTGCTTGGTCAACTCTTTTTTCTTCCATGTATTCTTGCAGTGTAGAAAAGGCACTGAAATATGGCATTCCAACTGAAAATTATTTTCATTGCTTGGGGATTCAAAGCAGCCTCCCCAAACCAGATCTTTGCTTAAAAAATAAAAAGCCTTTTAAGTTGCTTGTTTCTCTCTGTGTATTTTATACTCGTCCCAGGGCTCTGCTCTAACATTAAAGAGAAATGAAAAGCCATCTAATACTGCAAGCAGGTTGCATCGTGGAGGAAAGATCTAAGTTGGGCTGGTAGTTATGGTTATGGGGGATAGGGGCAGAATAACTGTGCACTTAATGAGCTGGAACCCATCCGTGACCTGAGGCTGCAAGAGAAAGAGGAACGAGAAGCTCTTGGTGCAGTAGGAAGGTTTAATCTTCATTGTTCCCCTCAAGGCAACCTGAGGCTGCTGTCTCCTCTGTACCTTTTCATACACAGGCTCGGGCCAGAACTGGGCCAGCTTTATATATTCCTGGCGTTCCCCTCCTCAGAGCAGGCTGAGTCTATCTGTCAGACAGACCCCTGAAATTTGCACTGGGCCAGGCCCCAGACCCATTTACTAAATTAGCTCCCTGGGTTGTCACTTCAGATTAATTCCTTTCCGCTAACCTTCTCCAACCATTCTGTCTTTTATGAGACTGGCCCTGTGCAATGCCTGAGTAATGGTATGGTCTCTCTTTGTTTGTACTTTCATCCTCTCCATGTTGGATAAACATTCCCTGCTGTCTACAAAACTCATCTGGGCTTGGGAGCCGGCTGCCACTTGCCTCATCAGCCAGCCAGAGCAGCATTAATGAGAGCTGTGGCAGTGGGGAGCCTGCATCCCTTGTGGGGAGGTGACAGATAACAGAGCTGTTGGGACAGACATACGACAGGGGCACTAGCAGGAATTTAATGACTGTGATTAGAGTGGAAGGTTAACTCTGCTGATGGCCGTCCCAACACAGCAGGAGAGGTTTTATGCCGAGGCCCACAGACTGTGGATCTGTACCACTTCATCTCTGCCTCTGAGTTGTTCTTTTTCTCTCCTCTGAGCCCACTATAGCAGTGTCTGTCTACTGCTGCCTGTCTTTGGCTTCATCGGCTCCTGGAGCCGGCCGCCCCTCCGAGGACAGGGCTGGGAGGTCTCTCCCTCTGTGCACTGGGCAGGGGTGGTGCTACACGGAAGGGAGGACAAAGGAGCAGTGCACTCACCCACACTTTCCCCTAAATGTTTGCTTGAGAATGCCTTTGGGTCTCAGATTAGAAAAGGCTGTGACTGCAGAAAGGTGATGTACTTGAGCAGGTGGTGCCTCTTGCAGCAGCCCAGCTGCTTATCCTGGGACGTGAACAAAATCCCTTTTCTTCTGCACACACAGCCATGGCTTCAGGCAAAGATTCTCAGGAAAACAAGCAGCTTGCACCTTGGGGGTTGCCTGAAGGCTGCACCATGGAGAGGGAGTGGGAGACACCAAAGCCTTGGTGAGGAGGCAGCTCTCCACAAGGCAGAGTTCAGGGTGGCCAAATACACTTTACAAAGGCTCTAACATTTTGCTGGTTCCACAGCACAAAGCTGCCATTGCCAAGGCAACCACTGCTTACCAGGTTGGGTCCAGCTCTCTGGTGCACTGTGACCCCACTGGCCCCATCCTGTGCATTCCCACAGTAGTATTGCAGTGGGGTTTTCAGGTGGGGGTTGCTGCAAGAGCTGAGGAGGTGATATCTGGTTTAGGACTTAACTAAAAAGCAGTTCAGGGCTATCTTAGTTTTCATACTAGAAATAAAAAGCTTAAAGAAGAGTTGCAGCTTGTGAGCTAGGGAAGTGCCCATCCTGCTCTGAATAAAATGTGCTTTGTGGTGCACTGGCCTGGTGTTACCTGCAAAAAAAGGAATGTGGTGCCACATCCACCAAAAAATCCTCCAGCTGATGAGGTGCTTAATTGGACAGGCCAGTTTGATGTCCAGGGTAGGACACAGACAAGGCACATGGAACAGGAGTCCCTTTACCTACAGCATCACAGTCCCAGCTGGCTGCAACCAGGAAGGGAGTGTGGTTTTTCCTGAAGCAGCACAAAGTGTCCTTAGCTGCACTTGAGATGCTGTGCAGACTGAAATACTCACAGAGTGTGACAAGCCACATCCCTTTACTGTTCATCACTGTACTTGATACGGGCTCTGCTGGTCCTCTGTCAGCAGTGTTAGGACTGGGGACTCCAGTGGCTTCACAGTGTTTGCCCAGCACTGAGTCTCAAAGCAGACCTTCTGTTGCAGGACAGCTTATAAGTCATATCTGTCAGGAAGCTTCTCTTGTCCTCTCTTCTTTTTTTGCCTACCTTGCTGACAGTTTGATGTTTGATCACAGGCTGCTGTCATATGGGATATCAAATCAACACAATTCCATCTACCTGCAGAACCATCCTCTGTAGTGGAAAAGGGTCCTTTTTTAGCTCTAACTATCCTATCTCCCTACTGATACTCTTCTTTTTTATTTCAACTTTTGTTGAAAAGCAGTGAGAATAGACAGATTATATCTGTGCTCTCAAGACAATTGCACCTTAGAAAGAGGTGGAAAAGGATACAGAAATAAGCCAGTGCCAGTGGGAGGTGTGCTTGGTGGATAGTTTGAACAGCCATCATGAAGCAAAGCCAGGGAAAGCAAGAGAGGGGGGAGGAGGCACTGCTTTTCTAGGCGGCAGGAGAAGGAGGGATTTGGGACTGAGCTGGCTGCTCAGTAACAAATGGTGAACAAGCATATGTTTACTTACTATGATTGCTGTGCAGGACCTGGAGGTGAAGCAGTGACTTTGCCACGGGCATGTGGGAGTGAAGACAGCAGGATCTTACCTCAGCTGTGCTCTCTGCTGCCTGGAAATGGGACACACCATCAGTCACTACAGCTGATAGCACATTGAACCGTCTCTCTTCTCCTCCTTAGCAATCTGTCACAGAAGATGCTGCTAGAACAAGGTCTTCTCCACCTCTGTTATAAGGGAAGATCCCAGGATAGCTGAATGTTTGGTGGGGGTGGAAACAGGGAGCTTTTTCCATGATTCATTATTGTACTTTCCGCTGGCTGAGTTGACAACAGCAGAGCCTCCACCAGCAGTAAGGAAGGGAGTTTTCCCCTGGCCATTACTCACTGCAGGTGGAGGTGTCTACCTGGCCATGGCTGTTGTTGGCTCTGCCAGCCAGAGGATCAGAGTGTTTTCTGTAAGGGTAGCCAGGGAATCTTGGCACAGGCCTGACCAGCACTGAGGGGTCAGGTGTGATTTCAATGGAAATGACTGGTAGCCATGGATAAGGCTTCCCCCTCCAGTAGTTTAACAGTTTCCAATGCCTCTATTGGGACTTCTTCCCTTTGCCCACGAGAGCTTAGCAAATGATGCTTAACTACTGGATTAGTTTGAATAATTCTGTCTTTTTGAATTCACAAATTACTCTTCAGTATGATACATCATTTTCCTGAGCTGGTTTTCTCTAGTCCACAGATAATTTGTAACCAGTTAGTTTGGGAAAATTAGTGATATAAGCAGTGGCAGATTAGTTGTGCTTCAGTCTTAAAGCATCATTTCTCTTCTGTGATTATCCAAAGTAAGTAAAGTGTAGTTGGTTAACCTTGGCTGGATGTCAGTTCCCACCAAACTGCTCTATCATTCTCCCCTCCTCAGCAGGACAGGGAGAGGGAAAATAAAATTGAAAAAAAACCATGTGGGTCAAGATAAAGTCAGTTTAGTAACCAACAAATAAGGCCACATGCAGAATCAAAGGAAAACAAACAATTGATTCTCTATTTCCCATCAGCAGCAATGTCCAGCCACTTCGTGGGAAGCAGGTCTTCAGTACATGTAGCAGTTGCTCCGGAAGACAAATGCCATAGTCATACTTTCATACCCCTTTGGTCGATTTGAGTCAGCAGTCCTGGATATGAGGTTCCCCTCTCAAGATCTTGCCTACCCCCATCCTGCTGGTGAGGGCAGGGTGTTGGAGAGACAGCACTGGTGCTGTGGGAACTCTGCTTAGTAGTAGCCAAAACACTGGCATGCATGTTATCAAGCTCTTTCTAGCTACCCACACAAAGCACAGCATTGTGAGGGCTCCTATTGGGGAAGTTACCTCTGTCTCAGCCAGATTCAAAGCCTAAGGTAACCTCCCCAAAACAGGGTAGCTGACAGTGCTACAAGGTGTCTTGGCATTCATAAGGTGCCTTGTAGAGACCTTTTGTCTTAACATTAACTTTTCGTAACTACTGCTCCTAATGGTGTTCAAGTACTTGACTGGGCAAGAGAGAAAGCAGGATATTGTTTAGCTTTCTAGTACAAGGGAATAATTCAAGCAGATGTCACAGTTTTGGCTGTGATCAGAACAGTTACAGTGGCTGAGAAGAGCAATTCAAATAATCTTGCTGGAAAGGCTCATATGATCTTAAAACACATCTAGAAGGAAATTCTCATATCTTTCTAGCTCCTCACACCACTGTTCAGTGTTCATTTTGGGTAAGAAAAATGTGAGAGAAGAGATAATCAGATTCTCCAAACCAATAGGACCCCTCATAGCAGCCTTGCAGGATACAGATGTTGTTTTCACACCACTGTGCTTCTTTGTATCCAGCAGGCTCTTGGCTTGTGTTTTACAAAGCTGAGTACAGAATGAAAAATGCTTGCCAGGTATCAAAGTCAGTCTTTTTTGTGCATCTCTTACTGACACTCCTTCGGTGGCTTCAAGGCATACATACTTGTATTGAGTCTTTCTGAAAGTCCCTGTTGATAGGCTGTGATGTGGCTTCCCCGTTTACGCTGCTCATCTGTTATTTTCAGTAGTCAGTCCATGTTCCCCCTGCTCCTTCACTCTCTTTTCTTTGTGGACCTTTGTGCCTTTTCCTACTCCCCTTCCTATATTCCAGCTCTTCTTTCTTTTGTTTCTCTTTCCTTTTTTTTCGTTTTGTTCCTGGTTTTGTTACTTCCCCCTCCCAGCTCTCACTTCCTAGAGCAATTGGAGATAAGAGTGTGTGAAGGGGAAGGGTTTGAAAGAGTGATGTAGTCTCTCCCATACCCAGTCACAAATTAAAGGAGTATGCACTAGATGGATGTTTGGGCTGTATATCATAAAGAAATTAAGTGGGCAGCATGAAGCAATGTGAAGGGCTTTTGGGTCCCTCTTCATATCCTGTGCTGCCTCTTCATAGGCACCCTGGAAGCTCTAGAATGATACTTGCCTACATACCTTCATTACAGGTACCAGACTGGAAAGTCTAGAGTTGCTCAAAAAGGCTATTTCTCCTCCAGGGAGCATCAGCTGCATCCTTTTTTAGTTGTTTTCAAGGTGAAGGTGCCCTAACAGAGGGCTCTGCCAGGGTATGTAGAGAACCAAATAAATGAAGCTCCTGTTGATAGAGCATGTCCTGCTTGCAACTTACACCCATATTATAGGCAAAGTGTCTCAGAGCTCAACCTAACTGCAGCTGGGCAGAATTGGGCTGTGCAGAGCCAAATTGCTTTTTTTTTTTTTTTTCTTGGAGCCAGAAGTGCTGAGAGCACAGTGCATAGAGACGTGCGTGGGTCTGGCTGCAAGCAGATGTGTCCAGTGCAAGGAAATTGGTGGAAGAGGAGACTGTGCTTCCTGACATAGGTAGGGTATAAAGTTGGATCCAGTAAGGCACCCAGCAGTGCTGATTTTCAGATGTGAGGCTCAAAAGAGTCTGCAGCCATTGCCCTCTGCAATAGTGGATGTGGAGGAACATGGGAGATACTGTCTCTTACCCAGCTCGTGTCCACACAATAGACAGAGAGGTGATCTCAGGCTCTGCAGTGCACAGTCAAGAGTCAGCAAGGTAGCAACTTGCAGTAACAGTAGAGAGCTTCCATTCTGAAACAGAGGGACTGCATGTGCCCTCAGGGTTGAAAATAAGGCTGTGAGAAGTAGAAGAGAGCCTCACTTAAGGTTTGTGCTTGACTGCCTCTCTGACAGAGTGAAGGCTAGATCTGTTCTTCCTTAGACCGGGGAAGATAGACTAATAAAATACATATTGCTTTCTGATCAGATCCTAATGAAAGACATTATTGAAGAGTGTGGAACAAGCACTTACAGTAACTCATGACAGCACCAATTTGGCTTCTCTAGGAAGCCATAAACTGCTCTCTTGGCACCTAATGAGGATGGGCAGCTGATTGCCTGTGCAAGAGGAAGAGAGAGAGACTGACTCCTGGTCTTGATGGCTCCAGCTGTCCTGAGAAGCCACTGAAGGTTGCAGTTGCTTGTCCCTCTGGAGTTGGGAATGTTTCAGCTGAGAAACTGGGCCTCCTGATAAAGACAGTTCAGTATAAAAACCTTCCAGGGCTCCTCATTTAGACTGAATAATGGATTTGGTTTGGGCATCCATCCTTGCTTAATCCCAGGATCTGAACCTGTGTGCTTGGCTGATGAAAAACATAGGCATGAATTTCAGTTCACCAATGTGCTTGTCTGGGAAATGCCAGCTTTGTGCTTGCAATGTGATTATTTGTTCTGGAAACCCCTTAGGAGTAATGGTTATCAAGCAAGGAAAATGAAATAAATCCAACTTTAAACTTACCTTAGCCTTTAATTGATGAGGTTAATGCTTGATATCATTTCCATCCAAGATGGTGATTAAATACTAACCAAAGAAAATATTTTAATTCAATGTGACAGGCAGAGCAAGTTTGATGAGAGATTATAAAGAAGCATCACAATGACTATCTTCATATCCAAAGCAAATTTCTTCCCTACCCAAACAGTTTTTCCAGAGTAGGCAGGCATCTTACCTGCAGCTGATACCAGCTAGAGTTCAGAATCCCATATTAGGATTGTGTTCTTGAAATTTTGTGCAGCTGACACCAGGCTGGGACTCAATGCCACCTTGGTGAAGGATTAGGAAGGATTGGAAGAAAGATCTGAAAGACAGAAAACTATCTGAGTGGTTGTGGTGGATGAAATGCAATGGTACAAAGGCAGGGTCATAGATGCAGAGCTGCAGGCTGGGAGCTCATCTTTGGAAAATGAGTGCAGTGAGCTCCTCTTCATGGAGCTGCAGATAAAATGCAGGTGTGAGAAAGGGCAAATGAACTCCTAGATGAAATTTGAGGTACTTCTGGGCAAGGTGGAGAAGTGCCACTACATCCTATATGCAGCGCTGGGCACTGAACTCCAGCAAGTGGATCATGCAGGAAAACATTGTAGAGTCAATCCTGGAGGGTCTGTGTTACAAGAGCAGTTACAGAGTGCTCAGCCTGCTTAGCCCAGCAAAGCAAAGGCTGAGAGGTGGTGAGATTGCTGTCTGGAGAACATCAGGGGGTCAAGCAGCAGCGAAGGAAAAAGGGCCATTGGAGCTAAAGGACAATACTGGCACAAGATAATTGGGTGCAAGCTGCATGTGAATAAATTCAGTCAGGAAATGAGAACATTAGGGCGGTCAGGCTCCAGAACAGATGTCCAAGGGGAGGAACAGGCCTAAAGGGAACAAACCACTTTTAAGATTAGATGTGATACATACATAAAATTAATAAGCAGAGGCAGCCCCTCTGGTGACAGGGGACTGGACCCTGTCAGCCAGGAGTGTACGTCCCCTGCCATGTCCTAGATTGTAGCCATGCTTTGCCCTTCTCTGAACTCTGGGGGCCGAGGGGTTTTATCCCTCTGCCAAAATACAGAGATCAAGCATCCAATTCATGGTGTTTGAAAGGAATGTCAAAGACATCTTCCTCTGCTCTGCCCTGTGGTGCCAAGGTGACATCAAGGATCACAATCTCAATCCACTGCTGTGTGTCAGAGTGAATGAGAAGAAGGGGAGAGGAAAGGCCAGACTGATGGCACATTTTTCCAGCATTGTGGAATATATTGGAGCCTTATGTTCAAGAGAGTTCCTTAAAGTTTCCTATCCCCACCTCCCTCCTGACCCTGTTTCTGAGCATTTTTCATTCCTCTTTTCCCAAGAAATTCCTTCTGCCTGTGGAACTCATCTGCTGAGCTCTCATTCTCCAGCAGTGGAGAACTGGATAATTTGCTTTAATCTTGGGACTATAAACTCTAGCACACATAAATTCTGTAATCATATTCCATTGTTGGGGTTTTTTTAACTTGAAGAATTCCATGGCTTCTAAACTCTTTGGGGTTGCCTCTCTGTCCTCTAGCTTTAGAGGCACAGCTGGGGCAGGAATTAAGGACAGGGAATGTTTGATGAGGTAGTGGGAGGTTTGGCATTGCAGTGCCCCATGTTCATCCCAGGAGCTGTTACCAGTGCCATAAACAAGCTCAGCCCCTTCCAGTATCTTGGAAGTATCTTTCCTGGCTGTCACCAGTTTAAGGCCACAGACATTGCTAGTCCCATCATGGCGAGGGCAGCAGTGTGATTTTTTCTGGTCTTTGTGAGCAACACTCCCTTAGGAGGGGAGCAGCTGTATCTTAGCTGGACTTTGTTGGGATGAGGTCATCACAGTCACAGCCACTGGGGAGATCTGGTAAGAGATGATGCCTGCAGCACTCTAAGCTGTGTAGTGAAAACAAGACTCTGTGCAAACAGGCTGAAATGGTACAAATGAGAGGCTCTGTTACACCCTGAGTATTGCCTGTCAGAAGAGAAGTGCCCTTCTGCTACTCCCAGCTTCTCCTGGCCCCAGGACCTTGCTAAACAGGAATGTCTGTGTGTGCTGAGAAACTAGGCAGCTTGACACTGAGCTTCGAAGACCACCTTGATTTGCTGGTTGCTTAAAGAATGCTGCACAGGCAGTTGAAGATTATTTTGTCCAGATTATTGCCCCATGCTTCTTTTCAGACCTTTTGAGATACCTGTGCTTCCTGCACCGCCAGACTCTCCACAGCTCCTGGTTCAGTGGGTTTCTGCTCTCCAGAGTGTCCTGCCACTCAAGGATGAGAGAGGAGGGGGAGGATGGGGGAGCTTAGGACAGCTCTCCTGCACACAGCATTTGTCTGGTGTGTGGAGCTGCCCAGGGAGCAAGGAAAAGCCTGCCAGAGGGATGGAGCCTGCGTGCGAGGTTGCTGTGCCACACCAGCCTGCCTTTATCTGCTGCCTCCTCTGCCTTCAGAGAGGCTGGAGAAGCAGTGGATGGAGCTGGGAGCTGTCCCTGCAGCCCGTATCTGCAGTTAGTGAGGATGGAGTGGGAACGCAGGCAGCCACCCCTGTCTCTTTTGTGCTGCAGGAAGGAGCAGCCAGGGGAATTTGAATGAGGCTGAGAAAAAAGGGTGAAAGAGCAAACATGTGTGGAAAGGATTTGAATGGAGATATTGGAAAGCAGAGCGAGTGTTGTATCCTGAGCTGAGGAGCTGCTGAAGAAGCAGGACAAGTAAAGAGAGCATTGGAGTGAATTGCAATGCTGGGAAGCTGGATGCCTGCAAAACAGTTCCTTTGCTCTGATCAGCTTGTTGGGGGATCTACATGATTTTAATGTTCATTTTTCTAGCTGTTGTTTGTTAGAAATACCTTGGGGCTTGGTGATGAAACAGATTTTTTTTTCTAATTTCTCCTTCAAACAAGCACTGATATATAGCTGGTCGTGAAACCGCGTGCATGGCTTCACAGATCACACGAGCCTCAGCACAGGTAGGTTGTCATGGTGGTGTAGAGCAGAACCACAACACTAATTCTTGACAGGTGTGTTTATTAATATCCTTTAGCTTTCTTAAGGCTGCTAGCTGTTACATATCTGTAGTGGTGTAAACATCTGATGGTAATCTGATGGTGTAAACATCATTCAGTCTGAAAACATCACCCTGTTTTTTTCCTTTAATAGCCTAGATAAACAGAAAATGTAGGTTTGGCAGTATTATACCTTGGGTCTTCTGCTGTGACAAGCTCCAGCTGGGAATGCAAACAGAGCCAGGAGTACTGTGGCATCCTGCTTTTGTCGCTGAGACTCTTGGGGTGTGTGTGTTCCTGGTCCGTGGGCCAGCTCGGCTGGCCACAGTGGGACAAGCACTCTGAGCATCACAGGCTGGCTCAAATGATATGACAGGGGAAAGGGCAGACAGTCCCACCAACAGGGGTAGGTGATGGTGAGGAGTGAGGAAGGGCAGCCCCATTTTGCAGCTCCCAGAGGTTTGGTGGCTGAGTGCATGTGAGTGAGTTCTCCCCTGGTCGCTAGTACTGCTTACAGGGAAAGGGACAAGGTTGCATGCACTGCATGCAAATACACACAGACCACATGGGGTTGACTTTTCCTTTGCAAGGTGTTTTTAGAGAGCTCATTCTGCAAGAACATTCTCACCTCTAGAGCCTGTGTGATATTCAGCTGGTAGAAAGTGTGGATTTGTTGGGTTTTTTCCTTTCCCATCCCCTTCCTCGGATTACTGGGAATGGAGAAGGTAAAGGCAGAGGTGAGTCTGTGCTTTGCACAGTGCTCTTGTTCTGGCCCCTGAGCCAGCTTCCTGAGCCTGGTGATGAATGAGCTTGTAGCATGAGCTCCTCCACTGAGGCTTCAGCGTCTCTAATAAGGTGGCCAGTGTTTCCCTGTGCTCTGTGCTGGCCTCTGCTTTATTAACTGCACTGCAGCAATATTAAACTGGAACACTGGGTCAGCGTGATCCAGAGGAGAGACGCTGAGGAGGAAGAAGATATAGGATAGCCTGGGAACATATGGGGTGGGAAAAGGGGAAACAGCTGGCAATTGAAGTGGATTGAAAAATGGGTTCCTACTGGAGCAACACATCTCTGCACAGACCTGCGGCTGGCAATGAGGGACGCAAAAGATGTTTCAAGGTGGGGATGCAGAGGCACACCTTGGCCTTTATGTCTCTGTCTGCTGGACCTGTGCTAGTGACTGCAAGCCTGCCCCTGCTCCACATGCACACAGCAAGCAGCCGGCTGGAGCTGTCCCCTTTTCTCCCTTGCACTCCCATGCCCTTTAACTGTGCTGGCAGCACACCTGGCTCTTCCTACTGACAGCTGCAGCTAGCTCAGGGCCCATGCTGCTTTTTCACAGAGAAGTCAGTCTTTCCAAAGACATCCAGGGCCAGTTCTGTTGTGATGCCAGGACTGTAGAGACTGTAGTAAAGATGTGCAGAGGGCAGTCTTGCTGGCAGCCAGTTTTTGTGCCAGTCTGAGTTGCATATCAGGTAGAGACAGGACATATGCTGGGAGAAGATAGAGCTACAGAGTATTTGGTGGAGGAAAAAGACCCTCTTAAAATTTTACCTCTGTGCAGCAAGAGGAGATACATACTGAGCCTTGGCTGTGCCTTTCCCACTACCTAGTGATCCAGGTCTCTTCTAGAAAGCAGGGAGGTTGCAACACATAGGAAGCATATGTGCCTTCAATTATTTCTGTTTTGCAGCCAAACCTGTGTGGCAGCCAGTTATTTATTTGGTTACACAAGTCCCTGAGGATAGACTCAACTAGGGGATCCATAGCTTTGCAGTCCATACTGGAAGCTGATTTCTCAGTTTGTCCTGGATTAGATGATGTGGGAGAGTACGTGATTTGACCTTGCTCCCAGAGGCTTTAGATACCTAAATTCCACCTAACTCCCAGCTGAGGTGGAATTTGCACTGTCTGAATCTCACCCTCAAGCTTCTCTCTGACTCTCCATTTTGTTTCTCTTCTAAAGGTTATGTCTAGACAAGGGAAATGGCTCCTGACCTCCTCCTATTTGCTGGCTGCCTTCCCAACATCCCAGCAAATGGCAGCCTGTGGGGAGGAGCTGCTGCCAGCCCTCCCAGTCACACTCTGCTCCCCAAAAAGACCCATGCCAGGAGCTGTACCACTCCAGCCTTCTGCTTCTGGCTTCTGACTGCTCCTCTTCTCCCAGATAATTGGGGTCTGGTGCTAATGATCCTAGCTTAAGTCCCTGCCCCTGGGAGCCAGCTCTGCCACTGCTTGGCCAGAGCAATGGTGTGGATGGCTGGCAGATGGGAGGGCTGAGCAGTAGGAATGCCAACTGGGACAGAACCCAGCTGGCAGGTGTGCAGGTAGGGCGTTGTTGGTATGAACACATCCTGGCAGCATCCTGGTGCCTCTAGGAACCACTGCTCTGGTCCTGCCCAGAAGGGACTGCTCCCAGGTGCCTTGTAGGGTGGCACCAAGCTGGGGGAAGGCACAAGATAGCTCCCAGCTCTCTGCCCCATCTTGCCAGGGAAGGAGGGGGGAGTGCAGCAAGTAGTTCCTCAAGCAGCTTACACCCGCTATGTTCATGTACAAAGGTCTCCTTTGGGTACAATCTGTAAGGCTGGTGTAAATTTGTTTTTCACTGTGAGAACCACGTGCAACCACGGGTTCCCAGGGGCCACTCCCTGCCCCTTCACTTAGGACCAGCTTCCAAACTGTGGGCAGATCAAGAGATGAGTCAGTGGGCCTGGCTGTGTTGGAAATGAATGGGGCTTTGGCACAGAAAGCCATTGCTTCTGAGTTTGAACTTAGAGTTATGTACAGGAGAGCTGGAGACAGGCAGAGGAGGGAGTTGCATGTACATGTTTTTATGAAGCGCACAATGGCATTGCCCTCTGCCCTGATCTGATAGTGATCTTCACTTCTGCTGTGCTCTCCTCCATCTTCTTGCCCCACACTGTCTCCACTGACAGATTGCTGTAAACCTTCCTCTATGCATCTGGTTGCAGTAATCCTGCAACTTCAGAGTTAATGACGAGCACTGAGAACTGCCTTTGCAACGAAAACTTCAGCCTAGAGGATATATCAGAGTCAGGGGAAAGCTTAGTGAACACTAGACTACAGAAGGTCCTGCCAAAGGTCTTTTTACCATCACCAGCATGCCCAGTAACATATCTTGCCACAAGGATCCAGGCACTGCACAGCGACAGGCAGGAAATTGTATCTTCACAATGCAATCCTCGTTCTTGTTCTTTCCCAGCCAAGCAAGCATGACCATGGCAGGGAAGTTTCACTGACATGTAATTCATCATTTTTAGTGGTGGTGATTTTGATAACGATATTTTCCCGTTGTTTCTTGAAACTTCCCTGCTGCCTTAGCAAACTGAATAATGTTTATCTTGTATGGTTCAGCTAGCGTAATTCAGCCCCTTCCAGTGGGAATCAGAGGGAAGAGGGAGCCTGTGAGTAACCCCAGAGAACCATCAACTTGAACTGGACCCTTTGCACTAATCTGCAGAGGCAGTCCAAAGATGTACCCTATGGAAGGTTTTCTGAGGAGGAATAGTAGTAGACTGCTGCCAGTGAAACACAAAAGAAGTGCCACATGGCCCAGGCAGAAAATGAATATATCTGCAGCAGTGATTGTGAACTGAAGAGTGTCTTGGTGCAACGCCATGCTGCATTTGCATAGGACCTGGGTGCACTAACAGGGGTGAATTGGGGTTCATTTCTCCCTCCCGAAAGGCTTGCTTCTGACACAAAGTCACTTCAGGACCTGTAGTTCAAAACTGTCCCTACAGACCCTCCCTGGAGTACACTGAGGCTTCCCTTCAAGGACAGTTCAGGCTCCTGATCACTGTTCTGTACCAGGGATGGAAAATTTCAACCAATACTGCATGAAGATCTCATGGAGCAAGCAGTTGTACATCTTTACAGAAGAAGGAGGAATAGATGGATAATGATGGATATGATTGCTCAGGTTTCCAGTTCAGGATTTTCATAACATTATGGATTCTTTTTTTATGCAGCTTTCTCAGAGAAACACCATCCAAACCTTTATTCCTGTGAAGAAAATGGAGAAAGGCCTATTGCTGGAGCACATCTTGCCCAACCTGAAAGTGCCTCAGAGCTATGAAGTTCGCCTGACGCCCATCACCAGCTTTGGGGCTGGAGATATGGCTACCCGCATCATCCGGTACATGGAACGTAGGTGTCTCCTCCTCGGTCCTGCCTCGGGCCTGGGGATGTGGCATACAGAGAGGTGGTCTTCTGGGACCCTTGGGTGGGTTTCTGTGCTTTGAGGAGTTCTGATGGCACAGCACTATCACATTCGACAGTATTTGGGATGCTGCTGTTCAGTGCAGAGCACTAGAGACCTCCGAGGGTCAGTCTCCACTCATCTCTCACTCAGCAGCTCTGACTTGCACTCTGTGGGCAGGAGATCCCCAAAACCCCAGTCAGGCCATGCTGCAATTCCCCATGGAACAGTGGCTCATTGTCTAAGATAGCCACTGGATGCTGTGTATTAGCCACACCCATAAAAGAAAGAGAATTTCAGGAGACTTCAGTTATTTCCAGAGCTGAATGCATAATTCCTTTTCTAACTACTTACTCATAAAACTGTAGCTCTGTCCAATACCTTGAATCCCAGATTATCTCATTGGTATACTTTAATCATACTTCTGTCCCCATCATCCCAACAGCTCACAGCTCTCTCTATTTCAACAACTCTGATTCCTTTACTCTCCAACAGGAGTTTGGACCCTCTATTTCAGCAGAAAGTACATATCCTTCTCCTGTTATGTTTGATTTCACGCAACCCTCTTGTCCTGTGGGCTGACAGTGTGTCCCGTGCCCCCAGCATACCTATCATGTCAACCTTCCACAGTGCATCAAAGTGCTTTGATATCCCTCACAGATACCAAGCTTTGGTATCTAAGTGGGTGCTGTCCCACTGGGTGCTCCTGAAGGAAATTGCTTGGGTTGCCAGAAGGGTTTCCCTATGATCCCAGGGTTACCCCTTAGGTAGGGTTTTCTTGCAGCCTGGATCAGACTGTCAGTGTCCTTTTCCATCACCAAAACAGGCACCAAGCACTGCTTTCTCGCAGGGATGCTGCCAGGAGACTTGTGCATTTGTGACCTTTCTTGGTGTGTTTGTTTTATTTTCAGACTTTGATAATGATTTTTACTTTTATTTTGACTTGTTTTTCTGTTTCTTTTTCCAGCAATCAGCTATCCCAATCCAACAGGTAAGCAACAGGACCTTTGTGTTTATGCTTTGAATGTAATGTATGTTAGTCAAGTGCTCCAGCAGATCAGGCAAAACAAGCAGCTGGAATACACAGATGACTTTGTCAAATCTTTTTTCCCCAAAAGAGCATGAAATTGCATACACTAAAGTCTCCAGTAAATATTGCCATTTGTTGTACCTTGAGTTATTGCCAGGAGATTTATGCCAGGGATATGTCTCTCACTCACACCGGATATCTTTGTGATGCAATAGACTGTGGTCTAGAATACCCACCCCCATTCCTCAGCACGAACAATCTACTTCCAGTGAGTGGGTTACTAAATGTTCCCCAAAATATCAGTGTTAGGAGTATTCCCTATCCTCCTCTGACTAGGAATGATACCACTTGCTATCTACAGGCTTGTATGGAGCTGTCTCCAGCTCAGATCTGTCTCTTCTTGCAAACTCTGAGCCAGTCCCCTTTCTTCTTCCCCTTCAGTGTCACCACTGTCAACTTGCTTATTTACCTTCTGGTTATTCTTGGCAAAATGCAGGCCTGTCTATATTGAGCATGCCACAGTTCTCATCGATTTTGAGAGCAGAATACACAATGTCTAAGAACAATGTTCTTTAACAGCAACATGACAGTGCCCATTGAGCATAAAAGAGGAATTCTAGCTTGCTGTAAGTAGTGGAGGGATGATCTCCAGGGGATGCAGCAAGGTCCTTGTGCTTTGATTATAGGATATAAGCCCAGGCAAAGCTCTTGGGCAGAGATGGGCAGACTACTTGCTAGTGTTCATAGAGAGCATGGGGCTGTTTGTCCCTGTTCCAGCTGCTGAGTCCAGTATCCAGCGTTTTTGTGGTTACTCTGTGTGTAGGTAAGTGCTGCACTGCCGGATAGCAGTGGGGGAGGAGAAGCCAGGATTAGGTGATGGCAGAATCAGGGTAGGGAGCTGTCTTGTTAGGCAGCCACAAGGTGTTAACTCCTGCACATTCACACTCTTGAGGATGGTTTGATGAAGCATACTCTGCCTGAGAGTAGGAGCTTCTTACAATGGCAGAGAGATTTTGTGACTCTAGTTCCTGATTCCATTTGCTTTCTTTTCCTCACTTCCTGATCTACTTTAAATATTCTCCGTAGAAGACTCACTGGGAAACAGAGTGTATTGCCAGGGACCTACTCTAGAATGTGTCCCTCAGTACTTGCTGGAGGAGGCAAGCGTCCCAGCCCACAGGTGGAAGTGACAAAATCTGGCCTTTTGCCACTTGCTTTTGCTCTGAATAAATCACTGGTAAACCCAGAGCAACTTCAGTCCTAATTGCGTCAGTCTCTTGGGGTCTTTGTAAACTGAGCCTTCAGACTGCCTGCCTGGGGTAGCTTGGCAGCTTGATTGAGTCCAGAACAACTGCAGGAAATTTGCCTATGGTGGAACATAACTCAGCCACTCCTGTTTTTCATGCAGTAACCCAACACTTATGATTTCCCCTAGATATAATTGCCCAGCCTCTGGTGGATATTGGGATCTCTGGTCCAGTTGTGAGGGCCTTGCCCACGAGTTCACACCTTGAGACTGATTGCCTAAAATTGGACCTACCACATTTGCTTTCAGATATGCCCTTTCCTTTCAGACCTGCTGCCAGTGAATATGAGCCAAAGGCTTTTTAACTGTTTCTTTGGACCACAGATGAGTTCCCTTACTCTTATCCCAAAAAAATGGAAATCCCTCCTGCTACCACTTCCCTTCATATTTCCCCTGCCACCACCACCCCAGGGAAAAGTTCACACTAGGCTGCTGAGCCAAATTCTGGGAGCAAACATTGAAAGCTCTGGAGTGAAAGGCAAAGATTAGATGATTAATGCCTCTGGCAGACTGATCCAAGGGCAATGCACAATGGTGATTAATTTACAAACTCTGAGAGTCACTTAATACAATTACTTCTTCATGCATTTTCTCTCTCCCAGCCTAATAAGATGTTAATAACATTGGGGCAGGCATGCGTGTGGCATGGTTACAGAGCCAGGTATTGGGTTATAAAGGAAAAAACAGAGGAAGTGAACAAAAGACATTGGGAATTTCAAATATTTAGAGGTACTAATAAGACTGACTCTTAAAAATTGGTCAATCTGGTACTAAAAACCCAGAATTTCTATTTTAAAAACTGCCCAATAATTACCTTAATTCTAACATTGTACTGTGAAGTTCCCCTAGAATAACTGATTGTTTTAATGTAATGACCAAGTTCAGTGCTGGGGAATCTGCTTTGTCCTTAACTCCTCTGCAATTTTATTTGGATAACTTTGGCTGTCTAAACTAAACTCTGGAGTGCTGCCCCAAAAAAGCCATTCCAGCTCCTCAGCCCTGGATGTTTTAGTTTCCCTTGCTTTATCAGATGTGACCTTGTAACCTTGGTGATGAGGTCATTAAGAAGTATATGGAATAGCTGGTTTATTTTTTGGTTGGTCAAGGTGTCTTTTCCTTTCATAGTAGAAGCACTGTTTCTCACATACTTGCAGTCTGGTTGTGTTGGTGCTAAAAACCATGATTTTGAAACCATGGGCAGGTACAGTGGGTGGTGATCCATGGCAGATGTAGTTGTTGTAGATTAGCCTGGCTTGCTTACCATCTATTGGTGGTGTGTCTGGTCTCTGATAATGCTCAGAGTCCAGAGAATCCAGGTTTGTTCAGGAAAGAACACGTGGGAATTAGATGTCAGCCTCTGTTTAGAGTTGGATTACTCAAGTTTGTGCCCATTCTTCAAGAATGTTTTGCAATGCAAAGGTTAAAAAAGGTGACAGTTCCTTGTATCCTGATGGCAAATAGGATGACTTAACCAGTTACAGCACTGTGAAGCTTTTTTCCATTACTGATAATAAAATCCCTAGAAATGGCAGTGGGAGAGACTGTTAAATATTCTTTCTTAGATCATGACATACTTTGGGGTCTCAATACAGTTCTCATTGTCTTCCTTTTCTACATGGGGAAACTGATGTCCAGAAGATGATAGCCTGTGGGTCACACAGCAGGTCTGCAGTAGAGCTGGGGCTCAGAGCATGGTCCTTTATGCTCCAAGCCAGTGTCAATTGTCACACCACAGCTAGATGATGAAGGCAATTTTATTCAAGTGCACTTCATCTGCTATTCACCCATACTCTGCAGCTAGAATAGGATTGTTATTTTTTGCATTCATCTGCAGCCAGAATTTCATGACCAGGGATGGCTTTCCCCAAAGGACTTGAAAGGAAAACCTCCATTATGTTTTTCAAGAAGGCAAAGCAAGAAGAAATGTTAATAGCCACAGTAGAGGGTCTCTCCCCTGGGAATGCATGGAGATGTCTGTGACTGAGAGCAAACATCTCTGCACTCTGAGCTGCCACCACTCCACAGCCTGCCAAGGAAATCTGTTTGGTGAAGACAGCAGTAAATCTAGCTTTTGAGGAGCCAGCTCCCCTTCCACCTCCACCCTACCTATAACAATCCAGAGAACAACTTTTATGTTCAGTATTTAAATCCACTTAAATTTAAATCCAGCTTAATTTTAAACAAGAAGCTTTACACCTTGATGATGAGCCAGGATCCCTGGCAAATGGCAAAAGTCTTTAGAAAGGTTTGCATCACACAGTCAAGGTCAAAAGTCAGATCACCTCTGTGGACTCTAAGATACAGCAGGTGATAAAGGTTTTCTTCTTGGCTGGATCTTCCAGGTTTGGCCTGGTGAACCTTGTTGATAACCATCCAGAGGTGACATGGTGGCATGTCCCAAGCCACATTGAACACTTCCTAATTATTGATGGCACCTCCACTTGTAGCTCAGAGAAACCACAGAGCTTTGCTTTCCTGTGGCATGTTTTATACTAAAGGACCAGGAGTTGGAGCACTTGGGTTCTGTTTCTTGCTTAGGCACTGCCTGCTGTGACCTTAAATGTGTCTCTCCATGCTTTGTGCATCTATTTCCCACATGTAATGCAGAAGATATATAGAAAGAGGCGTTGCTATGCTACAGAGAAATTAAGAAGCCTTGTTCATTAGTTGCTGCAAAATGCCTTGAGCTCCTAAGCTAAGCAGAGGGCAATGTGCTGGAGTTTCAAACTCCTGCACAGCAAGTGGTGTTGCACATAAGATGGATCATGTTGTTGATTAAGCATCAGCATTGCTTGGTCTGTGATGCACGGGACCCTTCTCTGTTTTATGTGCTCTGCTAGAAGCATTGCCTTCTGGAAGGAGCTGCATTTGAGTGAGGAGAAAGAATGCACTCACGGCCCTATTTGGATGTTAAAAGAGCTCTCTGTAGGGTTTTGAGTCGACTTCTCTGAGCAGTCTCATCCCATGTGTGTGGCTTCTTACAGGTGAGGCACAGGCTGCTACAATCAGGCCTTGCTGCTAAGTTAGAATGCCGTCCTCAGGTCCTCTTTTCTTGCACAACTATCTCTGATCTCTACCTGAGCTTGTGCTTTCTCCTTAATCTGCCTTTCCTTTGATTTCTGTGCCTCCTCATTTGTGGTTTGTTCCCTCTCAGTCAGTTGCCTGGCTGACCTCTGTGTTACAGCTTCCAGCTCTGCTTTCCTCCTGTTATTCCCTATTAAGGTGATTCTGTGTTGGAGAAAGATGTCATCTTTCTTTAAAGTCCATGGCTCAACAGGGTTAGAGGTACAAACCGCCCCAGTGCTTTTGCGAAAGGACAGTCATTGTGGATCCTGCTGTGTAAGATATCATTCTAAGAGAAAATGTGTCTCTTTTAACTGCAGCTGGCAGCATGAGCTGGAGTCATGCAGATGTTTTTGGTCCAGTAGAGGGAAACCAGGGGTATTACACCACCCAGCAACATGAGCAAGCTTGTGGGCTCCAGCCTCTCCTTTGAGGATCACTGGGGATCTGGTACAGCCATGAACTCCCTTCTCTCAACCAGAAGAGCTGAGGAAGGACCCTTAGGAGCTGGCTTCTGACTTGTTTCTCCTTCCATCTCTTTGTTCTGAGGTTGAAAGAGGCCCCCTATCCCACATAGTTACCCTGTCTCAGACCCTGCAAGCATCTGCCTGTCCTCTGCTCCCTTCTCCTTCAGCTCCAGATGCCATTTGCACCCCTGTGTTAGGGACTGCCGAGCAGTGGCTAATTTGGATTTGTATGCTAATTGGAAATGAGCAGATTGAGCAGAAACCACTTAGCCAGTGTCAATCAGCAGTTAAGTGGCCAGCCCAGAGAAGCTCCCGATGGCTGTGCTCAGCCCAAAGGAGTGGGCATGTGGCGTTTCCCACTGAGTTTACTGAAAACCCAGCTGCCCTGGGCTGTGAACCAGGCGCTTGGCTTGCCACACATTGTTCAAGATATGCTGGCAATGACATTTTTGCAGGTTACTGCAGGAGGCTGCATCCTCTTTTCTGCTTTGATGGGATGCTGGGGGAGACAGGCAAGAAGGAGGGACCTCCCACTTCCCTACCACAGGGGTGTGAGGACCTTTAATGTCCATTTGGATTACAGTCATTTTCATTTTCAAATGGGAGGGCATGAGGAGGATGCTAGTCACCAGAAGGTAGGGTAGCCACCAGAAGGTGCAGTATCTCAGAGTCAAGATTCTGTTCATTTCATGGGTAGTGTCTCTTCTCTGGTACAAGATAACAGATTTTGTTGTGTATGGTAGGTGTATGAAGCTCCTACCATCACACTGTACTGCATCTGGAGCTTGTGGCCCTGACATTGCCGAAAACTCCACTTGTGTGTCCCGTCCTTGGCACCCAGCCCATAGGCTGAGGACCCTGCTCTGTCCTGCATGTTTGCCAGAGTCACCCATGCTAGGAGAAGCAGAGCAAGTCATCACCAAAGATTCAAGAATGCAGGAGCCACAGGAGGCATTTGGGCTTCTCTTCATCTTGGCATGATAAATAATAGTGGGAGGTAAATACCAAAAAGTTGAGTCTTGCACCAGCATGCCATGGATGAATTCCTAGCACATTCCAAGCCCTCGTCAAGAGCCTTGTTTTCCTTTGTGTGTGCTTTTGTGGCTTTCAGTATCTTTCAGTTTCACAGCACACCTCTTGCTCTTACTTAAAAGCAGCAATTAAAGATATCTATGCATGCTGTATCTGCATCACTCACTCTGGTCCAAGATCCCACATCCTGCTCATTTTCCAGCTCTGTTTTTTGCCCAGGGACCTTTCAAAACACACAGCAGTTTTCACATCTGTTCTTGGACCTGTTTTCTCTTTCTTTTTCACCTTTTTTATCCATCCCTCACCTATTGTGTCAGCAGTGTAAAGCTGGTTCTTGACCTTTGCTTTTGTGACTCAAAACTACCTTTTTAACACAAAGGTTACAATCTTCAGCCTGGTCATGTCCAATTCATTCCAATCTCTGCAAGTCCATATTGGTTTATGTCTATGCACAAGATTTTCATCTGTCTTACAATATTGCTGTAGGGTGTAACTGTCTTGTGGTAGTAATAAAAGTGAACCCTATTGCACGTGGTTGATCCGACATAAAAATCTCTACCTATGTTTTTATTTGTTAGGAGAACCAGCATAAGCTGCAAAATCAATGTGCCTTTTAGCTGCTGTAAATTAGATGTACTCTGGCTAAATGACACATTTGTCGTGCTGAGCTGACCTCTTCTTCACAGCTGATTTTTTTCATGTGTGTCATAGTTTAGTTAAATATATAGCCTGAAGGGGGGTCATCTGCTGCTACTTTTTCCTCTCTCCTGGGGAAATTATTCTACCATCAAGTTGTTCTGATATAAAAGCCCTTGTAGCCAGTTTGCCTTCAGTGGTCTTTTTACCTTCCTCTACATTTGCCCCTTCAGATCTCTCAAAGAATCTCTTCCTCTTTAGCCATAATAGCTTTATTCCATTTTGTCAGAGCATCACATCCATCAACCTGGATTAACACTTCTGTAGTAACCTACTCATCGATGTATTATGGGTAGTGATAGGAAAAGGGGAACATTTTTAAATAAAAGAGGGGACATATAGATTAGATTTTAAGAGTGAATTTCTTCCTCAGAGAATGGTGAGGCACTGGAACCGGCTGCCCAGTGATGTTATGGATGTTCCATCTGTGGAAGCATTCAAGGTCAGGTTGGATGGGGCCCTAGGCAACCTGATCTAGTGAATAGCACCCTTGGCAATGGCTTTTGGACATGAATGGACTTTGAGGCTGCTTCCAACTCAACCCATTCTGTGATTCTGTGGTTTCTATTATGCCTTCCTTTTCCACCTCCTCCTTGGGGTCAGGGGCTGCCCATCTGCCCCTGGCTTGGCACAGAGCTCAGTGGTAACACAGCTCTTCTGTGAGCACCCAGGCAGTTTGGGGAGGGTGAAAAGCAGCACCTGAGCAGCCCTTCCTGCCCCACAGATAACACCTGCCGCTTTGAGGACGAGAAGATTTGTGGCTTTGTGCAGGACAAGATGGACACTTTGACTGGACCCGGCAGAATGCCCTGACCCAGAACCCCAAAGCGCACCGTCAACACAGGGCCCCCCATGGACATCAGCGGTACGCCCGAGGGTAGGCACCAGTCTGGGCTTCTTCTGGCTTGGCAGGGGAGGGGGGTGCACACCATCCCTTGTCAGGGATCTTACAGCTCTGGGAGCTGATGGATGGCTGATCTGCTTTCTGCTTCACATCGGGTAAAGAGAGCAGGCAGTTAATTTGCATGTTACTGATTGGAATTAAACACACAATTAAAACACCCACAACTTTGTTGAAGGGAAGAGTGTGAGCATTAGTTCTTGTTGTCAGCTAATTGCCTGATGCCTAATGCCCTTGCACTGTTTGATGCTTGTTTTGAAGAAAGAAAAATGGATAAACAAGTAGGAGAATATCTCTAACACCTAGAAATGGCCCTGTAGGTTTTAGTAAGCTGTTTCCTCAAGGAAGTTTTCAGGGATGCAAACAGATCTCCCTAGTATGAAGCACAGAAGCATGAGAGACCAGACAGGAGCTGCCTGAGGAAGCCTCACCTATAGCTGGAGGAGATGGTGTTACATATTGCTCACCCTAGTTGTGTGTGGAGTACCTGCTCCCAATTAAGCTGGATACTACATCCTTCTTTATGTAATAAGAAAAGTAAATTTGTATGCAAACACGTATCTTTGAACTCAGAAAAAAAATGGGAAACATCCGTTGGCCCGCTAAGGAACTGGGTTTTCCCATTAGTGTTCAGTACACCAGCCTGATTGAGCATTGAAAATGATGTTAACAAATTAAATGGCTAATCTCTTCCTCCCTGGGCTGTTAACAACTGCTTTGGTATTGTTCTCTTTAGACAACAATATTGTTCAGGCTGGATGTACCGAATTCTCTCTCCCTCTACTTGAGGCAGAGAAATTAGTCTGGAACAGTTTCTCTTTCTGGTGTTCTCCTTGCACAGTGCAGTCAGCTCTGAGGCTTTTTTTGCACCCAGACAGATGTGCATGTGCATGTTCAGGAGTTCACCTGCTAGGTCTGCTCACAGCCAGTCTGCAGATGCCCATCTCTCCTGTGCTTCCCTAAATACTGCCAAGGCAGGGGAGGCACTCTGGATATCCTGCCAGTGTCTCTGGCCAGGATCACAGTGGGCACAGAGCAGTTGGGCAGAGCAAGGCCGTGTCTTCCAGAGGAGGGATGGTCTCCTACATCATTTGGAAGAAGGGAGACTGAGTGCATGCTGCCCTTTCCCACCTGTCCCTCTCATTCTGCAGGTTATTACATGTTCATCGAGGCGTCCCGGCCCCGGGTGACAGGAGACAAAGCCCGGCTCATCAGCCCCCTCTACAACATCACTGCCAAGTATTACTGTGTCTCCTTCTACTACCACCATGTACGGGAAGCACATCGGTGAGTACCCTCTGGGGAAGGGTAAACTCAGCCTCATGTGGGCTCCTGGGGAACATCTCCAGCCTCTCGCTCCAGCAGCTGTGCCTGTGACCAGCAATTCCAGAGGGCAGGAGTCTTACTCCAGTATTCCAAGCAGCAGGGTGGGCTGCACTCAAATACTTTTCCTGTAGCCTGGCAGTGTCAGGGTTGTGAGGCTGTCACAGCCCATCCCTGGGGCAGCATCTTACAGTCAGTCTGTCCACTGGACAGGAGAAGAGGGCTGAATGGGCTTTGTGAGCCAGAGGGCTCTGGGGTGGCCACAGCTACACTAGGATGTGCAGGATGTGTTCCCCCAGCTGTGCCAAGGAGCTGCCTGCTCTGCCTGGCTCCCTCCTCTCGTTGCTGTAAGCCTCGAGTGCAGTGAGCACCACAGAAAGTGCCTGGCACGCTAATGAGTTTCCATATCCAGTCAAAGAGCAACTGCTAATTCGTCACCTCTTGATTATAATTTCATTAATTTGAATAATAGATGCACTCTTCCCACAGCACACAGGGTTATTAATCACCTGCTGGACTAGAGCCTGACTGAAAAATCAGGGCCCAGGCAGGAATGTGTCCGCCCTTCAATAAGCAGGGTTAATTAACCGCTCTCTGCTCATACTGTAGATGTTGTTGGGAGGGAACATGCTCCTGAGGCTGGCCACATCTCTGTGCACATGTGGCACAGCTGAGAGGTTAAACTGCAAAATCTTGGCAAGGCTGAAACCCTAACACCATGGGTGTCGGGGGCAAGGAGCTGGGCTGCAGTTCACTGAGGAGGTCTCCATCTATGTCTGTGTTTTGAGGGTTTCTGTCTGCTCTCTGCACTTGGAATTGGGCTAGGTCAGAGGTGTTTTCACACACCTGGATTCCCCCTGGTGACAGGCTGCTCTATGTTGTAGTCATGCCAGCGGTGGCAGGCTGCTCAGCACTGTCAGTGCTGGCTCACACCAGATTATCCTGGACCTGCTGGTCCTGCTTAGCTGACAGAGTCCAGCTGTTAATGCTGTCTGGCAAACTCATGCATTCCCTGCAGCTGGCCCTTATGGTAATTCAGCTGTGCTGCCTAATTCCTGCTCATCTTCTCCTGGAGTCTTGGAAAGGGCTCTCATTCTTTGATGAAGAGTGGCCCAGACTGGTGGGAGATTTGCAATAAAAGAGATGTGGAGAGAGGAGGCCTCTCTTGCTTTTTTTCTTGTGTCATATTCCCAAGTTCATTTCACAGGTGAAGTAAAAGCTCATCAACATTTGTTTGATTTTGGAAGAGAGCTTGGTTTAAGATTTCTCTTGTGGTGGTCTGTCTGGAGATGGAGTGGACTGGACATACCAGAGAATCTATTCATTACAGGTTTTTTTGTTTTAGCATTTTAACTCTTTACTGATTTGCTCTACCCAAAAATTAACCCAAAAGTGAGTAACTCCTGAGACCTAAGAAAGCCTCTGAATGCCATTTTCTTTCTATTTCTGGCTTGATGCCCTTATTGGCTGAAGTCTTCTCAGAGTTCTTAGGGCAAAACAAGTTTATTCAGCTCTTCTTCTTTAGGCCTGGGTTAGAGGAGGATGTAGGACTCCTGTGAAATGAGGAGACAGACCCTGCCCTCCCATCTATCTCACACATGCAACAATGTGAAGGTAGTGGGGTTGCTGCAATCCCAAGCCATGCCTTGATTCCCATAGACCTGGCTATCCCTGATGCCTGCAGTCACAGCCACAACCTCTGGCTCACAAACTCGTCCCAGCTCAGTCCTGCCAAACCAGGAGCCTCCCAAGAGTGTATCAGATTGCTCCTGTCAGTAGACAATGCCAGCTAGAGGGTGTCTCCCATCCCAAGCCTTTTTTAGCAACTCCAGCTCCATTGTGGAGCAAACTGAAGCTCTGTCACTACAAAAAGTAGCCATATAAAATGCCGACATTTATTTATTTTTTTAATAACCCTTTTATTACCTTTTTTTTTTTCCTACTACAGAACTTGAAAGCTGTTTTACTCTCACAATTTGACTATAAAATATCCGTAGCCATCCAGGCAAATCTTCCCTGGGAGAGTTCCCAGACACTACTCGTTTATAATAGATATGACGAAAGAGAGAAACAGAATACAAATGCACTGGTTGTAGCCGTGATATAAAATATTCAGTGACTAGCAGAGCAGGACGCTGTTGAATATCTCTCAGCTGATGAGAGAGCAAGATGAAGGGGAGCTCCCTGGAGGCACTCCCCGTTCTTCTGAAGTTATTTGGTCATCTGTTTTCCTTCCTCTGGCCCCCTCTGTAGCAAGCATTCACATTGCCCTATGATCCTGCCAGCCCCAGCACAAAAATCAGGGGTAGGGAAAGAAAAGAAATGCCATTTCCACCAGGCATTCGGGAACAAGGGTGTGTTACTTGTGGCTGGTGTAGAAATGTCAAATGAGGCTCAGCTGGTTGGAGCCTGGTGCTAATGATGCCATCGTCCTGCCATCGATCCCTGTGTGGGCCATTCACTTAGGAGTTGGACTCGATGATCCTTGCGGGTCCCTTCCAGCTCAGAATATTCTGTGATTCTGTGTTTCTGAGGAATTGCTTGCTTTCTTCAGGGGAGGAAACTAGCCATGGCAGCTAGCAACTATACCAAGTTCAAAAAGCCTTTTTGCCAGGTTGGGAGTAAATCCTCAAGTCTTTGCTTCAACCATCAGACTCCTCTTCCTCCCTTCCCAGGGGCTGCCTGAGAGGGGGATGCTTTAAGAGGACAGTTTCTCTGACAGACTGGTTCCACCACATTCCCCTGCCACCTTTCTCTCATGCCTCCTAACTCAGTGGTAGCCAGGTTGTGATCTGTACAGACTGCTGCTCACTGCTGGATGCTCCTGCAGGCCCTGAACAAGAGATGTCTCCATGGTCAGCTCGCAGGATGAAGGCTGCTGAGAGAGACATGGAAATTTCAGCCACTGAATGGAAAACTAAGGGTGTGATTGTTCCAGTACTGACACAGACCTGATCTGACCACCCCAGCTAAGTCTGGTCTGTGTATAATCAGGATGGGAAGCTTCCAATAAAATTATAAAGTACTCATTGCTTTCTACAGCTTCTTGAGACGGGAACGGGAGTGAAAAGTGCCGATCCATGGTATCCTGTGACAGGATGCATGGGAATGGTTCAAAACTGCATCAAGGGAAGATCAGATTTCTTTATTGAAAGGATGGTCAGACACTGGAATGGGCTTCCTAGAGAGGTAATCAAGGTGGTAAGCAGTGGGTGGTTGTAGATCCTTTCCAAATTTTCTTTCCCTTCATTTCCCTTTTCTTTTTCTCTCTTCTACCCTATTCTAAGATCCCATGAGGAACAGTGCTGGGGACTGATTAGGAATGATTTTGGTTCTGAGTCACTGGAAACAATGAGACATGATCAGATCACTTGCCACAGCATCTGAGTTCAAGAAAGCCATGGCTGTTTCACAGAGGGAATCAGGTTGTGGGTAGGCCACTTGCACAGGGTGGGCAGGCTACCCGTCACCACTGATGTCCTCCTGCTGAGGAGGAATCACAGGTCTGGGAGGCCTGCCAAACTGAATTGCTTCTCCAGCTTGGATATCTCAGACAATCAGTGCAAAGGTGTGTCCAAAAGGCCGTGGTGGATGATCACACATAGGAGCCAGCAGGTGCCACATGGCTTCAACTTGTTTCTGTGATGTTACTCAGAGCTGTCAGGTCACACAGATTGAGAGGTACTGCTTATGTCAATGCAAAAGCAGCTTGAACCACAAAGGCATCATTTTTGTAAGATTCAATATCATAGCTCCCTTGTTCCTACCCTAACTTTGCTTATGAACACAGCACCCTGCCATTGCACAGTAATACAGGTGGCACCCTGGAGGTAGCTGCATTCTTTTGGATACATGAAGTTTGCCTTATATAGAAGAGTGTTGTTCATTAAATCCATGCCATTAGCTCCAGTGCAATAACTCTACACAGTAGAGATTACATCACTGGATTGATTGAGGGGAGGCTGATTTTCCTAATGAGTATGATTCACTTCCCTCTGGGCTCTTGAAAACAAGTTACAGTTAGAGTTAAGTGAACAGTTTGTAACGAAAAAATGTATTCAATTTTTTCAATACGTCTTTTTCCAGTTATTCAGATGTGTTCTTGGCCATCAATAAATACATATTCGACTAATGATTTGTTAGAGATCCAGCACCTTCCTGTGGGCTATGGTATGGACCTTTGGATAGATTGTGCTCTCTTCTAGTAGTATCTGCATGGGTGTTTTGGGAGGTTAGTCAAATACCACGATCGTGAACAAGGATTATAAGTACCTAGCAAGAAGACCACATATTTGTAAAGTGTCATTCAACCTCTGTAGGTCAATACAGTGGCTCTGAACCAAAGATAGATTAAGTCATTGCTTTTCTAAAGAATTCTGTGAATTTGGGATTAGAGGCATAGATTTAAAGATTATTAAGACCTAATGGTACTGATACATCATCTAATCAGACTTTCTGCATAACCAAGGGCAGAGAATTCCCTTCAGTTACTTTTGCTGGAGCCCAGCAAAGACTATGTGTCTAAAACTTCATTAGATGTTTACTTACAAAACCAGCAGCAGCATGTTTGATATGTATGATTGGATCATCCCTAAGCCAAAGAGCTTAGCATCTAAAGAAGAAGACATGGAGACAAGGTAAAGGTGTTCAGATGTGGATTGGCTACATGTAATTTTTATTCCACAAATACTGTATCTTCACATTGATGCAGGCATTCTGTTTAGTACCTTGAATGTGAGTTCACTGATCCCTGCCTTTCCTTGCTCCTCAATAGAAGGGCATCACCGAATCAAGTTCCCAGTGCACATTGGCAGTGAAATGTTGCCTTCTTCAAAAGTCCTCTTCTCTCTTACCAGTTGAATGTCTGACTACCTTCCTGCTGCAGGTTTTGTTGAGAAGGTTGTTGGAGCCCAGATTGCTGCACCCATTCATTTGCAGATGCCCTGAATCCTCACAGATTTTCTTTGCTCCTGATGACCTGATTGGAGACACAGTTATTCCTCTGTGGACAGTTGCTGTGATTCCCTCTCCCTTCATTCAGAACATCTTTCCATTCAGATTTTAATCACAGCAGCTTCCTTGTGCAAAGTTGAGGAGCTGTAAGGATACACTGCAACCTGATCATCTCCTGAGACATCAGGTGTGGCTTCAATTATTCAGACTCTGAAATTGATATATACAAAACTAAACAGACTTAAGAGGAAACAGGAGCTCTCAGAGCATATCCAGGTACTTCTTTAGCATTCCTTTGTTACTCTTCTATTCTCTCCATAGACTATTAATTGTTTCACTGTTCGTCATTCCAGGTGCACATCTGGACATCCCCCTGGGTGCTCTGACAGGATAAAAGCAATGGGGACAGAGTGAAAACTTGATACACTACTGTGCATCCATCCCTATCTGTACTTGAGCTTCAACCAGACATGATTTTATAATGCATGGAAATCTATCCCAGAAAGTCAAAGAAATGCTCAGCAAGTGTCAGTCACCACCATCACTTCTAGGAGTGACTTCCTCTCCCAAAGAGAGCTCTGCAAGGAAGACAGGCATCCCAACACTTGAAGGAATTTACAGTTTCAGGTTTGGAGTCTCACTGTCTCAGCTAGTTGCCATGAAGTTTTGTGGTGCTAGTAAGGCAGGCATGAAGTGAGAAAAGTCTCTTGCTGTAATGCATCCTGTAATGCATCCCAGGTATAATGGGCTCAAAGCCGGGAGCACGGCCTGCTCTAACAAACAGCCTTCCTGCAGCAAATCACTTTCAAGGCCTGAACCATTTATCCTCTCACATCTCCCTGGGCTGAGCAGAGGATGAGGCCAGAGAACAGCTTCTGAGTGGTGTCCTCAGTTCAGCAGGAAGAATATGTGATCTCAGCTGCTCCTTCCTGCTGTCTCGCTGGCTTCAGCGTTGCAGTAAAACAGCCCATCTGCTCCAAGCCCTGCAGCCGTGCAGCTGCTGTGCTTGGCTCCCAGGACTGAGACACCACTGACAGGGTGATGATGGGGAAATAGGGAAATTCTTAATAGGGATAGAGAAGAGACAGGCAAAATTTTCCTCAGCATAAGTACATCCGTGTCTGCAGGGTTTTTGTCAGGAGACCTTTCACACACATCTTTTGTGCTCTGCGGGCTCTGGGAGGCTCCCTCCTCTCTTGCTGAGGTCTTTGCAAAGCCTGCCCACAGAAGGGAGACAAGGCAGAGTCCCCTGTCTGGCTGTTGTGCTCTTTTAAACCTGGCAGTGTCTATGAAGCAGACTTTGTTTCAGCTCGTTGGAGAGTGCTGAGCACAGTGCGTGCTCTCAGTCTGAGAGCTGAGCACATGAATTCCGCGAAGGACCCAGCTGTCTCTGGTGCCAAAGATGAAAGGCCCCGTTATCAAAGCTGGGAGGAGAGAGGGAGCATTGCCTGAAGGCATCTGGGCATGTCATGAAACAGAGGGTGAACAAGGAGCCAACAGACCTCATAGATGAGCTATGGTTCACTCTGCTTCTTGAGTCTGTGAAATTGGTGGGAAAAGTTGCCTACACATGATCTTCTTCTTGCTAGATTTGTCATACTCTAATTTTTAATGGTTGGACTTGATTTTAAAGGTCTTTACCAATGTAAACAATTCTATGATTCTCCCTCAGGCTGGCCTCTCCTCTCTAAGCTAGTACCCAGCACTTCTGGGGAGCAGCAGCTACAGCAGGAAAGAGGGAAGGAGCTGCCCCCATCAGCATCTTCCCACCCTGCTTGCCAGCAGCTGCACAGAGCATCCATTTCCCTGCCCAGCACCTGGGGTTCCCCCAGCCCTGCCTGGAGCTGAGTCACCAGCAGCACTGGGCTTCTACACAGCCATGGCCCCAACAAGTGGCCAGCTCTGAACTTACCCCTGAGTCACCTTCCCTGTATCCTCCTTCTATTCTATTCTATTCTATTCTATTCTATTCTATTCTATTCTATTCTATTCTATTCTATTCTATTCTATTCTATTCTATTCTATTCTATTCTATTCTATTCTATTCTATTTCATTCCATTCCATTCCATTCCATTCCATTCCATTCCATTCCATTCCATTCCATTCCATTCTATTCTTACCTATGCCTATGTCTATGCCTATGCCTATTCCTATTCCTATTCTATTCTATTGTCGTATCAGATGGGCCTTTGTTCTTCTGAGATAGCATAATTTAACATTATGGAGCATGGAGATCTTTTTTTCTTCCTCTTTTGAATTTCTTAAACCACATCCTGTTGTCCACACATAGAAAGCCTGTTACTGGTCACAAACAACTGCTGAGGGAATTTTCCATGAAAAGGAGTGCCAGGGTTTTGTTCCATAAACACAGATCAAAGATGGAAGTCGTGTATCATTCATCTTTCCATGCTAACAGTTTCTCTAATTAGACTGGTGGATCAAATGAGCAAAAGAGCTCGAGCATAGCTCCATTGCAAGTCTGCTCCTGCCATATCACCATCTGCTCTCTATGTACACAGACAGGTGGAGAGATGCTGGAGAGAAGGAGCCATAGCTGTAACTTGCCTGCCTTCCTCCCATTATTCCTCATCATGAGACAGCTATGACAATACCACTGCACTTTTCCCACTGTCTGCAGGGTCTGGTCCCCCCTGCCCAGCATGTCTCCCCAGGGGCCCTGCCATATGTCCACTTTGCCTTTTTATAGTGTTGTTGCTTCTCTGCTGGGACACTCCATCCATCTCGAGATTCCTGTACATGCCAGACTGGTCAGATAGTGATGGATCATAGATCAATCTGTGCAATTGGCTTTGCCATGTCAGGGAGTATTACTTCAAGCCCACCCTCATTTGATGATGATTTAGGAGATAAGAGGTGGAACTGTGTTTGTTTCTTTGGGTTTTTGAAATCCACAATTAACTCCAAAGAAAATTCTCTGTAGCCATATATAAGTAATTTTCACATGTTTGCTGTAGGGAAAACATTGCCAGTCAAAAGTTACCTTATTGCTGTTTATATCCCCAGAAAATCCTAGACACAGCAGGAAACAGGAGGCTTTGATTCCCCTGATTCCTTTCTCCATAGCCTTCCTGCTGTACCAGAGCATGGAGTGTCCCGCAGCAGTCAGCTGGCAGCACAGGCTGAACGTTCCCCATGCCCCAGTGCAGATGCCTTGTGAGTAGAGGTGAGATCCTGGTGCTTTCCAAACTCTGACCAGGATGAGCTCTTTGAACCCTCACACTCTGAAGTTAGTGAAGTGGTGGCTGCAGAAACAGGTCTCTCTAGTGACCCTATGACCAGACAGAGAGGACCCTGCACACCAAGCAGAGAACAATGAAAGACACAGAAACAACTTCTCTGTAGTCAGGAGTGGAAAGCAGCCCAGAGGGTTTAATTGTCTTACTCCTCATATGTTGATGTGTGAAGAGACTGTGAATGAGTAAATACATCCTACCACGCACAAAGACAACTTACTTTCCTAGAAATTACAAGTCAGTACCACTTGGTATTGTTTCTGCATCTCTGTCTGTGCTACAATTATTTTTTCACCCTCTGCTCTCTAGCTCTCAGAGCAATAACGTTCCTCCCAGCTCTATAACCAGCCTGATGCTGACTGCTATTCATTAACATCCATTTAAATGAGAGAGGAAGAGAGACCTGTGTTTGTTGTGGAAATTATAAATAGTAATAGATTCTTTCTGGAGACTGTCATTTACTCCTGGTATTTGTCTGCACTAGGCTTTGGGCTTTTAGTTTCTGATCAGTGGCATTAACATTAAACAGTCAAAGAAGTGCTCAGAGCCCCTGTTAGAAATGTAAGAGCTCTTTTCCCCCTGGATTTGTTTTAGCCCTCATTTTAGGTGAGTCTCTTTCTAGCTACTGGGTATCTCTTGCAATCAGTCAGCTTCTTATCTCAATCTGTCTTGCCTGCACTAGAAATGCCATGGGAATTTCCATGGGGGTTTTCATCCCTGAATTCCCAGTTGGGTGTCAAATCTAAACTGGAGCTGCAGCCAGGAATTCTCATCTAACAATTCTCCTGAGATTGCCCCATACTGGAGCAAGGATCTTACAGGACTGCAGCAGGCAGTTGCAGTGAGACCAGGCTGCACACCAGCTCCTGGCTACGGATCCCAACAGCCTTCCCTACCCATCCCACAGAGCTCTGCTGCACTTGGCATGGCACTCCATCTTTTAGTGTCATCCTCCCTTTGCTTCCTGACTACTCCAGCTGCCTTCCTTCTGTCTGAGCCATGTAAACTGAGCTGTTCCTTAGCCTTCTCTCCTCCCCATCACCCTGCATTAACTCTCCAAGAGAACTCTTGAGGAAACTTCTACCTTCTCTGCCATCCCACAGCAACTGTGCTGATATCCCTGCCTGTGCAGGCCCTGCATCACTCCCACTGCTGCCTGTGCCAGCTCTTCTGGAGCTACACTGCAATTCAATGTGACAATAAAGTCCCTGTCTTGTGGAAACTGAGTGAAGACCTTTTTTTTTTTTTTTTGTGGGAAGGTAACATTTAAAGGCATCCCTGGAGTTACTCTATCTGGCAGCCCAGCTGGTCTTTTGTGTGAGTGCCATTCTTTTGAAATGCCAGCTCTGGTCTTCAAGGCAGCCAGCAGAAGGTACAGCTGGCTCTGCCTGTAATTAATTCCTCATCACTCATCACTTGCCTTTCTTCTCCCTTTTGATAGGGAAGAAGGAATAATACAGATTACAAGACAAATGCAAAGATTGCCTTGTATGGGAAGAGGTAACAACAGGATTTCTGGTGTCCTGAGATTTCCCTTTTGTTTGTCTGTCTCTGGTCAGCTGGAGAGATACAGCAGCAGATAGATGGTCTATTTTCTTGTGTGCCTCACCAGCAGGTGCCCTTAGAAAATCCAGGCAGGGGAGATGCGGTAGGGGCAACAAGGAAAGAAATAGGTAACAAAACTGTCCAGCTGGCTTTGGACTCCAATAGAGGAAACCAGGCATGATTGCAGTGTGAAACCAGGCAAAAAGGGTGACTGCATCAACTGGCACTGGACACCATCCCAGATGGGTCTTTCTCATCTCCACTGATGACGAGTTGGAGAGCATGTCACACTTCAATTCTTCTTCAGTTCATAACCACTGGAAAGGAAGATGACTTGGATATTCCCATAGTCCAAGTCTACAATATTCTGTGGCTCTGCCTAGAGTGCAGATCTGGAGATTCATTTACAGGTACTTCCATCACAGGCTGTGTGCCCTTAACTTAACTGGCAACTGGTGGCAGACTGACACGTGGTAGGTAGAAGGGAGTAAAGTAGAAGAGCGGTACAAACTTTAACATCTACAACACTGTGGTGGACTCAGATCAGATGGGATAGAGGTTTTATCACTGTTTCAAGTCCAGGAGCCTCTTCCATGCCTCCTAGAAGCATATTCCCAGTGACAGTGTTACTGGAAAATGGAGGTATTGTAGTTTCTTCCCAGTCTCAGGGGATTAGCAGGGATTACCTCATTTAGCAGGGATTGCAGGTAGGGCTGTGAGAGCTGGCTGCCCTTCATAGCTCTGACTGATTTCTAAGGTAGCCAAGGGCATGCTGCTCCTCTGTTTTGACCTTCAGTTTTCCATATGTAGACAGGAGTACACAAAACACTGCATGTTTTGAGTAGATAAGGGAGCTTCCTTTCCAATTGTAAACCATTTGAAGAATGCCTGCTGGTATTCAGTATTGTTGTATTAGGGAATTTGGGGGCCAAAAGGTTGTTTTTCCTGATGCTACAAGGACATGGAGCTGTCAGCCAGGATGTGCTCAGGTTTAGTTTGGGTTTAGGCCAGGTATTCACAGCCAGTGCTTTGGAGACACTGATTTGCATTCCAGATGCTTCTCTGGGTTTCTTTCTATCTTGCCTTTGCGTTTTTCCTAGGGCATCAAAGTTCGTTTGCTGCGTGATTTGTCCCAGTGCTGGCTATTCAGCCAGGCTATTGTGCAGCAAATCCTAGCTACAAGTCCCCAAATGAGGATAGAATAGACAATGGTTGTTTTTAATCCTTGCATGCTAGCAGCATCATATGAATTCTTCATTTGCTCTCAATCCCTCACCTCAGCGGCTCTGGTGTCTGTAATTAGCTGCTCTGAACACACTCCTGTTGACATTGATCTATGGGGTTATGTAGTTCCTGCGTGAGCTGTCAGTTTGGACAAGGGCCGCCATGAGGACTAGGTATCCTTAGAGAGACTTTCCTTCATAGGAAGCTGCTGAGGGCAGGGAAGATGCCAAGAAATCAGCAGCTCAAAGCTGGTTTTGCCAAAGACTCCAATAGTGACTTCCCTTATCTGTGGCACTGTGTTTCCAGGAGGGAGGTCTCACTGGCTTGGATCCCTCAACTGCACTTGTGCAGTGCCAGCTGATCTCAAGAGAGAGAGAAACAAGCTATATTTTTCCTTGTCCTGGGTTGTGGTGTGCATCCCAAACTGAGTACCACCAGGGAAGGGGATTGGATATGTTGTCTGTGTCCTGTCAGGCCTTCATCTAGTTTTCTCAGCTTGCCTTACAGCTAATGCTTCTGAATATTTCCAGACAAAAATGTGTTTTCTATCCTCATTTCACTAAATTATATACATATTTCTTTTTTTTAACCTTTTCTTGTAAGTCATTCACTAAGAATCTAAACATTTCATCATCTTTATTACACTCTGAACTCCCTGTGATGTATCTCTCAGTTTCTGACAGCCAGGTGCTTGATGGGAGTATTTCCAGGTCCCTGTCCTTCACACAGTGCCCCTAAGGTAGATGTGCCAAGAATGAAGGATTTAGGGGGATCACGTAGGAGGGAGGTTGTACAGGAAAGTCTGTTTCCCTGTCTCTTTTCCTGACCTCATACTGCTGCTTTTCGGAAGGGCATACCCATGTGGGAATGCAGCATCCCAAGTGCAGACAGACTGCAGATGGATAAGTAAGGGTTACTATTTCCTCTGTACTCTCAGGTGTAATTTATCTGTGTATGGAAACTAGAAACACTGATGAGCAACAGCATGACTAGGGTTGTGATTGATTGATTTCTTGAGAAAAAAAAGTGTTTCGGGTCAACCCTGATTGAGTGTTTGAAAATGTTTTTTTCACTGAAGCAAGAAAGGTAAAGAAGTAATCTGAGGGCATGCTAACAAAATGCTTTAGGAAGACAGACTGAGATGGTTGTGTGTGTGGGGGTGGAGGGTAAGAAGCTGTGACACTGTTTTCAAAGTGAGAACTGGAAATGCTTTGAGATTTGTTGGCTTCGGTTTTGGTATAATGATAGACAAAACCTTTTGGGAATTGCTTTTATTTGAAAGAACTTGAAGTCGGCACTGATTCACAGGATCTTTATGAACCTCTGGGTGAACCTGGGAAGGTACCAGGTGGTGTGGAACAGGCAATGCTGTCCAGTGCTTCAAAGAACGGCTGCTCACTCCAGGGCTGCTCCCAGGGCAAGTGGTGAAAGAGGACACTGGTTGTATTTCCACAGGTGGTGGCCAGGGCCAGGGCAGGAAGAGCCCTGTTAGCTGCATTGCATATTTCAGGTGCCAGTGGTGAATGGAGGGCGGCAAATATGTGTTCTGGGCTCCCCATTTCAAGTGGTACACAGAGAAATTGGTGGGGTTCAGCAGAAGAGCATCAGGAGTGCCCTTCTGCTTCTGGTCAAGGGCCAGGAGCAGAAGCCCTTAGAAAGAGAAGTGAAAGGAGCTGGACTTGCTCAGTCTGGCAAAGAGGAGGTTGCTATCAGCCATTGGCCCGCAACTGCTTCAAGGGTAAATTCAAAGATAATGGAACCAAAATCTTTTCGTAGGATTAAATTATATAAGGAACAGTTTCCACAGCTGGTAATGCTGGAGGTTCATACTGGAGAGCAGGAAAACTTGGTTTCCTCAGGGAAGGTCAAGACTTGGCCAGGCAAAACCATGCTGCCCTCATGTAGAGCAGGAGGTTGGATGGGATGCCTCTGGAGCTCCTTGGCAGCTAGCATTTCTGCCACCCCCTTCTCATGCCACCAAGCCATGCTGCACACTGCTTCTACCTCATCCTGTCCCTCTTTGTCTGGGTCAGTGCTTCCCTAGGAAAGGCCAGGTGGATGAAACATTGCCAGTGGCACTTATCCATGAACACAGGAGAAAGCTGGCTCCCTTCAGAGACAACCACTGGGGCTCTGCAGGCTGTCCCTAGCCCAGCTGGGGCTTACAGCCATGGCTCGAGGCTGAGCCCAGGGCTGTGCCAGGAGCTAGCCCAGCAGGCAAGCTTGGCTGCCTGCCCCAGCATGCCAGAGGCCTATTTCTCTCTTCCAGGCTCCTTGAACCTGCTAGTCCGTGTGCGGAACAAGCGAGCCATCGACACCCAGGTCTGGTCCCTCAGTGGGAATCGGGGCAACATGTGGCAGCAAGCACATGTGCCCATCAACCCTCCTGGGCCCTTCCAGGTAAGCCAAGCCCACAGTCAAAGAGCCACTTGCTCTATCCATATGTATGCCATGGATGTAGATTTCCTGGCAGACATCTTCCTCTGTAATACAGGGACTGGTGGGGCACAAGGGAGGGCACTGGGAGCTCTCAACCCCCAGGATCAGAGGGGCAAGGCAAAGGCTTAGTGGATGCACAGAAGTCAAATCCACTTTTCCCTGAGGTTTTTATGTGCAAGCATCAGTTTGGCACTACAAATTTTCTGATTATTGCTGGTCTAGAAACTGCTTGTCAGAGAGCTCCTTTTGGATATGTCTGTGTGACAGACATGTGCCTCGGTGCTGAGCAGCTGGGGAATGCTGGCCTCTTGGTGTAAAGTGACTAAGTGCTAGAGATTTCTTCTAGCATGTGCTGCAGAATGCACCTCTGCTGTGCCCCTTGCTTAGGACTCTAGGAGTGCTCAAGAATATGAACTGGGCACTCTGCATGTGTTCATTGAGTAGTTCACATATACCCAGGCAGAGGGCTGCTTTTGCGGCTGAGGTTTTTACCCAACAGGCTATTCTGCTGTTGTAGGGTTGTTTGTGAGAGCTGCTCTGTACAGGCTGGTTAAGTTGTGTCACTGTGGCAAAATGCCCAGTGTGCTTTTGGATACTTCAAAATAGTAAATGAGAATGTAGTTACTCTTGCAAGTTCTGTTCAATATTGGTTGGCTTGTTAGAGCAGGACACGTAATAAAGCAGAGCTCTAATGCTCATTTATTACTGCACAGACACTCAGCACAAAGAGGTTGGCCCCATAAACAGTGGGGTTTGGCTTTCCAGATCCAATGAATATTGGAGAAACAGGAAGGAGATAATTCTCTTGGGGGCCTGGTAAGATCTGCTCGCCCCTGCAAAGCCCTGCAGCACAGGAAGGGCCCTCCATACCTGCAGCCTCACACTGGGCTTTCCCATGCTGTGTGCTTGTAGATCATCTTTGAAGGTGTCCGGGGCACAAGCTACGAGGGGGACATTGCCATCGATGACGTCACTCTGAAAAAGGGAGACTGCCCAAGGAAGCCAATTGGACCGAATAAGGGTGAGACTATGTCTGCCTCGGAGGCAAACAAGTTGGTAGGAGTGCATTCACAAATGTGCATGCTAAGGACGCTCAGATGATTTCAGAGCACACTGACGTGTTGGTGAGACTCAACAGGATGGGTAAACCCACAGCAGAAGTCACCAGAGGGGCTGTCAGACTCTTGAGCTTGTTCTATACAGTTGAGAGTTAGCAAGAGTCGAAGGAACAACCAGGAGGTGCCATCCCCAAAAAGCTAAGGACTTCTGCAATATCTCATTTCCTGGAAACTCTAGTTATGGAAGCTTTGAAAAGGGAAGGATCTTCTCCAGTAATGGAGACAGCTCCAGTCTCACTAGGGTGCACTGTGGATTGAAGCTGCAGTGAGGTGTGTGTAAGCAGTACATAGGCATTGGGTGGGAATCACTGGATTGCTGTCTGCCTTAGCCCTGCCTGCGCCCTCGAGAGAAGATGTTCGGAATATGCAAATCAGAGCCAGACAGGCACTTGAGAGCAAGGTTCAGTTCTGTTTATTTATATCTGAAGCAAGAGGACCTTCAGAGTAAGAGTCACTCCTAGCATTTTTCTTAACTCCAGAGATGAAGAGAGAAAGAAAAGTCAGGACACTGTAAAATTTTCAAAATTTTAGGTGCAGTTAAAGGTATCTTCTAGCCTAGGATGTAACCATAACACAATGAGAGTCTTTTGTTTGAGTCAAGTTGAAGGTTCTGGGGAAGAAAAGAAGATTGGGTTGCAAAAGTGTCTAAGATTCAACCTTTTTTCCAAAGTTAGTTTTGGGGAACCTTGAGAACGTCCAGGAAAGGCTCAAAGTATCTTCCAAAAGATCAGGGAACATTCTGTGCTTCAGGGTGAGAGAAGACATGGATGTGTGCTGACTGGTTTGATGAGGTCTGAATCTGTCCCATCACTAATTCTCTTTCTCCCTTCTCGGCTGGCAGCTGTTGCTCTTCCAGGAAGCAGTGTCCCAGCCCTGCACAGCCCTTGGCTTTGTGGACCATTGACTTTCTTCCTTTACGTGCTGCTCAGATGATGGCAAGTGAGCGCTCCTGTCTTCGGACCAAGACATTCCTGCTCCTTTCCTACTCAGCCACCTCTGCTCCTCTTCCTCCCCTCACTGGCACACCAAAGTGTCCATATGTTACCAAAGACTGACAGGCATGACCATGCAAAGGGATCTGGTTCAGAACTGGAGCACTCCTTCAGAAAGTCATAATGTCTAGAACAAAATTTAAAAATAAAGACAAAACTTTTTTTAAAAAAGCACGTGCACGAGAGCGAGAGTGAGAGAGAGAGAGAGAGGAAGGAAAGAAACACACACAGAGAAAAGAAGGAATGAAACACAAAAATTAGGAATGAAGAAATGTGAAGAGCAAATGAAGGAAGAAAAAAACCACCCCCATGTTTCCTTGGGAATGATGGACAGGGCTTCCTCAGGGAAGTGGGAACTTATTTTAAACAAACAAAAATATATTAAAGCACAAATTTCTACCAGAACAGTTACCTTCTTTGCTGCAGAGCCCACAGCTTAGTGGCTGATATCCTGCAGTACTCCCCTTGTCTCCTCATGCTTTCCCCACTCTGGCTGCAGTCCCTGCAGTAAGGCCGGCCTCTCCGGTGGGGCAGCTGCCCCGCGTGCCGCGGCCGGAGCGCCTTTCCTCGCGCCGCATGTGCTTCAGTGTCTCCATCCATCCACATCTGCCAGGCTCTCATGTATTCAATTGCCCCCAGTGTGGTTTGCTTTGGCCTTTCCCCACCGCTCTGTGCTTCTCATCCCCCGGCCTGAAGAAGATGGAGCAAGGAAGGGCACCAATGACATGGACCACACTAAGTGGTGAAGTCCTGGCTGGATCCAGCTGCAGCACTGGCCTCCAAAAGCCTCTTTCTGTCTCTCAGCACTCTTGCTGGGTAGGGAGCAGGTCTGAGCTGAAGACAGAAAAGTCTGGTCTCTATGGGGCTGAGGGATGGGATGTGCTGGGATGGGACTGGAAGGGTGGAGCAGTTTCACATGGGCTTCCCCCTGTGAATATTGGGATGACAACTGCCTCAGCCCTAAACCCAGGGTTACTTCCCTACCCACATTTCGTTACCTATTTTGGTTTTTATTCCATTGCTTAACTTCCTCCACCTCAAGGTTTCTGGATTATAAGAAGAGTCAGGCATTTAAACATTCTTCAGCCAGACAGCAAGTTCTGTGCCCATTACCCAGCCCCTGGGCTGGCAGTTCAGGCAGCTCCAGTGCTGCGCTCTCACCTCCCAAGGCCTTCCTGCATGCAACAGTGCATTTGCTGCAGTGTGGGCAAAAGCAACAGCATCACTGCTCAGGGCTGAGGTAGCTGAATTTTATCAGCACATGAAGCCACACAGGCACTCTGCTTCCACTGCCAGGGTAGCGGGAAGAGGAGTTAAAAAGTGGAACAGGCAGGAAACTGCTCCAAGAAGGATGGAGGCAGGAATTTGGCCTGAAAGAGGGCCTTGTGCTGAACTGTGGGCCTGTTTGCCACTGAGGAGCAAGGGAACAGGGATGGGGGAAATCACCTTTTTACTGATGGTATTATGAGTGGGTAAAGCTGGTGTTTCTCTCTACTGCAGACCTGTAGCAGGTCTGTCCTAACCTCCTCAAGGTGGAAGCACAAGGTGCTGCTCCAGGTCAACCCCCAGGAGAAGGATTTGCCCTGCACCAGCCAGACAGGAGCTGTAATGGACTGCTCAGCTCTGGACATGACTTACCTCCCTGCACAGGGCAGAGTTAGCCCCACAAGGCTGTGGGCTGGGATTTGCTAGCCCACACAGGCAATTAGTTAAGTGTGACTCTTCCTCCTAAAGGACACCCCCTCCAAAATCCCTATCTGGAGCACCACAGATAAGATAGCTGTCTCACTGAAGACCCATGGCTCCTCACCCATTTCTGATGAATATATCAGCTTCTCTAAGACAGCCATGTTTATCTGAAATCACCTGAATGTATTAGCTGCCTCCTGCATTGCTCAGCTTCCAGCCATGGCTGGGGTCTCATTGCCTTCACTAATGGAGGGGTAAAGCTCCTATTTAACTCCCAGCAGATCCAGACACCATCAGAGAGAGAAAGGACATCAGCTCTGAGGGACAAGGGGACCTCCTTCACAGGAGGCCTTGCAAGACAGTGGGAGGGCATGATACAGGTCTCCCCAGCTCGTTCTGCTTTTCTCCATTTGCAAGAATTGAGACTGTGTCTTTTCTGTCTCCACGCCTCCCTCCAGAGCCCAGAGCTCAGTCACAGTGCACATTTGACCAGGAAACCCATGGCTGTTGCCCAGGGCCAGGCAGTGTCATGGGATGCAGTGGGTGCCCACAGCAGGTCTGTGTCTTGCTGTCTGTTGCCATTTTCATGGGCAGCCAGTGCTGCCCTTTTTTAAGCTGAGCTCTTTCAATCTGTGCTCTTCCTTTCCTCTGTGCTTGTTGGAGATCGGAAGTCATCACCCTGCTCCTGGTAAGAGTCCACTTGCACTCCTAGGAGAGAGACCGTGCTTTCCAGGGGCACTTGGGAGCTTCACAATAGCTCCTGATCTGTCAGCAGCAAAACATTTGTGTTGCATTGCTGGTTGCAGGAGGCTTCTGCTGGGCAGAAGGTGGAGACAGGAGTGCTTCCCCATCGGTAAGAGATAGCCCAGGGCAACCATCTCACCCTCTAAGCTCTGAGGCAGAGGCCCTTATGGGTCTGTTTCTACGGACTGCTCAGCTCAGGTTGCACAAGCACCTAGGTTTTGCTGGTGTTTAGTGGGCATCAGAGGTGCTGTGGGGCTGGGGAGGTGCAGCCTGAAGGTTCAGGATGATGGATAAAGGATTACCCATGAAACAAGTCTCAGCAAAAGGGCACCACAATTTTAGAAAGGGATGCCTGCAGGGAGGGAGTCCATGCCCTGGTGCCAGCCCCTGCAAGGAAGGATGTAAGAGCCTTGCCACACCAATCCATGGCACAGGGGGCAAGAACCTCTTTGGTGGCCAGAGGTCCAGGGCAGAGCAAGGAGGTTGCCCCAGCCAGAGGTAAAGCCTTCTCCTGCTGTCAGTGTCCGTCAGCTTCAGTAAAAGTCTCAGGAAGCCCCTTCCCATTTAGTCCTCTGCTCTTTTATCTCTGGCTAGAAAGCTGCTGGTGGAGAGTTTGGGGGAAAGGCATTAACCCAAGTGCCTCTACTTGTCAGAAGTACTGAGGACAAAATGAAAGACCTCATTTCCCTGGCAGATGAGCTGAGAGACAGTATCAGAGAAAAGAAGCACTTCAGCAGTGAGGATGGGAAGCTGTGCAGTGATGGGGTGGAGGGGAGGCAGGGTCCCTCTTCTTTGAGGATAGCGGTATCTGTGGTTTACTACCCTGTGCTTGAGAGGCAAGTCTCCTTGGGGTGGTAATGCATCCCAGGTGAGATGTAAAGCCATGCTCCTTACCCCTTCCAATTAAAGATCCCTTCGCATTTTTCACAGTGTTCTGGGTAAATTACAGTCCTTAAACTTAATTACTGTCTGTCTTCTTAAATATCTGTTGTGGTCCCAATGTTATGTTTCTCTTCCTGATGTTTTATGTTGCTCTGTGCCTATTCAGTAGCTGCTTTATTCCACTCCAGAAGTGGCTGCATTTCAGCAATGATGGATATTATGCCTGTATATAGTATGAAAGTCCCTGCAGAAGAAAAGTGCAATATAAATTTAAGAGACTGCTTTTATTTACAAGGAGACCTCTGCTTGGTAGTTGTAGAAATACATTAGGAAGAATGCTGTGTGGGTGTTAGCCGATATATACTCGATTTCATTTTTTTTCAGGGTATAGAACAGAAAATACGTGAGTGTGCAGGCTCCTGGGTATAAGTTGTAGATATTAGAAGTAGTGAATGCTACTGTGTAGATTCCAGTGGGGCTTACAAAGAAACTTACATTTGAAACCTCTTTTTGTAGTTGTTCATTGTATTCTGAAAAATATAGTTTTTAATTATAATTTTCTACAGTTCAGTGCGAGTCCAAATAGCAGGTCATCAACAGAACTTTAATCCATGGCTTTTAACAATATGAACATCAATTCCTACTGCTTGCCCTGAAATGCAGTGCCTGGCTGACAATAATAATAGACTATTTTTCTTCCACAAAGATCAGCCACTGGAAAGTGAAGGACCTAATATGTTCCATTTGATCTGGAGTTAAGTAATTAGGAGCACCTGAGTGCAACTCTTCCCAGCTGTATGGGAATGAACAAATGTTTCATGGATATGAAAAACTTTGCATAGTGCACAAATGGTTTGGGAACTGCTCGTGGGTGCCTTTCAACTCAGCATATTCTGGGATGCCGTGATTGGCAGGCATGCAGAGCTGCTCCAGCAGAGCTGCACAGCGTGCTGCCTGGAGAACAGCTGTAGCAACAGTGATAGGGAGCCCTTCTTCTGGGAACCAGTTTTCTTCAGGAAAGAAATATGGTAGCAATCAGGGAAAAATGAAGGGAGGGGGCTTCAAATATTTAGGCTGGTAATTTTTGTGCAAAAATAATTTAGAGATGTGAGAATGAGTGTAGTAAACATGATACCAATTGTATTTTATTCCCTACTGCTATTCAAAGTATCAAAATTTAATTTCTTTCTATACAAAATCCTGTGGGTGCACTACCCCAGAATTAAAAAACAAAAAAACAAAAAAACAAAAAACCAAAAAAACCCACAACTTTACTACCAAAGGAAGAGCAGAGTCTGGATTCCCCCTCCTCAGCCTGTCCCTATCCCTCTGTGGCAAGAAGTACCCAGCTTTTGAGTTGGTGCTGGGTGCTTCTGAGCCTTGTCTCCAGCATGAAGTGGTCCCTGTGCAAGGTACTGTCAGGAGCAAGCCCTGCTCCCCATTAGCTCCCATCATTAGCTCCCCATCAGTGAGGCTGAGGCAGGGAATTTTACCTATGGAAATTGCCAGGGGGTCCTTCATGCTGCCCCGGCAGGGACAGGCAAAGGAAACTAGGGCATTTTCCCTCCTCCATGGAGTAAATGGTGTCACCTCACCCACTTGAAGATACAAACCTTTTTGTTAAAGCAGAGGGCTCAGGAAGTTGCTGCTTCAGCATGTTGCTGTTTTTGTCACCTTTGTCTGTCAGCACCATGCAGATATCCATTTTTCTCTGGAAATGCTGCAGCACCCCTTTCCCTGTTGGGCGCCTTTGGGTGCCCTAGCAATGCCATGGAGGAACGTATCACCATGGGCTCTGTGCCTCAAGCTGGGTGTGGTGGGACAAGATGCCACAGCACCTACTGATGATCAGCTCTTTCACCCAGGGAGAAGGATCCTGCTTTTCAATGATAACAAGCAATTGCTCTGTATTTCCTGTGCGAAGGATAGGACTCCTGGCACTCCTGGCTTTGAGAGAGACTACTTTTGGTCCTTTAAATTGCCCCAATATGTTGTCTTTTCCAGGCTGCCCTCAATGTGGGTGTATCCTTGTTTGTAACAAGTGTGCAGCAGCAGGACCCTGTGCAGGCTGTTGCCATAATTTGTATTTGCTTTGGCCCAAGTGATAGCTGCTCATCCTAAGGCAAAAGGCTTTTACAGAAGAAAAATGCTGAAGAGCTCTGGATATTGCATTTTAACCTGACCAGATTTACACCCCATAGTAATAACTGGCAGCTGTTGGTTTCCAGCAGGGAGCTGAATAGCCTTGGTACACCCAGCATCCCAAATGATAGCTGTGGTATATGTGTGTTTTCAGTACTTCCCTTGGGATTAAGGCACATGTCAGTTTGGCTGACCGTCTGCCACAACCAGGACACCACAGGGGATTTTGGGGTCTTCTGATGGCTACTTAAAATTTGGTATGGTCATATCAGACCACTTGTGCCCTAGAGGCTTTAAACATCCCAAGGAGCACTGTGGGACAGCCCAGGGCCACTTTTGACCACCCACTATTCCAGATGCAGCTTGCAGGCAACTGGAGTCTGCAGGACAACCTCATGGCCATGGAAAAGCCATGCCATCCCACTCCATTTTGTCTGAGATGTATGCCTGACATCCAGACCCTGGGCTGTGATTCAGGTGCATGCTCAGTGATTTTGCCATCAAGCATCCTTTCTCAAAAGGAGGGAGAGCTCCAGAGACAGACAGCAAGTCAGCAGGGCTTACTGTGTCCTGTGCTGTGTGGCTGCAAGGAACGGGAGCACTGTCCTCTCTGCTGCGTTTCATGGTGAGGGTTTTCCAGCATGGGGCAGAGAATAAGGGAAAAGGAGAGATGCGCTCTTCACTGTTGCAAAGGTAGACCTGGGTGATTTGAGGTTTTTGTAGAGAGCTGTGCAGGTCTGTGGTAAATACAGGTTTTGCTTGCATTTGCTATGTCCTATAAACAGTTTGCTCCTGTGGAATGAGACAAAATGTTGTGCTTCCATTAGCTATTGTTCTAAAAGGAAATTGGGCTATGAATGTTTGACTTAGAGTGGGAATTTTTTCCCTCAGGATGGCCTAAACTCAGTATAAGACAGGGCCAGCTGGACAGCTGTCATACAGAGCAGTGCCAGTACCCAAAGCTCATGGAGATAGATGTGCCTTATGCTGCAATGGCTGGGCCCTTGCCTGAAGCTTTGAGCCAAGTGAGGGGTGCCTGTCTGCTCTGCCACCCATGTGCCTCTGTCCTGTCTGCCAGCCAAGTCTGTAGGAAGATAAAAGCCCCTCTGCTGCTGCTTCTGTGAGCCAGTGGGGATCTGCTTTGGCTGGGAGAGATGGGCTCTGGTCCTGCCATTTAGGCAGTGAAGTAGCTTCCAGTTGTGTAAAGCCCAGCTATTGCAATGAAGAGATACTCCAAGATCTTCAGAAGTTGTGTAACTAAGGCAAGCCTCAGTTCATCAGCAAAGGCAGGCCCTGGGTAGGAGCTGGAACGTGCCAGATGTCAGCAGTCTTGCTCTGCCAGTCTGAGTGAGCTGCACTTCCTTTGTTCTCAGCATTACAGCAGCTCAAGACTGAGCCTAAACTAGCTAAGAGCAAGTGCAACCACACTTCCTTCTCTGCATTGCAGCCTCCAGGCAGGTAGGCACCAAATAGTGTTCATCTGGTGACCCTGATAAGTAATGTGGTGCTGAGATGAAGCTGTTTCCAGGTGTTGCTTGCACTGTACGTCCAGCACTGAGGTGTTTGTCTTGGCAGCTTGTAGAGGGATCAAAGCTAAAAACTGAGGTGTGGGTGTGTTGCAGCTACCAGCAATGCAGCAGGGAGGAGACAGGGCCCCCTTAGCAGGTGGAGTCCCCACCCTTCCCTTCTCCACAGTCCATGCTCCAACTTGGAGCACCTTCAAAAGGGGGACATTTGGTATATCATGTCTCATTGGGCCTTGTTCTCAAGAACCAATTGTGGGTATCAGTCAGCAGAGCAACAGCCAGGCTGTAGCAGCATGGTCAGCTCAGGCAGCATCTACATTGTGCTGAGAGGAGAACAGGGATACTATTTTGCCTATAAAATGCCACAGGCATTGACTGGAGTAGTGTTTGGGTCTTTTGTATGGATAGAAGCATGTACCACACAGAGACTGAGCAAGGGACTGGTGAGGACTAGACATTTCCCTGGGAAAATTCAGATGCTGATGAGAGAAGATATTTACAGACCTGGAGCAAAGAAGCTTTCCTATGCATGCAGCATCCTGAGACAAGAAGACTCTCTCAGAGTTTGCTAGAGGTGACCTTTTCCTCTCGTCAAACCTTGTTTGTTCTTCTCTCCTGCCCATCCCCAGCTTCTCAGCACATTAATGTAATTGTTGGTGTTAAAGCTGGGTAAAGTGGCCTAGTGTCAATGCTTTCAAATAGATGAGTTTGGCCTGTTTTCCAGTTTTTTGGGATCTTCTAGATGTACCATCTCGTTCCAGGGGGCTCCACAGCATGCATTCCTCTCAAGACATTCCCTAAAAGCTGTGAATGCTACAGATACATGGTTCTTCTTTGTGGTTTTAGTCACAGCCCTTGCCAGACAGCATGGAGACAATCTCTTGATGGAATGGGAAATTTGGTGCCAGCATGGTTTTGCTTAGGTCCTTTTCCCCAGTCAGAACCATCCTGCCTGTACCACAATACACATAGTAGAGGAAAGGGGCCATCATCCAAGATACAGCTGTCTCATGGGGAAACAACTCTGACATTTGCCTTTGGCCAGAAGTGAGCATCAGACAGTGATTTCCACATTCTTTCTCACTCCATCCCCCTGCTCCTTACTTACCCTCACCAAGTGTTTCATTTCCAGCCTGGAGAGACAGCAGCAGACTTCATCCCTGGATCCCATAGAAGGGGATCACACCAAAATCCCATCCTCAACTTCTGAGGTGCAGGGAGAACCAGCTCAGGCCCAACAATGAGCCACTTCAGTGGGATCCAGCTCTGGTGGAACTGCGTTGCCTCACACTTCCAGGTCACCAAGGCCAGTAACAAAGTGTTGGTTGACCTGACAGAAGTGTTTGGAAACAGCCCTCCAAATGGAGTCACAGACAAAGTCTGTGTGTTTGGGGATACTGTGGAGGAGGGAGAGGGGTCCTCTGATGTCTCTTGGGTTTTTTGCTGTCAGTATCATAGGTGGGGATCCTGGGACAGAGCCTCATCTCCACCCACCTCCCTCATCTCCACCATGTCTTGTCCCATCCCCACTCCATGTCTCATAGAGTGCCATGGCCACCACTGAGTGGAGCTGGGACCCTCTTGCCACCATGATACCAAGCCATCCACAACGTTAAAAGCACAAAACACTAAGGGACTGAACTGAACCTTTTAAACAGGGTGAGATGTTTTATAAGCGTTGCCTCATCCACCACCTCCCCCCAGCCCCAGTGCACCCGCCGTGTAACCTACAGACTCTCAACGTGGATTGTTTCATTCAAATAAAGCTGCAGTACTCGAGTGGGTGAGCCTGTGTGTCCCTCTCTGTGGGGTTGGGGTGACAAGGTGCAGCCTGCAATTGCTGCTCACCGTGGCTGGGGCAGGGAGGAGCTTGTATTGCTGCCCAGCACTGAGGCATGTGCCCGTGATTTGATCCTGATTCATCCCAAAACATCTGGTTATATCCCTGGAGAAAGCTTCTCAGATTTGCTCAAACCCCAGCACAGGGCCTGGGCACAGGACATGGCACAGGCAGGTTTGGGGCAGTTAGTGCTGGGGAACCCTTGTGACGGGAGTGCCTCAAAGCCCTCCCCTGATGTTCCCATACCCAGCACTCCTCCTGCCTTTTCTAAACCTCTCCTTCCCATCCCAGATGGGAACAGCCTGCAGCTGTTGAGGCTGCTGGCTTCTGATGACACTACTCAAAACTGATTCTTTTGTCCTTTGCTCTTGACTTCTTCCACAAGAAGGTGATCCAAGGCAGCAGCTCCAAAATTGCCAGGTGTGAAACAAGCCAACAGCCCTGGGCTGTCAGTGTGGTGCCAGGGCCCCTGTCCTGGTACTCCCCTCCACCCCAGGGTCTCCAGCACGTGTCCAGCTACTCCATGGACACATCAGAGAATGGGCAATGCCAACCATGACCTGTGTGATGCCTAAGATGTTCTTGAGTGAACATGCCTTCTCTTGCAGGGCTACTCCACTTAGACTCTAAGTTAACTTTTCCTCATCCGAGCCCTTAAGAGCAACACTTAAGAGAACCAAGTGTGAAAGCTAAACATAGTTTTGTTTGACATGCCACAAGGTGCTGTTGGCTGAATCTCACCAGGTTCTAAAACAAAAACAGCACCCAGTTGCCTACCCTGACTGTGGGGCAGTGGATCACATAAGCTACAGCCATACCCTCCACTTTAGCTGGTGTTAATGATGATGACTTCGTGGCATCTTGAGCTGCCTGGAGAAGGTTGAGGATACTGCTCAAAGCAATGCAGAAGAGTCCTCCAAACTAACCCAGCATTTTTGCCTCTTATGCTTCCCTCACAGCAAGCAGTTGTGAAACCCACTGGCAAAGAAGATGTTTGGTTTTATGATTCTATGAAAGTGATCATGCCTAGTAAATGCTTTCTTTTTCCCTCTCATAATGAAAAAAACTGTTCCAGATGGGAGTCTGAAGGGGCCTGGATACTGGAATTACTGTGATCATTCAGGTCAAAGTACTGGAAAACACTATTAAACAAATGGATGTGTATGTGTGTGTGTGTGTGTGTATGTAACATACATATATATTTGCATATATATGCATGTACATAGCACTCATCTCTGTCATTCCTGCCCAAGTTCAGCTCACCTTTGTCATGCACATGTTGAGACACAGAGTCCCACTCTGCCATGACTCTTCCTCAGAGTCCTTCTCCCTTCTCACACAGGCCAGAAGAGCTCTGAGGCTGGACAGGGACTGGGCAGGAAAGTAGGCTGTATTTTGAAGGAACAGGCATAGTCTGGGAGGGAAGTGAGGTAGAGGGGGGCAGCCAAAGAAGGAAAATGTAAGATTGTTTAAAATCACCCAGAGAGTTGGAGTCTACGCCAGCCACTTACCTTTTGTCCTGGAACTTTGCATTTTTCTCATTAATTGTTAATTCTTGCTGTTCTAGTTGTCCCCACACTAGGTCTGCTTTGCAGAAGCATTCAAAATTTTTTAGCATCTCAGACAGGGCACCACCATTGGGGATTACCTGTGATAACCCAGAATTTACTGTTTAGTTTGTGTTTGCCTGACACCCCATCTGCAGTCACTCTCATTACCTACACACTAATACATTCCCTAGCTTTATGTTGCAATTCTTCCCTAAGGGAGAAGAGGATGTGCTGGCAGATTAGAAACCAGGCTGAGGTTTAGGCTGTTCCTGCAAGGTGCCCTGTACTATTGATTGTGCAGCTGCTACAGCTCAGTCCCTCCTGTGTGCCCTGTAGACAGCAATATCACCTCCAATGCTAATTTCGTTAAAGCCGGATCACTGGGAATGCCCACCAAAAGGGCCACAAGGGAGAGAGCCATTTTTGTCTTTGGCTTGGTGATTTGATGCTGTGCAATAAACAAAGCCTGGAGCCAGACAGTGAGTGATGAAGATCGAAAGGAGTATTGACTGCATGCTCAAGTGAGTAGAGCCCTTCACGTGAAAGCTGCAGGAACACGAGTTGTACGGTCAGTAAGAAGAGAACTGTAATGCAGACACACAGATGCCTCACTGCATCTTTGCGGGCTCCAGGCTAGTTGAGCATGGAGTGCTGGCCTTGTACCATCACACACGACTTTCTAACAGGCCCCTGATGCCATGCAAGGCTGTCCTGGTGTTTGGTAGAGGCTATTTACTGCTGTGCCAACATATGAACCTAACTCTCAGAGAGTCTCTCCCCCTCCCCAGGCAGGCAGCAGAGGAGAGGTGCTGCTTCTGCCAGCGAGGGACCCACCAGCATCTTGCAGGAAGGGGTGAGGAGCACAGCTGGGTATGGAGGTTGCTGAGAAGTAGCTCCTGACACTGGGGGGGGGGGGGCGTGTAAAGGCTCAGAGCACCAAGCTGGGATGGCAGAGACCAGATTTGTGTGAACAGCCATGCTTGGCAAGGGGGAGGATAGGAACCACTTATTTCCTGCCAGATGCCTGGGCTTGGATATGAGGGTCTGAGGGTTAGAGGTGGAGGGACAAGATGTAGCTCTGATCTGTGCAAGGCTGTGCCTCAGTGAAGAGGGGTGGTGGGTGCCAGCAAGGTGAGAAGTGTGTGAAAGCAGGGAAGATAAGGCTGCATGCACATAGGTTCATCAGGTGTGCCAGACACATGCATAGAATTATACATACATGCAAGGGCTGTGTGAGTGGCAGATTATTTCAGCATATCCTTTGGAACCCCTTTTCCCTATTCCTCTCTTCCTACAAATTCCTAGGCACTGCTGTCTGGCCACAGGTCTGTGGCATTTTCTCAGAATGGAAGAGAATACTTGTTATGAGCCAAAACCACAGAAAACACAACAGAAATGCAACAATCTGGACTTAAATATTCTGACCCTGTTATTTTAACAAGACCAGAGAAAAAAAATAAATGGTGCTGACTGGAGAGGAAGATTTATGGTTTCTAAGACAAGACCAGGATTTATAAGCAGAACAAAATGACCTAAAAAGTCGAGAAGATTTAGAGATACAGGCTGCAGCTGAAGCCCACTGCAGTAACATCCTGTCAGCCCATGTGAGCCCCAGAGCAGAGCTGGATCCTGAGTCTGGCTGGGAAAGCCTTGTCCATCAGCTCAGTGAGGACAGCAAGGAGGAGACCTGTTGGATTAGTTTATGCTTGGATATCTGGCAATGGAGAGGGCACCTCTCTCCAGATGTGTTTCTCCGCACTGTCACACTCTTCCATCGTGTGGCCCCATATACATGCTACACATTCATCCCCATAAAGGCTCTGACTGAATCTGTCTCCCTACCCCAGCCCCCTTCTGTCAGCAATAGCCCTGTGCTGATGACACCCATAGATCGTTGCTGGATTTTCACTACCGCTGGATCTCTGATCTCTGGGAAACCCTCCTCCCACTATGGCCTGCCAGCAGCACTGTCCCCTTGTGTGAGGACAGTCACCTTGACTCCCTTCAGCCTCTCTTGGCTGCATCCTGATCCTCTTTGGGGACTCTTATGAGAAGGAGGCAGATGGTGCAGTCTGGTCCCCTGGGCTTGCTGCCCTGTAACCTGCTGCATGGAGAGCTTGGGATGCTGTAGCCTTCCCACTTACTCCACTTATGTTAGCAAAAGGCAAGATAACTGTCTGCTCCTACATCTCTGGTTTGGCACCGAGCCAGTACTGCTCCCTGCAGTGGAGAGGGAGTGGGGATTAATTCAGTAATTATTTCACATTGCCTTGAAAAGAGGCTAGCCCAGAGCCTGGTACCTTGCAGCTGGTGACTACGATGGGGGATGCCAGGACAGGCCATGGGTTTTGGCAGCTGGAGCTCAGAGATGACCCATCCATTCCTGCAGGGCTTTTCCAACATCCCATGTGAGCCCCTGGGTGTGAGGGAGGGCAGATGCATCACAGATTGCTCCATGCAAAAGCCAGACTGACATGCCTTTGTAGGCTTTTCTTGAGAGTGGACAAGGAAAAAGGGCCAGGGCTGCTCCTGCAAGGTGCAGGGCTGCAAGTGAAGCCTGTCAGCAGACCACAAAGTAGATCAAAGGTATCACCTGCTGCTTGTGCAAGCATCAGAAAATGCTTCTCACCATTGAGAAGGAAGGGGGTCCCAACCCAAGCCTGAACACTGAGCTGAAGCCTCTGGACAGGCTCCTGCCCTATTTCAGCCTGGTTGGCCCCTCACCTGTTAAAACACTAGGACCAGTCTTTATGTTCTCATAAGCTGCCCTGGTTTATTTCAACTTCATCTGCCTCTGAAAAGAACTACACTGTGGAGGAAAATCTCTGGGGTATCCTTCGTCCAATAGATTTACACTCACAAGACTCAGCCTCTTCTACCCAGTGTCCTGAATGGGCTTTGCAGTCAGCCAGAGCCCTGCTGTCAGTACATGAGTAGTGCCTAAAGCTCACTATTATGTCCCTGTGCAGCTCCAGCTATGCCTGATGCTCTGAGTGAGAGCCAAAACCAAAGTCAGAGCTAAACCAGAGCCAAGCAATTGCCTTCAGCCCAAGAGCAAAGTGCAGTCACCAGGCACACTGGCTGCACAGCTGTGGGTGACTGCCTGTCCTTAGCCCAGATATTTCTGAGACCTCAGCATTTAACCAGAAAGAGCTGAAGGTTCCTAAGGAGATTTGGGAGGTTTGGACAGCTGCAAGTGGTCAAGGATCTGCCTGCTGTGCCCTTCAGGTAGTTAGGCATCACACCTACAGCACAGCACAGAGATACCAGAGCTGACCACAAGCAGCAGGGCTCGGGCAGTAGAGAAGCCATCAGTGCCACATGGGCTGCCCAAGGGGAGGGGCTGCAGCAAATCTGGCTTTGCAGAGCCTCTCTCCCAGCTACCTCAAACAGCTCCATCTTCCATTGCTGTGGATTGACCTCCCCACCTCACCAAAACCTGCCTTCTGCTTTAGACAGTGAAAACACTGCAATCCCAAATCCTGGTTGGCCCCTACCTCATGATGGCCATGAGGGTGGCTCCTGGTATTTCAGTGCATCACTCCAGCCCTGCCCTTGCCTTTCTCTTTTGCCCTGCAGCCCTTGCTGATGCTGTTCCACTGTCCTCCCCACTCCCAGCCCTTCCTCTAATCAGGACCAACCTGAAATTCATCCTGGGTCTTCAGGAAATGGGAGCTTAAAATAATTTGGTCCCTTTTTCTGAGAAAACTGACAGCACTGCCATAAAAAAGAAAAATTCTTAAAATAACACTATGTGTAGAAGCTCTGTGCCTCTGATGCCCACTGTCTCTCCCTCCTGGCATTCCTGGCTGCACATACTCTTCTCATCAGCCTTTCCCATGACTGTCTCCATGATTTATGGTCTTAATAACTGAGCCTGAATCCTGCTGCCCTCCCCACTGGGGCTCATAACCAGCCGCCATTCAGACTCATTGCATGGTGTATTCTGGTGCAGTCCAGAGCATCTTTTCAGAACAATCTCATCCCTTTCTCCTCTCCCCAGGAAGAAAGACCTTTCCTGCAGGAGACCTCTGGGCAGTCTTTTCCCTTCCCTTTTTATAGGACACTTCTGTTACTGTTTCATGTAAGCCACCATCAGCCTCCTGTAGCAGGAGGGAAAAGGGGGGGGGGGTGTTCTCTGGGTGGATGTACATGTTCCTCCTCTGCAGCACATCGGCAAAACACCAGCTTCTCCCACATGCATAAAGGTCTCCCTACACACGTTTCCATGGAGGAGAAGGTACAGAAGAAGGCGGATGGCTCCTTACAGGTTGGATGAGCATCAGCCCAAAGACCTGGGCACAGAGAAGGACATGAGCAGGGAGGCTCATGCAGGGTCTGAAATCTGGGGATGGGGAGCCCCCATGCTGGCTGCCATTGCAGGCACCTGCCATGCAAGGGTCTCTCTCCAGCCACAAAGCACCTCACTGAAACATAGAATCATTCAGGATGTAAAATACCTTCAGGATCACTGAGTCCAACTATTAACCCAACATTGCCAAGTCCAACATTAAACCATGTCCATCAGTCCTACATCTACATGTCTTTTAAGCACCTCCAAGAATGGTGACGTTACCACTTTCTCTGGACAGCCTGTTCTTCCAATACTTGACTACCTATTCAGTAAAATTTTTCCCATTACCCAATCTAAAGCGCCAGTGGCAGAACTCATTGCCATTTCTTCTTGTTCTGTCACTTATGAGAAAGGGCCAACCCCTGCCTCACTACAACTTTCTCTCAGGCAATTGTAGAGAGTGATAAGGTGCCCCCGAGGCTCCTTTTCTCCAGGGTAAACACTGTAGGTCCTTTTCTGTCAGGCAGCTTTCCAGACACTCTTTCCCCAGCCTGTAGCACTGCCTGGGGTGTTTGTCAGCCACATGCAGGACCTGACACTTGGTGTTGTTGAACCTCATACAATTTGCCTCGGCTCATTAATCCAGCCTGTCCATATTCCTCTGCAGGGCTTTCCTATTCTCCAGCAGATTGACACTTCCACCCATCTTGGTGTCACCAAGGGACACAAGTGACTGAGGGAGCACTCACTGCCCTCATCCAGATCGTCAATAAAGATTAAACAGAACTGGCTCCAACACTGAGATTTGGGGAACAGTACTTGTGACCAGCCACCAGCTGATGTGACTCCATTTACCACCACTCTCTGGGCTTGGTTATCCAGACAATAATTTGCCCAGTAAAGAGTTCAACCATGCAAACCACGAGCAGCCAGTTTCTCCTGGAGGAAATAGTGTCAAAGGCTTTATTACAGCCCAGGCAGATACATCCACAGCCTTTCCATCATCCACCAAGGTGGGTCTCCTTGTCACAGAAGGAGATGAGGTTTGTTAAGCAGTACCAACCTTTAATAAGCCTGTGGTGGCTGGGCCCAGTCATCTGATTGTCCCATACATGCTGCATGGTGGCATTCAAGATGACATGCACCGTGACCTCCCCTGCTATTCTGATCAGGATGACAGGCCTGTATTTTCCTGGATCATCCCTCTGACCTTTGCAGATGGGCGTCACATTTGCTAACCTTCAGTCATCTGGGACCTCCCTGATTTGTCAGGTCTACTGGTAAATTACTGAAAGTGGCTTGCTGACTCCAGGGCCATGTCTCCCAGGTCCCTTTCTATTACCTCTCATGCTCCAGGGAGGTGGTAAAGCCCTGCTGACTCCCTGGCAAAATAAGCATCTGTTCTCCCTCTTGCTCTCCAGAGTACTGCTAAAAGGAGGTGAAAGACCCCAATTAGTCTCCAAAGAGTCTGCTTGCAGCTTTGAGAGCTGCTCCCGAGGTCTCTGGCTACCTGGAGGTAAGGCCAACCTCTTGTACTAATTGACAGCAAGGGAGAGGCACAAGACAGTTCCCCCATCTCTGATCCAAGCTGCACTCCTCACCTGCCTCTGGAAAACCACACTTCTTCTGCAACAGCAGTTCAGCAGCTGGTTCTCCTCCTGCCCTCCCTTCCTGCAGATTAATGGCTGTCTAATTGTTCTGTATTTTGCCCTGGCAAAGGTGGAGTCCTTTGCTCCTCACAGGGGAGAGAGAGCAGAGGAAAGGCACAGGGGTGTCCCCAGAGAAGCAGGAGCTAATGAGCCCTCTGACTACAAGAATTTGCTTTGCTTGTAATACCTGGTAATAGGTATTGCCTTAGAGGCTGGCTCAGGAGAATAAGGCAGGAAGAGAGGTTGAGGATATGATAATCTTCTGATTTTGAGCAAGTGCTGTTTTTACAAAAGCCAAGCCACCACCCAGATGAGCATGATGTTTTGCTGAGCAAAAGAAACAAAAAAACCCCAGCCACAGCATGGAGGGTGATGAGTTCAGCCAAAAATCAACCCCTGAGATAAGAGGTGGGTGCATGTCAGTCTGTGATGGAAGCCATGAGCTCCTGCACAGGCAGGAAAAATGTTGGGGGGAGTCTGCCTGTCCTTTGCAAAGAGAAAAGCAGGTACAAAGGGGAAAAGAAATCTCCCCAGACCTGGGGGTGTGACAGAACCAGTTCCACAAATGGATGCTTTCTGATCCCCAAACACCGAGTCATGGTGGGGGTCTCCTGTCCTCCTTACTGTCCTCCTGCTAAGGTGGGGGTTCTCCCCAGACCCCATATGCTGTTTCCCCAAGGATGCTGCAGGTCCTGAGCTCCCCGTGGGAGCAACCCCAGCTGCAGCAGCACAGGAGGCAGGCAGCCAGCTCGAAATAGTTAACAGCTCTCCTCAGCCACCACATCATGATGGATGAGCCCTGCCCCATGGAAATGTCACTGTCTGAACAGAGCGTGAGCTCATTGCTTTCCGCCTCCCATCTCAGCATGGAGCCAGCTGGACGAACAACCCCCTGTCCTCCCAGAGTGGGCAGTCTGGCCTGGCCTCCCACCCTTTGATGACAGTGTTCAGGCATAAAGGACAAAAGGAGCCACTAGTTTTCAGGGTGTAACCCCACTCACCCCAAAGCCTGCTGATTAATGGGAGAAGGGCTCTCCTCCACTGCAAAGGAGAGGAGGAAATGCAAATGGATGAAGAATGATCTGGTCAAGCACTGAACCTTGTTATCTAATTTGAAAAACGGGCAAATGAGGTAATTATGGTGAGATATCGATTCATAGCAACATGCTCCATAAATGCCACAGCAATAACTCTCAATGCTGCCACACTACTCTCCCAGCCCCTCCTCAGCTGAAGAAGGCAAGTTCAGGCTTTTCACTTTAGCCTGTACTAGTTTGAGAAACAGAGCCAGCCAGTGTAAGTGAGGTTAGGCCACCTTCCACCCCCAGGATGAGCTGGTGTGCTGGCCCCCACTGCAAAAACCTCTTCAGGGACTTGGCTCTGATAGTCTGCATTTCTCGTGTGTGTTTTCAGTCAGATCCAGTAAAGAAAGAGGGAGTCACACTGATGGAAAGAGTCAGGAGGTAAGAGACAAGAAGCAAGACAGAGGTTTCACCAACACAGAGGCTTCACTAGGCTCCTACTAGGCTTTGGTAGTGTCTTGGTTGTGGCCAAGCAACTTAACTGTAGCTTGTCAGACTTAGGGTCTGAGCTTTTTTCCACTGCAACAGGAATGTTTCAAACTTCTGCTCTGCATCTGGAGACAACCTCCTCCACAGCTGTGGAAAGCTGCTTTTTGGGAAGTTGTCTCTTACATTGGTAGCTCCCAGATCAGTTCCTAGTAGGCTTCTTAAAGATCTACTCAGACATAGGTTTCCCTATCAAATTTCCTTTTAAATCTGTATACTTTGTAAGTATTGCACACAGGACAGCCTATAGAGCACACACACTCACCCCTTTTCTTTGGTCTGGTAGAATAAGAGCAAATCTGAACATCAATTATAACCAGAGAGAGGTAACGGACCCCAGATATTCTCCACACTTTCAGATCACTCCAAACACCCATGTTGACTTGTGAGTTGCCCACTGCGAGTGGGTGAGAAACCAGCCTGGTACCTGGGAGTGAGGGGAGAGAGAGTTGAGGTTCACCCATGTAAATCTGTTTCTCAAAAACAGGCCTGCAGCTTGAGCACCTCCAAACGGTGCTGAGATCCAGGCCACCAGAGCCAGAGCACCAGAGAACCTGCCTGAGCTCAAGAGCTCAAGACTGAGCCTGCTTGGCTCTGCTCTCATGGTGTCTGAATGTCTGCCTTCACATGACAGTCATTTCAGGAAGGTTCAACAGGTACCCCCGGCATGCTCTTTGGGATGCCAAAGGCTTTTCCTGGGAGCTGCTGTAACTTTTTCCTTCCCAGCTACTGGCTTGGAAACTTGATGCTGAGAGATAACAGTCATGGCTCTATTCACAGCTCAGCTACTTACCCTCTGTTTCACCAGCTGCAAAGTGGGTGGTCATTATAATCCCTTCCTTCCCTGAGGACACAGAGCGTCAATGAATAAATCACAAAAAGGATTGAGATCCTTTGCTTTGAGATTGCTTTGAGATCTTTGGTTAGAAAATATTCCAGGGTGTTATTGTTATTGGTAATGGCACATACTTATTCCACTTATTGGTACTTCAAGCTACATTAAAGTAATTCCCTAGATAGAGGAGACTTAAAAAATAAAATGTATGACCTTCTGTTCCACAAGTACTGACACGTGTCAGTTGTACTGAAGCAAATATTACCTTCATGGGCACTGTTTCTTGTGTCCATTTTTCAGCAGCTCCTGGCCATCGTCCTTCCCCTCTGAAGTGTCCTAACCCCAGTTCCATGACCAAATCTGAAAGCCTTTATCCCTTCCACATCCTGCCAGTTTTCTTCACTGTATCAAATCCTCCACAGCATTCTCTTTCTCAAGAGCATACTCTCAGTCTTTACTCTGTACAGGCACGTACCTCCTGACTTCTCTGCTTTCTCAGTAGGTCCTATAACATGTATTCCTATACTCTACTCCCCTACCCCTTCTTCTGCAAAGAATGCGGAAATTTCTGAGCTATTTCATCATGGGAAGATGGTATGACTGGTTCCTGGAGGCAGTTTAGGATGCTGCAGAGATACAATATGCTGATACTGCTTTGGAGCTCTAGCATCATTCCCCACCTTCCAGAGGAAAACATAAAGGATTTGTGTTATATGATTCAAAAGGATTGTCCTGTTGCACAGGAGACTTCTTGAGAGGGCAAGACCTAAAGGGTCTACATTTGTCTGATCCCACTGAAACAGCCATGGAAAAGCAGATGGATGCACTCCTCCATTGCAGAGTCTACTCCTCTGCCAGGGAAATCTGTCCTAATGATCTCAGGTGACCTCCTTCCCTGGACTCAGACCTGTCAACCACAGACAATTCTGTGCACTTTTACTGTCCATCTGTGTGCATGTCTGGCCATTGCAATATGTTTTCTGTCTAACTGCCATGTGAACCTCAACACAGCCATGGAAAACTGTTTAGGATGGACTGCCAGCCTTCCTGCTCACAGACTTTTTTCACCAAGAGATATGTTCATTTCCCTAACCCATACAGGCACAGCACATGGATATAAATCTGCCCTCAGTTCCTCTGTCCTCATCATCCAGGTCCCAGTTCCCTCAGCATTGTCCCTTCCTCTTGAGGAGAGGGACACGGTTCTTTACATGGCTAGTACAAACTGTCCCCAGTGGATTCCTGGAACCCCATTGCCACCAGGAGATGTCTTCTCCTCCCCTGTGGGCCATGCTCTGATTTCTGTGCAGGAACATGTCAGCAAACTCACAACTCCATCTCATACTAGCAGGGCTTTCTTGGGGTATAGGGCAGTGAAAGGTCTCTTACCTCTCTTTGGATGTCCATAATTCAGATATTTCATCTGGGATGGTCACCAAGGCGCTCTGTCTTGATGGAGAAAGAGAGGAATCTTCGGCAAGGGGCTGGCCTCACCTCTCTTAAACACTGTTTAGGAGGGAATGAGCCAACTTTTTCTCCACTGACTACAGCAAGAGTGCTGGTCTAGCCTCTGGACAGCTGTTACAAGGGGGAAGCAACCCGTACTTGGCACCAAGCAGGTACCCACTCCACAGCTTAGAAAACATCATGCAAATACAGTTTCTCTAGTAATTCTACCCACAAAAAATAAACTACTGGAGGGAAAAGGCTGGAACTGGTTCCCTCAACACTACAGGGGTGAGCACAACAGTTACTCAAATGGTTATGCTCAAATGCCTCTTCAAATTCTTTAGACACTGGCTGATGTCTGCCATCTGAAATTTTTAAACTCTAAGCACTGATTAAAAACTACCCAGTGGCAGAGAAAATATTTGTTAGTTTACTCCAAGTTTATTAGATCTTAGACCTAATTAAAAGTTCCAATGCATGGTAAATGCGTCTTTAATTACAGCGAGACGGGAACATTAGAATTGTGGTTTTGTAGAGAAAGTACATCTAATTAGCCCAGTTATTTAGGGCATTATTTCTATCTATTTGAAATACATTGCACTACAAGCTGCTTATTCCAGCCAGAGCTTTACGGAAATGTGTTCCAATCAAAAAAACATTTAAAAAACTTTTGTTCTGTAATTTTTCTTTTTTTCTTTTTTTTTTATTAATACTTCATTTATTCTTAATGAAAGAAACTAGACTGAGAGTCCCCAGAGGATTAATTCTTTTGTTTATGCACAGAATAAAAAACAGACACTGCATGGATCACTTCTGGGATCTTTGTTATGAGCAATTTGGGAGCTACAAATCCATCATTCAGTCCTCCACCTTGGGGTGTGTGTCAGCAACATTGGAGGCAAGATTTTTGGACATGGACACATATTCTGTGACATTGAGATGATCCTACTCTATTCGGCTGAACACATTTCTACATGGTTGTATTGCCAGAGGCACAATTCTGCCCTTCTCCTGTCTCTACCTTTTCTGATTTCCTGAGTATCCAAGCTCAAAATCCAAGGTTTTGTTTCAAATTCTTTTCATAGAACCTTCGCTCCCCTGGCACCCTTGCCCCCCTGCAAACCTTGGAGAGCAGCAATGCAGAGCTGGCTGGTGCAGTCCCTGAGCTGTGGAAATACATTGTTTGTGTGTTTTGGGGTTACCCAAGCTCCAAACTGCACTTTTGCGTTGGGGAGGGGGAAAGGGGGAAGAGAGGAGAGAGGCGTAGTTATAATCTATGTGAAAGGAAGGATATGTTGAGAGAACTCTTTTAACCATGTGAGGAATACTTCATGAATTTGTGCTCTGTATTAATGGCAGGCATTGCTCTTGTAAGGAGGGGTGGTGAAGTCCAGTGTGTTTCAGTAACCTCTGTCAGCACATAGCTGCCTTTGCATCATTTGTGAGTTTTCCCAGCCTGATTAAAGGCTTTTTTATTCTGTTCGGGAAGCATCTTAGAAATAAGCATTGCTACCTCTAAAAAACAAACCAAACCAACACAAAAACAAACAAAAAACTAAACCCCACAAGTCCTAAACCAACGAACCAACGAACCAACGAACCAACAAACCAACAATGGATATTGAAGAAAAAACTACATTAAAGTGAGAGATAAAGTCCCCAAATCTCTGTGGACTGGAAGGCTCCATGTTGACAATATGAAAGTGTTAATTTAAAGGAAAAGAAAGTGCAAGCATTCATGTGGTCTCTCAGTATGCTTTGCTCCCTGCTCTGCACTAGGCACACTACAAATCAACTACCAGAAACCACAAATCTCACATGAACCAAACCAGGACCCATTAGCAGTTCAAGAAACATTACCTATTGCCATCACCTTTAATTTGAAAGAGCAGTGTGCAGAGCTGCCACTGCTCCCAAGGAAGGGAAGTGCCAACCCATGGAGAGCAGGCTCTTGCATTGTCACTGCATGTGCTTTGTGTGCTGTCTCTTGCATGAACACTGTTGCACTAAAGCAGCTGTGCAAGTACAAGTGTGGTGTCCCAGCAGCAAATAATTCAGAGCCTTAAAAAATCAGGCAGCATAGGCCTAAAAGTGTGAATCATAGCTTTCAAGCATCCTCACCTCCCTGTGAGCCTGAGAGTTCACCACAAAGGCCAGGAGAATGAAGAGGAAAGGAGTTAGCACATGGAGAGATCACCCGCGAACTTTAGTGCAGCTGGAGTACCCAGCCGAGTCCCATGTGCTAAAACTCCTGTGAATGACCTGCAGTGCAGCTGGTCTCACATGGCATGCAGTGACAATGCACAGCCATCACAGCCGTGACCCCGTGATGCAGTCAGGGAGCGAAAGCCACCTCCTCTGGGGGCTGCAGCAGGAGACGGAGGGCAGATTGGAGATGTGGACAGGCATCCAGAGAGCTGGCAGCACTGAGCAGCCAGGCACTCACCTCCCTGGGACTCCTCCATGAGCAGGCATAGTGAGGACAGTGAGATGCAGCCGCTACCTGGGGCTGTAGTGGTGTGAACCCAAACACACTTAACAGGCCAGAGGGACTGTGATCCATGGTCAAGGATGTTACAGTAGGGAGATCGATGAGTAGCAATGAATTGGTGCAGTGTGTTCCCCAAAATCAGTTATTTCAGGGAGGCCATGGGGAGTAGAACAAAACCACTTCTGCTGGCTGGGCATGTAATCCTGCAGCTGGGGGAAATCACAGGTTCAGGTAACTGGAAACCACTGGCACTTGTGCACATGTATGTACATGTGTGCATGCAAGGGACGGGAGGGCCAAAAACAAAACCCCCCACACCTCCCAGTGTTATCAGCAGTCTATCAGAGGAGCTGAACTAGCTGAGAGCCAGGAGGTCCTCTGTGGTTTATGCTGCAACTTCCCACGCAATGCAGAGGAGAGGGAAGGTCTTCCTGAAGGCAGTCCCAGGCTCACATCTAATCACATCCATGGGGAGGACTTAGCCCAGAAAATCTATTAGATCAGAGTTTCACCACCTGTGATTTTGTGATCACCCAAGCTGCTGAGAAATTCTCCAGAAGAGCACCATGTGCAGAGAGCCAGGAGCAACTCTCATTTACAGCCAAACAAAAATTTAAAGCTGTTTTATTCCTTTTTTATTTTTTCTCTCTTGCTGTTTGGTCTCCTTCTGCTTTGAGTATGAATAGATAGTGTCTGTTTTCTATTAGGAGATCAAGGTACAATAGGTCTGTAGATTACACTCTGCTATCTTATGGAATGTCATCTTAGGGTCTGTCAAAGATCTCCCATGAGAATGCTGCACTCCATCAACTTAATCAGCAATTGCCAATAAATCCCAGATCAGCAATTGTCAGTAAATCCCAGATGCTTGTCCTGTGTTCCTGGGATCCTTCCTCAAATTTATTTCCTCTATTCATCAGTCCTGCCACGTGCAGAATGAAGGCAGCAGACTTAATGCCTCAAGCACCTGGAAATATTGGTATACACCCTCCAGTTGGGCCATGGGACATTGTTGGACCTTCCATTACTTCCATGGCAGTGGTATGTGGATCCCCTGGTTTGTTCTTCACACTCCTGCTCAGGAATGGCCCCCACAGAGGGAAAGAGTGGTGGCATGCTACCACAAAGTGATTTAAACAGCAGGATGAAGAATGAATGAGCCTCCAACCCATAGCAATTAGATGGAGCTAGAAAGGATACAGTCCACCTTGGCCTGTGCTTGTCTGCAGGAACACAGGTATTAGGGATAGAGCTCATGGGTCTATGCTTGCCACAAGGGCTGAGGACCCCATACCACACACAGACTACAGCAAGTGAGGAAGGAAACCAGCTGGACTAGCAGGCTATATTAGTGAAAGTCCTTCTGGCTGCAACATCAGCCAGAGCAAAACTGACAAGAGCTCTCAGTGTTCTGATTTCCATGTGTAGGCTGATCAGTAAATGGGGTTTGGCAGGAAGAGCCCCTGTGGGGATGCTATCACACAGATGCCCAGATGTGTTGTGAAGATAGTTTTTGCAGCTTTCACTGGAGCATCTGATATCAGCCACTGTCAGGAGTGAGATAAGGGCCTAAAGGGACATTCATCTTGTCCAGTGCAGCATCTTCTCTGCTCACAAGGGCCCTCTGTTCTCCCTTCTCTCACCCTTTTCGTTTACTGCTTGGATTCTATTTCTGCATTCTTCTATTCTGCATTGACTTGTGTGTTTTTCTGTGCAGCAGTTGTCTCTGTGTGTGTCTGAGCAAGGCTGGGCACACAGGGAGCTTTACTGTTGTGTGGATGCTGGTCACCTCCTCCCTACACCTCCTGCAGAAGGAAGTGCTGCCCTCTCCTTCTGCTGTGTCCCTTCCCCTCCAGGGCTCATGAGTCCCACTGCTCCCTGCAGATCTCTGCAAATCTTCCTATACCTCATTACCTGTTCCCCACACCTACAGCTCCTTTTTACCCATGACATCTTCACACCAGAATTAATTCCCCAACAGCACAGCTCATTCCTCAGCTTCCTCAGGTCCATGTTGCCTTCACTTGCATGCTAGTGCCTATGGCATCATATTCCAAATCTAGCACAGTCCTTTCTATTTCCCCTTTCTTTCCCAAGGCATGTGTACTAACTCAGGCTTTACTGACCTCTGTAGTAAAAAAGCAAAAAAAAAAAAAAAAAAAAAAAAAAAAAAAAAAAAAAAACACCAAAACCAAACAAAAGCAACAACAAAAAACCCTAAGCTAACCCTCTCTTCTGGGGAGTGTTGGGTTCAAAATTCTCCAATTTAATACAAAAATACTGTTTGCTAGGAAATTTGATTTGGATGATGTCATGATCTGGAGGGATGCCTGGGCTCTCTTCTGCCCTTCAGGTGAGAGTGCTCAGTCTTCTTGGTATAGTTTCTCTTCCCATATCAGACATACAACCTCTCTTCTTCACTTGTCAGCAGCTCATCCTGAAAGGGTTATCATTTATTTTGAAGACAGGGTTCTAAATGGATAATGTCCAGCTTTGATAGTGGTCTCAGTACATGAATCCACTATAAAACATTCAGCAGATTCAATAGCTGCCGTTCTGCTCAGCTGCATCATGGCCTGTGAGCTTCCCACAGCTCAGGTGTGCTCAGCTTTAATCCATCTCTCCCAGGACTCCAGGGGCCTGAATGGTTCAGCACAGACAACATCAACCCAGAGCTCTCTGGAGGAACACTGGGACTGGAATGGTCAGTGTAACCTCATGAACTCTCTCTGACCAGGGGCTGAGAAATATTAGTAAAGCCCTTCTCCTTCTGCTTCAGTTGCTTCTGCCTGAGGGACCACTTGTCCATCCCAGCGCTTCCATCTTACAACACAGGAGTGAAGGGATTTTGTGTCCAGCCTCTGGATACTGAACAGTACCATAACTCCTAGGCCCCACCCTCTGCACAAGACACTGAGGACCATGGATCTCACATTCACAGACTGCTCTGTACATCCAGCTCCTGCTCCTGTCCTGCTCCTGTCCCAGTGCCTCCATCCACTGAACTGACTGCAAGCTGCAGAGGGCAGAAAAAGAAGAGCTGACCAGGAGAAAAATCCAGCTGTCAGAGGAAGTGTCATGTGAAAACGATGGGATTAGAAGGCAAAGATTTAGGAGATAGTGAGAGGATTCAGAAGTTCTCCTGGAGTTGTGCTAATTGGCTGAGCATTCTCAGATCCTCATCAGCCAGCCTATAAAATCTAAAGAGGTGGGAAGCCTTCTCCTGACTAGGGATGTCCAGGCTCACGGAACAGCCACACGAGCCAGCCTGCTCTCCTGGGGATGGCTGAACACCTGCCTGCCCATGGGAACTGGTGAATTAATTCCCTGTTTTTTCATTTGCTTTGCCTGTGTGTTTGTCTTTTGCTTTCCCTGTTAAACTCTATCTCGGTCCAGGAGTACTCCAACTTTTACCTTTCCCATTCACTCCCTGACCCTGCTGGTGGGGGATGAGTGAGTGTCTGTGTGGGGTCTGGCTCCTGGCTGGGGTTAAACCACAACATGGTCCATGCCATGCAAATCCATTGCAGGATTTAGCAGAGATTCTGCTGTAACTTTGCAAGACAGAAAAGATAGAGGGAGATCTGGGTAGCAGCACAAAAAGTGAGTGCACAGTTCTTCCACCCATATGGGTGCACAAAATCATCTCTTTTCAAAGCTGTTGATACAAACCAGCCCTCATGACTTACAGCCATTTTCTCCCCATCCATTTCTGCAGTTCAGCTCAATCGTGTTTCTGGGCTACTAGTGAATGAGGAGAGCCACAAAACCCATTCATACTGCACAGGGGGCTGCACAGGGCAGGTACAGCAATGTGAGGAATCCACCCATATAGAGGGCAAAGGAGAAAGGATTAAACATGTTCAGCTCTGGGCAAAACAGGCTTTTCCAGTGTCTTGGGAAAACTGCTCATCCTATGCTATGAGAGGAAACAATGCATAACATCTAAAAATTCTGGCAGTTTACTCACCATAATAGTGGCTAAAATTTATAATCTGCTGCATAGTTTAAGAGTGTCTATTAAATCTGCAGACAAAGCATTTGCTGAGATTGTGGAAAATTTATAAAATCACCTATCCTCAGAGTCATCGAAGATGATAGAGCAACTCTGGTTTTATAAAGAGAATCTGAAAGAAAATGAACATTTCTGAAAGCGTGGCTGGAATAGATAAATGGCCAGAGTTTTGCTAGGGTGCAGGGAATATAAATGACGCATGAAGGATCTGGGTACTCTCTGTTCAGGGAAATAAAACAACCCCCGACCAGTGATTATAGAGTGAGGCTGATTTGACCCCAAACCTGCTCAAGAAATTGGAAATCCCCAGAAACAAGTACTAAAGATGCCAGGGATTTATGACAGTATTGCATGATCTGTGCAACACATTAAGCAAGAGTCTTGCAAAAAGTGTAGTGTGGACAACTGGCAAAAGCAAAGTGCTCTCATTGCAAGGAATGATGCTAGTAGGAATGCCTGGGGACTGTGTCCAGGTGAGTGCTGAAAGCATCCAGTGATAGAAGCAATTGGCTCTGATTGCAGATCCCCCAAGCTCCACTCTTTAAGTTTCAACCAGTCAAATGAAGGTTCTCAATGGCAACAGCCTCACTGTATGGAAGGGAAATATCCCTGGCTTCTCGCTGCTTTAATCCCAAACCTGAGAGTATTGTGAGAAGAAAATAGTTTTGTTTTTTTTTTTTTTTTGTGGTGCTGGCTGTAGGGAGCAGCAGTTAAGTGCAATGAAGAGGAATCAGACAGATGAGCCATTCTCTTGTCATCATGGAAAGGCTGCCATGAGGAACGCTGGGGAAGCCAGAGTGGGTTCTGCTAGGATGGATGAGATAATGTCTGTGCACTAATGACTGTCTTTGTCTTTGTTTGAAAACAACGGTTAAGTGTATATCAAGGTTGCCTAATGCACAGTGCCAGAGCACATCACTCTGTAATGCTCCAATGCTGCGTGTCTGTGGGAAGAGCACAGCCAGGAGTTTTGTGTGGCAGCCATAGACTGACATGGGAATGAAGAAAATGCCCTGATGGAGTCTGGTTACCCCTCAAAGTCTCCATACAGGGGTCCCAGCCCATATGGCCACCACCAGGACACGTGTCCCTTGCAGCTGGTGGGTGCAGCTGCCTGTGCTTCAGTTAGTTCAGCACAGTGTGTGTACTGTGGGGATCAGAACCTCTGGGAACAGAGATTCCTTAGCGGGCTGTAGCAAAGCATAGCAAAGGGACAGGTACCCTCTCACAGCAGCTGACACTGACAGGGTGAAGCAGAGGACAGGTTTAGCAGGATGTTTTGTAGCAAGGTCACTATGGAAAAGAAGCTCGGAGGAAATCTAGGGAACACTAGGGGCGCACAAGTAAGACTCATGATCCTCCTGCATGTGATCATAACAATACAGAGTAGAAAGTTGTTCCTGTAGCAATACTCGGAGAAGGGGAATTACCATAACACACTGGTGCCCTGCCTTTAAGATGCTGGTAAGGGAGCTACTGTACATCTCCTCTCTGAGTGCTTTCATCTTCTTGAATAATTCCTCTATCCATCCTTTTCCTAGGATGGTGGCTTTGGAGGTGGAGTTTCTCCCGCTATAGCCCGGCTTCAAAGCTCTGAAGCAGTAGCAGGGAACATCAGGAGACCAGAAGAGCTAGGACAAAACACCATTTTCCTGGTCTCAGAGACCAAGGCCTGTTCTCTGGTGAGGAAAGCAAACAGCATGGTGTGGTGCTGACATCCATGCAGCTAAACTAACTTCTCACAAAGCAGGATGGCCTCACGCATGCATCGCGCTGGCAGCAGGGCTGAGGCCATGGTGTTCCTTGATCTGAGCACAGAACTATTTTAAACCTGTGAGCCCTGCCAATTGAAAATGCAGAAGAGATAATACCTGAGAGATATTTGGACTTAAGAGGGTAAAAGTCAAAGAGAACAGGAAAGCAGTGCCTGGAGCTGACATTGCTTTTGGAGTCCTACCAGCTTTGGAAGTTTCATTGGATTAAAGATGTTTTTATTTAAGAAAATGTATTTGCACTCAGGCTGCAAACAGAAACAGACATATGGCAGAGAGGGAGAGCAGCTGGTCCCCAGCAACAGCCCCTCTTGTGCCACCATCAACAAACTGCTATGGCATGTCCCCTCTCAAGGGACTCCCAAAAGTAACATGGTGCCTTTGTGCTGCAGTGCAGCTGCCCCTGGGGTGGACTGTGAGGCAGCACTTGCAGAAATCAGGCAAGCAACAATGAACACCCCAATGGGAACTATGGTGCACAAAGCAGTTTCACAAGCTTTGTGGTGTGGTCATAAAATCAGGGCTAAAAATTGTCAAGGCATCACTGTAGTTGGCATTCCATGATTTAACTACAAGACTGCTCATCCTGCAGCTAAGCCTCCCTTCATGTCACACCATGTCAGAGATGTTGAAAGCCACTGCTGTTTGGTTTAGCACTTTGCATGTGCTCTGCAGGCTTCCCACAGGGACACTGACCAGGCAAAATCCTATTTATTTTAGGAAATCTGGTGAAATCCTGAGTATGGTAAGACCTTCTGGTGAATTCAGAAGGCTAGAAAGACCTAGTTAGACCCCCAAAGATAGAGATGGGAGCAAGGAAAACAAGCGCTCACCACACAGTGAGGAGTTGCCTTGATGAGGGAGGTAGGACTGGCAACAAACAGGCACCCACATGAATTCAGAGCTGTGATGCAGCTGGCTTCCTCAGACACAAGGGTAGCAGGGATGAGAGAGCCTGTGCTCCACATCCTCTGCCCCCATGGCAGGAAAATGAGCTGTGGATTAGATGTTCCCTTGACTTTTTTGCCTGCATCAAGCAGGCACATACAAGCCACTGCACAGTGGGATCCCTCAAATGAACTGAACCACTGAGAAACTCTTGGAACATGTTTTGAAACTGCCTTTTCTTCCAGTAGAAGCTGGAAGCTCCCAAGCATGAATGGGGACTCATTGGTTGGGTCTGTTCTGGAAAATACCACTTTGGTTCGTGCTTTACAAGGCAGCAAGTAGAAGAGTTGGGTGACACCTCTCATCTTTGTGATCTGCTTCTGTAACCAGGGGCAAAATCTGCCCTCTCCTGCTCACCCTCTGCATGTCTGCTGTGCAAATGCCTCCATGTGAAATATGCACCCCAGGATCCTCTTACTCAAGAAAAGCAATTTTAAGGACAAGAGAAATCTTATCTATTCCAGGTGAAGAGAACAAAAGCATCCACTGAAAATGCTCTTTAGTGCAATGCATGGTACATTGTGTTATTGAGACCTTGTTTCTTGGCTTTGTTTTAACACATTTCTTTTTCCTTCATGCTAAGTAGGGTCTCAGACAATTCTGATAAACACAAGAAATACTGCGCCTTCAGATGGAAAGAACCCAAACAAGACCCATATGGAGGGGGGAAAAAAAAATTTGGAACCATATGCAAGTTTTGAAGGAGGCTGCAGAAGCTTGAGGTTCCCAGCAGGGAATATCCTGATATTCCTTTTAGGCCCCAAACTTTCGTTCTAAGTGGCTTTTGTTCTAGCTCTCTTACCTACAGGGAGCTCAGCTGAGGAAAAGGTCTGCAAGAAACTAACACCATTGGGAACATGGCACAGGTGGCACTGATATTGTGGAATAATACAATGAATAATGAAGTTGGGTGTTTTTGTTGCTGCTTGGGTTTTGTAATCAAGACCCTTAGTTAGCAAATATAACTCAGGTGATTAATAAGCCAGCACACTGGTGTCCAGAGGGACGCACAGCTAACAGTCAGTGCATGTGAATAAAGAAGAACAGTTTAAGAGTTTTCAATTCATTTGACCCACAGAAAGACGGGAAGCAGACAAAAACACAGTTGTGGTCTCCAGTGACCCAGAGATAGCTCTGCCACCTGGCAAGGGGATATGCTAATAGGTACAGGAATCATTTGGAAAACTGTACTGTTGAGTATCCAAATCCTACAGGAAACTGCCAGTTAAATATCTGAATTGCCAGGTCCTAAGCTGGTGTCTTCACCCAGTACAGCAGTTAGTGGCTGAGGTGTTACATAAACTGACACTCTCTGGTAAGAGGTAGGTACTTGGGGTTGTCATAGATCCACTCCAGCAGCAGAAATGGCCTCCAATTCCAGCCACAAACTACAAAGAGGTCAGTGCACACCAGGCATTTATTAACTTGTTCTAACATTAGGCTCTGGTTTCTGACCTCCACCAACACTATTTTCCATGTTTTTTCAACATGATGTAAAATTTTTTGGTGTTGCTTATGCACCCTTCATTCCTTAGGCTATCTCAATGCAGTCTTTCCTCCTTGCTCCTGGTCTTAAGGTTTTTAAAACCTTAATGTAAAATCAGAAGAAGATTTCTTTCCTATTCCCTTGTCTGCTGTGGTATTCACTCCCCGTTGTTCCCTGTTGACCTTGAAAAATGATTCAGGCCCACTGTGGACTCCCAATCCCTGAGCAGACTTTCTGAGCTCTCTTTCAGCATACCTATTTAAAACTAAAAGCAAAACAAACACACATAAGTCCACAAAAGCTCTGTGTGTACCTTTCTACCTAGAAAGCAATTAAATGCATTATATTTCCTGCATTAGTTTTAACTTGCTACATCTCAGGGGTTAGTGCAATGAGCATTAGTCATAAGCTAATCAGAAACAGAGGTGCTTAAATAATTCATAGGCTGCCTTTCTTCACTAAGAACCTCAATACACAGCCCTGCCATACCATGAGTGCAGTGCTACCAGAAGGCAGCTCCCTTCACAGAGGGTGTCAGTCAGCTCAGAGACGACAGAGGCAGTTTCTGTGAAAAGCCATACTCAAAGAGATGTAGAATGACCCGGGAATGCCTGCTCAGGGAAGCACATATTTCTCCCAGAGGAGCTAGGGGAAATCTCTGCTGCGCTCTGCTCCCCCCAGCACTTAAATGCCTCTCTGAAACACAAAAACAGTAAAAACCTTGGGTAAGGACCAAGATTAGAGTCATCCCCAAGTGAGTCTGCAGGGATTGCCTACACCTTGGGAACTGGGATGAAAAAGAGGGAGCTATTCCCAGAGGCAGCACTTAGATGGCATTAGTCCAGGTCTGTGCATGTGTGGAATTTCTTGGGAGGAACAGTCATAGAGCAGTGCCAGGCAGGAAAGGGAGACCCCTCTGCTGCCCCAGCTGTTGTGTGTGAGCTTTTCCATGCCAGCCTAGCCTAATGACCCTACATCACTGCATTCCCTAATACCTAATAAAGATTGCTTGTTTCTGAGAAGCCTGACTTTTATGATGGCAAAATATCTGCTTGGTGCCAAGAGAATAATGTCTCTGACAGGGCGGGGACACTTCTGAGCTTATAGGAAGAGTAGGTGTAAGAAAAGGTAATGCTAAAATTAGACACTAAGCCCAAAAGGAGTGGGTCTGCCTGCAACTGGCAAGGAGGGGAAGTCTGATGTTAATGGGTGTTCCTTGGACTGTGTCAAGGGAAGGACACCAAGGCGATGGCTGGAAGTGGCATCTAATGAGGAAAGGCCAGGGAGAAGGCAAGGCAAGAAGGCATCGTGGCATCAGAGAGGTGACAAGGACACAAATGATGTGCAGTGGAGGGGAAGGAAAAGACAAGAGCCCAGCTCACACCAGGGAACACCGCCTTGGATCTGGTGTGCAACCACAGTGACAGGGATATGAAGGAGGCAGCCGAGCGGGCAGCAAACAGCGTCTGTTTGCTCCAAGTTGATGGACAATGTCTGACAAGTTCAAAGTTTGGGATGAGGGAGCTGGGGTGTAGATAAAAAAGGACAAGGAGATTCTCCCAGCAGAAGGACAGAGCATGCTTTCGACTGTCAGAACTAAAGAAAGTCACAAATTCTCCCAAGCAACAGCCAGGCTGGTTAAGGGGATTGACCTGTAGGATGGTGTTGTTGAATTTACTGACAGCTCTGGGAAGGAAGGAAATCTCATAGACTCCTGTAAGCTGCATTTTTGACTCAGGGTACGTCAGCCAATCAGCATCCTGCAGATTAAAAACATTTGTTACGTCCCTAATTCCCTGCTAAAAATATTAGTGCAAAAAGAAGCATGCATATAGCAAAGACGTATGTGTTCAGCAGGCTGAAAAACAGCTGGGAACAGCCCCTAGACCTAACAGTTAGAAAAAAATCTCCATCTTATGCTGTTGATCAAAAGATTATATTACTACACATGCTGGTTTGCCTGTCTGTGTGTGTCATCAAGCTTTGTTAAGTTATACTCACCATTAATTTCTTGTGTCAGGGAGTTCCACAGTTTAGCATGTGCTGTGTGCATCAGCACAACTTGATTTGCAGTAGTGCTTCCCCTAAAGGAGCTGAACTCACTCTTATTAACACAGTGAATTCTCCTTATTCTACACATGCCAAGAATAAAGGTGAGTGTGAGACATCCTGAAGCCCATGAACCCTGCTGGGCATCACAGTATAGTGCCCCTCAGACCTGCTTGCTTCCCAGCACTTGCAGAGCAAGGCCAGCAAGGAGTTTCTGCAGGTCTGCAGATCTTGCTCTCATTACATGAAGATGCTACGTGCAATTGGATAGAAGCTTCCATATGGCATTCTCAGTTAATCATACCAGACAGCCAGTACTTTCCCTAAGAAACACCTTTCCAGCTGTGGGTTCCAGAGGACTCTTCCACAGATACTGCTATTTTTTCAAGCACCATTGTCTTGGGTTGCAATATGTAACCAAAAATGTGTATTCTATTTTCCATCTGTTGAATCCAATTGAGGAGGTGTTTTCTTTATCCTTTGTATGACTCATTCCTCATAACTCCGGGGGGAGGGGGTAGGTGCCTTCTGCTAATGGGCCAGCTGTTAAAACCAGGTGGAGCAATGTTCCTTATCTCTTCCACAACTCATCCTCCCTCTGAGGGTTACCTTCTGTTAATGGACCATTAAGGCTCACCACATGACTGAAAACATTACATCATTCCGTTGTGAGATGCTCCACCCAGTGAGAGGAGCCAGGCATTCCTACCTGGATAAAACCTGCAATTCAGAACACCAGGATAGCCTGTTTTGACACTGGATTTCCCAGAGGAAGACTGGACCCATCTCACAACTGCTCAACTCTTCTACAGGATCATCTCTACTCCAACAGAACCACATCTGTTACTCCAGGAGGACCTATCTGGAGTGCTTCCAACACCCTGACCAACAGGGTGTCAGGTTGTATTCTGACTCTGTCAGGGTTTCTAGGATTTTTGTTCATTTGTTTGTTTGCTTGGGTGTTTTTTGTACTACTATAGTATTTTTAATATTCCTAGTAAATAACTGTTATTCCTATTCTCACATCTTTGCCTGAAAGCCCCTAATTGCAAAATTATAATAATTTTGAGGGAGAGGGTTTACATTCTCCATTCCAAGGGAAGCTCCAGCTTTCCCTGGCAGACACCTGTCTTTCCAAACCAAGACAACCACCCAATACTGAGGGACAGGCTGAGTGCAGTCCTCAGGCTTCTCCTGTGTCATTCTCAGTGCTAGCACATGGGGAAGAGGGTGCCTGGAGAGCCAGGGCAATCCCATCTGCATGTGTTCATGGTGGGATGTCAGGCTTCACACACCCCATGGCTACACTGTCCATGGTTCTCTAGGTGGAAGAGGATGGGCTGGGAGGCTGTTTGTGAGCACTACATGGCTACCTGCAGAATCTGAACACAGCCTTTGTTTTTGCACCTGGGGACACTGTTTGTCCCCCTCTTGCTGAGCCCACCAAAAAAACCCAAGCCTGTGCCTTCTCATTACAGCATCCTCTCAGGAGTCCAGCTTCCTCTCTGCCTAATGTCAAAGTCAGATTGATATTTCAATCCACATAACCTATAATGGACCTTAGTAAAATCAATCAATACACATTCTCTCATTTCCCCATGCCTGCTTGCTTAATGGAGGAAATAGCTGCTGCCCGAGACCTTGAAATTCAATGGGTCTTTTGTCCCCCCACAAATGTACTTGACTGTGAGTTTAGAAAAAAGTAAAAGCAGATCCTCATAATGATGTTTTTTCCTTTCCGTTTTTCAAAGGGAGAATGGAGCAGGCAAAGTAATTGATAGAGCATGGCTACAGATCTTCATTGGGGTAAACCCAGCAGGACTGATCAAGGATTTTCCCTGCAGCCATCAGGTCTTCAACCTGAAATCCCTTAGAACTGAGGAACTAGAAAAGCACTGGAAGCCCAGCAGTTCAGAGGGGTTTGCAATTTGCCTTATCAGCTGTCACCTATCTCAGAGGGGCGAGTGGCGAGAGGCTCTTCACCTTCTTTTCCTGTAGTGTAGAAGAAATGTGCTTATAGGGATGGAGACAAAGATGGGTTCACAGCTCTGTCACTTTGGTGTTTCTTATCCTCTGCAACTTAACTGCTAGGACCATGATAGAGATCCCTTTCCTCCTTTGTAGAAACACAGCTTAATGACAAATCAATGGCAGGAGTGAATATACAAGAACAAACCACAGGCCATGAGCATATGTCTGTGCTTTGCTGGGAAAGTCTTACACTGAACAGTAGGACAGGACAGGACAGGACAGGATAGGATAGGATAGGATAGGATAGGATAGGATAGGATAGGATAGGATAGGATAAGAGCAAAGCTCTCAGATCATGTAAAGTAATAGAGTTAAGTTCTGAAATGTTTAGAAAATTCAAAGGAAATCCATGGAAGGCAAATGCTTAGCCAAAATGCTGGCTCATGCTGAACCTCATAGCAGACAATACAACAGGTAATACAAAATCAGCATCTAGGAATTGATAAAATAGAAAAAGAAAATAATTGTGGTAAAAAGACTTGGCAAGCAGCTGGGACTAACAGAAGGGAACCACATCTGAAGAAGCATGTGATGTGCCCCTGCAGGGGTAAGAGGATAATGGGACCACCAATGTCACTCAGCTAGCTGCCTGCTGAGGCTACATGTGCAGCCATGGCAGCAGGATTGTGCAGATCCTGTACACTGAAGGCAGTGGCCCTGGAGTTCTTTATTTGCACAGCTCCTGCTTTTCCCGTGCCTTTTCATCTCCACCCACAGGGTGACCTCTCTTACCATCCCCTTTCTAGGCCTAGAAATGCTTTATTTGTCCTGGGCCATTTGATGCCTCTATCCACATAAATTCAGCTTCCCTTTATTCTTTTTCACTTCTTCATATTCCCATTAGCACAGGTTTGAAGCAGAACATCAGCCCTTATAGTTCTTTACCAGGTTGTTTACTGCAGAATCTCTCTGAAGTCAGAGAAACGGCAGCCCTGGTGCCAAATTCCATTTTAACTACACAATCAGTTATCAGCCCATTACCATAATAAGGAGATTAAAAGTGCTGAGAAATGCACAGTTTACTCATGGCTGGGGACTTTGCTGCTCTCTTCCCGAGTCCCACAGGTTCCATTTTGTTCTGCTTGTCACTTTCCTCCGGGATCCCTGGGGAGGGAAGCAGGGGCTGGAGATAATGAGCAACATCATGGCCCAGCCAAGGTTGGGGCAGGGGATTCCTCACACCCAGAGCTACTCAGGTGAATTAAATCGGATCAGGTCACCTTTCTTGGGCCCTTGAACATTTTCCTTCTTTTTTGAGTGTCTAACTTGAAAGATTTCTCCACTGGAAAGGCTTCAGACATCTGTTCCCCCTGCCTTTGCTTTTCTGCCTATCATTCTTCTGGGACTAGACAGGGGATCGTTTCAGCCATCCAGAGTAATCCTGTCTGGATCCAACCCCATTTCTGCCTCCTATCTGCAGAGGGCAGAAGATATGGTTTCAACAGCATATACTAATTCCTATGTATTTCTAAGAGACTCAAAGGATATTTCTGAAGTAACAGATGTGCTCCATCACAACAGGAGGAAGGCAGGCAGAGACCAGGATGCTGATGGATGCCTCCTGTGAGCACTTCTCAGGAGTCTGCAAGTCAGACCTGCCTCCAGACTCCAGCAGCTGAGTGCAAGCGCAGAACAGAACATTAGTTGCAATTGTGAGTCACCTGCCACCAAAAGCAAACATCTCATCTAGACGAAAGCAGTACCTGCATCAACTCCAAATTTATTCATGTGGCATCACTGGGAAGCCTTCAGCCATTACATTGAAATCCAAGCATTTTACAAAATCAATTATCTAACTACCAGGTTGCTGCTATTTTATGTAAGATCAGTAAAAGCCAGATTTAGTTCCTCTCCCCAGAGTCTCTGGTTTTATTTTCTGATCAGCTGTTGTCTTTCATTCCCACTGCCCAGATCAATTGCAAATGACTTCAGTTTCTCACTCCAGGAGGCAGGGAACCCTCTCTTCAGGCATGAGATACTGAATCAGGGCAGGAAGGATGGATACTTTTCCCTGTTTGGGGGCTAGTAAAGCTGCTCAGCTTCCTGCTCAGGTTATTGACACAAGCAAGCCATGTGAGCTGGCAGCAAAGGCTCTGTGAGTTTCTGCCCCTGAGGTGTCTGAGCTTGGGAATAGAGGCTGGGGGTAGCAGGGATTAGGGGAGGCAAGAAGCAAACACACAGATGCTGTAACTATAACAATGGGAACAGAACTGGGAGCATAGAAGGACATAGCCTCTCAATATTGACCTTGTGTGTTGAATCTTTTGTGGCCTGCAGACCCAGAATGCATTTTTTGCTACAGCATGAGAAAGAACAGCATCATGCCAGGATCCAGATCCCAAGCCAGGATGGGAATTTACATTATATCACATGGACAAAAGGAAGCACTGCTATACTGCAGAGGAGGCACAGAACTCCAGCTGTTGATCACTAAGTCCCCTTCCCCAGTTTTACAGTATTTTGCTTCACTTCCTGCCCTGTTACCTCCTGCCCTGTCCTTCAGTCAGCTGCTGTGCTTCAGGCTGCAGTCAGCTGCATTTCAAGAGTTAGAATAGCAACCTATAAACACACTCACACACGCAATTGTTGTGCTGACCCAGAAACTTCTAGCTTTTCTTGCTAGCAGAGTTTGAACCTGTCAGCACTAGTCATACAGTTCATTTCTATCACTCCCAGAGGTGATGGTAGTAGGAGACTCTTACACTAATGAGAGGTTCAGGAACCAGATATGATCCAGGAGAGGTTACACTGGAAAGTAAAGCTGCAAGCAGCAAGGCAGTTAAGATGCAAGCAGGTTACAGGCCCTGAGCCAGGGGCTTCACAAGCCTCCACTACATTATCCTTACACACAACATTCCCCCAAGTTTTGACTCTAAATTCAGGCCCAGCAATGTTTCTTTCACTACTGCTGTGAATGCAGTTTCATTTTCCAAATGTCCTGCAATGGCTTGGAGCATTCCTATGAGACTGCAAATACCCTCTGAAAGTGATGCGGTAGAGTATCACCCTAGTGAGAAGGGTCTCTGGGTGAAAGACACTTGCAGGGTATGGATGAGCTGTTTATGGCTGTGCATGTAATTGATGAGAGACAGCAACAAGTCAGAGGAGGGGGAAATATTTCCAGGGACCCTGAAGAACATGGCATCTGCTGGATGTCTCCTTCTGTCTGGATTAACCACTGCCTGGTCCCAGTAAAGGCTCAGAGCTGGGGGTGGGGTGTTGGTGTTCCCTGGAGATATTTTCCTCCTGTACCTCTCTAGTTAAGATATCAGAAGTGAGATTTGTCACTTAACCATCTGGAATAGGAGATCACAGGAGGCTGCTGCTCCTCAGTCTGTCACACTCCTTAACTGTGCTAATGTCATTCAGATGTTTCACAAAGCAGCCCTGACAAGCAGGCATGAAATTAAGATGTTTGTGGAGCTGGCCAACTGGGAAATGACAATGGCAGACCAGGGAAAGGCAGAGGAGGGGGTACATTCAGAAGGAAGAATCTGTGCTGGAAACTATTTGCTTCCTCTGTCTCCCATGGATCTGCTACAGCTTGGACCATCTCAGACAGGAGGGCTGATGCAGTGGCCTCTCCATGCCAGGGAAAGCGTGGGAGCAACTCCCCTGCTTGCCCCTTGGTGCTCTCCTGTTGTCCAGCCTCAAGAAGTAACCCAAGAAAACCACTCGTCCTCACTGAACTGGAATTTCTAGTACACATGTCCTCTGGGACAATTCTGTTTGGGAACAGTCTGAGGGAAGATGAGTTGGCCAGAAGCAGAGGCCATCCTTGAACCCCACAGCACCACCACCCAGTGGGATTTCTTTGCAGGGAGAGGACTGAGCATCCTGTGCTCCTGTCTTGGTCCTAGCAGTGCTGTGAGGTGCTGGGGCAGCTGGATCTCATTTCCTACTGCAAAGCAGCTTTATCAGCAGCAAGTTGACATGGGGCTTTAAAACACTTTCTAATTAAGGAGCAGGCCAGCCTGGAGAGCAATTAGGTTTGACGCATTCTGTATTTGAAAAAGTCTGTGTTGCAAGCTCTGGAAAACATACTGAGCTCCAGCAATTAAGTCTTCTTCCCATTCCTCCCTGGCCTCCTCATTTGCAGAAACACCCTTGTTGGACAGCTCTCAACCAGTGTGCCCACTGCCCTGAGGGCAAGGGTGCAGCTGGCACTGGGGTGGGATGCAGCTGGAGCAGGTGAGGTCAAATGTACTGTGTGTGGTGGGGAAAGAGCACAGTGCAATTTAGCCTGGGAGGAAGTAACTGTTTGTAAGGCAACTAGGCACAGCTGCCTAGTTTAATCCAGCCCCTCTCCCACTCTCCTGTCCTCAGGGCAGGCAAAACTGTGGTTCCCTTTACCTCCTGGGCTTTGCAGAGATGTTGAGCTGCTGAGATGCACAGGATTCATGGCCAGCAGGGAAGTCATTTCAAGCGTGGCACTGCTTGCAAGCCAGGAATGATGCTTCACTTTCCTACAGACTCACAGCCTGCCTTTGAATCAGCCCAGGAAACTGGGCATGTCTCAGTTTCCCCTGCTAAAAGACAGCAGTGAAATAGCTACAGTGAGGTTATTTTGCTTTGTCTATTCAGAATGCCAGCAGAACTCATAAAAACTATATTTTTAATCTTTTGCTCTACAACCACAAAAAATATTACTTTCCTAAACATAAATCATGAAAATACTTCACTTTTTCAGGCATGTAATTTTTCCGTATGTGGAAATAGAGGAAGACAAGAGAGTAGATATTTGTTACACAAATTTGTGATTTTCCTCCATCTACAAAGCGTAATGTTTGACAGAAAAAACAATATGCTACTCTGCAAAAAATGTGTATAGGAAAGAGTTTGGGTTTTTTTTCCACGAGAAAATATTCCCAAAGAAAACAAGCAAATTATTTCCAATTAGAAGTTCATGAGAGTAGAGCCTACAATGCTAAGCTCACTCCACTGCTGGTCAGCTCCTTTCCTTGCTCTGCAAGCAGCTGCCTGCTTCTCTCCTTTGAGGGTAGGGAAGCAGGGGATGGAAAAGACCTTAGGAGTTCAAAAGCAGGGAGAGACATAAAAAGGCAGAGGGAGAGAGAAAGAAAGAAACAGGAAAGAAGAAAGAAAGGAAGAAAAATTATAAGAGAAGGAAAGGAAAAGAGGATGAAAGGGGGTAAAAAGAAAATAAAGAAAGAAGGAAAATAGGGAGTGAGTGAATGAGACCATGCTGCTCTCACTGTTATTAAAAATTAAAATAAAAACCTCCAAGGTTAAAACTCTGCCTGATGCTGCCCACTTCAGGGGAGGGAGATGGCTGCAGAGCACTAAGGAGAGAAAAACTGGGAAGGTGTCACAAAGAGCAGGGTAGAAGAGGGGTGGAAGAAGCAGGTGGCGACAGGACCTGAGCACACACCAGAGAAAAGACTTGCAATGCTGCTTCTACTTGCTTTGGTAAGTACTAGGTCCTTTTTTTCTCATCATCTGACATGAGGGTGGTCTTCCTCCATCACACCTTCCCACCTCCCTTGCCCACACTTCTTTCTCTCTATTCTTCCTTCTTTTTTCTATTTTTAAGGTAGAAACCTTATCTCCATCCTGTTTTGCCCATACCTTCCTTCATTCCTTCCTTTCCTCCCTCCTCTTCTCCGCCTCTCCCTCTCTCTCTCCCACCATACTTCTCACTTTGTCTTCCCTCCAGCTCCCTGAGGAATTCTCTAATGGCTTAAATTAAACACCAGCCTTCTCTATCTTCAATAACCCTCCTTGCTGGATCCCCAAGAGGACCATGCCATGCACAGCAATTAGGAAACCAGTGCCTGGGGCTGCTGAATCTGCAGTGTCAGCATGGACATCCTCCTTCAGGAAGAGGAGGAGGTCTCCATAAAGTTGGGAACACTGTCAGAATGGGGACAGAGGCTACTACAGAGTCTCAGGAAGGCTTTCCTTAGCCATCCAGGCCCCTTTCCCTCTGTTCCTGCCCTCTCTCAGGCTACCAGCATGTCTCAGCCCAGCAGCACTATGGCACTTTTTGTGTTCTTCAAACCCAAAGTGCCCCACCAGCCAGTGACCCATGGGGGGATTCAAAGTCTCTGGTCCCACTTGAGATGGAAGCAGTGAGTAAGACAATGCTGTTCTTCTGCCCTTAGAGATGTGGGTGGCTTGAATAGAAGTCCCTAGGGCTTTCCCAGACACACACAAGCTTTCTCCCTAAAGCCTCTGGTTCCCTTACACCTCCTCCTTGCAATGAAGCTATCAAAAACATCAGCAGTGAATGTTCTGAATTTCCAGAGAACTCCGCTCCAGTGTGACCCTTTCAACTGTAGTTCTCTCCAAAATCTCAATCTCTTTATACCCTCATTCCTCTCAGTAAAGCATCCCAGACAAAGGCAGACAAAGCCAATGCCTCTCGTGTGTGCTGATGAAAAGCGTCTTTCAAAAAGCCTCTTGGGAAATGCTTCCCATTAGAGTTAATTCTGTTGTTCTTTAATACTATCTGCCCCTCTCCTCTGCTTTGTCTTGGTTAGCCTCTATTTGCGGGAAAACAAGATCTCAGAACAGGATTCATTTCACTGCTGTTTTTCTTACCTCAGCAAGTAACCCTGTGGTCTCTGCTTGGTCAGGTGAGGAAAACAAACTCTTCCATGACACCATTTGTCTCATACTAAGGTCAGTGTTTAAAACTAAGTCAGAGAAAGCAGGTCCTAAAAGCACCGTGTGCTCTGCCCTAGGGAGAAGGGGAGCAAGGGGCTCAGAGACAAGCAGGCTGAGGCAGGCAGTCTCCTGAGGACCTGCCTCAGGGACAGTCCCCCACCCACCCTGTCCCTGGATTCCTGTGGGGGGCAATGGATCTGCAAGGAAAGGGCCGGAGTGAGACAGAGGTCACATGGGCACAAGAAGCAGGGATCACTGGGAGTAAAAAAAAAAAATCCCATTAGGAGAAAATGAGGTAGGCGCGTTCGGGTCCCAGGAGCCGTCCGCCCCTCTCCACAGGCTGGGCCTGTGCCGGGCTGGGGAAGGCGGCCTTGGTTTTACTCTAGCAACAAGGCTATCTTTCACAAGGCACCATCTGTTTGTTTTGTTTTGTTTCGTTTTTCCTTCCCTGCCGCTAATGGGTCATTTCTAGGGGATTTAAGACTCGCCAGCCCTCTTTCAAACCGGTTTTTCTCTCCTGCATGCCTTGGTGAGCGGAGGCAGCCGGCTCGCTGCACGCAGGCGCTCCCCGAGCAGCCGCGGGATAAGCAATTAAACAGCCACACGCCAGATCGGGATTAAGCGCTTTCCTGTCTGTCTTGAGACCTTCCTAATTGCTCTTCTTCAGTCTCCCTTCATCCAAGCCCTCCCATCCCATCACTCTTCTCAGGCAAGCCCCCGGGTGCCTGGATAGGGAGTTGAGAAGTGTAGGTGACACCTCAGTGCCTGCCTTGCAGAAACTGCCCCATGTGACAGGGCTGCCTCTCTGACAGGTGTCACTCACTTGTCCCCAGCCCAGCAAAGCGAGGGATATCGAGGCTGGCTCTGGCATGGAGGCACTCAGGTATTCACCAACAGAAAGGTGCCGGTTTCGTCTGAAGGAGGGCAGAGAGAGGGAATGAAATCCTTATTTCAGGAGCTCATTGTAGGGTAATTACCAAACAGCAGCAGTAGGCTGGGATGCTTGCTAATTAGGCCACATTCTTTATGACTAGTTATTCTAAGCTGTAATTTGACAGACTTGGGGGGGGAGGGGCGTGCACATAAATTTGTTTTTAATTACATTTGGTATGCTAATTTCTGATATAAAATAAATATTTACCAGAAGCAATATTTCTTCATTTCACGCTGGCTGCACTCTGGCATTTATCGAGGGTTACAAACAGACTGCTATCACCCGGCCCTCCTTGCTGGCAGATCTTCCCCTCTCTCCTTCCCTCCCCTCAGCCTGAGCGGGAGAGGGATGGATCCAGCTGTGGCTTGGAAGGGGAATGCAGCAGGGAGAGGGAGTCACAGTGTCTTTCGCTTTGTTCAGTGGCAATGTGTCCTTTTACTGGCAAATGGTCCTTTGGACAGGGTGCTCTTAGCCAGCTGCTGGCTGCCACTCCAGGGCTGAGAGCCTGCCCAGGCACTCCCCTGAGGAGATGAGAGATATTGTTCTCCTGACAGACAGCATGGCTTTTGTGTGGCAAGAGTGCTTCTCCAACAGCTCCAAGGCTACAGACCTCTATTCATGAAGCCTCTTCAACCTTTACAGCATTTAAGGCCTTTTCTTCTTCTTCTTCTGTGTATGAATTAACTAGCATTTCAAGAATGGAAAGCTGCTGCAAAGTGAATGCCATAGATATTTCATTGTGGTTTTGACAGTTTAGGAACTTTTCCTTCCCTACAAATGTATGTTCTTGCACAAATTCTTTTTTTTTCCCCATCACTAAAATCAGCTCTTATTGCTACACACACTGGATTTCAATAAACTGGAGCTTTCCAGTGGAAAACACCATTGCTGTGGCACTTCTTCATCAAATACTAGCTCAAACTGCTCAGTTTATTGCAAAGTGTACTTCTATCCCAAGCAGGTAACTTCTGACCTGGTGCCAGGTAGTATCTCACTGCTTGACCTGAGCTAGGCTGTCCACCTGGAGTCAAGACAGTCAAGAGACCCTTGCGGATCCGTGTCCTGATCTTCTGGTGATATACCATGGAAAGAGTTGGAGTGACCAGGGTTTCAGACACCTGGGGATGTGTATTACCTCCACCAATCTTCCAGATGGATTATTCTCATCACTTAGATCACTTCAATTATTTATTTATTTATTTTTTTAATATAAAGGGAGTTTGTACTACCACTGTGCCATGAGAAGCATGTCAGACACTTTGAATTGCCCAGCAACTGGAGAACCATCCCATTATAGCCAAAGAACCCTTTTTTTTTAATATATGTGAGGAGCCACTCAGAAAACTCTTGCCTTTTTATACTACCAATATTTGAAATTAAACCCTTCAATAACTTAGCATCTCAAGGCACTAAGGGAAAAGACACAGAGTTTGGGGTTGAGAAAACTGTCTATGTGGGGTCAGAAACAGCAGGAGGAAGCCCATCTGATGAGCAGATCTCTGGGGATGGTTTTGCCTTGCAGTGTGTGCACAAACATTTAATCCACTCTGTTGACACAAACTACCACTTGAGAGATCATCCACTGATGGGCAGTTATGTGAGTTTGTATACCAACCTGAAATTTTTCAGAAGTGCCTAATGGCTATGCACTGTTTAATATTTAGCACATGTTCTTCCTTGCCTTGCAGGTTTGTTGCATTTGGGCTGATGGCACAAGCTGCCTGCTCCAAGTCTGTTACCTGGCTGCACGCTGGACAGGGAGCAGGAGTCATGAAGGCAGCAGCATGGAGACAGGTAAGTCAGCTGGCATTGTCCTGTCTTGTAGCTTGGCACACAAGTAGAGCCAGGGCTTGCTTGGCATCTTTTAATACCACATTCCCACAAGGACAGCCATTTGTCTCTTCTCTTCAGCTTGCTTTTTTATAGGTGGAAATTGCATGATGGAATGCTGTAATGGAGATGACCCTCTTATCCCATCTGGGGATCCCATTCCTGAGTATCAGGGCTTGATACTTGCATCAAATATCATGGCTGTTCCTCAGCACTTCCAGTCTTATCACCAAGCACCCCCAGACAAGTATTCCCGTGTCTTCTCCCCTCAGAGGAACCAGGAAGGAGGTTTCCAGACTGAGGGACCACAATGACAAATAGCCATTTTTCTTTGCTCGTGCAAACTGCTCCAATTCCCTCAGTTTTGCCTCTGCCTTTCTTGCTCCAGCTCATTCACAGCCTTCAGCAGAGTCAAGATCTTCCTCAAAGCCTTTCCCAAGTTCTCCTCATGACAGCACTTGAGTGCCACAGGTATTAATGAATTATTCATCAGCACTTCCCCTGTTGAATCTAGTGGCTTTATTATCTTCACACCTGATGAACTGAGGGACAGAAAAAAGCCAAATTCATTCAAAATTATCATTAATTTGGGATGCTAGATTTGCAAAGATCTTGAAGTCTGATTTTTCAGGGTTTGCATGGGATTTTATATGTTCGAAGCATGAATCCATCTGTTTATAATAAGGAACAGCACAAATCAGTCTCATTATTCAGGAAAGGAGAAATGAGTTGCTCTCAATGAATGTCTCACCTTATGCCACCTTTCTCTGACAGCAATGAGCGAAATGACAGAGGAAGAAAGAAAGAAAGCCAGTCTCTTGGGGTGGGCAGCATGAGATCATTCTCCTGCATTTTGCATTTCTCTCATTTAGTCCTTCCTAATATTCACCAGGAGCAGTAGCTAGGGCAGCGCTGGCGGGGGAGCCTCCTCCAGCCTCATCCTCGCCTGCATCCCAGGGAATACTCCTATAGAAAATGGGGAAATGAGGAATTAGCTTTCAGCAGTAGTGCTGTAGGATGCTTTGTGGACTGAAAACTTTAGCATGATACAACAGAGTAACAGCTGCATGAGAAAAATCACCCTCTAGGACTGCTGTCAAATTGGGCTGCAGGAGCTACAGGAAGGCAGAGTAAGCTCAGCAAACACAGGTGCTTCTTAGGACAGAGCAGTCCAGATACAGCCAGTCTCTACAGAAAATAGATGGGCCATGGAGTTTGCAATGATGCATGGCTTTTCACTGGAGCAGCTCCTAGTTAGGCTGGGTGGAACTTTACAAACATTGATTTCTGTCTCCAACATGTAGGCTTGCACTTCCCAACCGCCCATCTGTCAGAATTTTGCTTTGTGTGGTCAGAGCAGTGGTGTTTGTTTTTTCCCTAATCTTCTCTTCAGAAATGAATGACCCAATTTAGATGAAACATTAAAACAGCCTAAGGCATATTTTCAGCTTTGAAAACCCCAGCTTGCACAGTTAACATATGGATCAACTTTGGAGCAGGCACAGAGGAATCAAGGTTTTGAAACTAGTGTACCAATGAGTCTTATAGGATGTAACAAAAAGATACCAGAGCCAGGCTAGTGGTCAAGCCACAGGATTTCTAGCCTCTCTTTTTGCTTTGAGTGCCATGATGCTGCTTTTGGAAATCACAGCAATGACACAAGACCTGTACTGCACTAGAAGGCTTCACTGGCAGAAAGAGGAGATTGCTAAATACTATTCCCTTGCTCCCTCTCTCTCCCAAGGCCAAAGAAAGCTCCAGCTCTCTTGTGCTTCAGCCATGTACTAATTTTTATCTCTTTCCGCTGAAGAAGACTTCAATATGTAGGAGAGACCTTACCATACAGAATCTCACACTCCTCCCTATCTTGAGATTTCATCTCTTACTCTTACAGAAACCCTTTAATCTGAGTCAGAAAGAAGCCTTTATCAGAAAGCACCTACTTTCACCAGGCTCCCCAGCAGAACTGTGAGGCCCCAGAAAGGCTCTAACACATCAGCCAATCTTAACACTTTAAGCACAATCTGAGGGTCCACACCAAGCTGTTTGTTGTTGAAGGGTAGTGAATGTGTGACCAAACCTGTGACTCAGTGATAAACTGGACAACTGTGTGTCAGCTTCAAGGAGGGAAATCTGAATCTTGCCACCTGCTTCACTGTTTGGGAGGAGGAAAGAGATCTAATCCTGCTGACAAGATTTCTCCATGCTCCCAGAATTATTTTCCTTGGTTTGAACATTCTCCTTCCTCCACATTTTTCTTCCACTTCAAATTCTGCCAAGTCTCACTCCATTTGAATTAATTTTAAAGGCACTTTTTAAAGCCTCTCACAAAGGATTTCATAATGTGTTCCAACAGGAGCCATTGGAAAAAAAGAATTCCCTCCTTTATTATCCCAGCTGGAAAATGCTGTTTCAGTGCTCTATAAAACAGTTGTGTATCATGCCCAGAGGGTCTTTGCTGCAATTTAAAGCCCAGGGTGGGTGAAATGTCAGCTACAGTTCAGCCAAGATGGGATCCCTTAGGCTTTGAAATGTCTGTGGCTCCCTTAATGTCACCCTGTCCTCCTAATGGGCATGAAAAGGACACAGGGGGCACCAAATGGTGAGAAATTAACATCAGAAACTGTGTTCACTCTTCCTCAGTCTGGAATGTCATCACTCCTAAAACATTACAAACTGGCAGATAAGAGAGATATGGGGGTCAGCTCAGTTGGTAGAAGCATAAAAGGACATGGAGAGGACACATATCATTGCCCCATGTATGCTGGAGGCTAATTTCTTAGCAAATCTCATAGAATTTTACAGGTACCAGCTTGTTAAACCAAAAGGGTGATGACTGGGATCAATCTCCCTCCAACTCTTTTATTCATAGACCTCAGCCACTCTTCTCCCCAAATAGAGGAGAAAAACAATGTTCCAGAAAAGCCATGTGGAGAACACAAAGCACATTGAGGAGAGGTAATTTGCCTGTACCAGCCAAGAGGCAGGCAAGAAAGGCCAGGAGTGATGAGCGCTAAGCTCCTGTCCTTAGCACTAGACTGTGGCCAAATGAGAGCCCAGGTGCTCACTCCCTTGAGTCCAGCTGTGACATTTTCCTATCTGACACCTTGCCCAGTGCATTGCCTTGGATGTGTGCCTGGCTAATGAGATGACAGGAGACAGACATGAGGAATGAACCGCACATGGCTAATCCTCTACCTTTCAAGTGAACAAAAAGCTCTGTCAACAGCCCTCAAACAAAAAGAAAAAAGAAAAGGATGGTTTATATTTAGCTGATGCTGTGGAACCTGCAGGCTGCATGCTAATTAGCTGGGGAAAGTAATGAGCTCAACCTGAGGCGGGGTAGAAGAGAAGGTCTAAATACAAACATTTTATCATAACTGTTGGGATAGCAGAACATTATTTCTTCTGTGTTGTTTGTTTGTTTCCTTGTTTTTATGAGAAAAAAAATCATAGCGAACCTCAATGGATAGTGACAGCCTGGTAAATGCCTGGTTTCCAAAGAGCTGTTCCATTTAACAATTACTGTTCCTGATTGGGGTTGCTGTTGGATACTTTGTTGAGTGGACAGCAGCAAGGCCATGGGTTGGTGGTGCTGTCTGTGATCATGTGGCACAGGCACAAAGCTTCCTAATCCCTTCATTTAGATCACAGCTGTGTGTCACCTCCAGGCAGGAGGAAATCCAGGTTAGTGTCTGGTATCAACCACAGCAGAAAAGTCATAGTCAGTGCTGTGATAACAAAAGATACCATTTCCCATGTTCTTTCCAGAGATTCCTAAGGAAGTATATACTGGATAAGGATGATTCTCTGCTTTCATTAGGCTTTTACTATGGATAGAAAAGACATCCCTCCTGAAATGCTGTGGCATTGTGGCAAGTTCTTCAAGCAACACTCTCACCTTAGGGAGCTGTGCACCTGAGCAGAAGGCCCACTTATCAAGGAAAAGCACAGTAGAGCTTTTCCTGGGTCAGTAGAAGCAGCAAAGAAAATGCCTTTCTGCCCAAGAGCCTTTTTATTCCCCTGAACTCAAATACTAATTCAATTAGGTTTGGTCAAGTTAAGGTAGATCTCTCGTTTGCTGGTTGAGGCTGGTCTGATGGCTCTTTTGGAATCTGGTCTGGTTTGGCCATAGCTTAGATTTTTTGCATTTCACATAGCTTGGTTTATTTTAATTTGCTTCAGCAGCTCTCAGCAACTCATGATCAAAGGGTTTTTGCCAGGTTGGCAGGTTCTGCCACTTGAAATCCCAATGAACACAAAATGAAAAAGAAGTTGTTTTCCAAGCAGACTCAAAACTGTAAGAAGGAAAAAACAAAAACCCTTAGGATAAATTCAGATCACTGCAACCAGCCAAACTAACAATGGGCTCAGCAGCAGCCTTGGAAAACTCAAGCTGATCTGCTAGGAATGACAATAAGATCAGCTACTGCTTTAATCAACAGATTGAACACAGCAGGGGGGCTCTTCCAATTTGCTTTAGGCTGACAGCTTCCAGAGACTTTTCCTTGGGGCGCAGTGAAGCCTAACCCCTCTGTTGCCTGGCAGAGGATGATGGACACACTATGAGGATGCCAGTGTGGGATTGTCCACAGCTCAAGGGGAAAAACCCCTTGCGGCAAAGGCTGGGGTGAGACCATGAAGAGCAACACAAAGTGTTGAAAAACCCAGTCTGGTTTGGCCCAGTCTGGTTGAGCCACATCAGAGTGCAGCAGGGAAGAAGATCACCATGTATCTGTCATCTACCACACACTCAAGTCTTGTATCATCAGTCACCCTCATTAGGTTCCTGCCTTATCCCAAGTCTCAACCATTTGGGGTTTTCTCCTGCACCTTTTTCTCATCTGCCACAGAAGCAGGAAAGAGTCTCTCCTCTGGACTTTATGAAGGAAATAAATGATACAATAATAATGACAATAAAACCAAAAGTGCCAAAGAAAGGATACCGTGTGGGGGTGCTTGAATGCACCCGTTTAAGGACTCAGACAGCTCTAAAGTTTGCAGAGCTGCCTTTTGCAATGTGTGAACATGGGCCACCTCATCTACACACAGGCTTAGGAACTCCTTGGATTGCAGTGTCCTTGCTGTCTGTGAGACAACAGTCTCAGCTCAATTTGAGAGGTTCTGGCACTTTGTACACTGGACCAAGGCAAAGGGAATTGCAGTCTAATGAGATGCTGGTCCCAACTGGCATGCTGCTCAAGGAGGGAGCGGGCAAAGGAAGCTCTGACAGTAAAAGGCAGAGAAATTAATAGGAAGAACAGAAAGGCAAAGTGACAGACCTGTTGCCTCCCCAGATAACAAGGGGGCAAGGAATGGAAATGAGGAATGGAAGGGATGATGTGATCAAGGTTAATGTAGACGGGATGCTGCACTGAACAGATAGCACAGTTAAAAACAGGTGAGCAGCTGGTGCTCTCCAGAAATCTCCATGACTGCTGAAACAAGAGACATTGTGGTGCTGGAGAGGCCATGAGGAACCCCATGTCATGGGCTAGAAAACAAGAGCCACAGCAGGTGGGGAACTGCAGTCCTGTCATTGAGCACTCTGGGTTACACCCCTGTGGAGCTGGTCATTTGCCCAGACACACAATCTCAGCTGGATGCTCTGTCAGAGCTTGGGAGATCTCCATATGAGACAGTGCTGGGTAAAAGGGCCAGAGGAGAGCGGTCAGTGAGTTCAGCATGCAAGTTCTCTGATTCCATCCAGGCAGATGCAGCAGAAGAGGGGCTGGGAGCAGGGGCATTTCTCAGGACTTGGGGTGACTATCAGTGCAGAGGTCACACCACCTGCGTAAAGAACAGAGATCTGGACAGAGAGACCTGGGTGAAGCAAGTGAAAACCATGACTGGGATGAGGGTCACACTCACTGAGCACAGGATCCACTCCCTGTTGCCAGCTCTGGCTTCCACACTCCCAAAGTCTTCTTCCCCTAGGATCCTGGGCCAGAGGAGCATTTTATGCCTTGCAGACCTTGTCTGCAACAGTGACTGACTGTGCAGAGCCATATCGAAGCCATGACTCCCCTTGCAACCTTTCTCCTTCCCTCCACACCATCCCTTCCACTTTGCATTTGCTGCCTGGCTCCTCTCCTGCACAAATCATTTTCTTGAGCAAACACAATTTACAGGGATGGCAAGCAGGGGCTACAGAAAGGAAGGCTATTATTGTTCTCTCTGTGTAAAGTGGGCTCATTATTAGCTCTCTCCACAGCTGGTCAATATTGCTTCCCCAGAGGCTGAGGGACATTTCATTATTCTTCACATTACTTTGTTCATCTCCTCCACTTTTCAGGGGTATTTATTGAACACTTTGTATAAGCAGCTTTGGAGCAGAACAGTACAAATGAAGCATGGATGGAAAATACTCTTGACCAACATGGAGTAAACAAGTGGGGTTCTCCCAGTATTGTCCTCACCCTGGCCAGCAGCTGCCACAGTCTGTTGTGGGTGCTATCACCGTCCTTTTCACACACTGCTGGAGAAACCAGGCTCTTCCTCTTGCTCTGCCTCAACGCTGAATGTGGAGACAGAGGTGGTGGCAGTGAGGATGAGGGAGCAGTGTCTGTTTCTGGCTTCAGTTCCAAACCACAGGAAAAGTTTTTTGCCTACATCATAGACACACTACAAGCCCCAAGATGAGGCTGAACAAAAACTCATAGAGAACCTTCTGTTCAGATTACAATGAAATGTGTTAAACTGCTGCTCACCATGATTATTTTCCAATTACATTTCAGTTTAGCTCAATTACTTTCCCATTACTGTTCAGTGAATCCTCTTTATTTTTTTCTTTTAACTGGCTGCCCCATGTTTTTTCCCTGCTGAGGCCAGCTCTGCTGTCTGGTCCTCTGACAAAGCAGCAGAGACCAGATCTCAAGCACCCCATGCACCTTCTGCTCGGCACTTGATCCCAGGGGGGTTGCGATATCCCTCAGGCTGCCTCTCTGGGACAGGACCTTCCTTATTCACCCTTACTTAGGCTCTGGGAACTTCCTCTTTCCCCTACTCCTGATCCCAAACCTCTCCTTTCTCTGGCATTGGATCCAAGGCCCTTGGTGCAGAACTGCCATGTATCTGGGAAGCTCACAAGACTCCAGGGCTCAGAGCAGCCCTTCCCTTTGCAAGGAAACCACAGAACTCGGTGAGCATTTTAATCCCTCTTTCTTTTTGCTCAGTAATCCTCATCTCTCCCTCTCCCTGCCTTTGCACAGGCCTGGGAGGCATAGGGATCTCTCTGTTTTGGATACATCCCTATTTAGGAGGTTAATTACAAAAACTGTAATTCTATGGCCCTCCTAATGTTCAATGGAACAAAGGTTAATTGATGCAATTACAGCTCATAAGCTGAATTGCAGTCCTTAGTGGGATGGATGAGTTCAGGCATATGGGCTGCAATTATTTCTCCCTCTTGGCTCATTGGGGTTCTGCTAAACCCATAGTAGGGACCTAATGATACTTAATGGCATGAAGATAAAGCAGTTAATAGTCACATAACTTTCTGAAGTTGAGTGGTCTTAGGACTGAACTGACTACCACGGGGTATTTTTTGAGCAATGGACATAGAAGTGCAATAATGACCATATTGGGTAATACCAGAGACCCATCTCATGTGACAGCCTGCCTCCAAACAGCAGCAGGTGAGGGCAGGGCAAGCACGCCACAGGATTTACCCAGATTACTCTCGCAGCCACCTTTGGCTTCCAGATATACTAAGTCACATGTGTCATTCCTGTCTTTAATACTCCTGGATTTTTCATCACAAAGTTGTCCACTCACATTTGGGATGCTCTAGATGCCTGCTGCCAGGCATTTCACAGCTCATCAATTCCCCTGCCTGTTCCTTCCTACCCCCAGCCCTGTCCTGTTGCTGGGACAGACAATTGCTCTTTGTTCTCCTTCTCCGTGGTACTCACAATTCCACTCCACCTCACCAGACTCTTCCAGACAGGGGAGTCCTAGCTCAGTAAATAATTTTTCACACCCAGGTCACTTCCCACCTTTGGTCATCTTTGCTGCTCTAAGCTGTTTTTAGCTCTGTTATATAAAAGGCATTTGTGTTGGAGAAACCAGAGCTGTATACCCGACTCAGCACACAGCAGTAGCAGAATGACATTCTCTGCTTTGCTTGATTTTCCTTCCTGTGGCTGGGCTAGCAGGAGCTTCCTCCACCTCTGAACCATCCTATTGAACTGCCACGCAACAGGCTCAAAAGTGTGATACCGACTTTGCAGCAGATACATGAACTTCTGTGATGCAAGATTTGGATGAAGAGCTTAAAGAAACATAACAGACCCTCTTAGCACTCAGATTCAAAAAGAAACTCGTACACTCAGGTCTTCCAAATCAATTGTGTCCTCGTAAAGAGCTCTTTCGTTGCAGTCAGTTCTCCATAAGAGCTACAAAGCAGGAGAATTAGAGCAAAAGATACCTGACGGATGCTGAGTTACACCCAGATATAATTCTTACAATGTGTGCAAAGCACACAAACCCATAGCTTTTCCTTGTCCCTTTCCTCTCAGCTTTAAAAATCCTCTCTGGGCAGAGATTGGTCACAGGAGGGACTCTAAGCCTAAAAGGAATAAATATGCAAGGAGTAAGAAAAGCTGAGAAACTGTACTTTCTCTCACAGTGAGCACATTTCAGAATTACAATTGCTATCATTCTGGATATACAAATATTGAAATCCCACACAGTATTTCCATGGGTTGCTGGAAAGACCATTTCCTCCAACCATGAAGTAGCATTTCAAATGTTTTCTCTGAATTTCAATGATGACCATGCAGATGAACAAAATAATGCACATTTTTGATGGCACATTTGGCGAGAATGACATATTAAATTTACAAGAATAAATTCAATTAGTAGAACCATTCATTCCCCAGCATTTAACTTATTTACACTGAATAAACACATCAGACAAGCCACTCTCTAGAGACTATGAGCAAATGCCTGGCAATGGGAATGTACTCCTTGGTGCGTTTGAGGATAATGGAAGGAAATTAATAATTTTTTTAAAAAATAATAATTAGTTTGCATTTATGTCAAATGTTGCATTCAATGATCTCAAAGCACTTAACAGATGGGGAGTGATACACTGCTGCCTTTTTGGAATCTTGAGGATTTGCTTACATGAAATTACGTCTATAGCATCCCAGTATTTTACTGGCTGCAGTGCACAAGCTCTGAACACAGAACTCCAGCCATCCTGCAGGCACTCTCTCTCTGCTCAAGCAAAGGCACTCTGTGATCACAGATGCCACAGAAAGAGCAAGCAGTCCTGCAGGCACACACTGGCTCTTCACTAGGGCAGAGCTCTGTGCAGGGAAACTGCTCAGATGGTGCTGGGGAAGCAGCCAGGCTTCACTGTTAGAGAACGAAGTAATACTGGGAAGATCCTGCCAAGCAGTCCCAATGGAAGCTGTCCCTAAATCCAGACATCATTCTAACCTCAAAAGGCTTTAGCACAGAGAGGCAGAATGTCCAATCCAATCTTATTTTCCACTCTTATGCACAGACCTCTTTTTGTCACTGCCAGCAGTGACCAATAGGCAAGAGAACTTCATAGCCAGCCCCTCATAGGTCAATAAGGCGATGTGTTGTTGGGACAATACAGTCATTCTCACCTGTCTCCTAACAGCCTAAAAGAGCCAAGAGCTTGCCAGCCTCTGCTGTCACCTCTAGATTTCTCTTAGGTCTCTTCTCATGTTACACACCTTCCTCTCACCTCCTGGCGAGAGCTAGCCTCCACCAGAGGAGCAGAAACTCCAGCAGATGCTCATGCTTCACATAATGGGGTTGAAGAGAGGTGGTTGTGATGCAGCTGGGGCTCTCTGAGTCTCTGTCTTCATTAGGGAATGCAGATGGGAATGCTTGAACTCTTCACAAATGGCTGTCACAGCGTGGCTGAGTGATGCCTGGCGAGGGGGGTCACTCTAACTTGGCAGTGGAGAAGAGCTGTATTATACAGACCAGCTCTTCCCTCCCCGCCCTCCACCACAGGCCTCTGCTTTTCTTCCGACTAATGGTTCCTTCAGCAAGTCCCTTCAATAGCCTGCTTGAAAGGCACAGCTCCACTGCAGAGGGAGGATGAGATCAAACAGAAGTGAGAGACAGGAAGGAGGATAAGGAAGACAGGTAGATATCAGGAAGGAAAGATGGAAGTATGATAAAGCAGGGTGCAGAAGGCAGTGAGGGGGAGACAGAAGGAGCGATGGAAGGTTTATTTTTAAGCTGTTAATAGCGTGGCCCTGAGCATACCTTCCTAAGTGTGCCCAGAGACACTGGACTCTTCAGGCATAAGCAGAGAGGAAAGCAGAGGAGTGGAGCAGATGAACTAGCTGTAGTCCCAGTGCCTGGACAAAGGATGCCTCCCAAAGAAATTCTGATCTTGATCTTGTAAGTGAGATGCTGACCACTCAGTGCTCTAGTTCCCTAAATGAGGACTCCCTTCACTCCTCCCCACCCCAGAAAGCTGTTCCTGCCCTCCCAGCCCCCCAGCAGGAAAGGTGCCCAGGGGACTCCACTCCTTTGGGTGCCAGCAGTGTTTGGTAGGGAGGACAGCCAAAGCAGAACAAATTCATGCTATTTTCTGTTCTTTGTCTGCAGGTTCATTTGTTCTGTTGAGCCTTGGCCATGGTTTAGCAGAGATGCCCAGGGTCACTTTATCTTGCCTGTTTGTTTGGGCAGCCATTCAAGCAGCTAGCAGCAGAAACAACAGGAATTTCTCTTTTGTGCATGAGGGCAAAATTAAATGAGATTTGAACTCGCTGCTGGATCTGCACCAAACGAGCCCCCCGGGGCATAAGCTGTCAGGCAGTGAGGAGGGGCCGCCAGCACAGTGGGAACTTTCCCTGCCAGAGCAGCACAAGCAGCACAGCCAGGAGATCACCCCTGCTCCTTCAGATCAGTAGCTGCCAGAACACTGCTCGAGCTGCCTGCCATAGAACAGACTGATGGTCTCTGTCCTGCTGCCACCTCCACGAGTGTTGAGAAGAAGAGGCATGGGCCATGCACCTCTGCGTGCCTAGGGATACATCTCCAGCCCACTCACTCCCCAGACTTCCAAGGAAACTTGGGTGTCCTCAAAAAAACTCACTGGAATCAGGCCCCTCTCATGACTCTGCTTTGAGTGAGCTTCAGGACTATGAGGGTCTCCTTGGTCGGCTCCAGGAGGAATGCTCAGCATCGTTCAGCCACAGAGTTTGTCTTGTAAAGATGCTGATTTGACTTCCAGGAGTTCAAGGCTCCCTCCTCTTGGCTGCCCTGGGAAATCCATCCCCTGGCTGTCACAGCAAACAACTGATCCCTTTCTATGCTGTGCCTTGAAATCTGCTATGAATAAGAGGCACTAGAAATGGATTTGATCTACAGATGTGACTGATACTCCAGCAGGGTCATCCTGCTCCCTGTGTGTGCTCAGGACTTGCTTTTCTTTGCCCACTGTTTTCCCCTGCTACTGCCCTTCCTATCCACCCACCCCTCTGCCAGGCCTGCTTAATATGACCATGAAGATAATGAAAGCTATTCCCATTCTTAAAAGCATTACTTGCATACATATTCCTGTTTGAACCATCTCCAGCAGGTGCCACAACTTGCACCTCCTGCCCTTTTCCAGCCAGACTTGGTCCAGCAGGGAGTTGAGCCTTACCTTTCCTCCTGCCTGCCCTTCTGGCTGCAGCTGAGGTACAGAATGCCACAACTAACACCCACAGTGCCGGGCTACCCATGTGCAGGTGAGGAGGAAAGGCAGGAGAAGCCCTCTACAAGTAGAGCTGCTCCCCTAATGTTGTAGCTGGAGTACTTGTGAACATGAGTTTAGCACTGGACTTGGCAGTGCTGCGTTAATGGTTGGACTTGGTGATCTTAAAGGTCTTTTCCAAACTAAATGGTTCTCTCTCGAGCAGTCTGGACAGGCTGCATCAGCTTCTGCTGAAGACACTTGCTCCTTATTCCCAGCCTCATCACAGTCTCACAGCCGTGAGGTTGCTCTGTGGAGCAGCTGGCTGGGAACAGTCTCCTCCAGCCTCCCAAGCTGCCTGCTGGCAGAGGGGTCTGAGATCTCCATCTCTGGGAGTGCTCACATAGGAATCAAAGGCTGACCGAGCTGCCAGGCTTGGTTAGAAAAGGAGCATGGTTTGCCAGCATTATTGCTTGGAGAAGCAGTCCCTCGCTTCCCAGGCCCAGAGAAGGAAGGGGTGTGAGCAATACCTGGCTGAGCCCTCTCTTGCCCACCTGCCCGCCTCACAGCACAGTGCCACGACAGTGAGGCAAAGCTAAACAGACCAGGGCTTTTCTTTCAGGCACATGCCACATTTCCCGGGCAGGAAGGCTACAGGCCTCTTAGAAAGGGCTACAGATACATCCTAATGAAAAGCTGCCTAGCTCACCCGCCCTGTGCTCTGAGGATCCTACCCTATTTCCAGGGGCATCTGTGGAAGAAGGTTTTTTTTTTAGAGAGCAGCACTTCGGAGAAGGAGAGAGGCAGCGAGAGAACTCGTTAGGGGGAAAAATCAAAGCGGTGTATATGCTAATGGAGGGATGAGGTGAGGAAAGACAGCATTCCAGAGTGGCAGGAAGGTCCCCTCCCTCCTCCTCCCTCGGGGGTTCATTACATGCTGGTATTTCCGAAAAGGCACAGCCATCCGATCCGATGTCACCCCGCATATCAACAAATCCCTTCCCACGGGATCCTAGTTAATTTGCTTCCCATCTATTGATCCCTGTGGCAAGTCACCATTAGCGGCAGCTCCGCCTGCCTGTTCCTCCTCGCTCCACTCCGCGCTGCGGAGGAAAGGGAGCGCCGGGCTCATTACTGGAGAGAGACATTTAGAGGCGACTGGAGATGAAAGGTGCCAATTGCTCCCTGGGCCCACTCCCCAACAGAGACACCCTCCTTATTTATAAGGCCGGCAGCGTCCCCCTGGTTAGCGAATGCTTTCAGGCTCCCTCGCCCCTGCACTCAGCATATTGATTAGCCTTTGTTCGCTGCTTTATGAACCCGTTCGGTAATGGGCTGGGAGCTTGTAAACGGCATTGGATTTCCTTTTACATCTGCCTGGAAGAAGGAACCGCTGAGTCTTTACAAGGGGGAGAGCTACAGCCCTGCTGCCTCTGGCAGCACACTTCACTGATGGCTGAGAGTGGGGTCACCCCTTCCTTATATCACATCCCTATCCCGGTCCACCTTAGCTCCTCTTGGTCAGGGAATGCTCTGCTGAGGGAAAATAGGTGGCGGACCAAGGAGATTTGGGCGGGTCCTGCCCTTGGTGCCTTACCCCACAACATGGTCTCTCCCAGGCTGCACCAGCCAGGGCTGTGGAGGGGACCAGGCAACATCACAACTTTACCTCCAGACAGAGGTGACACCTTTCTGCTCTCCCTGTCTGGTCTTGCTCTGATGAATCTGCCCATCACAGCCAGATCAGGCCGTGGCAGTTGATCCTTTTGCTGTCACTTACAAAAAATGTCATTATTTCCCCACTCTGCAAGCCACTCCCATTATTTTGTGTGCTAACAGGATTTAGTGAAATGGCAGGTGGCTGGCATTCCCCCCAGAAGGAAAAGAGGCTGAGTTGCCTGATATGTGTTGCATGTTCTGTTGTATTTGCTCAGCTGTAGATCTGCCTGTCCTGGACTGTATCAGGCCATTCCATCCTCTACCAGACACAGCCAGGACACTATTGCTTACTCCTAAAAATTTGATAAAACTGACTCCAAGCATTATGGTTCAAGATGCTCCTTCTGTTTTTTTTATACCCTCCAGACTCAGACTGCAGAACCTCCACTTCCTTTCCTCACCACAGTTTGATTAATGAAGCTGTAAGATTTCTTTCCAATGTCACTGAAGTGGGTATTTTGAGGTCATTTTGATTGCAGATTTTCTGATTTGGAAATGCTGGAATGTCCCTCACAGGGTTCACAGCAGCCTCCGGTACAAGGGAACCTCCCTAGGCCACAGATACATCTCTGTTGTTTGAGCCAAGAGTCATTCTTTCAGCAGAAAGCCAGTGGAAAGCTATTAGAGCCGCTTGAGCTGGCTATTGCAGAGAAACAATTGCTTGTACAGAGCTAATGTATTGCTTTTTCCTGCAATGCTCTAATGCATTGCCATTGCTTGCAGTTCACTAGGACTTTCCAGGGAGCCACAAGCCTAAATAAACTAACATTGCAGATGTGTTTTCCAGGTACACTCTGCTGCTACCTGCATCCCCTTTTCAGAAGGCAGGGATGTAAAAGTAATAGGTTTGATGCAGAGTTTTTGGCACAATGAAGCAATAATACAACCAGGACTCTCTGGCCTCCACGTTGCTAGGAAAGTGGAAATCTGATGTGTACCATTTAAAGTGAAAAAAGTTCAGGATTTATAGCACTTTGGGATGTGTCTTGGGACTCTTGTCTGTGAGACCAGGAAAATATTCCAGGCTGTGAAGAACATGGGAGCAGCATCTCTGTTAGCTAGAGCAGAATCACCTCCTTATCTGGAGTCTTTTCTAGTGCAAAGGGCCCCACTTTGGCTGAATTCTGTTTGGTTCAAGTATTCACTGGAAATCTGCCTTTCAGCTATCAGAGATCTTCACCCTTATACTTTTTGCTGAAATGCTGCAGGACACAGCACGTGGCAAAGGGCAGAAATCCCACCTGAAGGGACAGGAATATCCACAGTTGTGTCATTCTTTTCCCCACCAGTTGCCATATACCCAGCACACACCAAAAGCAGAGCTGTTTTATCTGAGCATTTTTCCCAGCCTGCATCCACCTTCACTACTGTGGCAAGACACAATTCCAAAGGAGTTTCACAGAGCAGAGCCCATTCTCTGGCTCTTCTGTCTTAAAAATCCTGCTGTGGAAGTAAATGGAGTTGATCTTTTCTCCAAGGTTGCTTTTATTTGCTGTTCTCACTGAAGAAGGAAGCTTGCATGATCCTCTGGACCATGTGTACACATTGAGACAATGCTCACATCCTCAGCTAAATCCTTGGTTGGCTCTGGGATAGGAAACCTTCCAGGGGAATCCAGAAGCCTGGATTTACTGGGGATCCAGTAAAAGGTATATCTAGTCTGCCATGAGGTTACACTTTGGATCAGTACTGATTTGTGCATCCCACATCAGCTTTAGGGAGAGACAATGTTTTCCTGAAGTTATAGCACTGATAGCTGACAATCATCCAGGTTTCCCTGGTGTTTGCTGGAAAAAGGACCTCAGTGTCCTTATCAAGGTACAAGTGAGGTGTTGACCTCATAGAATCCTGTGGATTGTCACGAGAGCTGCAAGTTTTCAGGAACCCCCCTCAAATCAATGTCTGATTATTCATGCATGGGAAACAGGGTATAACTCATGTCACCACTGGAACAAACACAAGCCAATGTAGAAATCAATCTGTAGCTAAGACAGAAGACTAACAAGAAGTGTTTTACCAGATGACATAGCTGTTCTGGGCTTACAGATGTTGCTCAAATGCTATTAAGATTCCCAGCTCACCCTGAAACCCAAAGAGAAAATCTCATGAAGAAGAAGCTTTGATGATCAGCAGAAAACAAAGTCTTGTGGGGGCTTTCTACTAGATCAGCAATGTCCAAGGGGTCTCATGAAGACTGATTCTTCAGAGACAGAAATACAGAGCTGGTAATGTCATTTGAGAATTTTTCATTTCCCCATCTGTAAACATAATGGAGTAGAGAGCTGCAGCGCCAATTAATTTAAGGTTGGGATAGAAATTGCCAGTCATGTAGCAGAACTAAGAAAACTCATCCAGGTACTTGTACCAAGAAGTCAGAAAATGGACTTGTAGCTCTCTTCAATGAAGTTGCCTATGTTTTTCTATCTTTCAAAATTTCCAAAAGTCGCAACAACAGCTGACACCTAAATTTTCCTTTTCAGGGTATATATGACACAAGGAAGGGGTATGTTTGTGCATACAGTCCATGGATAACCCGAAGCTCAAAAGGTACAGAGAGACTCCTCAGAGGCGTTTGGGCTGGAAGCCAACATTGCATTTTTATGGAAGGTTTTATCTCCTGAGACTTTAAAAAACTAGCTGCATTCCCTCAAGACCAACTCCTTCCCTAGAAGCTGCAGCAAAGTCTCTGGAACAAACCACACCAAAGAAACAGTGTAATTTGTCAGTGCCTTCATTTCAGTCTGTAGCTTGTCCTGCTGCAGCACCTCAATCCATCCAGTCACATATCTAGTCTCATTCAGGCAGCAAAAACATTACACAAGTTCAGGGGACCTTCATAGCTGACTTTCTGAGGGAACAAGTTTGTTCTTTATATCCATTTATTTTTCTTCGCAAACATGAGGCACAGAGGCACTTCTGGCTGCTGCCCTTTCTGCAGCAGCAGCTGACAGCAGCACGTTTCGCCTGAAGCCTGTGACTTTGTCCTTCATAAGAATGCTTCAGAGTTGTCACCATGGGCAAGGCAGTGATCAAAACCCTGTAGGGTGGGGAGGGAATAAGTAGCTCAGCTGCTGTAAACAGTGAAAAGGGGAGAGGAGAGAAATACCTTTTCTTCACTGGAAGTGACCCCATTCCCAGCAGTCCCATCTCAGAGGACTCTGGCAGCCTGCTCAGGTGATCTGAGCCTGGCTGGAACTCTGTCCACAACATCACCTTCAAGGGGAAGAGGCTTAGCTCAGGACTCTGCTGTAGTGTCTGAGGAGACAAATCACATGTCCCTGGTCAGACCTGAGCCAAAATTAGGAGCTGCTGGTTCTGAAGTGAAAAGCAGGCAGTACAGAGACTGCCCTTGCATTGCCTTGGAAAAGTCACACAAACACTGCCAGCCTCTCATGGAGCTGCTTCCCACCTGGCACAACCAGGATGGAAACAGCAGAACGTGGATCCAGGAAGATCTGAGGAGATGAGGGATAGCAAAGGAATAGATGAATAGGATAAAATGAAGGCATAAATTTGTAACACAGAGGTACCCTGAGTGCTATAAAATGCCACAAAAAGGGAGACAGCCACATAAAATGTAGTGGCAGTGTAAAAATCAAAGTCTGGCACTAACAGTTCTGATCTTTTTAAATCTATTGATTAAACCAGTGATCCTTTGTAGCTCTAAATGCTACTAATCTGTTGTCCTGGGAATAAACTTGGAGATGGGAAGGAGAAAACTGCAGCCTTAGGAACATTTTTCAAGGTTTTACTGTTTTTATCATGTTGAAATAGGCTTTTGAGCTTTCTCATAAAGGGAAAAAAAAAGAAAAAAAAGTCGCAGGAAAGGTGACACTCCACTAATAGTTGGAAAATCAGAGTGCATGGAGGAGAACAGTGCACCCCAAGTTTAGTTAGTACCCAGCTGCCAGGTTCAGGCATGCTGACTGAGCCCACACTGTCTCTCTCTGTGGAGCTGTCCCGCATGGTAACAAGTACTTAAGAGAGACCCAAGTCACATAACACACATACAGAGACAGTGAGATAGTCTGGTGAGACAGACTTAAATTATTGCTGCAACTTTGAGGTGTCACATTTTATTGTAGGTAGAGCTGCCACTTGTAGGAGGCAGCTGGGAGGATTTGTTATTTCCCATATTACAGCAGCACTTCAGAGCCACTTTGAGCCTGCGTTGGAGAGGTGCCTCCCCCCACTGTGGCACCTTGTTCTTTCTACAGGCTGTACATGGAGCAGGGCTTGGGCAGCAGAGCACCAGAGTCAGGCTGAATTGCTAATCTCACCCAGACAGACAAGATATACCATCTGCAACAGCAGAGATATCCCCAGAATGATGAGACGGAAGGAGACTGGAGTCAGCCAAGAGTGGAACTGGAACTCCTTTCCACAGAACTGAGTCTGCATCCAGACATTGGGATCATCCCTGTGGATGTCAGTGTTGCTAGACACCTCCCAGTGGCAAACACGCATGTGCATATGTTGTCCAGCATGAGCTGTTCATATTTATCTCCTCCTTATTCCCTCTGAATCATCCCTCATACAAAAAAAACCCCCAAAAATTCTCTCTCTGCTACCTCTTGTTCTAGTCTAGAATAGCCCCAGCTCCCTCCTTCCCTCCTTCATGTTCAGGCCAATTTAGAGTGTTAATTAGTGATTAATTAGCAGCACAAATCCCATTTGAAGCCCCAGACCCACTATGATGAATTCTCATGAGGGACCTGACAAATCTTATGTTAATATCTTCCTTTTCCTCATCAGGCAATTACTTCTCACTTCATTTGTCTGCAAAGACTGAGCCCACACCCTCAGCTCAGGTGCTGGCATGTGCAGTTCAACTTTATCAATTAATTATTGAATAACCTAGTTCATGCTGTTAGACTATTTAAAAAAAATAAAAAGAATAATTTAATATCTCCTTAATAGTTAAATTTCAACATGTTGGGCATTAGAGCTCTTAGAGGGAATGCTGACACCAGCCTTTCCCCTTCTAACACTTCCCACCAGTACCCCTGCAGCTGGTGTTTTAATCACAGTGTCCATGCAGAGACCACAATGAATGCAGTCCTGACCCAAAGACTGATGAAGCCAAGGAAAATATTTACATCATTTTCAGAAGGACTTGAGTCCTTAAGACATGCTTTTGCACATCAGTGCTTTGGGGATCTACAACCTTTCTGATAAGAAACATTAGGAGACTAACCAGGGTAGGTGAGACCAAAGATGATCTTCCATTCAGAGTGTTTCACAGAGGTTCAGGGCACAAGAAACTTATTATCTTTGCCTTTCCTAATAGCGCTGTTTGTTGAACAGCAGACATGCTGTTTAGGCTTTTTTTTGTTGATCAAAGTGTTAAGTCCCAGCCTTAGTCTTAATTGTCCATACCCAAAGGGAAACTAAGTCTTTCTTCCTTGCCAAGCTGCAAACGTGCAGAATTCAGTGCCAAACAGACCTGAACCAGAGACCCCAGGTCCTGGTCCTCTCCCTTGGGCACTTCTGTTCCAAGAGGTGAGCTTTTGGCTTGAGCATTTCTGAGCTTAAAATGAACAAGGGTTTGAAGCAGATGTTTCGCTTTTGCCTGTCAGCTCTGCTCAGCATCCCACTGGGAGCTGTGGGCAGAGGACTGACTCACTGTGCATGAGCATTAAACAGCTGACCCATCTCTCTGTGCTCTCCAGCTGACTGCCAGGATGACTGGTAGCTTCAAGTGATGGGGTGCCCCAGGAGACTCAGCAATAGTACCCTACCCTGTACTCTCTTTTCCTGGCTTCCTCCCAGGTCAGCAAAGGAGAAAGCTCTCCTGACAAGAGAAGCCTATGTGCCTACTACTGAGCTCACTCTCTCCTTTTACCCCTTCTCTCTGGAGGCCTCATCAGGAGGAGGAATCTCAGGAGTGATGATCATTGTGGTCTTGCAGGCCCACCTCCCTTTAGCAACAGTGATGCCCACTCAACAGCCTCAAGAGTGGGGCAGCTGCTCACACTTCCTGCTGGCATTTGCTCAGTCTCAGCCCAGCTAGTGGGATTACCATGCTGCATCCATTTTTTAATGGGGATTCAAACCATATAAGCTGTTAGGAGGCCTGCCTGGCCCAGCTAAACTCCAATGAAGGCAGCACTTAAGTTCAGAAGAAGGGACTAATATCAGGAAAGGGCTGTGGGGACACCTCCAGCCTGTCCTGGCTGGAGGTATCCCCACAGCCATGCAAGCCCCTGCAGTGTGGCCAGCAGCAGAGCCCAGGGCATCCAGCACCACAGAACTGCAGCCAGCCCCGCACTGCACTTCAGGGTGCCAAAACCAGCTACATCATTTGAGAACAGAGTGAGAAAAGCAGCAGGACCGTATCTGGGAGGAAAGGGGTAAAAAGGAGCAAAGGCAGCCTAAGCTTCAGAAAACCCTCCTTCCCTCCTCCCAGTAATGGATTAAAGACTCCAGAGCTGTCTGTCTGCCTGGAAGCAAGGAGCATCTGGTGCATTGGCGCCAGAGACTGCAGGGGCTGGGGCTGGCCGAGCCTTTCCTTTCACTGACATCCAGTCTGGAGCAATAAAAATGCCCCTCTGTTCCCTCCAGCTGACTTGCAAACCACAGCCCAGCACATCAGAGAGAAGTGAGCAATTAAAGAGACAAAGTGCTGAAAAATACATAACAAAAGCCCTACAAATGGGTACTAGGAGCCTGGAGAACAAAGGCAGTGCATGTTAATGATGAACATGATTTGGTTAATTTTTAATAATCCATAACAGAAGCGATGGATCGGAGAAGCAAGGGGGTGTCAGGAAACCCTTTCTTCGAAACGCCCTGCCCATCAAAGACAACAGCTTGCCCCCTCTGTTCCCTCCATGGGCTGTCTTCACATCTCTGACCCCAGAGGCTTTCAAGAGATGCACTGCAGGTGAGTTTTTAAGTTTTACAAACGAGCTGCCTGCACCCAGAAATGCAGCCCAAGAGCTCTGAGAAAAGCTCAGAGAGAAACCTCGTGATGCTTTCAGGAGGATTAAACTCAAAGACTGCTTGCCAGGGATGAAGGCATGTGTGCCACTAAGCTTGCATGGACCCCTTGCCCCACTGTCTCACTGCAGGAGAGGTACCATAGCTGTGCATATGCTGAGATATTAGGAGCTGGGGATGTGCATGTTGGCTCTTGGCTGGGCAAGTACATGCCTATCCCTGAGTTTGCATTAGCATATCCCTGAATTTCCATCAGATTTTCCTTGGTATCCACCAGCACATTACCTGGCATGCATATGCTAAAGCAGCACAGCCCCTTGCTCCCAGCTTCTAATTTTCACAGACATCAAGAGAATCCCTGCAGCATGCTGAGCTGGGAAAGGAGGGGCAGAGTGACCCTGAAGACATGCAGTGCTTTGCACAAGCCCACAGCTTCTCTCTGAACTTCTCTTCATTCCTCTACCCTTCACCACTCTGTCACTACTGTCTTCTCTGTAACAGCTAATGATGTTCCTAACCCTGATTCTTAACTTGCAAAGCCATTTCTTTGCAATCTAAATCCCCTGCATGAAAATTCTAGACACACTGAAGCAAATTGAGCTCAGGAATTTTGGGCTGAATCCCTCAACCCTCTCCTGGGGAGAGGGTGGTAGAGGGGTGTTCTCTAGTTCTGACCAATGTGAGTAAGTCTGCCTCTCCACACATACAGTTCACTCTGCTCACAACAGTGCTGAGAGTCCAACACACCTATATTCTTCCTAGCAATACCCTATCCATCATCCCAGCCTCTGCTGCCATACAGGAGAGCAAGGACATGGTAAAATGTTATTGAGGCAAGAGATGGGCAGCTGCACTTTTAAGCATGGACCAAGAGTTGTTTTTGGTAGTGAGTGAGTCTCATACTGAGGAGCCATGAAACTTGATCATCATCAAGTCACTCAGGTCAAGCAGGAGTCTGGTCATCACATGCCACTTCCTGGGAGAGAGTCCCAGGGAGAGCCCATCAGCCTGGCATGAGATCCATGATGGTGTAAAGCAGTCACAGGCCTCTTGTGCATGCACGTGAGCTGGAGAAGGCCAGAGGAGCTTCTACACGTGTTGATGCACCCACCACACTTGTCCCAGCTCTCACCAGGTACCTAAGACTCCAGCAGCACAGGTCCCATAAGGCAGTGTGGTCATCTCACCTCCATAAAAGGAGAAACTGCTACTGCAGATCCCAGCGGAGGGGGATAGGAGAGGGACTGGACGCATCTTCCCAGAAGCTGAAGCCTGGTGAGATGCTGGGGAAAAGACTGTCAAAAACTAATTTAAAAATGTAGCTCTCTGCTTGATTTGGTGTCTGAACATGTCACTTAACAGCAATTTAGTCATTCCCTCCTGCCTTTCACTGAGGCACTGACACTTTTTTAATAAAAAATACGTAGAGGAGCTTCAGGCACTTTATTAAGTGCACAGCAAGGGTGCTGGTACCCATGTCTCTGCCCACAGTGCTCCCTGTTAGTGTAATGAGAGCTTTCAGGAGCACAGAAGCTAGCAGAGCCCCTTCCCTGGCTCCAGCTGAACACTCACAACCTGATTTCCCAGAGCACATGCTTGGCTTCCTCTAGAAATCACATCTTCTGCTGGTGCCGAGGGGCAGGCCCTGCCTAGGTAGAAGGCATTCAGCAAACCTGATATGCCACCAAGTTTACATAATTATTAGACTTTCTAATTGCCTTTTTTTTTTCTTTTTTTCTTTTTTTCTTTTTTTTTTTTTTTTTTTTGGGTCCCCAAGCCATGTTGCGATGCAGAAGCTGCTGCTGCCATGGTTACACTCCCAACCAGCCAATATCCAGCTCCCAGCTACATCGTCCAGAGTGGGCTGAGCCTTGGGAGCCTGTTTGCCATGCTGACCTCTTCCCAGGGGACAGGGCAGCCTGGCACCACTTTCCATTGACAACTTCTCTTGCCACCTCTGCATCAGCTCACTGCATCTGCAGACTTCCGGCTCTGAAATACATCTCTGCTGGACCGAAGCACTGAGCACATCCTGCTCCAAGGTGAGCCCCACACCCAAGGGAAGCAGCAGTGGGACTGCTGGCAGCCAGAATAAGCAGGTCTGGCTGATGCTGGGGCTGTCCATCAGGAGACAAGCCCCAGCTGACATGCTGTGGATGGGCACTGGTAGGCTGGAGCTGAACAAGCACCTTCCAGGGCCCTGTGGTTCATTTTGTAGGCTGCTTATCTCTTGCATGTGCATCTCTCTCTTTGCTCTTTCTAAGAGGCAAAGCCAGCTAGTGGCTAATGAGGTGTCACTGCACATCATCTGATGTGATTAAAAGGCTTTTTCTTGCTGGAGAAAAATTACTACTCCTTCTCTGTAGTCACCTAGTAGTATGAGTCAAGCTTCTAGCTGACTTTTCTGGGGTTCAGGCTCATACTGAATACAAGTAGTGTTCTCCATATCATGTCATGTCATTCCATTGACAGCCCAAAGCATAGCTTGAGTTGGGGCTGCATAATCATCTCTGTGCATCTCAACCATCAATCTGTATAATCATCCTGCATGCACCTCTTCCAATTGCCCTAAAGAGATGTAATCTCAATCCCCCAACCAGACCAGGAGATGTCAATTATCCTGCAAACCCTGATCTGATCCCAAATCAGGAAACTCAAGGAAAGCCCTCTTTCCCCCTCAGTTTCCCAGGCCCATATCTACATAAGCATCCCAGCTAAGTCTCCAACCAACTTCTGGATGCTCTTTGCACTTTTGCAGCTTTGCCCATCCTTTAGCAAATCTCTGCCCTGGTCCTGTGTGCCCAACTGTACCTCACCACCCCAAGGCTGCTAGCTGTAGGGTGCCTGGGACATTTCTCTTGGTCAGGTCAGCACAGGTAAGGAGTTTAACTCAGGACAAGCAGACTGATGATCCTTTCAGCTGACTCCTACTGCCAGCAGCACCCCTTGGGCTCTGGGAAACACCTCTGCTCTGTATGCCAAAGCAGTGGGCAGCTGTCTGAGCCTCCCCTTTTGCAGGGATGGGGAGTAACTATGGTAACTGTCTCCGGCTGCGTCCCAGCTCCATGTTTGCCTTTCCCCAATAGTGCTTGTGTTTATCTTTGATGCTTCATTTGCAGCTTATTCCTTCTTTCTCATGACCAATGGCAAAAAGTGAGGTCATGTAACAGCTCCCAGCCTCCTTTCCCAGAGACAGTGTTAACCACAGAACAAGCAGATCCCCACAGGTAAAGCATTACCTCACTCAACACCTTCCCTGCTCATCATCTGAGAGTTCCTACGGGTCCACAGCAGAGATAGTTAATCACCAAAGCACAAAATTAGTGTTTGAAGCCTGGCAGGAGCCTGGAGGTGCCAGCAGGCATCAGCAAGTGCCACATGAGAGGCATGCTGCAAGGGCAGGTGGGGTGGCACTGCTGGCTTGTGTACACACACCAGCCTGGGTGGTTTCCAGGACTACCCAATAAAGCAATATAATGCCACCCTTAATCCATGCATAACTTCATCTCTCAGATGTAGAACAGGGTCACTGAGTTTCCTCCTGCACGTTCATCAAAACCTTTGGGGCATGGCCACTGCTTGGTGCTGCAGTGCCTGGCCCCAGAATTTATGCTCCAGTGTCAGCTGTGATTGCTAAGGTAAAATTTTTCCAAAGCATTTTAATGACTCAGATGTGGAAATCAGATTTGGGTGACACTTCTGAGAATGGATCTTGGGTTCTTGACACTTTTGAAATGTTCTCCACAATAATTTTAGAATGTCTAAACTACCAATTAGTGCTTGATTAACAATGGTAAATAGAAGCCTTGTGTTCTGCTATCTCCCTTGCTGTTTCAGCTGTTAATGACAACTACACCAGGAGCTGCCAGGGGAAACATTTAATATGTGAAGCCATGATTTATTTTCCTTCTGCGTTTTTAAAAAAAGAGGATGACATTTCTTTTCCCTTCTTTCTCTCTGCTTTTTTTCCCCTTTGCTTTGTCATGCCAAGCAGCACATCTGACACCAGCTGAAAACATCTGGAATGGTTCTGATAGGAGCAGAGCCAACTGCCTTTTCATATTTCTCTGGGACTGGGAGATATATATCAGATGTGAGTGTCTCTCCTCACTAATAATATGTTATCTGAATAAATAACTGGTGGTGGCTTAGACCTGGCTGAAGTGTTTGCTCTCTGCCTCTTTTGCAGAATTTGATTTACAATGTCTTCTCTCACTTCACACTGATTCTTACTTTACTTTAGGGTTTTTTTATTCAATCCTTTCTTTTCTTGTCCTCCTCTCCCTCCCTCCCTCCCCTCCTCTCCTTAGGCATTCAATCACAGCTGCCTGCAAGGGGGCATTGCAACCCAGCTTTTCACCTGCTTGCACTGCAAATGGAAGAAATTTGAGAAGAACCACATAAATATTTTCTACCTAGTCCCTGCCCAGATCCATCCTGAAGATCAGGGCTTGTCTGGGAGGCATGGTTTGGACCTGAGCCTGCCAGCATAGGGGATGTAGGCTGAGGTTTGGCCATGACCAGGCTCAGAGAGATGACCTGGAGATGCAGTGTTGTTATCCATGGGCATCTGGGCATTAGCACTGCAGTCCTTCTGGGACTTGCTTTCCTTTGTCTCCCACATCAAAGGTGCTCCTGCCTATGACAGGAACCTTCTTTGGTGCTCCGGACACTCAGTGTTGATCCCTAAAGGAGTCACTGTCATGCCCACTGCACCTGAAGCACACCTCCCTGTGGGCAGAGCAAAGCTGCCCAGTACACAACTAGCAGGAGGCTGGGCTGCACAAGCACAGAGAGTCCTAAAGGCATTTCCACATGTCCCTGGACCACGAAGGTTTCCCATCCCAGCTCCCTTCTCTCTCTCATCAGAGATATTCAGTCACCTCTGCCTGGACAACCCTGCCAACCTCAAATCATCCCTTCTTCCCATGATCAAAGTAGTGCTGTTGTCTCCAGCTGTCAGGAGCAGAGGGCTGTGATGAATCCTTTCTCTCAAGGCATCCAGGGGCTCTGCAAAACTACAGAGGCACTTGACTCCAGCAGGCCATCCCTGGCTGGGCACCTTGGGATGCCAAGGGCATTTCTGGCAGCAGGAGTGATTTCAGGCAAAGAGGAAAGCAAGTTATGTGACAGTGATGAAATGTGAAACCAGCTGCTTTTAAGGCCTTTCATCCATCATCCCTGTGAGCCTATGACAGTGACAAGAGGAAGGGTGGGATGAGAGGAGAACTGAGAAAGAAGCACAGTGGAGTTGGCTCTGAAGACTTAGATTAAAAACAAACATGTCTGCACCTCCATCCACTCCTGTCTCTACAAACAACCACCTGAGAGTGACGCTTCCAGTGTCAGGTCCCTGTATGGGTCAGTGACAGTAGGGAATGAAATGTCCCATGTACCCCACAGGTCTCCTCCCCTCCTAAGTCACTGCCTTCCCTCACGCAGTTGTTCCAGCATCTCCATACAGAGAGTCTCTTCCACTCCAGACCTTAACCCCATGGGAGCGACCCATGCAACCACATAAATATTTTCCACAGGAAAACAAATCCCACCACAACACATCGTAGGAAGCAGAGCCCCTTGAGAGCGTCGGCTGGGAGCTCTGAGGACCATGGCAGCTCAGGCTGCTCCTCAGCCACTCCCTCCAGAGATTATGGTGGTGATAAATGTACTAGTGGTGCAATACTGGGAGAGGAGCTTATTCCTCTTCCAATGTATGTCTTCACAGAGGTGGGGCAATCACCTCCAGGATCACCACATTTTCTGTTTGTTGATGGGAAATGTGGGTAAAATCAGGTCCTGCTTTTTACTGCAGAAGAGAAAGTGTCTTCCAGCCTGGAAATGCAGCTACTCCCAGCTTCTCCCAGTTCAGGTTGAGAGTCTACTGTGGACAAAAACATATTCTCCTGAGGATCAGAGCGCCAAGGACACCCCAGCTGCCCAGAGAAAACCACCCTGGGAAGCACCCTTCAGCAGGCAAGGGGGGTGAGGCAGCCAGCAGTGGGCATGGATGACTGGCTGAGATCCTATTTGCTGCCCCTTAGAAAGTTTTTGCTGGATTAACTGGAGACTTGAGTGTGGAAATTATGGAAATTATCACCTGCCAGAAGACAGTGAAAAGAAAGCAAAAGGCCTGTTCCACCTCAGTGAAAGGCTTCAGATAAAAAGCAAACATGGAGTTGTCATGAGACTGTTTGTTTGCGTTATTTTGAGCTCAGATATTTGCAAATACAGCCTGTTCTTAACTGATCACTCTCTATTTTTTCAGACGATGTGTGATAAATGTGTTAATTTTGGATTCATCTCTGGGAAGTGAGAGGGGACTGAGAAGGAAGAGCAGCTGAGAGAAGGGACTCTGCTTACCTGGAAAAGGGTTTAACAAGTGCCTGGATCCCTGTGATCATGGGGGCATTTACAAGTGACTAATCACCACCTACCCTCCCCAAAGCCACCTCTGAACTCCTCATGGACACTGATGAATTCATCCTCACACCCCCCTGGAAATGGGTTGCCTTCCCTGTGCTGCTCAAAGGGATGGAGACAATGGAGGAGATCCCTTTCCCGAGGACATTCAGTCCATCTGCAGCAGACCATGCAAAATCTCACTCTGCCCCAGCTCACCTCCCCATACCACCAAGCAGAGACCGCCTTCACCACCTCATGGGCTCCAGCTGGCTGTGTCCGTGCTGACCAGCAGCAGGCTTTAAGGATAAAGTACAACCAGGGAGTTTGGGCTGGCATGCAGAGTTCAGCCCTGAGCTACCATGATGGCGTGGACATACTCAGAAGTCCTGTCTGTGCTTGAAATGTTCTCTGCTGAGGGAACCTCTAAATCCACAGCTCCATGCACCCCACTGCTCCATATCCACCTAGCACTGCAAGATTAAAAACAAATGCTTAGCATCCACTTTGTCCTCTCTTAAAGCAGCTGAACCTGGCTGTGGGAATCTACACTGGAGGTCTGCATCATGGCATCCTAGGACCTTCAGAGAGATGATAGACTCACTAACCTCCTCCTAAACAATACAGGTCTCCACAAAAGTTTTGCAACCTTTGCTGCTTTTGCCTTTTTTGCACTTCCCATGTCAGGCAGAAAAGCAGGCACCATGATATATGTTGTGTGCTGTCCAGCTGAAAGCACACCTAAAGCCACCCAGTCACTTCAGGAAAAAAATTATAAAGGCCCTCGAGGAGGATAAGGCTGAAATGAGGCAGACAACACTGTAACAGCTTATTTTTTAGAGGACATTCACCAGGGAAGCAGTGTCTCAGAGATGTGCTAGAGAGCTGATTAGTGGCAAGGACAGCAGTGAAGCTGCAGCAATTGAAAATCAGTGTGGCAGGAGCAGGAGGACATTTTAGGGGTGATCCTGAGGAGGAGAAAGAGACAACTTTCAGCGTCATTGTTTCTCACTGAAAGATTCTGCTTTGCTTTGACCAAACCAAGTCATGCACAGCTGCAAAAACCAGTCAATTACTTAAACTTAGGGAAAGAAAACTGAGGAGTTCAAAGGCTCCAATTCAACATTTTCTGAATTAGCTGGTTTAGCTTCTTGAAACAGCCATTTATTTTTACAGATTTCTAATAGCCCATTAGACTTTTTTTTATGTATATCCCAAGCAGAACATTTGCTTTCAAACTGAGTAATTTACTCAACACAAGATGATTTTTCTGCTTTTAATTTCAGCAGGAAACAGAAAAATAATGAATTTCCCAATGACCCCCAGTTGTGGGCTTGTTTTGTTAGGCTTTTTTAATGCTGCTGTTCCTGTAGCAAGCAAAAGCAGTGCTTATTTGCACAGCTATGGTTAAATCTTACATCCCTGAAAAAATCTCAATAGACCAGGTTAAGAGCCAGAGACTACACAGCTGCTGCTGGAAGCAGCACAGTCTCCCAAGATCACAGAAGCCCAGGCTGCTCGTTGTCTCAGCTAATTGCGTGACAAACGACAGCAGGCTTTTATTTGCTGTTTTGCCATAGAGTGAGTTTTGCAGTGAGGAAAATGCCACCCTCCCTACAAGAACATCTGTATGGTATCCCACAGGATTCCAGAATCCAGTCAGGGACTGGGGCCAGGGCAGGACAAAAATATACTAAAACTTGCTTCTAATCCCTTTCCTTTCCATGCAGTTTCAACACAGAGACTTGCTGAACAGAGGCAGCTTTGTCGTGCTTAGTAATTAGCTGTGGGCTTTCCTCTTCTGGATTTAGTGGAAAATTTATCATAACCTCCTATCATAACTTCAGTCAAGCAGAGTAATTATCTCTTTTGGGAAGAGATGCTTCTTTTTACTTCTTTCAAGCCTAGCTCCCACTAGCTTTATTTGATGATGCTTACTCTTGAATTGCAGGATAGAGGGAACAAGCCAAAATCCAGTGGCACTGCTGTTCCTCCAGAGATTTTAGGGAAAATTGTGACCTGATTCACAGACCTGCAAAGCTCCTTCTGGGACACCTGGCTGAGGTGAGGGTGGTTTTACCTGCAAGAGAGCAAGATGGAGTCTGGGAGACCAAAACTTAGGTAGGGAATACTGCCAGCAAGTCTGGACACTGGGAAGGAAGAAATGTCATCCTTAACTGTGTTTTGTGTAAGGGTGGCAGGAGGCAAAAAAAAGCATAGCTTTGGAAACAGGCTCTGTGGGGAGATCAAGAGAGGACTGTTATGAGAAGAGCTATAAAATATTGCCACCATTAAGTCAAAAAGGTAAGAATTCAGGGTGGAGACCTCTGATGTCATCTAGTCGTGCCTTATGTGAGTATCTTCAGGACAGAGATCCCACAGACTCTCTGGGTACCTCTTTCAGTGCTGGGACCACTTTCACAGGGAAGATTTTTTTTCCCTTTATATCTGATCAAAATTTTCCTGGGAGCTATTTTTATCCCTCATCCTTTGCTATGTATCTCTGAGAACAACCTGGCATCCTATTTGCAATGGCTCTTTACATAGCAGAAGATAGTAAAGAGCCCCAAATCTCCAGACTCTCTTCACGTGCCAGGTGCTCCATCCCCAAATATGTCCCTCCTCTTGGTTCATTCCACTTTGTTGGTTATTTCTTCCCAGGGAGCCCCAAAGTGGACCTGGTACTCCAGATGCTCTCTCCAAATGCCAGACAGAGGGGACAGATGACTGAAGAAAGCACACTTTCCCTGGGCTTGCAAATACCATCTTCACACTTCCAGGAGCTTTCCATCATGATTATTGCAGGTAGCAGTGCAGACTCTGCCAGCCAGCTTTGTCTGCCTGTGTTCTGAGTTTGGCACCAGCCAGCTCTAATCCAGAAGCTGTGTAGATGGTTTATCAAGGCATGACACTTAAATTCCTAAGCCATGCTCAAGAGACAGGCTGGCCAGGGCAGGTGCAACTCAGCATCTTGCTAGCAGGGGTTAACAGGAGGGGAGGGCTGACTCACTGTAACCTAGAGGCGAGAGTTGAAAGTCTGTGCTCACCTCCATCTGCAAGAAATTGCACAGACACCTCTGTCCTGTGGATGTGCAGTGAGATAAAGATTTTATTCCATCTGACATGAGCCTTTCACTCACTCAGTGGTGGAGATCAAAACATAATGCAAGAGTGGAGTTTCCAACAGGGAAAGTGGGTGTTTTAATGAATCATTTGAGATGCAGAGCCATGAATGTCCAGACATTCTTGAAGATGTTTTAATAAATAACAATGAAGATAACCATTTAAACATTGTGAGCAAGAAATGCATTATTGAACATGCATAACACAGTACAAACTTAGAGTCCTTTCAGGGCCTTCAAAAATCAGCCAGGCAAAATTCAGATGGATGGAAGCAGACAGGCACATTTTTGCTTTAACATCTATCTGTGGCTTCCAGAAAGCAAGTGCTGTAACTTTGACCTGCACCAACTTTATATATTCGTGCACCTGCCTGCTCATCTCACCCTTCTGCAGGAACTACTTGCTCCTCAGATGGGCAGAAACACAGGAGATGGCTACATGCAGCAGCTTTGTGTCTGCAAGAGAGGCATCATCCCAGCCCACCCATCAGTCAGAAGGAAGGGGTGTCAGAAGGAGACCAGGTACTCATTGGGAGCTGCCTCTGGGTCCAGTCTCTTTTGGACCCATATGAACTTTGGCAGCTTAACATCCTCTGGTGAGAAATTCCTCATCTTCAAAGCCCCACAGATCTTCACTGCTTTGGGTTCCACTTGGGGAAAAAGATGCTACTATTTTCACATTTCTTTTGACTACCATTCTCTGGGCCTCAGGTGGATGATAAAGATCACAGAGACTCATTCTTGAGGTGTTTTCAAAGGGAAGGAAGGGTTGATACCAAAAATGCAGGTGTGTGGGGAGATTCCTAATTGCATGTGTACATCTGCAGGGCAGGCTGACTTTGAAGAATGTCACTTTGATTGCATGGTCTGCTAGGGCAAGGGTGGGTGCAGTGAATGATGTTCAAAAGAGCCATGGCCGGGAACAGCAGGGAACTCTGCTGTCCCAACAGCCAGTGCAGCATTTAGAAGAAGAATTCAACTTGTACAAAAAGTGCCAAGGGAGCTGTAATACTATGCAACAGTGATGCCAAATTAGAACCTGATCCTTAGCTTAAAGTCTCAGTCTTAACATCCAAAGATCAGTGCAAAGTGCAGAGCAAGAGGATTAAAATTTTGCAGTGACACCGAAGAAAGGGAAATCCTGAAAATGGCTTATGGTCTCGCTTTTTATCTTTGGGGTGTTTTTTTAATGACTATAAAACATGACCAAAGTGATTTAACTCAACACTTGTCATCAGCCAAAAGCTCAAAATCTTAAAGAAACTGAGCCAGCCACACCATCTCTGTAGGTTTTCTTGTTTGTATCTGCCATTACAGAAAAGCCACCTTTCCTTATAGCCTTCTGCTTTTAATCACGTCATGCTGTTCCCTGCCTAGAGGAGGTGAAGGCAGGAGGGGACTGTGTTGCCAAGAAGAAGGAAGAACAATGGACACTGAAGTTTGGAGGTAAGACAAGTAAGCTTGGACACCAGCTGTTTGCAGGGCTAGGGGAAAGGAGTGAGGTGGGAAGCCTGTACACTGCTGGGCAGGACCACAGAGGTGGTATTAAACTCACTGCTGAAAACAATGTGACAATTTCCTGATGGATAAATGCTTCTGATGTCACAGTTTCGTTTCAGCACAGCTCTGGTCTGACTATATCTGCCAGTGCTGGGTCTCCAAGAGTGAAATCATTAGATGGACAAGAATTTAGGATCAGTTTCTAAATGTTCACTGTTCTGTTTAATAATGGCAGAGGTACTGGGGGTTGTAGCCCAGAGAAGCTGGTGACCATTAAGCTTCTCCAGCAAAAGGCATAGTGTGCACAAGATATAGTAGCTGCTTTCCTTACAAGTGCTACCTGAGGTCTCAGTGTTACCATTCCAGCTCCCATAAAGCATCCAGGGGGGTTGTGGAACACTTTCTGTGGCCCAGCTGGATGCCATCTCCTTCCTTTGCTACAGATAAAGTCTTGTAGTCCAGTGGCTGGAGCTAGATGGCTTCTAATCACTTTTCTTCCTAGCAAACAATGAGGCCAGACTTCCAAAAATAGAGGTACAAGGTGAAATACCAGGAGCACATCATCCCCCTGAAGTGGAATTCTAGCAGCTAATGAGAGAACCACAAACTAACTTTGCTCTGAACAAACTTTTCACAGCCCTCTGTACCCCAACTTCCAGGCAAGACTCCGCTGCATTTCTCTGTACTTCTGAGGGCTCACAGCTAAAAGCTCTGCAGTGGACACATCAAGCATGAAACAACTCAACTCCCAACAGATTTCAGGTGCTGAAATGCCACAAGACACTCTGATTCAAAGCACCGTGTCTGAGTCACTTGTGACACTGATTCTTTTGAAATAATTTCTCCTCTGCTGGAAGGTTCAGAGCTGCCTGTTTTCAAATTCCACTTGGTGCTCAAACCAGCCTCAGGATCTCCGGTTTCTCATCAGAGTTGCTTGGTCGCATCCGAAGCTCCCCTCAGAGGTAAGCAGATTCCCACAGGGGCTGCCCTTGTATTTTAAGCCTAGCCCTGCCCTAGCCTTGCTGTTCACTGAATAGCTGAGGAAGTTTTTATTTAAACTTGGTTTCTACTGCCAGAGGCCCTGCTGTCTGGGTTGACAGAGAATATTCCTCAAGTACCTACTGAAGCAGCAATCTCCAACATGCTCCCAAAGACTTTAACTTTGCCAATTCTTTTTAGAAGGGGCATGATTTTCCTCTCACTTACACCTGCTTCACAGCAGGGTAACTCCATTAAAAAGACTCCTCTTTTACACCTGAGGAAGGAAAAGAAGAATCAAGGCCATCCTCCTCAGGAAGAATGCACATAAAATACTTGCTGCGTGGTGTGCTGGAAAAAAAAACCCCGATCCCCCAGCTGCTTCCACCATCTCAGCACAGAAACTCTACTCTCCAATGTTGTTTTTAATAAAAAACCTATGAAAAGGAAACTGCCTTTCCGAGCCATCCTGCACTGACTCAGGAGAACCGTTGAGTTGGATCATGACAGTATAACTGGTTTATTGCCAGAACAAGCAACAGATGCCAGCGGTGTGACACAGAGCAAGGATTTGGCAGTTTGTTCAAACACTCTGACAGCAGCAGGCATTTTAGACTCTGAAAGATAAGAAATTGGCCAGCAAAATGCATTGATGGAGTATGTGGACTGTGCAGTCTCCCCTGCCACCTCCCCGAAATAATGCAGGACTCAGTCCCATGGGAGTATGCATCTTTTCAGGCTAGTAGGACCACTGCATCCCATATAGCAAATAACTTTGTTTCTGCAAGGAACCTTTGCTTAAAAATACAGCATCTGTTGTATATTTGTCTGGAGGTTTTCAGAGCTGGAAAATGGTTTATCACAATATTTCATAGGTGCAGAGTCTTTTCCAAGACTTGTCTTTTGCAGGTAGCTGATGGCATGATACTGTAATGATGGTTCCTACAGAAATACTACTCAAAGAGGGGGATGCTACTATCAAACAATGTAATGTGTCATTTCTCTATTAGAGAGAGATAAATGGATGGATTGATGTAACTGTAGAAGAAGGAAGGTTGGAATGAAAAATAGGTAGGTCAGTAGGTCAGGAAGGGGGGAGAGAGAGAGAGACAGAGAGAGAGAGGGGGGAAGAGGGAGAGGCATTCATTCCACTATTTTGCTTCTGCCTATTTGCCACGCTGGCTGACCAGCAACACCTTGGCAGGACCTGTCTTCTTCTCACAGTCAGGAACCTACTGACAGGGCCAGGGACAGTACCACCAGTTCATTAGGTCTTTCTGATTTGAACCCACACTTCCTTGCAAGCGGAGACCCTGGCAGTGTTCATAGTTCATGCTTCAGATTCTCCTTGAGAAGCTGGATCCTCTCTGCTTGGGTTAGACTCTATGTCCTGCAATGCAACAAGGAGAGCCTCCACAGGTTTACAGGCTCTCATAGGGGGCAGAAGAGCTGGGGTGCATCTAGGTGGGGAGCTGGATCATTGGAGGGAAACAAAGACAGCAGGTTCTTAAATTACTGCTCAAAGGGACATTGAAGCTGGGTGGAAAAATGCAATGCCCTACTGAACAAAGCTGTACAGCATGTCCAGGTGCTTGTTTTGACAAAAGAAAAAAATGGAATTGTAGTTCAAAAGCTTCTCTGCTCCCTTCAAACCTCCCCAGCTTCTACACTCACCTCCACCTAATGATGTAAGCAACCACTGAAATGTTAGAAGTCCCTGCAGATATTGGATCCAGGTTTTGTCCAGTACTATGTTCTGCTACTGTTGGCAGAGGCTGTTCAGCCCTGTAGCACATCTGCACAATGTTTCCAAGAGAAACCAGCCTCTTCCTGCGGCTGTGAGCAGTACCTGGAGCTAGACTAGTCTGAATCCAAGCCCACACCCCTCCCCTTGGTACCAGACTATCACTTTCCAAGTATTTCTGCCTTTCCTAAAAAAATCTTCTAGCAGCTCTCTGCAGGAAGCCTCTCACAAGGCCCTTTTCACATCACCTCAAACAGCTCCTCATCGTAGGGACTGTATTTCTCCCCAGTGCTGTAAGATGCAGAGCAGGAGCAGCCAGGACAACCCTGCCCAGCATACACAGGTGCTGCCCCATCTCTACCATGGCACCTTTGGCACACATGAGAAACCTTCATCCTCTTGCAAGCAGGTTCCTCATCTGTTTCCCAGGCTTTGCTGCAGGGTGAATGGCATAGCCTGGCACAACAGCAATGACAGGCAATTACTGACTTAAAAAATTACCCCCCAGGTGAGTGGGTTGCCCAGCTGCTGTCAGGCTGATTTCAGATTAGGCTGGAAATTGTCAGCTGGCTGACAGAGCCCCTGGTTAGTCTCTGCTGCCTGGGAAAGATGTGCCACTGGTTCCCACGCTGTGCTCCATTCAACTTCTATTCCCAAACCTGGCATTTGGAGAAGGTTTTGGAGGAAATCAGAGGGGAAATGCATGACACCTTGTCAGCTACGCTGGGGAGAGTTATTGGGCAGGGAGAAAAGCCTCCCTTCTGACAGCAGCCAGGGCCAGATGGTAATGGGAGAGTGCTGGGGAGCTGGAAAACAGAATAGCCAAGGGCTGGAGGAAAGGAAGAAGGGAGTTACTGCTGTAAAGGGGCAAGGGCAAAAATGGCACAGTGGGCTGTAGCCATGGGCAAGGAGAGGGAAGGGGAGACAAACAGCATGGGCAGGGCTGCAGCAGCCACACAGCCAGAGCCCCCTGGCAGCCAGACCCAAGGAAATGGAGATGGAGACAAAGCCCCACAGCACTGGTGTTGTTGTCAAACACCATGTGAAAGAAAGCAACAGAAGTGTTTTATGAGGCATAAGAGACATTGTGGGAAGGGACTGAAACCACCAATGTGGACAAATGACCCTTGCAGAGCAGAGCTTCCCAGGAGGGAGGTTTGGGGTGCCATGGTGGATTCTGGGGAACCAAGGAATTTTGGGGTAGAGATGCTGGGGGCTAGAGCCACAGGCAGAATACATGTCCCACAACATGGAGAGATGCACCAAGCCTGTTTATCCCCAGTGTTTAGGGTGCCAGAGCAGCTGTGGAGGGAACCCATACAAGGACAGGACCATCCTGGCAACATCACCCACTGAGTCTGGCTGCTATCCCGGCCCCAGAAGTAGCCACATACTGCATTTGCTGTGCAGGGGGTTCCATTTCAGACACTGTGATTCAACTTTTCTCTCCAGATAAAGTTATTAAGGTAAATTCGATCAAAATGACACATGGATTACAGTGTGTGTTGCAGACTCTAATTCTGTTTACTGTTCTGGGGGAATGGGCAATTATTACAAAAGCCGGGACAGAGTGTTTTTAATAACATTTCTTGTTAAGATTTAATTACAGGAAATTGTATTTTCTTAATCACTGAAAACTCAACTGCCTGGGAAATCTTTTTATATAATTTTGTTTGCAGTTTATTAAATCCTTAGGTTATTCCTTTTCTGAGGCTTTTAGTCACTTACTAAGTGCTTCTTAACATGTAGGAGCAGATTGCTCAGGAGCACAAAAAAACTGAAGGGAGCAGACTCTGAGAGGCAGGGCTGGCCTTTGACGAGGCAGATTTCCATTTAGGAATTAAAGGTTCTATGGTATTATTTAATTAAAAAAAATTATAAATATATATATATTCTACCACTTTTGGCTGCCAAGACCTGCCTTCCCTGCAGCCTGACTGATGCTGGCACCAGCTGCTCCCCACATCCCTCACTCCCTGGTACACCTCTCCAAAGCAAGGGTATTCTGAGGGACTATTTAAACTGAGGGTAAACTTCTAAAACATGTCAAAGCAGAGAAATTAATGACTGAAGAGAGTGAATGGAGAACCTAAGACACAGGGAAGAGGAAAGAAGGGGTGAATGATCAATTGTCCTGAGCACCAGTGCTTCCTGAGCCCAGCTGTCACATTTCAGACTGTCACATTACAGGGAGAGGGTTTGGATCACTGTCCCCTGTCCCTGTAGAGGGAAATGGAACACCAGAGCACCGTTCTCAAAGAGGGAGTACCAGATCTTGGTAGCCAGGTCAAAGCACCAGGTTTGGCAGGGCTTCTGAGTACCTATTGCCCTTCTGGGTGCCAGCACAGGGAGATTCAGGGAACAACAGGCAATGACCCCAGCTCTAGAGTAGCTGTGTCACTGTTTCAGTGCTGCAGCTCTTGGTAGAAAGAATTGCCAATCTGAAAGGAGCCAAGCAATTGCTTCAAATAACCAGGGCAACAGTTCTCCAGGCCAAGGGCTCCCTATCCCCAGGCTTCCAGTGCCCTAGGGTCTGCTTCCAGCCCTTCAAAGAGTACAGAGAGGAGCAAGGCAACTGAAAGCAGTGAAAGGGCCGATTGTGCTGATCAAAGGTCAGGCTCACTCCTGATGGCATGCAGCCTCCCTTTGTGTGCAGGGCTAATGCTGAAAGGACAGGAGACCCTGGGAGAGATGAGCTGCTGCTACTGCTGCTATTGCTGCTGCTGCTTGGTGAGCAGGGCAAGGATTCTTTCCACCCAGCCACAGCCCTTCAGGAAGTGGCTCGGTCCCATCAGCTCACTGCCTTATCTCTCCCCTGCTGCACGTGCCAATGAGAACAGGCTTATCTCGGCATCACACTTTGTCTGGGGCAAGGTGTTGAAGCCCCATGAGTGGCATAGCCAGACTGGGATCCTATCTGCTCACCAGGTGCCAGTCAGACAGAGAGCCTACAGCAGCAAGGGGGCTGCAATACCAGGAGCTCAGAGCAGCTTTAGTCTTGCCCTGTCCTCCTTCAAGCTCTGCCTGCAGAACAAGGACCTCTTGAGCAGCCTGTGCCTTGACCTTGGCATTTCCTGGCAGCAGATGCATCTGATGAGGTCTCCCTTTCCTTGCTAAAGACGAAGCTGTAGGGTGACATCTGAGTCCAGAAAATTGAAAATCCTAAAAGTGATGGGCAACCTACAGTTTGCAAGCTGAATGTAGTCTAAACTGGCCCTTAGACTTGCCAGGATCTAGGGTAAGCCAAGCAGTTTTCAGTGCATCTGCCAAAGGCAGAGATATTTGCTGTCCCTTCTGCTACCAGAACTAGGGGGAGCATCAGAGGCAAGGGGCTGGTATGAAGCCAAAAAGAAACGGTGGTTCTTCATGCAGTGCTTTCTTAGGCTGTGGGACTCCTTGCACAGGATATTAGGGATGCTCAACATGGATACAAATGGCAGTGGACCAAAGTCAAGGAAGACAAGCCTGTCAGTGGCTTAACCAAGCAGCTCTGATCAAAAAATCCCTGAATTCACATCTCTGGGATCTGAGGGAGTATTTTGGAGAGGCTGCACTGCACACTTGTCTCTTTCTCACACTTATCACAAGCACACATGACCAGCTGGTGAGATGCCAAGCTGGACAGCCATTTATCTGGGTCCTGCCCACCTGCATGGCATATGAACCCATACATATGTAGGGCATGAACAACCTGTTGTGCCTCCTTCACAACAGCCATCAGTTCTGCTCTGTTGGTTGCTCCTACATTCAGTCTCCACAGGAGTCACACATCCTCACAAGCCTGGGGCAGGCAGGACAAACAAATGCTCCAGGATGTGAGTTGAGACAGAAGTGTGTTCTGGTTTTGGCTGGGATAGAGATAGTTTTCTTCCTAGTAGCTGATACAGTGCTGTGCTTTGGATTTGGGATGAGAATAATGCTGATAACACACTGATGTTTTAGATCTTGCTATGCAGTGTTTACACAAGGTAAAGGGCTTTTCAGCTTCTCACCTCATCCCACCAGTAAGGAGATTGGGGGGCACAAGAAGCTGGGAGAGGACACAGCCAGGACAGCTGACCCACATCCAAAGGATGTTCCATACCTTACGAGATTATGTTCAGGATATAAACTAGGAGGAAGGCTGACCACGGGCCACTGCTCAGTTACTGGCTGGATATCAGTCAAGGGGTGGTAAGCAATTGCATTGTTTATCACTTGTTTTGTATATTCTAATTATTTTTCCCTTCTTTTTCTGTCCTATTAAACAGCCTGTACTTCAGTGCATGAACTTGTCCAATTCTTTCCCCATCCCACCGAGAGTCTGGGAGTGAGCAAGCAAAACTGTGTGGTGCTTAGTTGCCACCTAAGGTCAAACCACAAAAAGTGACAAGTTTATCAAACCAACCAGGCTGTGCTCTGGGCAGCCCAGTGTGACAGCCCCATAGTTGCTGCTGTACTCTTCACAACATCCATGACTTACACCATGAGCAGGGAGCAGAGGACTGAGAGAAAGGGAGGCAGAGGAATGCATTTCCTCTATGCCCTGATTGCTGCAGGTGGTACCGCCCACTCCTTGGGCTTTGTTACTATTTGCACTCCCTTCAACATATTGACACTTCCTCTCCAGCAGCCAGGGCTGCCTGTTTTGCACATGTAGAGGTAAGGACGAGGAGGACTAACCCCTGCATCTCAACCTTTACCAGATACTTCATTTACCGCTAAGACCTTTGGCTACCACCATTTTAGGACAGACCCACAGCTTTATAATAGCACTGCCATTGCAACTGCCTGATTATTCTGAGTACCATCAGCCTCTGTTCTGGGCTCACAGCTCTGTCCCTACTCCAGGATAGTGACAAGTGGCAAGTGACTTGTCAGCTTCCCCAAAACACTGTACCTTTCAGGACATAAACAATGAAAAGAAACAACACCTACAAATAAACATGCCAAAATCTCATGACAAGCCATGTACTGCAGATCAGCCCCAGCAGAACCTGACATGAATATCTCAGTTCTCCATTCCAGCTCTATGTGCTTTTCAGTCAGGGCTGTTTCTTTAAACCCATTACCATGTTTCTGTGTCTGCTTTTTTAAACCAAAGTAATTTCTCCCATGAGAAATTTCTCCTGTGTTTGCAAATTAGAAACTTGCATTAATAAAATAAGGGTGGACTTACTTGGGAGTGGCATAGAAAAAGGACGCAGAGCTCCACAGCCTCCATTACCCTGCACATTGCTTGCTGCAGGTGGTAGGAGAGGAGAATAGCTGTGCAGCAGCCTGTCTCCTTCCCTGACTTCAAGCCTGCTGTCCCGCTCCCTCCCCTCTTCCCCCAGCCCACTGTATCCATCCCATGGGGCTGAGGAGCCCCATGACATGTGGCACTGAGGGTAGTGAGTATTTCCAGTCACTCTGTGTGTGCCTGGCACAGATCACATCTCAGGGTAATCATCTTTGAAGGCTCCTTGCTTCTAAGGTCTTGCATCTGTCACAAAGGAGTATTTCCCATCTGCTGGGATTTACTCCAGGTTCCTGGGACCCAGCTGATTCCTGCCTACCCATCTTCAACCAAGAGTAGTCACATCAATCTCTAGTGTGTCTTCAGCTAATATCCCCAGGGCAGCAGGGAGCACATGGGCTTGCACATCAAGAGGTTCAACTGGTAACTCTGCATATGACTTTGCAGAGGCCATGGCAGTCTGAAGTTACACCAGTGATTCTCCCTGCTCCAAGACCTGATGTTTTGGAGCTAGGGGTTTCCCACAGACCAAGAGGGTGGGTATATGCAATGCAGAGAAAGGCAAGGCTCAGCATTGTGGGATGCTCTGGGACACATACTGGGGAATGTGATACCTGCAAACCTTTTGACTCCCCAGGATAGAAGGATGACACCAGGAACAGCCATGTTTCCAGACCAGGCCCTCCCCACCACTGTACAGCCAGTGCTAAGGAACCCAGTGGCACAGGCAATGCAAGGCAGATCAGCAATGATTTTCAGTGAACCTTTAACTCCACCAGGTTCAGCCACAGTGACCTTTCAGCGCCCATCCCAATCCATCCTAACTAGCTAGTTCCTCAAGGCTCAGTGTCACCCATCTGAGAACAGCCTCCATACCCTTATCCTCATTTTCTGGAGCCCAGGAAGGAAAGAAAAGGCCCCTCTGAAAGTGCAGCTCTATCGAGATACTCCAGACTTGCAGGCTTCCCTCTGTGGAAAGCTTTGCTGGGACACTGTAGGCATGCAGCATCATCTACAGAAATTCAGAGTGTACTGCAGGCTCTCAGAGAAGCAGAGCCAGCAGCAACAGGGAGCCAAACCGGCACTCTTTAAATATACATCAGCTTTCCACATCACCACCTTCCCATGGCAGACAGAAATGTGAGAGACACATCTCAAGCACTGAGCAGTAATTAGAAAAGGCGAAGCTTGGATTTGTTTCCATATTTTGCGTATCAAAGCTCCGAGGCAAGGGAGGCTTTGGTGCAATGAGTCTTGAAATATTCTCTACAGTCTCCTGAATCCTAAGAAGCAGTAGCTCAGCCTGCTTCCCTAAAAAAAGAGAGGCTGATGGGCTCAGCATGACCAGTTCTTGGCATTGGTTGGTGCTGCACTCTTCCAAGGGAAACAGAAAGAAACCTGAAGATATCACACATCCCTGAGGAGTTTTCTCCCACTCCAATCAGCCTATATTACATGCTGTGAGAAAAGCAGTTAAGACATTTGTGAGGGTCATGAATCCTTAAGGCACTATGATCCACGTTTTCTTGCTCATGGTGCTATTGGTAGTTCAGCTTAAAACACCTGCAGTGCCTGTGAGAGGTACCAAGCTTGGGACATCCCTTGAAGCAATATGGGCTCCATTTATCCAGTATGTAATAGCAGCCTATGCCAAGGCAGTCTCCCAGCCCAGGCTGGAGTTTACAGTGTAGACAGGGGCAAGCCAGGAGTGGCTTAGGGCTACAGCTCAGTGAGGCACAGATAAATTCCAGACTCAATCCATTGAAACACGATTTGCTTGCAAATGAGAAGCTCAGGCGCTGCTCCTGTGTTGCTCTAGTGAGCACCAGTGAGCCTCAGGGTACATGGGTGAACTTTTGTTCTTCAGTTAAGCCTCTTCTGAGCTAAGCTAGGAGATGCAGCAGCATCATAGGCTGTTTCCACAGTCTTTCTCACCTGGAAAGCTTTTGTGTGCACCTACACAACAGCCAAGGATTTAGACCACTTGCAGAGAAATACTGAGTATATGACTGTTGTGCATCCATCTTCTGAGGAGCAACAGAGTGATACCCCCCTCACCTCCACACTGGATGCCATGCTGCCTCCACAGGCTTCTTGGACCAGGTTTGTTCAAGTTACAGCCCACTGAAGAGGAATCTACAGATTGCTGGAGGACTGTCCTGAGTGACCCTCTACCTGTCACTGTCACTTGCTTGCATTAGGATAGCACTTTGAATAAGTCAGCAACACAGGCAGGAGTGAGCTCCACAAATTGGAAACAGTGGGGGGGAAACAAGAGGTAAATAAAGTATTTGCAAGTGGACCCATTATGCTGTTTTTTTCTGACTGGGCTGGCACAACAAATGTGGCTGTCAGACCTTGCTCATGAACAAAAATTAGCCCAGGAACACAAGACCTCAAAAGCTTCAGCTTTTTCCAGAAAGCAAGCACTGCCAGGCTCTTGGGTTGCTTCCTCTACATTCTTGTGGTGCACAGGAAAGAATGGTAGCTCGCAGCCCCCTCTGCTTCAATCCCAGCCTTGACAGGGTTCCCAGAGCAAGGCAAGGCTGGGAAAAGCTCTGAGCATTGGCTACAAAGAGGGCTCCATCTTGCAGCATCTCTCACCAATGTGAGCCTGGCCAGGTGGGACTTTGACCACAGTAAAAAATGCCAGTAGTGTCAGGAGAAATGCAAGCCAGATCCTTACTCATTTTTCAGTTTCAGTGTGTTCCCAGCAGCACCAGAAATCTGAACCAAAAGCCATCTTCTCAGCCTCTCTAAGCCTGCCTCACCAGCTGACCAGAACATGTACTGCAGCTGGGAAAGCCTGAATGCACACAGCATATTCAGAGGAAGGAGAATATCTCTGAATAATAGTTATGAGTGCAATGGCATCATTACTCTGGGCTGCAGTAGCTTTTGTGGTGGTGTTTCTGTTCGGCTGTGGAGATGCACAGTGACATTACTGTTATCTATGATGAAGGAAGCAGAGAGGCACAGATCCCCAGCATGTCACAGATTATGGTCTTGTAGCACAAACATCTTTCTGCTGTTCTTTTACAGCTGAAACTGTCAGTAAAATACACACATACATTCCAACAGAGAAAAAGAAAAAAAGAAATTATCCTTCTCCACTGACAGATCCATCAGGGTTGTGTTGTTCCCTATGGCTTGCAGTTAAGTCTATGCCACACCTCCTCCATTAGCCCAAAATAAGATGTTATCGCTGACCAGCGCCTGAGTGCAGGGCTGGGCACTAGAACACGCTAATCACATGCTTGCCGGGGTGAAGGCACCTGAATTTCATCTCTCTTCTTCCTCTGTTTAGAAATTTCTAGCAATACACAGTGGGCTGGTCTTTAGATCGTGGCAGAGGCAGGGGTGGGTATGTGCAGATCTGTCTGGAATCAGCTTTTCTTGAGGAAACCTTGTCTCCCTAATATTCTGAGCACTAAGTACAGCAGGCTGGCTGGCACTCAGGAGGCCCTGCACTGTAAGGCAAACACCAAGGTTCATGTCAGGCATATACACAAGCACAGCAAGCAGAGGGAGGTACGTCAGAGACATAGCTGGGAGTCAGCTCACGGAGATGTCCCTGACCCTCCTCTCCCTCAGTTTCTGTCACCTCTAAGTGGCACAGACCTGCATGCCTTCACCTCTCTTCCTGCCACCCTAGCCCCCTGGCAGGCGAGTGACAACTGCAGGAGATCAGAGGTGGATGCAGAGCAACTCATGAAGTGTGTGAGCCACCATGACTGAGTAGGAAAATTCAGAGTGGGAATGCAAACATTTCCTGATCCAATGTGCAGAATGAGAGCCTTGAACTCACTGTTCATGCCCTTAAACTGCTACATTTCTTAGCAGGTGTCTCAGAAATGTGAAACTGCTGAATGGAGTAATTTTCCAAGAGTGCACTGTTAAATATATTTGGAATATTATTATAAAAGATGACCCTCCAATAACAGGAAATACTGCACAAATCTCTTGCGGGGAGCAGGGAGCATCAGGGAGGCAGTGCAGGCCAATTATAGTGACATATTTGACTTTCCAAAACCCAGGCTTACAACAACCTAGAAAAGCACAGAAGATTGTGTTTTAAGTCTGTGATGCCTGTACTTTTTCCCAATCTAGAAAGACAACTAGAAGAGGTGAACTTTCAGCAAGGGCTTAAAAATTATAATCTAGAAAATGAAAGAATATATAACACTGGCCTGCTGATACCAAGGGGTCCTCTCTGAAGCTTCAGGTTTGGCGAAACATCCTAAAAGGTGAATTTGCCCTTTCTGGCAGTTTAGAAACACAGGCTTGCACTTGCAGTATCTGAGCCAAATCCCCTGTCCCCTCTGGCAAGCAAATGACCATACTCTTCTTACACATTGACAAAATCCTTCTTGGATTCCACTGGAGCTTTTTTCTCCCCATTACACCAACTGAGGAACCACTCCAGATCCTCACTGCTTTCTGATGTCCACAAAGCCTATTTTCAGTCTACTCTTATTTGTAAGCAGCTGTTCTTGAGAGCAGTAGTAATTCCTTTCTCTACAGGAAATGCCTTGTTTGAGAGGACTGCCATTTGCCTTTCTCCAGGCTATATAATTTTCACACAGACTCATGGAAAAGTTGTTTGGAAGAGTGGTTCTGGTCTGTGTCCAGATAGCTTCTAAATATCTGCAAGAATAGAGACTCCACCACATCTCTGGAAATCTGTGCCACTTCGTGGTCACCCTCACAGCAAAAAAAAAGTGTTTCCAGCAGTTCAAGAACCTCCTGTGTTCCAGCTTGTGCTGACTGCCTCTTGTCCTGCCACTGAACATCACTGAAAAGAGTCTGGCTCTGCTTTTTTTGCACCTTCCTTTCGAGTACGTATGAGAAACCAGTCTTCATTTTTGCTAGCCAATATGATGCACTAGCACTCCCAGGATCTGTCTTCATGACTCTTTCAAGGACAGAGACCCCCAGCCAATAGCTGAACTTTTCACATGCAGTTTCTCAAACTTCTTGACAGTACAATTAGTAGTAGCAGACTGTAAACTTCTCTAGACTTGAAAGTAACCTAATTTCTTCTGCATGACATTCTGATCCTCCTCTGCCCTGTTGGTTCTCCTGTCTTTACATAAGTATCAAATTCTATCAGAGGACACCACTGTTTCCGTTCATGAAAACATTAGACCAGTTCTTAGATTCATCCCTAAGAAACACCTTTAGATCCTTAAGCCTGGTCAGTACAGTCTTGTGAAATATGCTCTGCTGTCATCTCCTCTTGAGATAATTTTTACCTGAATTGTCAGGTCTATTGATTTCCAAAAACTTCAGTTCCACTGGTTTCTCAATGGCATCCTACCAAAATTGTATTTGAAGCATAAATGGATCTTCTACATCTCTTTTGCCTAGAGAAACAGCAGTCTTCTCAAAGAAAGGTATCAGACTGCCCTGTCATGATCTGCCAAGAGCAAAACTCATGTTTCATTGTATGACCTTTTCCATTTACCTCTGCTAATTTGCCCATGCTTCACAAGTGGTTCAAAAGCTTTAAATATTGCTGAGGTCACAAGTGGCCAAGTACATGCTCAGAGAACACTTATCACCCTTATTAACTAGGGATACTACCTTTGCTAATCTCTAATCAGGTGTTATTCACAGCTTGAAGGATGTATCAAAGCGCCATGCTAGATGCTTGTCATTTGCATGCAAGTCTCTCAGCGTTTCAAAATGCAAATTACCCAAAGTGACCACATCCAGCATTTGAAGTCTGCTTTCACCCTGATGTGATCACTGACTGCCTGGTACCTAATGCTCTCTCTCATCTAAAGAGGGAGAACAAGCTGATGGTGTGATACAGCTGCTTCAAGCTGTATTTGTAAAAGCAAACTGAGAAGACCTAGAGTGGAAATGAGATGGCAGCAGCCCCCAGTGGCTTATGCCCAGAGGGTGCAAGATGCTCAGAGCCTCTTCCAGGTGGCACCAGGGCTGCTTTCCCTACAGGCATCGCCCACAGGTTTGGTCTAGGGCTTTCAGGAACTCCATCACAGAAAGAGATGTTTTGTTTTATTCCCTGCATTAAGAATGGTTGTGCAGCTGGCAGATGGGTAACTGCTGTGGTGAAAGGTTGTGCTAGAAATAAAGTAGGTTAGGAGTAGTAGATCAAATTAAGATAAAAACATGCTAGTAGCTTGGCTGAGGAACAAATGAGGACAGCATGTAGCATCGATGGTTAAAATTAAACACACTGTCCTCATTTGTCCCTTAGCTACCCAGGCAAATTTCTTACATGTTGCTGCCAGATTATTTTCTATGCACACACAGAAAGCAAGTCCATAAAGTATCTGTGCAATAATCCATCTCTCCAGAAGCTATGTCATCAGTAGATGTCCTCAGGACACTGACTCTGTGTAGGGATTAGGTGGATGGGTATAAAAGAGGTATCTGGCACTTTGCTGAGGATATCAGAACATGACTTTATTTTACGGCTTCCCCTCCCCAGCTCTGAACTAGAAATCCTGTTGAGAAAAGAAGCAGATTCTAATGCTTGTTCAGTGCCTGAAAAAATGTGTGTTTCTATAGGCATTGATAAGGACTCTCTTTTTTAAGTTTCAGAGCTCCCTAATGTGCATTTTTTACAAATCTTTTCCTCTCCACATCCAAACCAATTTGACATAATGCAGCAGGGTGAAGATGTTCAGATACCATTGTCTGAGTTGATACTCTGAGATATCTGAATGCCTTATGACCACTCATTTTCCCATCTCAAAATCAGTCTGAACCCAGCATAAGAGTTCAAGTTAACATGTTTCCCACAGAGCTGAGCCATTCACTACTCTAGCATAATGACTCTGTGGACTTCCAGCCTCCCTCAGCTACTCTTCAGGGAGCTCTGTGTCCAGTGAGAACACCCTGGATGCCCCAAGGTGTCTCAAACAGCTCAAGTATTCATCCATATTTCAGCAACCAAATCTTACCTTTGCCTATGCAGCCAACAGAAATACATGGCTCTGTGTGGCACTTTCCTCCAGACTGTGCTGGCTGCCTTTACTCCATTTATTCTGGCTGAAATGGGATTGCTGAGCCCCTGCTTGGCACTGAACAATTGGTGTCTTCTCCATCCCACTGATAATCATTAGACAGTCCAAGGTGGATCAGTAAGTTGCCTCCTGTGGAACTCAGCAGATGATACCATTAAACCATGTTTGCCCCATCACCAGACAGCACTGGACACAGAGGTTTGACATTCCTGATGATCATGGCGTGATTTAGATGTGCTGTTAGTCACCACAGCTTATCTTGTACCAGCAAGACAGAGTTTATGCTTAGATGTCATCCTCAGACACACACACAGCTCTCAGACACATATACTGGAGCCCCTAGGTGTGACATTAGCAGGAAGGCTAGGAGAAAATTCAGCCAGAGGTCACCTGAGTCCTGGTCTATGAACCACCATTGGATCTGAGATTTCTGACATAGCACTTTACAGAAATGGAGAAGGCTGTTGAAAGGCGGATGCATACATACACAAAATCAGTATATTAAAAGGCAAAAGAGCCATTTGACAGATAGTGAGCATGAGAAAATGAAAAGCAAATGGGATGCTAAAATATTTTATGCTACATACTCATCACAGAGAAAGGGAGTTGTGTTTTTAATGAGCAAAGATGTATCATTTCACTTACTGAGCCTTCCAGCTGATGATAAAGAGACTTGCTTTAGAGCAGCAGGATTAAACAAGGTACAGATATGAGTTATAAATTGCTATGTACCAAATGTGAACAGATTGCCCTTAAATGTCATTCTTATGTAAATAAATCTATGCTAGTTGAAAAGAACAGTTCAGCATGGGAGGAAGTGAAAGAAAAAGCAGTGTACCTGCCTCCCCTGATGCCTCATAAAGGATTCAGCTTTACTAAGAGATCTGCTCCAGGCTTTATTCACCTGTGAGGTTATTCATAAGGCTGCAGCATGTGTGTCATCTCTTTGTGGTGCTGAGGGAAGCTGGACAACAACAGACTCTGCTAAACTTTGACGTGGCCCATGCAAAGCTTCTTTTGCCTCCTGCACCTTGGAGGTACCATGGACCACCTCGAGCCCCCAGGAGGCAAGACTTCTGTCTTACCCTACAGGCATTCACAGCACAGCCTTTGCCCTGACTTAGAACCCCAGCAAGCCCTTCAGCCCTTCACATGAGTCAGGCACAAACGCTGAAGTCTTCAAATCATGAAGACCTTTTCTTCTGTTGGGCTCTTCACCTCAACTCTTGAGAACCCGGCACTACCGAAGGAAGCAATAAACAAGACAGCAGTAGCCTGAAGACTCAGAAAGTGATAAAAGCAGATTATCCTCTCTTTGCTTCCCTTGTCTGAAATGTAGGCTCTGCCTTCGCACCAGCCCACAGCAGTTCTGCTGCTGTGGGGAGCTAACATGAGGAAATGCTAGCCCCAAAGTGTTGCAGAGAACAACTGAAGTGATAGAAGAAATTTAGCCTTGAAGAAACAAGATTTGCAACAAAGGCAGTTTGCCCCCACAGCCTTTGTACCCTCTGAGGATGTAAAGAGGAGTAAGGAGTGCACACTGGCCACCTGAGGCCTTACATCTGCTAGGTACTGTTCCACCACTGAGGGACCACAAATGTCAGTCCATGGATCAAAATGGCTGGGAAATCTCTGTTCAAGGCACTGCCAGGAGCAGGAAGCATTACCAGGAGTCAGCTGCAAAAGACTGAGAGATTACTAAAGCAAGGAAAGACACTGCAAGGAAAGAAGATGATCTCTCCTCAGCATCACTAACAACACACATTGTAACGAGAGGGGACTAAGAGGATGAGGGTAGTCCAGGATCACTCTTTTTGAGCAAAATGGAAAAGGGATTGCAAAGGACTGAGAGACTCGGAGAGTAGGTGTCAGAACAACCCAATGCATCCAGAGATCAGGAAGGCACAGAGCCTCAATGCTTTCTCCAGCTCTTTTAATGCTTACGATGTTTCATTAAAATAAGCTACTGTATTGAAGGAGGATTAGAGGGCAGTAAAAGCATACCTATCTTTAAAATTGGCAATTGTGATGATCCTGGGAATTACAGACCAATGAGCCTTACTCTGAACTAGGCAAATTAGCTGAAAAGATAATTAAAGCTCAAAGAATAAAACATCTAGATGACAGTGATGATATAACAGGAACAAACCAACACTGCTTCAGCAAAAGTATTCATGCCTCACACAACTTCTAGAATGCTTTGTGCATGTCAGCAAAACAGCAGATAAAGGAAAAGTGAGGTGGTTTATTTGGACTGTCAAAAAACCTCCATCTACACTCCTCAAGCTGACTGGCACTATTTGAAAGCAAAGCAGTCAAAAGCAAGATGTAAGCAGCTATTGAAGATCAAAAACAGGTTCAAAGAACTGCTAAAACACAATCAGTGGTCAATCTGGTGAGTGATTTCACAGGTAGCAGCAGCTGTATGGGCAATAGAATTAACAAATGATCACAGCTCAAGGAGCCTTTAGCATTCTCCTCCTCCCTTTGTGTAGCTCTATTACAACAGCACCTCTGCCACCTCTTCAAGATCATACAAAAGTGGCTGTGTTCACCTGTCCTGGAGGAAACCATGGAAAGCCAGTTGAGCCTGCATTTATAACTCTACCTTTTTTTCCATAAATCTTATACTACTCAAGGGACAGGAAAAGGGGGAGTCTCAAATCCTCACTTCCTGGTGGCATACCATTTCCTGAGCATCTCAGCTTGTCTCATCCCTCTACAGATTTTCAAACCACGCAATTACAGAAACAGAAGTTGGAAGTTGCATTTGCTAAGCATTTTCAAAGCCCAGATAAAAGGAAACACAACAACAACAAAGTACAGCAACATGACTTTGAAGCCAACTCATTTTGGAGCTGCCTCTTGCCTTTGTGATGTTTTAGGGGGACCCCAGCTGGGATGATGCAGGACCCTTAATGACAGACACAAGTGGAGCCCAGCAAGCAATGCTGTCAGGAACCACCTTTCCCTGACAGATGTGACACCCCAAAGGGTGTCCACAAGGCAAAGACCCTCTGGGCTGTGTGTTGTCAAGGTCAACACAGCATTTGGGTGCATAAAGAATGAGATATAAAGAACAAAAAGATGGACTTAAAAGAACACTGATGGACTTAGACTAGCAGCGTTGGTGGAGCCTGGTACCAAAACCAGCAAGGTTGTTGGTTCAATCCCCAGATGGGCTATTCACTTAAGAGTTGAACTTAATGATCCTCCTGGAATTTGGGATTAGTTCCAACTCAGAAGAGTCTGTGATAATGGCCTGTGCCTGCTCTGCCACTGCCTCACCCAAGCACAGCCTTATTTGACTCTGGGATTGAAGCATGGGATACACAAGGGTGAGTCCCATCTTGTGGCTTTGTCTATGACGGCTCTGCAAAACGACACAGTAGGAAACAGAGAGCGTAGCAAAACCGATTAGAAGACAATAGAGCCCTCTGATGGGGAGAGATAGGGAGATTGAGGTGGTGTAATATAGAAAGAAGATGAATGCAAGGGAAGGGAAAAATAAGTAGAAAATAACCCCTGGACAGGCAGAAGTAAATTGTTCCCTCGTATAGACTGCCCAATAATACCAGAACAGAGGACATGCAATTAGAATGAAAGGCAATGAATTTTGAACTGATAAAAGGAAAAACTATTTTTAGACAATGAATACTTAACCTGTAAAGTTCACTGCCATGTGATTTTACTGAGGACAGAGGCTTAGCAGCATTCAGAAGAGAAAAACCCATTGATGTGAATAATGAAAATATTCACTGTTACACTTGACAGAATAAAGTCTCTCTGGAAAGGATTTTAACTCTTCCAGGCCCAGTGAGAACCTCTGCTGCTTGACTAGGAGGGGACAGGGGAGACATCTCCTGGGCATGTTCTTTGTTCTAAATTGTGGATGTCCACCACAGTGGCTACCACCTTCTCTACAACTCTCAGTGCTGGGAAGAGAGAGAGGACAGAAACCAGTCAGAGGGACACCAGAGATGCTCCCGTATGATAATTCCAGCAGTCTGGTAGAAGGGATTTTAATTGCTTTTCATTTACATCTCTGCATTGTTCAGCCATCTGCCTGTTCCCAAGGCCAAAGAAGCAGCTTAATATCTCTCTGTAAGAAAGAATTCAGCCTGCTTTCTGCATTCTGCCAGATGAGGCTATTGCTTTAGCTCTTGCAAATCTGACCAAAATATCCCTCCTTGGCAGAAGAGTTGGCTGGTTTTCACCTAATTATCTTGACATCACCCATAACTTCAATATTTTCATAGAAAAGCCAAAGTTATAAAATAATTATGCCTACCTGAAGCTGGAGGGTAAATACTTAGGTGCTAGTGATTCTTTAAGGAATTTACAGAGGAGACTAGCCTTGTCTCAGTGCCATTTTGCATTCACTATTTACCCTCACTCAGAAGAGCTCAGCTTCACCTACTGCTGGCCACTGAGGTCAGCATTGATGGCTCCCCATGAGGCATATTGCATTATCCCTTCTTTCTACAAGAAGCAAGTGTGGCAGAGGAATGTGGTTTGCCATCTGTCCCAGGAGAAAACTTTAAATAATCTTTTAGGCCTTCATTCTGTAGCCACCTTCCCCTGCCTAGGGATGATAATGTTAACTCTTTTCTCTGTGGACCATTTTCATCCCAAGAATGCAAAAGATTTCATTAAGATTGCCTCAGCAGCCCAACACACCAAAGAAGCAGGTGGGTGAAAACCGTTCTCCTTTTGGACCTGAAAAATTAACATGTGAATTAAGCAGCCTATGTGAGCACAAAACGAAAATGCTTAAAACACCCCTGCAGGGCCTATAAGGAACAATTACTGCTCCGTGAGAGCATTGCAATACATCAACCAGGCAACTCTCCAGCTGCCTGCTTCCCCTTGCTAGGCCTGTTCAGAGCATGCTGCCAGAGCCAGCCACTGTGCAGAACACAGCTGGGGAAACTCTGCTCTGCTGTGCCTGCAATGCCTTAGTCAGCTCAGCAGATACAGGCACAGCCAAGGCAAGCCCACATCTGGCTGCTTCTCTCCCCAGAGAAGGCATGAGGAATGACCTATTGCCACCAGCCTTGGTGTTCAGCCAGGCAGCTCCTATTGGAATTTGGGCTTGATCATCCCAATCACACCACTAGGAGAAGAACTCATTTCCCTTTTGGGTCAGAGACTCTAAGAGACATCCTGAAACTGGCTCAGCCCCACCAAAGCACATCTAGCCACCAGGAACCTATCCAATTTTCTACTGAATGTAAGTATAGTTTAAGCATACACAACACCCTGTGGCAAGGACTTCCACTGCTTAGCTACATGATGCGTGAAGAACACATGGTTCCTCTTTTGAACCTCCTAGTTGTCAGCACAGCATGATGAGCTCCTGCAACTTTCATTGGGCAAGTGATAAAAAGCTGGTGAGAGGAGAGGCTGTGTTTCATGCAGTGTTTCCTGCCCTCAAGGGAGAATTGCAGAGGCTGAAGTGGATGTATGAGTCCTAAAAGAAGGGTAGGTTAGCTGTGACCTTCTCTCCCCCTATCAGAAAGCCAAGGTGCCTAATCTAGGGCTCTGTGGGTCCAGGTGAGATACCAGTCAGCTTGTCCTTGTAGGTCCAAGTGAGTGGCAGGTGCTTGCTCATTCTCATGCACCATGCACAACCGCACTCAGTAGCCCTTGCTCCCAGGTATTTTTGAGAGATACACCAAGTCACAACCCACAGCCACCCCCAGGGAATAAATCAAATCTATGTGATACTAGAGGGAAAAATAGGCAAGAACTGAGAGCAGAATGCACAGCAAATAGTCAACAACTGTTTGTGATGGAGTGCTGCTAAAATACTGGAAGCAATGCTGAACTTAGCATCAAAGAACAGTACAGTCTATATCGGGCATGAGGAATAGTCTGGCACCTGTGGGGGTTGTGATAAACCCAGGAAACTATTAATCTGTCTAAAGAAAAAGGAGGAAACAGATAAAAAAGTTCTTCCTATGGAGGATAAAGTGGATTTTTATTACCCATGAAACAAGGTATCAGGACTGTTTTTGTGAATTACTTCGGGTGATTATATACATGGCTAAGTAGGATGAAGTCAGAAGATGGTTGATCGTCTTCTGGGAAGACATGAATTAAAGGGATTTTAGAAGATGAATAAAGAACTCCAGATAAGGCTCTAATGGATCAGAGGATACTGCAGCCATACTGTTGCTGCATTAGGGTAAGAGCTGCCTGGGGGAGGCTTTTCAGCAGCAATTAACCCATAGTCAGTCAACCTTTCTAAAACGCAGCAAAGGCATGGTGTCAGTGAACTGCTTACAGATTGTGCCTGTCAGACCTTGAAATGCCTCTTCTCCGCTTTCTTCCTAGCCCCAGACAAAGGCAGCCAGCTGAAACCTCCAGAAAGCCTGTGACTTGTCTGTAGAGATGATGAGAAAGAACACTGCTTGCTTCTCTCGCTCTGCCTTGCCTTACAATTGATTTGGCAGTTCTTAAGGTACCAGATCCCAAAGGCTGTTGGATTCTTCAGTGGCCACAGCCAGGCAAGAGACAGCTCCTGGTTTCTGATACCTATACTTTACAGTCTATGATGTGAAATAAGCTTGCCAAACTCATTTCACAGAGTAGCTGCCATGCATTCACCAGGCCTTAATAACAATAATTGATAAATATTTTTCTAAGTAGAAAATACACTCTTCCAAGAGAATCTCTTCTCACTTTAATAAAGTGGAGGACAGCTAGCCTTTTCCCCAGATGAAAAGTCACCTTTACTGAACTTATATAAGATTGCAAAAAAGTAAAATAAATAACTTCCCATCTTCCTCCTGTGTTCAAAATCTCACTGCCCTTCATAGCAGGGTTTGTGCTTCATCTTGAGCACACCCGAGAAGAATCCCTGGAGAACAGGTCCTGCAGAAGCAGTGCTCATTAAAAGGGCAGGAGGGAAACACCAAGCCTGCCACTGCAGAGGCAAGAAAACCAAGAATAAAATGCTGGAAATATTTCTGCAGGAGACAAAAATCATCCTAGCTGGCAGTGAGGCACAGAGCTTCGTGGAGAGGAGCAGGAAAGTGGACTTCAATGCCTAATGCGTGTGACTGTTTCCACAGCTGGATACAGTACAAGGGACCGGCATGAAATTCTATAGGCTGTTTTATGCAGTGCGATGAGCTACTGGCTTGCTACTAGATAAGCGAAAAATTACTGGCTGTGCCTGTAAAGCTCTGAAAGACCCATCTCCAGTGTGGCCACACAAGAGTCATTGCTTATGACCCATCCACACATCCCTCTCATACTCAGGCTGAAGCACAGACTGACTCAAACTCAAGCACACCCAACCCCACCTAGTGCCTAGTCACTTGGAGAGTAAAGGCCTTTTCCCAGAACTCTTCCAATTAAAAGCACTCCTTTTGGTGTCTTTCCTGGGTAGAACAAGGGAAATTTGACTGCTACTTGTCTGCTGCTGAATGTGCTGGGTTTTGGCCATATTGGCAAGTCATGATCTTCTGATGTGAAAAGCTTGCACAAACTCTGGAGAGGCATCAGTCACCCGGTGACAGGGACGGTATCATCTCTTTTTCACTCCTCTTTTCTTCTTTGACCCTCAGCAGAGAAGCTTCCAAAACATTCTTGTAGGTATTCAGTTCAGCCTGTATTTCAACAGACAAGACAGTTTTACTCATTTCTGCTTCCATCTTTCTGCCAGAGCAGGACAGAGCTACTGCAGTTCAAGCTGAGAGGCAGACAGCACGGGTCAGGATTTCCTACGGTCCTGCAAGCTGTTCCTGCAAACCCTGGGACAGCTGTCTCAGGCAATGGCTGCAGATTGCCCTGCGCTGTCTGTCCTGTGTCCCCACATTGGCCTGCTCTGAGCAAACAGGGGCGATTGTTTTACACACACACAGATACAGACACACAGCCCCCCCTCGCCACTGTGTCTCCAAGGTAGTTAGTTACCTGCTGCTTTGTGCTCTCCTGGGCTCGATCGTGTAGGAAATGCCTTGTCTTCTTCCTCAGTTTCCCCAGATATAAAAGATTAAGTTTTTGCTGTGCTTTCCCAAGGAGTTGCAACCCATTACTAATTAGTGCCTGCAAAATGCTTTCAAGCTCCTCAAAGGGAAGGTGCAAAAGAAGGACTAAATATCATTAACAGCTTTATTTTACACACAGCACAAAATTAATGAGGGGTTGGCTCCTTGTGAACTGCAGCTACCATCCTGCTGAGTAAATTTTTCTTTCATAGCAGATATTGTGCACATTGTGTTCCTGGAGCACTCCCGTATGCAATATTAACCTCTGAACCAAACTGCTACCAGCTCCTGTTGATCAGAGCCATGCACAACTTTTCTGTTCACATCCCTGGAGGTGCCCGGGCTACTGGTTGAAATGAATGAAATGTAAGAAATTCCCTTTTTTTTACACAGTCTGTCATTTGTTAAAAAAGTTATGCTGTTTAAAATGTTATGCCAGTTGTAACCTGTCTGTTAAAGAAGTTATGCTGTTTGTACCAAAATTTGTACCCTCAAAACCTTATTCCAAGTTGTATACCCCCTCTAAAACCCCGGGTTCCCTTCCCCTTCCGTCGGGCTAGGCTGTCACCGTTCCCCGCCGGCTCCTCGAACTGCCGGCCCCGCCTAATAGGAAAATCCAAGGACTTCCATGGTGCATCGCTCCAAACCGAAGTGCAGTTGCCGGCAAGCGGACCCAAAAGCCGGGACCCAGCACAAAATCCAGATAAAAAGGGAAACACTACAACAACGAGAAGACCCTCAGCTACCTAAGGACTGAATTCTGCTTCTGCCGCCTCGCCACGACCACAAAGAGACTGGGAAGAAGTGACCCCCCTAGACCACACGAGCCCAGTTGGGTTGCCGGGAATTCCCGCGAGATCGGAGCCTCCCGACTCTGCTGCGGCGAGAGCAGAAGGTCCGACTGACACCTGATCCTCAGCAGCGACAAGAGCGAGGGCGGCGACAGGAACAGCGGCGGCGCAGGCGACCCCTCGAGTTCCCCCTTTAAAGAGCTGACTAATAAAGGCTTTTCAAAGGAGCAGGTCTCCTGGCCCGTTTTTAACAATTTGGGGGCTCGTCCGGGATCTAAGCCACGCCCAGAAGAGGACCAGGACGGGAAGGCGCAGCCCGACCTCGGACCTCCTGGACAGCTGGACATCCCGGACCAGAGGACGTCGCTCGCCAGCCTCGCGGGACGCCACTGAGGGAGCATCGGTAAGAATAACCGGTGGCGGGAGTGGAGACGAGCGGATGTGGAGTGAATGAGTGGGGGCCGGCAGCTCGGACCCCCCAAGCCAGTTTAGACTGCTGAGTACCCCCGCGAGGGGGCCGGCCGGGAAAAGCAGGAAGCGAGTGAACTAAGAGTGACTGAGGCGTCTCCATGGGCATAGGCGCCCCCCTCTGGACGTGCGGAGGAATTTAGAGAGTAAGTGGCACGTCAAAGAAGTAAGTGAGGCACGCACCACACTGGCTGAGGCTATAGCCCGGGGTGTCACAGGAGACTAGCGCTGGCTGGGGTAGCGGCTGGAACCCTAAGGGCGGGTTGCCCAGGCTACTTTCGAGGCTTGTGAGTTGGCACTGGCTGGGGTAGCTGTCGGGGTGCTGGAATAAAGAGTACTGGCTGAGGCTACGGCCCAGAGCGTCTGAGCACCGGCTGGGGTAGCAAAGATAGGCTGCTTTTGGGGTGCTTTGGAGACTGGCTGGGGTAGCTGTCGGGGTGCTGGGATAAAGAGTACTGGCTGAGGCTACGGCCCAGAGCGTCTGAGTACCGGCTGGGGTAGCAAAGATAGGCTGCTTTCGGGGTGCTTTGGAGACTGGCTGGGGTAGCTGTCGGGGTGCTGGAATAAAGAGTACTGGCTGAGGCTACGGCCCAGAGCGTCTGAGCACCGGCTGGGGTAGCAAAGATAGGCTGCTTTTGGGGTGCTTTGGAGACTGGCTGGGGTAGCTGTCGGGGTGCTGGGATAAAGAGTACTGGCTGAGGCTACGGCCCAGAGCGTCTGAGTACCGGCTGGGGTAGCAAAGATAGGCTGCTTTCGGGGTGCTTTGGAGACTGGCTGGGGTAGCTGTCGGGGTGCTGGAAAAAAGAGTACTGGCTGAGGCTACGGCCCAGAGCGTCTGAGCACCGGCTGGGGTAGCAAATATAGGCTGCTTTCGGGGTGCTTTGGAGACTGGCTGGGGTAGCTGTCGGGGTGCTGAGATAAAAGTCTGCATTGGTCGGGGGTATCTTGGGTACGCTTTCCGGGTTCGAGAGGTAGAACTGGTCGGGGGTGCCCAGGGAAGAGGTACGCTGTCCGGGTGCAGGGGAGTAAAGGAGTGCTGGCTAAGGGGTAGTGGCTGAGGCCCTAAGGGCGGGTCACCAGGCTACCTGTGGGGCATTCCGAGCACTGGCAGGGGTAGTGCCCAAACCCTGAGAGGGTCCCTGGGGCTACTTACGAGTGCTCAAAGAGTGAGTGAGAGTTAAAATTTGGGCTGCACGCCTTTAAACTTGTGTAGGTATAGGGGCACCTTAAAGAAGTTTAATTAAAACAAAGACAAGTAATTTTGCTTTGGGTTGCCCTGAAGTAAAGTTTCTGTCAGAATAAGAACAGCGTAGTTTTTATTTGAGACCCACTGAAAATGGGGGCATACATAAGTAGAGTGGAGCCAGTTGAAGAGAGAGAGAAAAAGATAAAACAAATTCCATCGGACAGTCCACTAGGACAAATGTTAGAGCTATGGGAGTTTGATGAAGCCACTAAAAGCTTGGACAGGATCAAGATGATCCATTATTGCATAGAGGCTTGGCCTAAGCTAGATTTACCTGAAAGATGGCCATGGTGTGGAACTAGAGACCCCTGGATGTGTTCACAATTAACTCAATACTTGAAATCTCGAGGAGATTCAAGTACTGAACAAATACTCTATGCTATCTGTTGGCAGAAACAAGTAGTCAAAAATGAAACAGCAAAAATATGTAAGTTACAGCAAGGGAAACAAAAGAATGAAAAGCAAGAGAACCAAGAAGAAGCTAGCCATAATTGGGACCCCTTAGAACATTTGCCTCCTCCTCCAGTTTATCCCGAAGTGCTACAAACTATCCCTACTAATCCTCCAACCTCATTTGAAAATCATATCCCACCTTCTCAAACTGTAATCCCTGTTCTTTCCCCAACTTGCCCCTCTCCAGCTTATAACCCCTCTTACCCTCTGCCGTTTCCTAACACTGGTCTAACCTCCTCTCCTTCACCATCCACAATCCCTGCACCCCCTCACAGCTGGGAGCTAGGTCTGGCAACTAACAATGCGTCCTGCCAGGCAATAAAAACCCCAGAAGGACCTTATAGTAACACCAGGTCAAAAACCAAACTCTTTCCCCTAAAGGAGGTCCCATTGGGTGGGGCAGTTGGAGGAATAGGGTTTGTCAATACACCTTTAACAGCGTCAGAAGTCAGAAGTTTTAAGAAAGAGCTGGGGAATCTAGTTGAAAACCCAGTGAGAATTGCCAACCAGATTGACCAGTTTTTGGGCCCAAATATTTATACATGGGGAGAACTAAACTCCATCTTAAATATACTCTTCAATCCAGACGAGGTTCGGCTGGTTAGGGCAGCAGGGATGCGCATCTGGGAGAGAGAAAACCGAATGGGCCCTCCCGGTGACCAGAAGTTGCCAATAGCTGACCCAGGGTGGGACCCAAACAGAGGAGAAGGGAGGAGAAATATGGAAGATTATAGAAACCTAATGATAAGAGGTATTAAAGAATCAGTTTCTCGGAGTAGCAACACCAAATTAGCTTTTGACAGGGCCCAAGAGAAAGATGAAACCCCAGCAGCCTGGCTGAGCAGGCTCAGATGGAATTTCCAGCAATATTCTAATTTGGATCCAGATAGCCCAGAGGGACAGATATTATTAAAGTTACAGTTTGTCACAAAATCCTGGCCAGATATCAAAAGAAAACTTGAAAAGATGAAAGACTGGCAAGACCGAGAAATAAATGAATTATTAAGGGAAGCCCTAAGAGTATACCTTAGGAGAGAAGAAGAAAAAACAAAGGCAAAAACCAGGATTATGGTAGCCGTGGCCAGGGAAAGTGTAAAGGATCTCAGAAAGGATACTAAGAGTGAAAGAAACACAAAATGTTTACCAGGAAAGGTAAGAAAAAGGAGCCCACCACCTTGGGATACTCTTCAGAGACCAGGAGAGACCCGAGCCTGTTTTTATTGTGGAGAAATAGGACACTTTAAGAAACATTGCAAAAAAATGTCATTTGATAAGACTGTCATAAGAGAACAAGAGGCATTAGAAAAATTATTGAGGAAGGAGGTCAAGGAGGATTGGGGGTGTCATGGGCTCTATGCATTAGGGGACCCCATGAAACATCAAGAAGGGCCCATAGTAAATTTTGAAATTGAAGTAGGTCCCCAACATGAAGAGTTTAAGTTTTTAGTGAATACTGGTGCAGATAAATCATGTATTAACCGACTTCCAGTTGAAATTGCGATTAGAAGAAAGACATGTGAAGTCCTAGGAGCAGAAGGGGAGCCTTTCAAGGCTTCAGTTATAAAAAATGTAGAAATTAAAGAAAATTCCAAAAAATGTGTCACTAATTCGATATATCTACCCAAAGTAGACAGTAACCTGCTGGAAAAGGACCTGCAAGTTCAGTTAGGAGTAAGGATTCTTCCTAGAGAAGGAAGAATGGTGCCACAAATCATGAGGCTGACTGTTAGAGACTTAGGGGAAGTCAGGCCAGAGGTCTGGGCTGAAGAGAGAAAATATGAATATTTAGATATCCCACCTATAGAAATAAAAATACAAAAAAAGACACCTCCTATAAGGGTCAGGCAATATCCTATTTCTCTAGAAGGGAAAAAAGGACTAACCCAAATTATAACCCATCTACTCACAGAAGAAATATTAAAACCTTGTATGTCACCCCACAACACTCCTATTCTGGCTGTAAAAAAGGCAGTGCAAAACCTAAAAGAAGTGAACAAAAAGACAATTACCAGGCACCCGGTGGTACAAAACCCCTACCCGCTCCTGAGCAGGATTCCTGGAGACCAGTCCTGGTTTACTGTAATAGATCTAAGGGATGCTTTTTGGACCTGTCCTTTGGCAGGGGGGGGCCGAGATTGGTTTGCTTTTGAGTGGGAGTGCCCTGAAAGTAAGAGAGGGCAGCACCTGAGATGGACTCGTCTTCCTCGGGGGTCCACTGAAGGCCCAAACCTCTTCGGGCAAGCCCTAGAAGAGTTACTGAGACAGTTTATCCCTAAAAACGGTGTGCAGATCCTGCAGTATGTAGATGACCTCCTAATGTCGGGGAAAAAGCAGGATAAAGTGAAGGGAACCAGTATTAATCTACTGAATTTTCTGGGGGAAAAAGGCCTCAAAGTGTCAAAGAACAGACTGCAGTTTATACAATCGTGGGTCACCTGCTTCAGACACCTCATTGGGGAAGGGTGTAAGAAATTAAGCCCTGAGAGAATCTCAGGTATGCTCTCAGTCCCAGCTACAACCACAAAAAAAAATACAAGAAAATTATTAAGACTACTTGGTTATTGCAAGCTATGGATAGAAAAATATTCCCAAAGTGTTAAATTTCTCTATGAGAAGTTAGTCCAACCTGAACCTGTAAAATGGACAGATAAGGATGAAGAACAATTGAAAGACCTAAAGACAAAATTGTCTTCAGCCCCTGTCCTGAGTCTCCCAGACCTTAAGAAAAAGTTTGACCTATTCATTAACTCTGAAGGGGGATTAGCTTATAGAGTATTAACCCAAGAATGGGGAGGACACAAAAAGCCTGTCGCATATCTTTCCAAACCTTTGGATCCAGTTGCAAGAGGGTGGCCGGCTTGCCTCCAGGCTGTAGCAGCCACAGCTGTTCTTGTAAAGGAAGCACAAAAGCTAACACTGCAGAAAAAAATCATTGCACACACACCCCATGATCTCAGAACAGTGTTGAGCCAAAGGGCTCAACAATGGCTGACTGACTCTAGAATTTTAAAATATGAAGTGATTTTAACCGGCACCAGTGATTTAGAGCTAATCACATCAAAAAGTCTAAATCCTGCCCAGTTCCTCTCAGGGGAACCCACACCAAACTTAGAGCACAATTGCCTAGAAATCATAGATTTACAAACAAAAGTAAGGGAAGATCTTGAAAATACACCTCTACCATGTGGGAGGGTGCTATTTATTGATGGATCATCTAGGGTGACAGAGGGAAAGAGAATATCAGGCTATGCAATAGTCGAAGGTACAGAAAGGGACAATTTAAAAGTTATAGAAAAAGAAAAACTGTCCCCCCATTGGTCTGCCCAGTGTTGTGAAATCTATGCCCTCAAGAGGGGATTAGGTTTATTAGAACAAGATCAAAGTACAATCTACACAGACTCGAGATATGCATTTGGAATAGTACACACATTTGAAAAAATCTGGGAAGAAAAAGGCAACCTAAATTCAAAGGAAAAAAATCTGATACATAAAGAATTAATTAAATTGGTGTTAGAATCTCTTGTAAAGCCCCAAGAAATAGCAATTGTACATGTCAAAGGACATCAAAAAAAGGACACATTTGAAGGAAAGGGCAACCAAGTAGCTGATCAAGCAGCCAAACTAGCAGCTCAAAGGCTGGGAGAACCAATAAAAATTCTTACTTTAAATGATGTACCAGCTAACAAAGTTAGTGAACCCATATATGATGAAAATGAATTAAAAGAAATAAAAAAGTTAGGTTTACACCAAGAGAAGCAGGGGGAATGGCTGACCCCAGATGGAAGAACATTCCTAAATAAAGCAATAGCTCGAAAAATGCTGGCAAAAATCCACAACTTAACTCACTGGGGCACCCAAGAGTTGTGTAATGATTTTCTGAGAGAACACCTATGTGTTGGAATCTATAACCTGACTAGAGCAGTTACTGAAGGATGCCTAATTTGTCAAAAAGTAACAAACTTCACAGAAATGCCTCCAGTACAAAGACATAAGCATCTTTTGGTTATAGTTGATCACTTAACGCATTGGGTAAAAGCCTTCCCTACAAAAAGGGAAACAGCACAAGTAGTAATAAAGATACTACTAGAACACATCATTCCCCGATATAGACTGATAAATAACATCGTTTCAGACAGAGGCCCCCACTTTGTAGCACAAGTCCTGCATGATATTGTTAAAGCCTTAGAAATGAAATGGCAGTTACATACACCCTGGCATCCTCAAAGCTCAAAAAGAATTGAAAGAATAAATAAAACCTTCAAAAATGTATTAACTAAATTAATAACAAAAACTGGAATGAATTGGCTAAAATGTTTGCCCCTAGCACTCTTAAAAATCTGAGTTCGACCAAGGTCAGACATAGGGGCTTCACCATACACAACTATCCCGAATAAAAAGACCATTGCCACTTCCCAGTGACTCTGATACCCCAGCAAAGACTCCCTCCAAATAGACCACCATTAAAGACCCAGACACACTTAAAATAACCTTCAAAAGACAACCAAAGCCCAATTAGAAACAAAAAAAAACAAACAAACAAAAAAAAAAAAACAAAAAAAAACCCCGTTGTTCAAAATCTTTCCAAGTTGTTATCAAAAGCTGTCATTTAAAAATGTTCTCTGTAAGTTGTTCTAAAATACCATGAAGTGTTAAGCTGTTTTAAAAAAAAAAAAAAAAAAAGTTGTGATAATATCATTACAGATCTCTCATAGGGCACACCACAGAAGGGCTAATCAAAAACTGAAAAAGAAGTGGGAATACACTGAAAAGAACTCCTTAAGGCCAGCTAAATACCTTCCCCAACCCAAGAGGCAAGACCAGGTAAGATCGAGACAATGGTTCATACTGGACTCTTGAGAGGACTAAAACATAGTCCTATTGAGCAAACACATCGAAAGAGCATGCTCTAAGAGCTATTGTCCCACTTCCCCAACCCAAGAGGCAAGACCAGGTGAGATCGAGACAATGGTTCATACTGGACTCTTGGGAGAACTACACACCATCCCATCTATGACGGGGAGAACCTGCAGTCCCTTATAAGAGTTGACACTCATGTAAATCCCACGTGTTTTGATATAAAGCAGTATTAGATTGCATGAAATGCTGCAAATTTAAGCAGCGCCTAACTGGAAAGTGCCCTATAAGAGAATAGTTTTACTTTAGTTAGAACCTCAAACTGAAGAACTAAATAAAAGATATTCCCATGAATCAAAAACTGCCAATTGATGCGGGCAAAGGCCCGATCAAAGAAATAGAGGGGGGACTGAAATGAATGAAATGTAAGAAATTCCCTTTTTTTTACACAGTCTGTCATTTGTTAAAAAAGTTATGCTGTTTAAAATGTTATGCCAGTTGTAACCTGTCTGTTAAAGAAGTTATGCTGTTTGTACCAAAATTTGTACCCTCAAAACCTTATTCCAAGTTGTATACCCCCTCTAAAACCCCGGGTTCCCTTCCCCTTCCGTCGGGCTAGGCTGTCACCGTTCCCCGCCGGCTCCTCGAACTGCCGGCCCCGCCTAATAGGAAAATCCAAGGACTTCCATGGTGCATCGCTCCAAACCGAAGTGCAGTTGCCGGCAAGCGGACCCAAAAGCCGGGACCCAGCACAAAATCCAGATAAAAAGGGAAACACTACAACAACGAGAAGACCCTCAGCTACCTAAGGACTGAATTCTGCTTCTGCCGCCTCGCCACGACCACAAAGAGACTGGGAAGAAGTGACCCCCCTAGACCACACGAGCCCAGTTGGGTTGCCGGGAATTCCCGCGAGATCGGAGCCTCCCGACTCTGCTGCGGCGAGAGCAGAAGGTCCGACTGACACCTGATCCTCAGCGGCGACAGGAGCGAGGGCGGCGACAGGAACAGCGGCGGCGCAGGCGACCCCTCGAGTTCCCCCTTTAAAGAGCTGACTAATAAAGGCTTTTCAAAGGAGCAGGTCTCCTGGCCCGTTTTTAACACTGGTGACAGGAGATGGAGACAAGAGGGCAGAGTCAGGAGACATTTCAAAGGGGTGAGGTATCTTCTGCTTCCAGGCTCCTAATAAAGGGCACAGGAAAGCAGAAATTAGCTAATACTAGTCTCTGAACTGAATTGCTCTGAGGGTTTCTCCAACAAGCTCATTCAGATTGTTGCTCTTACCACTTGCCATTGTCGAGGCTTTCAAACGATAGCCTGGGGTCCCTGCTGCTTTCAGGGCAGGCAGCCACTCAGGGACTGTGAGAGAAGTCATAAAAACACTGCTCTTGCTAATTTAAGTCAGGTCTCCTGCTGAGCATTTGTGAAGTTGGAAGGAGTATTGCCCCAATGCAGTTCATGGAATGGGTCTTAGCTGGTGTACCTGCTGCCTTCATATGCAAAACATATCTCTACTGGGGAAAAAGCATTTCCCTCAGCAAAGACAAGGACATAGAAGATCCCAACCAAACCTAGACTCCTACAGGCACCTGGCACTGGGTGTTAGGGAATCCTGCAGCTAGGCTCTGCAGCACCCTCTGTTCCGCAGGGGTTCTCTGCCCCTGTGGTGCGGAAGCACAGAGCCAAAGGGCTCACAGACACCGCTGACCCTATCCCTCTCTTGCACTCTGACATCAGGTCACCCACATACTCCACTACTCCCCACAGTCCCTCAGGACAATTAGGTAAAAGCAGCCAGGCTCAGCACAGAGTTAGGGCTGCCAAAAGTGGATTTTCTATCACACTGTCTCTTTCTTGCCCACACATTGGGTAACCAGTGGACACAGAACTCTTGAACAAAGCTGTCAGCTGCCATGGCTGCCCAAAGTCAGGACAGCTTGCACAGGAAAGTGCTGCTTTTAGCACACTCCCATGTGAAGTCTGAAATGCACATGGGAAATTCCAGGAGAAATGCTAGAACTCTTCCCAGGCTCCATGTCTCTAGTCCTCTAAAAGCTCTACTGCTGTCAGAGACCTTCAGAGTCCAAAATGTGAAGCAGGGGAACAGCATATTTTTTCAGTGAGGAAACCATATGACCTCCATTTTCAAATTTCCCTCCATGGGAAGGAACTCACGTCACAGAAGCAAAGTGGCAGGAGTGCTCTGGGACCTCATATCTTCATGGTACTTCAACATCTTCAGTCCCAGCATGGGTCCTTCTTTAAAGGAATTTACATCAATCTCAATACATCAGAAACTGGTGTTTCAGGCCAAGATCCCAACATGTTCCAGTAAGATACAGGTCAGTTTATCCATAAAGCCTTTGAAAGAGCATCTGCCAGTGCAAGTGAGATCAGTAAGGCATGGTGTTTGCTGGGCTTGGCATGTCAGCCAAGAGAAAGGACTCCCTTCTCGAGTTAAACTGTGGGGATGAACACGTGTGGAAAACACCCCAGTCCTCTCTACCTGGGAGCTAAATGCGGCTAAGCCATTTTTGTCAGTCTTAGCAGCAGCTGGAACACAAAACAGCTTTGTCCATCTACTTGTTTCCCCTGTAGATGTCTCACTTTGTTTCATGACACTTCTTCATCCTCTTCCAAACCCGGACACCACCTCTGAAGCAACATGCTGGATGTCATTTTAAAGACTGGACATTGGAGGTTGTAGCTAAGTAGTTTGGCTAATTTCCTTCTCTTTCCTGGTTATGAAATCTAGGAACAGTGGAGTCATGTTGTGAAGTTATCAAAAAGCATTCAAATCCCACCTGCTTGTACCACACACAGTTCAAATTCCACATTAGAAAGGAAAATGCAGACCTTATGCTGTGGCCTCTTTCCTCCATGCCCTGGTCTCCCTCCTGCCTGCCAATGCCACATTCACAGCCAAAGCAATGGCTGTGAGACACAACCTGGAGCAGCACAAACAGTTGCATCTGGCCTCATCTTGACGTGCAAGCTGTCCAGGTTCAGAATCATCAGAAGAGCATGAAAGTGCCATAGTTTTCCTGGGAGAGGAACCAGCCCAACCAGGAGAGCTGCTTTATCCCTAATAAGTGAGACTGGAGAATCAATTTTCCAGCTACTCTAACTCTACTCTAGAAAAGACAGATGAGCTTTTGGACACCTAAAGCTTTTCTCAGGTCTGAGACACAAGCAGATAATGTCAGATGAAGGATGGGATGGAGAAAATGGTGCTGATGTTCCACTTCTTTACATTCACCAGGCAGACAGTCTGAGAGGAGAAGGTAATAAGGTTATTAGTTGGCTTCACACAGCCTCAGCCTCTGCTGTGCCCAGAAGGAAAACATCACAGCAAAGGGAAGCCCCTTTTCACAGCAGCATCCTGATGGTTGAAGTGTCACCTTTGAAACAAGGCAGGAACACATAAAACTGTTCTTGAACCACCTCCCAGCTGAGCTAAAGTCTGTTAGACTATATCCACATTGCTCTGCCAGAGCAGCCTCCAGAACCAGCAGCAAAAACTATGCTCTTGCATACCTCCAGCACAGTTTGTAGACAGGACCCCATCCAAAATTCAGACTGTGTATAACCTGTGTGCACAGGTTCACATAGTCTCCTAGGAATTTCCATAACTGAACACACTTTGACTGGGCTAAAAAATATACTGGTCAATCTGGAGCAAACGCTGAGAGGCTGGCTGGAATGGGCTCTCAGCAAGGGAGCTGTAAGTATCTCATCCAAGTGTGGGATCAATTCCTGTTCCCATAGTCAGAATTGTCCAGGCCCAAGGGAGGGCTACATGGCCCAGCACAGCCCACAGCTGGTGGCCTGAGCCCAGCTCCCCACAAGGTACAGGAAGACAATTGAAGCTTTGTGTTTCAGAAACACAGTCTTTGGGGTTCACTCAGCACTTGTTTATCTCAGCAGGGAAATGGAAAACACTCAGTTCTTGGCACTGATTTCAGAAAGATGCCTATCTAGGGTGCCCCAGCCTGCAGTCTAGCTTGTTGAAGGGAGCAGGTTGGGGATATTCCTCCATGGGTTGCTTTGATTCTCCTACTTCAGGAGCCTCCAAAAGCTGAAGGGGATGCAAAGCATCTCTAAAATGGGGACAGTATTGCATTGCCAGGAAAAGGAAGGAAGTGGGAGCCTGAGCCTCATGGAAACACAGCCGTCTCTTGCTAGCAATTTCACAAGAAGTGTCTTCATGCTGTGTAGGAACCATCCCTGCAGCAGTTGACAGGGAGAATTTCAATCAGAAATACATCTCCTGTAAGGACTGCTTTGGGGGCCAAACAGAGAAAGCAACCTGTAATCTACTTTGTATTGCTGAGCAATAATGGGACCAGGTGAGATGGAAAGCAGATAGAAAGAAAGTGAATAAGACTCCAGTCACTAGGGAGAGTGGAAACAATCAGAACAGTGACTGCCACAATACAGGATGATGCTGTTTCAACCAGCTCCGTACTAATAAGAGCCCCAGCTCTCTCCCCCCTCCAAATCTGCCCCGAGGCATTCAAACAGTAAGCAAATTCCTGACCACAGACTAGATTTAAAACCACCCTGTCTGCAGCTTATCTCAACAAATAAAAGACCAGGAGCTGATCTGAGTGCATGACTCCACTCAGTTCTTCCTTCAGGTGGCTTGTGCAGAGCTGCTTTCATTCCCCCTGCAGGATTAGCACCCAGTGTTACTTACAGCCTGATGGATAAGGTGATGTCTGACCATTGCTCTGTGTAGTGCCTCAGCCAGAGACAAGGTAAGCTGGTCAGGCTGTTGTTGCCAGCTGATGAGGGGGAAATGAAGGGAACATCTGCAGGGAAGAAGAGAAATAAGGGGTCACCATCCACATCCCACCTCTTCTCACCAGGTGGAAACAGTAAACCTTCGAATCCCCAGACTCGCCCTTTCTGGGCTGGCCTTGGCTCTGCCACTCACTCCTGCCTTCCTGCCAGGATTTGGCTGGCTCTGACTTGTCACCTCCACCAGCTGTTTACACTACAGGGAAGCCTGTAGCTGCCTCTCAGCAGGTCAGCCAGGGGCAGCATCACGCAGCCAGCTCCACCCAGGCACGTTCCAGAAGCTGCCTGGCAGACAGACTCTTGCCCTGGAATGAAGCCCAAAGGACACAACAGACAATGCAGGGCAGCAAAACCTGATTTTCTCAGGCTGTCAAAGTAGAGGAAGCACTTTTTTGATGATCTCTGCACTAAATGGAAATCTTCTGAAACTGATTTTATTCCCCAGATCTCTACCCCAATAGGTTCAAGGTTCAAAGGGACAACATGGAGGGAATACAAACCATGGCTAGGTTGAAGAAAGGCTGGAACATATCAACTGAAGTAACATAGGAATAGCCTCTTAATGCCCAGAAGGATTTCTGACCAAAATAAAAGAAACACAGGGCAACTTAAGGGCCTGGAGTATCTCATGAGGAGAGGAGCAGCATCCTGCTCTTCTCACTACGTGCTTTTCATTATTCTTCCCTATCAGGCACAGCACTTGCCATGGGATCCTCCTAAAGCCAAGGCACTGGCCAGACTGGACTTCCCATCTGCTGTAGAACCTCTGTTTTTCCTAAAGGACTTCAGTAGGCCACAGACACTTCTGTGAAGGGAGCAAAAGGTACTGCAAAATTTCAGAAAGTTTTACATAACTGTGAAACCATTTCCCAGGAAGTTTTATTTGTGCCATCTTTTATATTTCAAGCCTGTCCCTGTTCTCTTATTTTTTTTTCCCCTCAGTAGCAGCAGCAGTGTACTTAGCCTGGTAAATAATGCATACTGCTCTCACTGCTATGCAGACAGACAAAGGCAGGTAGTGTATCAAAGAATAAAATTGTACAGCGAATTGCAGTGTAATAGCTGTAATTTAGTGCCCTGTGGGTGATACGGAGATTCAGAAAGTATCAGAGACCCGAGCTCAGTGCTGACTGACAAGGTGACTGGAGATACAGCACAGTGTTTGACCTTTGGATTGTTTCCAACCTAAGTGGAGCCATAAAAAATTCAGGAGACCATGCTGTCTCCCAGCAAAATGCTTTGTGGGGTGGATAAATAGATAGATTTTGTGTGAACACACACACAGTATATTTATGTGGGTGCACAGACATAATTAAAGAAACACTGATCAAGACCCAGACTACTTATATAACAGAAATGGCTGGGGAAGCTGGGGGTGTATCAGGATTGTTTTTTATTGTCTGCTTGCAAGAACAAGAGGAAGCCTTCATTAGGGCACCAGCTGGATCCCAGCTCAGGAAATCTCAATTGATTTCACATGCAGGCTAGCAGCTAATGATGTGTGCATGTGTCTGTCTGTCTGATTCAGCTCTTTGGTCATCTGAGACTTGGGGGCATTCAGATTTCTTGCCAGGTTCCCATTTCTGGAGCATTTGTCTTCACCAATCACCCAGTAAGTCATTTGAGAAAGTAGAAAGGATAGCATGAGAAATAATGCTGTTTTCAGACTCCCTACTAGCCTCTTGATCAGAGGCAGTGAGCCGCACGTTCCCTTGGAGCTCAGCAAAGACCTGGAAGGATCTAATCACTCTCTTTCTACCTAAACAAGACAAGAGCATACAGGGATGCACAGGGCTGTCACCTCCCATTTGCAGACATCTTCATGTGGGAGCAAACTCCTTTCTTCTCCCTGCTCAGGGAGCCTGAAGCACCCCCTGTCCTTACAAGCCCCTCTCCCATTACCCCAGGGAAAAAGAGAAACAAAGGGTCACTCCATGTTCCTCATGAGTACAGAGGCCTGATGACCACCAGGATGAACAAGAGGGGCTTTGAAGCAGGAGGGTGACTGGGAAGGACAGTGCTTAGCATAAATATTAGGCACTTTCTTTTCAAAAAACATCTCGCTGTCCAGAAAACCACAGGACACATTAGAAGACAAGTCCCTCACTGTCTCTGCAGACAAGGATGGACTCAGTCTGACTGCACAGCAAGGTGCATGAGCCAGGGAATACATTTACATGGCTGTCCTGTCTCATAACAACTGACAGCTCTGTTAGGACCGGCCACGGCACTCAGCAGCCTCTGCCACATGACAGGCCTGCAGAAGAGATGATGTGTGAAGATTTGGTTTCTCCTGCCTCTGTCAGCAAGACTAGAGAATCCTTGAACACTTCACTACTCTAACAGCACCTGGAACCTTGTAGGACGAGTTCCCCATGGGATCTGGATAGAGAATATGGTGCTTTTGACAAGCAGCAGATGTGATTCAGCTTCCTCATGCCTTTTACAGCACTATCATCTGAAACCAGAGATCTAAATGCCCCTGGGACAAGGAGATGGTGGAATGCCACACATAAATTGAGTAGAAAATCATGATGGGAACAGAAGAGAATTTGCCACCTGCCCATTATCTCCTAACAAACAGGAAGGAAGCAGAGCAGGTGAGAACGGGGTGACAAGGGCAGGAATGGAGACACTGTGCACAAGATGACTGAGCTAGAAACCGGACACCCAGCACAGGACCACAAACGCAGTGTGTGAGCTCTGCATTACCAGGCCAATCTTGCCACCCTAAATCTCTGCAGCCTACTTGCTAAGTATTTTCTGGTTCCCTGGAGCCTATTCAAGGGTATAAATCTCCAAGAAAGGGCTCAGGTTCTGAACATAACTGCGGGACCCCAAGTTAAAAACATTGCCATGAAGCCAAGTCACCCAATTTTGAATTGGCAGGGGAGCCCAGGGGGTTCTCGGCAAGAGACTCTTCAAGACCCCTCGAGCACATCAGAAGCAGACTTGTCTGGGAAACTGTGATGGCCACGTTTTTCCTCCCCTGATACTTGGCAAATGCTAAAAGCAGGGCACGCTGTTCTACTCAGCCATGCCCTGATTCAGAAATACACAGCTCCCCATGACTTCCCAGCAACCAGCAGGACCCTGGACTGCCTCTGCATCACGCTGCCTGTCTCTGTGATGGATGCACCTCTGCTGGCTGCAGAATAAACTCAAGCACAGGGTTGTGGCCCCAATAGCACAGCACTTCATAAAGCTGCTTGGGTCTCTCTCTCTGTTCTCAGATATTTATAAGGGACCCATCCCCACAATACATCTGACCACTTCACACTCAAACAGCTATTTTTTCTTGTAACTGCACCCTTATTCTTGCTCAATAGACAGAAACCATGCCCACAAAATTTCTTAGATCCTCAAGGTGATCCAGTGTAGTTTGGGGAGGACAGCAGTACTTTCATAAAGCATAGAACACAAATTACTGGGACAGGCCCAAAAGAATGCCTCCAAGTTGGTACCTGGCATAAGAACACTTGAGCTGACATGTGCTCGAGGGAATGGGCAGAGACTAAAGCAGAAGGGAATCTCCAATTTCAGTAATCCATTTGGGCAAATTTGTACCTCTGCTTCTGGGTCTGCAGAGTAGGAGCCATCCACTGGATGCATGGAACCCTCTTACATCACATCTCTGAAACCCATTGCTCCAGGTCTCCTGCTTACTCCACATTAACACAGCATGATTTGGAGCTCAGCTTCATTCAGCCTCAAAGCAAGATCTGTGATTACGCTGTGCCTGGCTCTGTGAAAAGCAGGACTCCATCTGTTCCTACCACAATTACTGCACTGCATGGACAGACGTGATCATGCATGAGCACACAACTCCTCAGAACCCCTCATGTTTGACCGAGTTGTATATGACACAGGCTTTTATCCAAACAGAATCTATTGATGAGGGCAGGCATTAGCCTGAACTGCAGAATTCCTTCGTGGTCCATCTCTGCATTTCACTGATGCCAGTTTTGTCTCCAGTAGGTTGTTTTGATTAATTTCATTTAATTAATTCTATCATCTCAAGCTGTTCCCAGAATCTGTGTGAAGCCCATCAAGGTGGAAGCAGAGAACATGATGCACACAAACTGAAGATGCAGTCCATTGGATTCTTAATATTTATCTTCCCAGAGGAAAAAAACACCCCACACTACAGAAGCATCATTCAGACATCTGAAGTCTGACAGTGCTTTTTGTTCCTCTTCTGCTCCCTGGTGGCATTTAATTCTACTATCTTTGCTGGTAGGAGCAGACATGTCTGCACTGGAATTCTTGTCCCCCTGGTAATCATTGCAAAGAGGCAATTTTATCCCTGCTTACAGAGCTTTGGGAAAAGGCAGAGGATTTATACACTGGTCCTACAAGAAGGAAGTGGGTGAATCATTAAGCTCCATAGCCCAGTTCTAGCTCATGGCACCTCTCAGCTTGTCTGTCTCGTTTGCACTTAGTTTTTGTTTCCCCCCAGGAGGTCAACACACAACCTGTGTCCCAGAGAAATCTTCTACTTATTCCAATGTGTTAGGAGTTATCATGTCCCAGGGATTCCCATTCCTGGCTGCCTTCAGCATCAAGATGCTTCCCTCCATTTCTTCACAGGTGCAAGTATACAGATAGAGGCCAGCTAACCCTGCCTGCTCTCACATCTGCTTTTCCCTGCAGAGAGGCTTCTCTATTGACACAGCACAGTGATTTCCTTCCTTCTGTGCTCCCAGTGCCCAGCTGCATGTGGGTACAGCAGGGCGTGGAAAGGAGAGGAGACACAGCATTGGGCTAGAGCTGGACACTCACTATGCTGGAGGAGACCTGCTCTCAAAAGGTGCCTGGAAGGTCACCTTCTGTCTCTGGCCCATTGAGACATTGTCTAACAAGCTGGGGAAGGATGTGCTTGGGACACAAAGGGCTGCTCCCCATGGTATAGCCAAGCATAAGGGGGTCAGGCCTCTGATTCAATGCTAGCCCAGCTATTTCATTGCTGTGAAGATTGGGTCAGATACTGCCTCACATCAATAAAAATGAGACATCTGGCTTCAGCTTCCTCTCAGACTTGTCAGAGGACTGATTCATTTGTCCTTATAAAGCACAGTGAATCTTGCAGATAGAGAATGCAAAAAGAGGTAGGAAGGTAGTAAATCAGGAGTGCCCAGGAACATTGTCCTGGATGCATCCTGTAAACTAGCACCAAATGGCTCACATCCGTATATTAAACTCTCCTCACCTCTGAAAGCATGACACCATTGAACAGCCCACTGGGAATGGTCCTCTGCCTGTAACTCCCAAACCATGCCTGGAAATTTTCTGGGACAGTCCTAGGGACCAAATAAAATCATGCCTGGGGTATGCTGACACAGCTTAAATCTGATGATTGAGTTTGTATTCTAGGAACATTTCCTGACACTGCTTAAAGTACTAGTAAAGACTTAATTACTAGTGAATACTTAATGTCTGTTCTATTAAATTATCCTCAAAGTCAGCACTGCTGATAAAAATCAGCAAGTGTCCCTAAACCTTCCTGAAAACTTTGATTCCTCAGTCATTACCTTCCCATCTCCTCAATAAATGTGGAAAAATTATTAAATAATCAATTTGTTACCACTTAAAGATAATCAGGTAATATGAAAAAGCCAACAGAGATAAAGCCAAAACAAATCATGTAAACTGTTTTAGCTTTCAGTCACAGTAACTGAAATAATAGAGAGAGCAAGCCCAGAAATGCAGGGTATCCTGATGTGTACTAAGAGTTTTTGAAACAATTTTTGTCACAGGTATGAACTCTGAAACTAGTTATCAGTAGTTTCTCATCAGATCTTAAAGAGGACTTACAAAGACAGATCTATCAACTGGTTTCCCCAGTGACTTGGATAATCAATAAAGTATACTTGTAAAATGCATAGTCGGCCTCAAGTCTGGAAGATCATGCAAGACAGAAGGCACAATAGGGGGGAAAAAAGATTTGGCAAATTGGAGAAATAACTCACATTCAGGCAGCTAAATAATGAACTGAGAAGGGTAAGAAATTCAAAGCACCAGTAAAGAAATGGGTAACACCTACCTAGACTTCAGCACTGAGGAAACATTGAGGAATTACAGGTCTGTGAACCAAATATGAATTGTCATTGTGAAAGTATTGTATTAAAAGACAAATTTCCTTCTAGTCTGAATTACTAGGGCACATTGCCTGTAAGACAAAGGGGATAATTTTTTCCTTTCTCAATACATCCAAGTTAGATAGGATTAGTCTAGGTTTGGACTGGAGGAAGGTAACAAACAGTGTAAGAGGTGCAAAATACATAGGATTGAAAGAAGAGGACTGAGTCTAAGAGGAAGACAACAGAAGGAGGGCATATGATAATGAACCTCAAATACATAAGGTTGTTAGAAGATGCCGATCAATTGCTCCCTGTGTGTGCTGAGGATAGGTCAAAAGCAACAAGCTCAATTATGTTACAGAGAGGAGGCAAACCTTCCCTGCTACCAGTCAATGAGCTGTGTAACAGGTGCTGAGGAAGTGGCAGCATTCCTGCTGTGTTAAGCACAAGTGCAGCAAACACCTGCTTGGGTGGCATCAGTGTATGTGATCCTGCCTCTGGGCACATAGGTGCAGTGCCTCTTGAACGTTCCTTTAAGGCTGACAGTTGTGTATTTTTAGTTTCTAACATCACTTTGTCACTCATTTTGGCTGCAAGGATGCAGTAGGAACAGCATTATCAGAGACAATGGGCAGGGACTCACCAGGACCATATCCAGTCTCATTACTGGATATGTTATTTGGCGTCCACCTGTATGTCATCACATCCTGCACCTTCCTCTTACAGCTTTCTGTTAGGCCATCCCATTCCAGAGCCTACTAAAAACTATTTCGTTCTTTTCCTCCCACCTTTCTGGCAGGAGGTGTGTTTCATAATACCATTGCTCTCAAAGCTAAAAAGCTTTTGATTTCTAGCTTAGAGATGCACGTTGACAGTAGCAGCTGCTTGCTATGGAGTAGTTCAAGTTCAGATTCATGCCCGTGAATATTCTAAAACACGGAAGCTGGTGCCATTGCACATGAAAAACCTCCAGATCTGTTCCCTCAGGTTTCAAGGAGAAAATACTATAAATTTGCAGAGGAAGTTTTTCTTTCTTGCATTAGCATGCAGGTGACATGAATGACATTATGTAGGAAATGAAGACATAACAGGAATGGATGAAGAAAAGGTGTCAGCTGAGGGAGAACCAGGAGACACAGGTAACAGGCAAAATGAGGTATCAGTTTGATGGATTCAGGAATGCCAGGAGGAGTAATACACAAATTGAAAACTCCTGCTTGCAATGGTGGGAATGGTGGCTTGTTTGTGAGGGAGGAACCAGTTCCCCTTTTCTCTCTTCCCAAAAGATGTAACAACAAAGGTCACAGTCATCCGCTGGCAAAATGGTATGTTTGTCTCTCTGTGGAGAAGTGAATGTGAGAATTGACAGTCCTCCCCTGAATCAATACTCACCTTTGTGAAGGAGAAAATGCTTTCTGTTGAACTAATGGTTATTTTCAGCCATTGTAAATCATAACAGATGGGTTTCTTTCAAACCTCTATGCATTTTTAGATTGTATTTACACTCACTAATCAAGTCTTCGGTCCAAGACGGGAAAAAAGTAACATTCTCCCACTTTTCATTTTCTCCCTCCCCCTGACGCTGCGTTTCCCCAGGGCTGCTGGCTGGGTTCTATTCAGCTTCTTTACTGCCTTCAGACTAGGTGCTTCTGCTTGGAAAGCAGTTATCTCACAGTGTCTCAGCTTGGAGGTGGGAGTTCTGGCTCCTTTGGGTTCAGAAGTTATAGACTCTGTTACACAGAGTCAAGTACCACATTGGGAAGCAGAAAAGAGTATAGCTGTCCCTCATTTTTCTCCAGACATAAAATGAGAGTGATGCTGTTACCAACACATGCCGTCTCACATAGTAAAAATAAAGGAAGGGAGAGTTTTGAAAGAAAAAGGAAACACACTAATTAGGTATCGGTATTATCACTGCTTGTGTGACACACATCTGCACTCCTGCCATTCTAGCAAAATTTCAGTCAGCAGAGGGTATTTAGTCAAAATAAAATTCAATCTCTATGTGTAATAATGTTGCCGCTGCCCAGCCTCCCTTTTTTGCCAGCAAATAGCGCTGCTGTTCTCTGGCATGTAGCAGCCATGTCCTACCCTGAAGAAAGATGCATTTCAGTGATGTTGCTTTTTTTTCTTCTTTTTTTCTTTTTTTTTTTTTTTTTAATACCAGCTAGCAGTGTTTCATAAAAAGCTTTCTTGGTCAGAACAAGTGTTGTCATGCATGTGTAACATCATGATTAGCATCTTGCACTGAACTGGCTGGCATGCACAAAGTGCTATCTCCAGGTAGATCACACAGCCAGCTTTCCTCAGTTGCTTTAGCACAACACTAGCATTTATACAGGAAGCCCCAAGACAGTCTGAATGAGACAATCACAGAATCAATCAGGTTGGAAAAAGACCTCTGAGTCCAACCTGTGATGACATACCATGTCAACTAGACCATGACACTGTGTTCCACATCATCTTTTCCCTAACACCTCCAGGGATCTGGAGGTTTGCTACCTCCCTGGGCAGCTTGTTCCAATGTTTGACAACCCTTTCAGTGAAGAATTTCTCCTGATGTCCAAAAAAAATTCTCATTTATCCCAACATGCCACAAGCAGCCGATGCAGGTTTGCCTTGTGTTTCCGAAGTTGCCTTCTTCCTGAGTGATCCCCGACCTCCAGCACTACAAGACCTGGTCTGGAGTGCCCAGGAATGCACTGGCTCCACTTGTGGGAAAACCAACTGAGCACTTCGGATTCGCCCAGACAGCATCCGAGGTAGCCCGGGTCTCTGAGGTGGAGAGGAAGGCCCAGGCATGACCAAGAAGTCCCACCTCAGCTTCCCACCCTGCCGGTCTTCCCCCAGCCATCCCTCATCTGCTACCACTAGACAGGGTAGAGCAGGATGCAGGCAGCACCGGCACAACGAGGGAAGCACCGCTCTGTCTGCCGCTCGCCCTCGGCTGTGTCGGAACCACGCCGAGAGGGCTCGCAGGGCCAGACCCAGGGCCGGGGCCAGCGGCCCCACGGGCACAAGCCCGGCCGCGCCGCCCTCCCCGACATGGCAGCCGCCCAGCCCAGCGCCCCGGCTCCGCGCCGAGGCGGGAGCGGGCCCGCGCATGCGCGGGCCGGGCGGGGCCGGACCATGGGCCGGCGGCGAGCGGGGCCGAGCGTGGCCCGAGAGGTGAGGGGGGCGCGGCGGCTGCTGCGGCCGGGCTGGCTGGGGGGCTGGAGCCCCTTCCCTGCTGCCGGCACTGAGCGGCGGCGTGTGGTGTCCTCGCTCCTGCCGAGCCCGTGGGCCCGTGCCGGTGAGGGGCGGTGGGTGTGCGTGCCCCGTGGGGGAGCTGCGGCGGGCCGTGACCACCGGCCCGTTGTGGGCGTGCGGCGCTGGAAGTCAGCCGTGGGCTGCTGCTCCTTGAGAGGAGCCCAGTGGTAAACCAGCATGTGAGGGGCCTGTAAATTACAGCGAGGACAAAGAGGAAGGGCTCGATTTTAAGAGTATGCCTGAGTTTTTATTGTGCTTGGGTGTTTTCTCTCTTTCACTGGAGATTGTATCTGTGCCATGTGCTTGAGGATGACTCTTCTTGAGCAGGGAGGTTGGAGCAGATGACCCACTGTGGTCCCTTCAGACATCACCCATTCTGTGATTCTTTGATCTCCTAGATGGCAGGAGGGCTGCTAGAAAGCTCTGTTGAAGCCTTGTATTTTTGTTAACAAACTGAGCTGTGGTAGCTAAGGTCTCTCTGAAGCATAACATCTTTCTGGCTCCTGCATTGAACACTGCTGTCTGGGAACTCAGGTCTGTTCAAGTTCAAGTTTGTGAGTTTAAATACTGTGGGTACAGCAATCCTGAATGTTACTCACAAATGACTGAAATGGGGCAGAATTCATTCAGTGAATCTCTCTGGTCAAACCCTCTGCCCTGAAGTCTCTGCAGGTGAGCGCATGCACAACAGACCAAGGTAACCAGAATGGAAAGGCCAGGGAAATGGCAGGGAGTGTCATATGTGTGTCATGAGCTAGTAATATAAAGGTGAATGTCACAGAACCCTTGGGGCTGGAGGGGACCTCTGATATCATCTCATCCAACCCCTTGCCAAGGCAGGGTCACCTAGAGCAGATCACTCAGGAACATGACCCCGTAGATTATGAATGTCTCCAGAGAGGGAAATCCCACAGCCTGCCTGAGCAGACTGTTCCAGTTCTGCCACCTTCAGTGTAAAAATGTTTTTCCTCACACTGAGGTGCAACTTCCTGTGTTTTAAATTTATGGCATTGCTCCTTATTTTGTCACTGGGCACACTGAAAAGAGTTTGGCACCAACTTATTCACACCCACCTTTAAGATATTTTTATGCATTGATGAGATACCTCTCAGCCTGCTGTGTGGAACGGAGTTCAGTTTATGGTTTCTGATGGTGTTCACTGGTTAGGCTTTCATTAGAGAAACACAGTTCTGGCCACTCCAACCCAAATATAACCAAAGGGAGTCTAGAGGGGTGTGGTGACTGTCCAAGCTTCCTTTGGTGAGCCTACCAGAGAGAACTGAAGAGTGATATTTTGGGGCCGTTTTTTGTTTGGTTGATTTTGGGGTTTTGTTGTTTGTTTGTGGTTGTTTGGTTGGTTGGTTGGTTTGTTGTGATTGTGGTTTGATAGGTGGCAGACAAAAAGAGCTGAGATGGTAGGTCTACCTTGCAAAAAGGCTCAGCCTGTTAGGGACCTGCTGTTCACAAGAATGAAAAGAGACTGATTTAGCTGCCACAGAAATTCTTGCAAAGTGTTTGAGGACTTGTAGTAGCTTAGATTAGATTTGGGGTTTTTTTTACGAAGTTTCATGATGGAACACGCTAGTTTTGAAAGGATTGTAGAACTACTCTTTTATACATTACAGGTGAGAAACTCTGTGCAAAGACACTACTACAAGATAAAATTTTTTCCATTTGCAGTGATGAGAACACCACTGAAGAGAGGTTAGGGAGGAAGAAAAAAATCCCTTTAAGCCAGAGGAAGAAAGGCTGTGTTTCAGTTTGCATGACAACCAGGATACTTGATTGATAATTTAAATTATTCTGTTCAGTATTACCTTTTGAGCTGTTATGATTGTAAAGAAAACTTTTCAAATGAGTCTTAATATGACATGATGCATGACTAGCTTTGAAAGGCCTCATCTAGGCAGTCATGCTTGTTTAACTGAAGTCATGATGCTAAATGAATGCAATTTTCTATATGGACACTTATCAGATTAGTTTGCACACTTACAAATGCAGATGTAATTGATATGATCTGGTTTAAATAGATATAAATGGGTCTCCAAAATGTTGTGGTGGGTTTAAATTCATGCCACTTATTTCAATAGCTCTAGTCTTTTGACAGGCAGCCCCATTGACAATGCTGAGCTGCACAGACCTTGCTTGAGGAAACTCATCAGGAAAATGAAACTGGCCAAGACTGGTCCATTTTGTACCAAAATAGTGAAAATTGAATTAAAATGAAGAGACTGACATGGATGACCAAAGGTGTGGAGAACTTCTATGCAAGAAACTGCCAAGCATTCCAGGTCTTTTAAGCTGGGAAACATGACTGCAATAGACCCAATATAGGTCCTATATCCTCTGCATGCTATTTTTAGCTTTAAACAAGAATAAGCATACACTGTCAATACAAAGTTAGGGCTATCAAATGAAACCAGCAGCTGACAAGCTCATAACAAACTGGAGGGGTTGGTTCTTCCCATAACCTGCTGTGAAACTTTTTGCCAAAGGATATGTAACCATTAAAATATACTTGTGGCTTAGGTAACAACTGAAAAAAAAAATCAGAGAAGCAGAAGAGTGCATTAAACTAAAGACAGTGCCTGAGCAGCAAAATGTTAGGTGTTTTTTCTAGAAAGTAGTATTGTATCTATTGCTGCTTCTGACAGAGCAATGCCTGATCAGTGTCCATGAAAGATCATAAAGAATAGGGGAAAAGCCAACACAGTTTGTACTCAGTAAAGCTGTTCTTGCAGAAGTTTTCCAAAATCTGGCTCACATGCTCTGTGGTCACATGGGCGGTCTTGCAAAGCCACTGGTCTGGACTGAGGCAGGATGCACTGACTAGTGAGATGGTCACTGCAAGGCTGAAGGAGCAGGTGCAGGTAGGATCCAGCCTTTCCTCCTTTTGCAGCAGACAGGGTTGTTCTGCAGGAGTCATCCTCAACTTTGCTGGTCAATCATCCTCTGCTGTGAATAGCTTGTCTGGTAAATATTTCCAAACATGCTGTGGGCAGAATGTCTGTGAAATGATTTTGCAGCGTGCAAAATGATTGCAAGAACATGAAGAAAATGGAAGTGTGTCCATGAAGAGCATGTTAGCACTCGAATTTAAACCAAATTTGTCTCTGCTGGACTGATTTTAATAATCCAGCCAAATTTGTGTATGCAGGAACCATTAATTCTTTTGTGAAAGAACAGCTCAAGTGTGCTGGCAGGTGACAAGGCACGTAAAGACTGCTCAGGGAAGGGATTTTTCTTTGCCCCTACCTCTTCAGTTGGCTTTGATCTCTTTTATGAGGGTCAGAAGATGAAAACCTCATTACCTAATGCTGTTGGATGTCGACGTGTGTGTGATATGGCTCTTTGCCAGTATCTTAATTAGGGAATTCATAAAAGCAGAGGGTGGATGCCAGTTCTTGAAAAGCGCTTTTAGCCTTTCTGCTGGAAAGAAAGCTTTCATTAATTCGCTACAAAATGTATTAAATGGGATCCAGCTCAATTCTATAAGCAAAGCTGCTTCTTCTTCACTTCTCTCTTTGTCTCTGCCTTTATGTGAGCCATTTGGGCACCCTGCCCAAGATGATCCCAACAAATGGAATTTGTAATAAGCATGTAAGTCAGTTTGGATTGAAATCCATTCCAGGTCTCTCTGGTTTAAAAAAGTTTCCAGATCATGAGCAAGTGTTGCCAGAATTCTGCAAAAATAGCTGAATGCATTGTCATACCTGTGGAGCAAAGGAGGCATCTGGTCTTTAATCCCTGTGTGCATCCAAAGCTGCTGGGACTTATCTTTCTGGAGTGTCACCTGCGGAGCTTTAGAAGGGCAGCTCTGTGTGCCCAGATCTGCTGCCTGGATGTGAACATGTTTCACTCCCCCTTTTTAACTGGAACTACTTAAAGATGTTGCTGTGGGTGAAGTCCTGCATCTCTGGTACCATCTGTGTGAACCTGAGGGGCTGTCATGTGAGCTTTCTGCTTGCTGTATTTCAGCTCTGTCCCAGAGGGTCCCCTTAAATGAAAGGAGAGCTGAAAGGAAAAAGCGTTCATCTTTGCAACTTAGGAGGCACTGTGCTGAGATTGTCACTAAAGAGATAAGGTAGTGTGAAGTGCAAGGGTGGTTCAGCTAAGTGAGCTTGGCTCTTTGTTTTCCTGTGGGCTTCCAGTGTGTCCAGGTATGTACCCCAAGTAACCTCATGTATTATTTAGTGGGAGGGAAAGCTTTCCATCCACAACAAGCTCAGGTGAGCATCTGCTTCTAGGATTGCTCTCCTGGAGAGCTAGCTGCAGCAGGGAATTATAGCAAAGCCCTACATATTGTCTTGTGCTACAGTTTTACAGACTGTGCACCCCCCAGGGGTTTCCTCAGCAGCCCAGAGAGTAATCAGTAATTCCCAGGCATAACTCTGATTTTTCCCTGTGCTTATTTTCTGTTTCTGTCTTTCTTTTGTCCTGCAGTGAAGAGTTACTTGGATGGCTGAGTTGCTGAGAGACTGCTGGCTTGCAGGAGCAGATACTAAATGCCAAGCAAGGCAATGGCATTGACATATCAAGATAGTGCTCTGCCCATAGTTTGGGTCAGTGTCTGAGGCTTCTTACTCAAATGAGCTGCCTTCAGGAGGCAGATTATATTGTCTTAATTTATACCGGGAAAACTGAATGAATAGATAACATCAGTAAATCCTCACTCTTGTCCTTCCTTACAATGCCTACTAACTCAGGCTAGCCAGCAGAAGTAGTGAGATTCTGAAAGAAAAGTATTTTGTTCATTCAGCAATCTGTTCCTCCTTTACTCCTTCCTTGTTTTTTTTTTGTTTTTTTTTTTTTTTTTTTTCCTGGTTATTTTTTATCCCTCGTGCCCCCAGCTCAGCACAGCTGATGGTGCAGTTCTGGGGCATGTGGTTTATTAGCAAATTATTGCTCTCCAGCAGGGGACCCAAACTTGGGTTTTGATTTAAGAGCAGTAAAACCAGTTGAAACTTTAAAGTATTATGTGGAATCTGGAGATTTTTAGTCAGCAAAAAGTAAAAGCACTGATAAAGTTGGGAAGAATATACTCTTGTTAAGTCTCATGAAATGAGAGCAGTATGGGCAGAGAATGTACTCATGAGAGCAACTGCCAGCTGAGCAGGAGGAGCAGGCATGGAGGAGAGGATTGGAGTGCAGTAGCATGGACAATTTAGTGTTGGGGTTGGCAGCTGACTAAGTAAAGCTCTCGTTAATTCATTAAGGTATTATTTAGCATTATTTTAAAATGTATTTCCAGAGATGCCATGGTGCACTCCAATAGTTTAAAAGGCTAAGGAGGAGCCAGGTAACACAGGCTGAAGCATCTTTTCCTGTGTGGGCACATAAGGGTTTCCAAGAGCTAAGAGAGCAGAAACAGCCATTTGCAATTGGTAGGAACTGCTGAGGGAGATGGTAATTCTTAAATTCTGCTGTAAATTCTACCTCTGCTGTACCACACTCTGCAATTAAATTAACTTGCTGATAAGTATGGTCAGAGCTGGCCTGGGTGAAGTCCTTTCTTGGCCCTGAGGCAGACTGGGGCAATGCATCATGCTGACTGAATTGTAGTGGGTGACACAGTGATGAGCAGCTGGAGTTAACATTCTTAACTGACACTGGAAATGAAGTTAACATTCTTAACTTAGCTGGAAATGAAGGAGGACAATTATCCTCATCCAGGCAAACCTAAGCATTGCCAAACACAGAAGTGGTATTCCCTGAGCTTTGGGATCGGGTGATATGCTTTGGTGATCCACTTGGGCTCAGGAAGCTGTGCATGTGCCTCTGGGGAGTTTGGCATCTTGAGCACTGGCAAAGTTTCCTAATGACCCAGAACTTTGAAATTGCTGTCTGATAAATCAAAGATTTATTTGAGCCTTGTTATATGTGTTCCCCTCTGCAGCTCTGCTGTGCTCCTTCCAGACTGTTTAACTGACTGGTTAAACTTCTTTTCATGGTCTGCTTTATGTCAAGCCTCTTCTCTCCATCCTGCTTAGTTATAATTCTTGCCTGCTTTTCCTGAGCAGAAGGTGTGAGATTGTTAATGAGCTCATTAACAGGAGCTGATCAGAACAGAGCTGATCCCAAAGCAGCAATAATTAGGGATCACTACCTTTGATTTTGTTTTTATTACGGTTTATGACGGTGTTTGTGCTCTGGACTGCCTTTGAGGCTGGTGTCCAGGCAGCTCCTTCCACCTTTTCCTGGGTCTGTGCTGCCTCTTAGTGTCTGGTGCGTGAAAGCTCCCACCACAGGGAGGCCGTGCTGCCAGCCTTGGCTTCCCTGGAGAACCATGTGCAGCAGGAGTGTTGCAGTAAGTAGCTCAAAAGAGAGGTCATTGCTACCTTAGTGCACCGAGGCCGTTTTCTTTCAGGCTAAGTTGTTGTTTCATATTGTCTGATTAGTCCCACCGTTTCCCTGCTGGAAACAAGCTTGAAAGACAGAGTTTTCCTTGAGATGTCTATGCTCTGGTTGCCAGGCAGAAGGAAGGAATAATTCCCAGAACTGTTGCCCATGGTAGGACTCCCTCCTGGGCAGTCTGTTTGCACACAAGGAAATCGACCCTCCTGTGCTTTGCTGTGGTTACGCCCCTCCACATCAAGACAGAGGGTAGGCTGTTGGGGTACTTGATGAAGAGACACAAGGAGATAACCAATGTTTTTCTGCACAGAAACATGTTGCTGCCAACACTTGGTACAGGTTGAAGGAGGCAGTGGTGAATGCTGTTTTGAGCATACTGTGCAGACTTCTGTTGCTGTTGTAGATTTAGTTGGGTAAAAGAGCCCAGAGGTATCCCTTTGTTGCCTCTTCACCCAACCTGAGGGTGCTTTGTAGGTTTCTGCATTCATTCACAATGCTAGATCAAGACCCTGTCCCTCAGGTTTTGGTTTAGGCCAGTGTCTCTCTTTTATCCTCTAACTGCATACCTTAGGTCACACCTTTGCTTGTGGACCCACACGCAAAGAAACTAGAATAGGCTGGAACAGGATCGGATCTTAACAAAGGGGTGCTGACCAGTCACACAGTAGGCAGTCTCAGGGCCTGTTTGGCTGTGTCTGGGATGGTGATGTTACAGTTGTTTGGGCTAGAATACAGACTGATCTGGGAGATGATGAGGTCTCTGTGCTGTGATCTCTACACAGATCTGTGGTTCTTCCCTTGTCTTGAGGAGGAAGAGTGGCTGAGCTGCCACTGTTTGAATGGGAATGAGTCCTTGTAAGCTGGGAGAAGAAAGAAATGATGGTGACTGGTGTGTTTTTCAGATTGATGGATTGGAGGAGAAGCTGGCACGCTGCAGACAGAGCATGGAAGAAGTGGACCTGAAGCTGCGCAGGGAGAAGCTCAGCCCTGAAGGAAGGTATTGCTGACCATCTCCTTACACAGCTGTGGATGTGCACTTCAGCTTAGCTGCCATCCTGCTGTAGGACCCAGCAAGGGCTCTTGAAAGGGTGGGAAGGTGTGATTTCCCCATGACAAGACTCTCTTCCCACAGCTTGGAGTTTTATTGGGGAACTCGCCTCTCTAAGAAGTGCAGTGTATACATAGAGAGAGCTGTCTCTTACTAACAGCCTGACTCCATCCTGTGCCACAACCAGACAAGTAGTGCCTGAAACTTGCCAGTTCCTTTGCAGGTCTGGCTCCTGGCCTGTTATGAACCTGCTGTGTGAGTCTGGCAAAGGTTTTCTGCACACTGCTGCTCAAGCCTTGCTGAAGCCACCTGGGTTCAATCAGGGAGATGTGCAGCAACTGCCACTGAGGGCCAAACCAGGCTGGGATCCAGCTGCAAAAGTAGCTGAGGGAAAATATCTGCGTCTGTGTTGCTAATGTGTTTGGATGTAGAGGTGCATTGATGCACTGGATTTTTTGGGAAAGCTAAGAGTGACAGTTCCCCTGAAACCTGTGGCTGCTGTAGAGGCAGCAACTGTTGCCTTCTAGAGCTGGGACTCAAGCAAGAATTTTGGCCTGGAGTTTGTAGCAGACACAGGCAGAACCTGCTGTTTCTCTTGAGTGTGAAGCGAGAGATTTTAGATCTCTCAGCTGATTCTCAAATCTCTCTGCTTGTGGACATTTTCCACTCACTAGCATTCTCTGCTCTGTTCCAGCAAAAGAAGTCTGGGAAACTCACTCATAGGCCCAGGGAGTGGTCCTGATGTTTGCTCTACACTACTGTCCTGTAGAACCCCATTAGAAATGATCACAGCAATAGTGATGTCTCCATCCCCTGATACTTATCAGGCTCAGTTTAACTTCTTTGTTAAACTGTCCTTTGCACTCCCCCCTCCTCCTTTAGTGGAGTTTTATATCCCCATCCATATTTAGGCAGGGTCCTGTCTCTTCCTATCTCTCATCTCTTTAGGTCCTCATCTCAACAATCCTTTTCTGGACTAAACTCTCCTTGTTTATTGTCTGTATTCTTTATCTGGTACTTAGGTGGTCAACAATCAAACCTACAGTTGTGATAACGTGACAGGATGGGATATATGATGGTTTCTGTCTGAAATATAGGGCCTAGAGCAAATAATTATGAACTAGGGCTCTTGGGGCCTTCTATGAATTTTACATCTTTTATGGAAATAGAAACAGAACTTCCATTGTCCTATTCCAGACCCTTTGAACAATCCTGGAAGGAAGGTACCGTGATCAAAATTATCAATTCACTGCATAGCACACTAAGAAGAGCTCTGCTTTTCCACTTTGAAGTTCAGTTGTCATGGTTTCTTCATGTCTCATTCTCAAAGCTTCTTCTCTTGACTCTCTTCACAAGGCAAATTTCTAAGTAGCAGCTCAGTTATGTTGGTAAATCTGTCTTCTCACTTCCTCCTGGCTGCTCTCCACTTTGCCTTTCCCCAGTTTTCTTTAAGAGCCCTTTCCTCTCCTGCTGCTCCTGATGTAGCTTGCTTTCTTGCATTCCCTTACATTTAACTAGCTGTACACATAGATTTGGATCTTTTTCCTCCTACAGGTTGTTCTTGCTGTGCCCCAGGGGAACAACAAACTCTGTTACACTTGCTGCCTTGTCTGAACCAGGAGATAATTTGTTCGTGCATGTTTATTTATACACAGTCTGGAAGGACTGACCGTGTCCTCGCTGCCATAATGGAAACACTACTGCTTTCAAGAATTCTATTTTGGGTTTATATTTTAAGCTGTATATTAATCATTTTGTGCAGTTTAAGACAAGGGCTGTGTTGGCCTGACTTAGCCTTTACTGTTATGAGTCTTCACTCTGTGATGGGTGAGTCTTCACTCTTAACTCATTATTATGAGACTCTTAACTCATTATTATGAGACTCATTATTATGAGTCTTCACTCTTAACTCATTAGTACTGGGCTTGAATTCAGCTTGTTTCCTTGAGTTCACCAATTTCTGTAAATTGGGTATCTCTGACAAAGGGATCCTAGCTTCAAATGGTGAGAAGAATTACTGTTCCAGCACTAAGCCAGATGTGGTGGGGGGCTCCAGAGAGCATAACGACCCTGCCCCATCCCATAGCTGTGTGAGAACTTCTGCCTCACCTAGGGGGAACTGGAGTAGGGGACTGGCCCAAGAGCCCTTTCTAGCTGTTTGCCTACACTGCTCTCCTGAAAGGAGAGATAGGAAGCAATTTGGGGGAAGGAAAAAATAATGTAAAATGCTGCATCTTTTCTCTTGCACCACTGGGTATTTCTAAACTGTCACCCTTCCAGCAGGGAGGGGTGAGGGGCTCATTCTCTGAGCAGATATCCCCAGCAGTGGGGACAGTCTCTCTTCCATCATGTAAGCAAAGAAATAGGCTGTGTTGTGCCTTGCAGGTAATGAACTCCTCTTCTCATTACAGAAAGTCACTGGAGAGAGAGCGAAACTTACTAATGACCAAAGCTGACAACTATGGTAAGAGCTTCATTAAAAATGGTCCCTCTGGGCAGGATGGGATCAGTACTGCAGCTTAGCTTTGTCTTCAAGCTCCTGCCACCTCTGACTTCTGCCTTTGAATTTAGATTCAACCAAAGGAGCTAGACTAATGGAAATGTAGTCAGCATATTATAATAGGAATCTGCATCCTCCTACTTGAGCTGTACTTCCATAGGGAAAAAAATAAGCATCAGCTAAGGAAGGGGAGAAAATGTCCCCTCCACATATCCCAAATTACCAGTCTTTGGATAATCATAGCTATCAGATTGGCTAAAGTAGCTTTTAACATCCCTCCCCCAACCTTTTTTTTTTTCCCTAGTAGAGGCTTGCTAGGCAAGAAAGCAAGTGCTATCAAGAGTGTAGCAAAGTATACCTTCCTTGGGGAAGATTCTTACTGCATCAATTTATGAGGCCACTCAGCACAAGAGCACAGCAATTCATGCTGATGTGCTGCCTGCACTTCTGGAGAGCCAAGGTCTTTTCCTTGGTACAAGTCCTGCTGTAGACAGCTAGAACCAAAGTCTCTCAGAGATACCACAGCTGACAGCACTTCTATTCCATTAGAGGTGCTGCTTTGTACATCTTCAGGCTCCTGGTATTGGTCAGTGTGTTACCAGCTTGCCAGTACTCTGCAGCTGTGCAAGCAGCAGAGCTCACGCAAGAGAAAGAGGCACAAGTATTGTTTTATGTCTAGAGGATTGAAAGCTGGGGTATAGCCAGCAAATTTGTTATTATAAGTCATGTTAGAGGACTGTTTCCAGAAGACTAACAGTTACTTTAAACAGACTGAATGCTGTCCCTAAGGGTCTACCACTAGAGAGAGCAGAAGACTGAAAATTGCTGCCACCCTTTTACCAGCCAGCAGTCAGCCATCCCTGCTGGCATCAGACAGCAGCAACAGCCTCACCTAATGGTGACATCACTGCTATGGCCTCTGATTAAATATTTCGTTATTCCAGCTGATGCACTTGAGGCCATGAACTGCAGCTGCTGACAATAGCATTGTCGGCATCAGTTCAAGCTGGCACTGCTGTGCATAAGGTTATGTGACCCATCACCTTTGTGGCCTTGCAGATTCAAGCAGATTGCTCTGTGGTTGCATGAGAATGCTTGTGTTAGGTGAAGAATGGGGCAGAAAGAACAGCTAAAAATCTCTTGATTACCAACACCACTTGGGGAACTGCTGGAGGCTGCTTGTGCAAACTGTAGCGGGAGTAACCTGTGCAGTCTCTGCAGCTGAACTCAGCAACAAAAGCAGTCTGTCTCTGGAGACTGTCCACACCCAGCCTTGCCTGCCAAACAGTAAGCGCTGTTTGGCCATGCAGTGTGTAAGGCTGGAGGCCTCACTGCTTGCCTGTACCAGCCAGCAAAGTTTAGTGGAACAGAACTAGCAAGAGTGGGGTTCTCATCTTTGGTAAAGGGAACCAAACAGAGATGGAGATCGGCAAGACTCCATACTTGAAGTAGCCGCTGTCTTCCCTCTCTGCATCTGTGGTTCTTAGGTTTCTTTACTTCACCTATCTCTAAAAAGCTTCAGACCCCAACAGAATAAAAGTGTCCAGGTTCTGACCTTTTCCACACTGATCCTTCTGAGGTGTAAGGAAACACAGATTCTGCAACATTCAAAGGTGGCCACAGTTGTATTTAAATTTTAGCACTAGAAAGAGCTACCAGGCTGTTACATCCATAAGACAATAGAAATAGCTCTCTGCCCTCCTGTCTCCTTTATTCTCCCAGGGAACAAGCAATTATTCTAATGACACAGTCTGTCCTTAGTAGAGGCCTACAGCAATGTCATTTGCCAACAGGAACTGGCCTGGCACTGAAGTATTCCCAAGCACAGCTACCACAAGTGTCAGGATGAGAGCAAATGAAAGGGTTCCTGCTAGCTTGGGTGGTTACTTCCCATTCAGCACATCCTGTAACTGGCAGCTTTGCATACTGCTCCCAAAATTTTTGCCTGTGGCCAAGGTAGCTTTGTGCTTCTAAGAGAGTTTTGAAAGGATGTGTAGCTGCAACATGAAGAACCTTCACAGGCAAGTCTTTTGTTTGTTTCCCAGAGAAAGAACTGAGTGTGCTTCGTAAGGAAAATCGCAAGAATGCTGCCCTTGCTGTGGCCATGGCATTGCTGATTGCTCTTATTTACGCCTGCTGGACGATGTGATTGCACTCAAGATTTCTCCCTGCTGAACAAATGACTCCTGCAAGGAGCTCTTCCTCTTCTTACCCTTGTGCCTTCCCCAAGGGTGAGGATCAGCATTAAATTACTGTTCTTGTTTATTGTCTCCAAGCCTTGTTTTAGGGGAGATTTTTCTCAGCAAATTGAGGACAGGAGATAAACCAGAAATCACAGCACACTTGTGCTTGGAAATCAGGTCAAGCAGAGCTCAAGGTGGTGTCATTTTAGCCAAAACACAGTCAGGACCATCCAGCCTGATCCAGGAAGGCAATGCATTTTCCCTTTTGAAGAGGACTTCTGTGATTACAGACAGGTGTTTTCTGCCCAGCCAGAATACACACACCTTGGGTCCTGTGACACAGTCATAAACTGAAAGGACCAAGCTCTTGATTCAAGGCGTAATCTATAGATTTTGTGATTTTATATGTTCCCAGAGCAGACCTAAAGATGCTTCTTCATCCACCCTGACTTCCAGGACCAAAAGACTCCTACCTCCACAAAAACAGATGGGATGTAGGTATTTCTGCAAGCAGGTACCACTCACATTGAGATCTGGATGCTTGGTCTGTGAGATGATGCCTACCTGGTAGCCATTTTGTGCCTTTGAGAATCAGTGCTTGCAAAAGACAATTTACTCTCAACTCCCCAAGATGGACATGCTTCTGTAGAGCTTTAAAAAATAATTGGACATTTTAATTTCCTGTTTTGTTTATTTGGTTGTTGGGTGTTTTGTGGGGTTTTTCTGGGGTTTTTTTTTTTTTTTTTTTTTTTTTTTTTTTTGCCTGTTCTGTCCCATTTCTCAGCCACTGCTTTATTCTCATCCTGCCATCTCCCTCCTGGCACACATTGCACCATGGTAAGCCTAGACTATGTTAGGCACTTAAACTCCCTGGTCTCTGGGCTCTCAAAGTATGTTAGTGGTCTGCTGTGGCCTGGAATGTACTTCCTTTGAGTAGAACAGGAGCCTACCCATGCTGCAGGTGTGCCAGAGACTTTCCCCTCTAATGCCCTCCCATTCCAATGCTCTAAACTTGCCACAGAAACCTTTAAAAGGGACTGCCTTAAAATTTAACTCCACTAGCATTTCTCTGTTGCCACACTGACAGACACTGCTGGCCCAAATTTCATGGGAAGCAAAGGAAAGAAGCACAGCTGTGAACTAAAGGGGCTGTATTGTAAATAGAACATGAACGCATAGAAGTCAACGCAAAATGATACAAATCCTAGTAACAATACATTGTGCAATTAACATACATAAGCCCTCCCTTCAGCAAGACCTTCCTCACCCGCCATTCTCAACATAATCCCTCAGCAGGGAAGCAAATAGCTTGGTGGCTCATGCTTGCCTTCTTGAAGGGAGATTTGGAATCAAGGTTCAGTGCATCAAAACAAAATAAAAGCAAATTAAAATGAGAAACTAGAGACAACTGAGTAAACAAAGTATCTATTCATAAAAGCTAGCCTGTAGACTGACCATGTTTCTCTGTACCCTCCAAGGCCTACGCTGATCCTAGTTTACTTCTTAGTCACTCTTCTGTCTGCCAGCCCACAGGAGTCAAAGCTGAGCTGAGGACACAACACTCCGCAAAGGAGCCTGGCAGAGGGAGCAGCATGTGTTGCTGGCACTGGAACAGCCTCAAGGCAGTCCACAGAGGTCCTCAGAACTCAAACTGCCGATTGGTTTAAAAAGCCAACTGTACACAGCTGGACTGTTGAGGTACTTTATTGCCCACTGGGAGAGATTGCTCCCCATCTCTCATGAAGTGCCTTTGTCAAGACAAAGCTACCAGTGACACACCTCTTGGTTAGGGGGAAGAGCCACCATTTCTTTCATATGTGTTTTACCAATGTTTGAGAGCAGAGAGGGTCTACAGATCAGCCAAGAGGATGCATTAACAGCCTGCAGTCCTTTAACTGATTCAACAGACCTGTGTCTCAGTCAGAATGTTTATGTTTTGCTGTACAGACTTGTTCAAATCATTCATATGGATGTGGAGAAAAAGACAGTCTAAACAACTGCTATAGATTCTAGAACTATAGCTTTCCTTAAGGCACAATTCAGACAAACCCCTAAATCACTTTTCTCCCTACTGTCAATCTTTGTTTAAAAACAAGCCAAGAACGAACAAAACAAAACAAAAATCAAACAAAACAAACAAAAAAAAAAATCAAAAGGGACTATCTTTGCTGCTTGTACAAAAGCATTCAACTATGTGTTATCTTCTGATTTAGGTGGAAGACTTGGCAAAGTGCCATGGAAGCCAGAAGTGAAGGTAAAACATGCAACAGAAGCCAACATTGAGCCTGGCACAGAAAAGCATGGAGAAGTCTTGACACAAATGCCATACTGAGAGTTTCCCAGCTCTGTGCCTTTACCTCAGATGCAGTTCCAGAGCCAGATGAGATACAGAGGATTTCAAAGCCATTCTGATATTTAAAATGGAAAATCTGGTAAACATTCCAGTGGGCACAGTCAGGGGATAGGATTGCTTCTGATTAACCTACATAGTTAAAGTCAAGATACCTTTCTACTGAAGCCCTAGGTCTTTTTAACTAAGTTAGACATTCCCATCATTTCTTCCAAAGACTTCAGCATCCTAGCTTTCTGTGTCTTCCCTCCCACATCCACTTTCCTCCCTGAAGGTTTAGGTAATAATGTAGAGTACCAAGAATCAAAGCACCTTGGTCTCAGAAGTACCATGAAGCATGTACACCAACCGTGGTACTTTTTCACAAATTAGCCCCAGGCTGCTGGCTTCGCATCAGTCACTAACCTGGAGAGGGGAAATCCTTGTCACAGCAACTTGCAGGGGTGTGAGCCCATCAGATCTGTGCCAGGAACTGTACTCATCACCTGCATTGGCCTTTGTCCAACAGGGAGCCATAACATGAGAACTGCCAGTGGCTAGCTGAGTGCCTTGACAAGAGAAATGTTGGAGACACTGACAAGAATATTTAACTTTTGCCCACAGCTTGCCAAGGACTTAATACCCTCCACTGGATAGTGTAGCCTTTGACAATGCCAAGGAGACAGCTACCAGGAGCAATGCAGGGCTGCTTCAATGTGCTGTTGCCCAGCTCTGCCATCAAAACATCTCTGCTCCTTCCCATGCTGCAGGAGAAGCAGAAGCCTGGGGAGATGTGGCACACACAGAGCTCCACAAACCTTGCTGAATGTTTGAATAGGAGCAAAGAAAGCTGCCAGCCCCTTGGCCTCATGCATGTCAGGACACAAGGACATTAGGCCTCAGCTCCAGGAGCCACCTTGGGTACTCTGGCACTAGGTGTTACCTGGGCTGTACTATATATATACCAGGGTAAAGCCTCATCCTGTGCCTTCTGCATACCAGCCTCTGGTTCAATCATCTCCAGGAAATCAGCTCTGGAGAATACCGGGATAGAAGTTGTGGAGCCTTCCCAGTCCCATCAGTCCCTGAAGAATCCAAGCTGGGCTCGGCCCCTCCCTGCACCCTCAAGAGAGCAGGGTTAGGGGTAGTGTGCTTGGATGAAAGAGAGGACAGTCTCCTTTGATAGCTTCTCTGGATCTTGTCTTTTCTGAGAGTCATGCACTTTGACACCTTCCCCCCATTCCCAGAAGAGGCGGCTGTAATGGCAGACACTGTGGGCAGAGAGGAGAGCAAGATTAGTTTGGCAGGAAAGGGAAAGGAAAACACTTCCATCCCAGCAAAAGACTGCTGCCCTTGCTATGGGAGCCACACAGAAATACTCAGAACAGGTGCCTTAGAAAACACCAGTGCATTCATTCACCTTACAAACTCTACAGCCCTCAAAGTGCAGCAACAGCCAAGCCTAAGAGATTTCCATGGAAACAAACTTGTTAATTCTAGCTTCACTCAAATTCATTTCAGTATTTGCTGGAAGAAGTCAGGTCACTAGAGAAAAACCCTACCTCCTCCCAGGTTTCTCAGAGGATGAAACTGTCATTGCAGGGAATGGAAAGACCTTAATGAAGAATTTAGAAAGTCTGCCAGGAGCAGTAACCTAATCCCTCACTACACACCTACTATAATCAGTAACAGCTGTCCTATGGAGCTTTGCAAACAAACAGCACCTCCCACTGCACAAAAGCAGCTAGGATCATTCCCTCTTTCCCCTCATGTGAAATTATTGAGCACTGTCGCTGCTGAGAGTTCTGGTCCTACAATGCCATCTTCCACTCCATCCATCAAGCACAGCCCTCCTCACTGCATCAACCAAGTCTCAGCCATAATGAAATCAGAGCTGCTAATTACTGCCAACACAGCAGCCTTTAGTTTGTACAATTACTGACACTTAATATTCATAGCTTATTTAGTGCTTCTGTTCTAACAAAGCAGTACTAGCACAGCAGCAAGAGCAAATGTCAGTGGCTAATTATAGACATATTAGTGCTCACTAACCACAACACATCCCTTCTGGAGTCCCACACAAGCACTTCCTCTACCACCTCAGCCATTCCTGTAGGTTCATGCTGGCCTATTTCGGAGTACATAGGCAGAACTAACCCCATCCTGACAAACTGAGGTAAAAAGCATCATGTGCCTCTCCTTTAAGTCTGTTCTGCCATTTACCACACGAAGAAAGGCTTAAGGATTCCTGAAAACACTGCTCTAAGACAGGTAACAAGGTTAAAAGTGAGAAATCAGGAGTGCTATTTCATATGAAGTTCTCACTCAGAGGCACAGTCCTGGGTAACAGTGGTAGTGCAGGACATCTCTACTCAGGAGCCCTGAGGCATCAGACTCAGGATTTGCTCTACTTGGGTAATTCCCTCAGCCTAGTACTCAGTAGATAGAGATGGTTTTCAGCAGCCACAATGTTAATGACTGTCCAATGACAAACCCCTCCATCCTTTCCCAAGGAGCCACTGTTTTTCTCTCTCACTCTTTAAGAAAAGTTCCAAGCTTCCCACAGGTTATTCCAGAGCCTGGGCTAAATGAACTGGGATTTGCTTTTAAATAAGCAACTTCTAACCAAACAAGTTAAATGCAGAGACACGACAAACTAGAGTTGCTGGGCTCAGTTTCTACTTCCCCGTGTGCAGGAGGTTCAGTAACTTGTAGTCTGCTGCAGACAGCGGAACAAAGTTGTGAGAGGTTTGTAATTCATAGCCATTATTGCAAATCCATGATTTCACATCAGCAGTTTCCTGAAAGCCTGAGAAGGGCCGGCTCCTGCAGCACACCCTGCTGGTGAACAGCTGCGCTTGCACTTCAAACGACTGCAAGGACACAGCACTGCTGAGCTCCCTTCTAAACACCCAGGCACACCACCACAAAGATACCCCATCCATAGCCTCAGCTCTGGCTCATACTCACTGAAAGGGTGCAATGGCTTCAGAAGGGGGTTGTATGTCGCTACATTGGTCATTTTGTTGAAGAAGAATTTCTTCTTGAAGTTTTTGCTGTATGCCATTGTCCAGGGATCTAGCAAAGGTTTACAGGGATCAGGTAGAAATAAAAGGGGGGCGGGGAATATCAGAAGAAATGCACATACAGTGCAAGTAGTGAGGAGGAATCTATAAGAATAATTGTGATCCTTCTATTACTTTTTTTCTTCCTTCCCCCACAACAACCTGCTTCCCCTGCAAGCTGTTCGCTATTCACTGAGAAAAATCCCTTCTCCCTGTATTTAGAAGTTGACATTTGAAACAGGGTATTTCCATGTCCTATTACTCTGGAAAACATCTTGATGAAAAATTATTATCTCATTAAAAAGAAGGTAATCAGTTATGTAATAAATGGAATTACCCACACAATGGCTAATCAACCCACAACACAAAGACCTATATAAATACCCAAACCTCACCTGAATCCAAGCTACCCTCATTACATCTCTAGCCATTGGAATATTGCCATTGATTTTTTTACCAAGTTACAAGATGAGCAAGCCTGGTCAATACTTTTTACTTGGAGAGACAAAGAAGAGTTGAGAGGGAGTGGGGACTCTCCTTCCTACCGTTCATAGTCCGTACGATGTAGAGTCTGTGGGCACAAAATGCCGGTCATCTCGGCCGGTGTAGGACAGGGGCATTCCCCCTGAACTCTTGATGACTTTCATCTCTAACCTAAATGTTGAGAGAAGACAGCGATAGAGTGTTTCTTCCTTTACTGTGCTTGTACATATACCATACCCTGCACCTCTTCTCCACAGTGTCACAGTGAGAACTGACAGCACTGCACGGGACAGGATCAAATCCTGAAGAATTGGGTTGGTTTTTTTTGTCTTCCCATACAGGACAAGAGAAACCAGTCAGATCTGTCTAGATCAGGCTGCAAATTGAGTGCTGTGGTGAAAAATCTGTGATGAGTTACCATAATTAACCCAAATGGGGTTCCTATTCCAAGTGTGAATTCTTGACCTTTCAAGCCACTGAGAAGCCAGTGATAGTTCTGCCCAAACTCAAGCACTGTTGCTACTCCAACTGTTATGAAGTGCATTGGCCACATCTACAGCATTAGAATGCAGCAGAAGGATGCTCTGAGTGAGCAGCATCTCAGGAACAACAGCCACCATGAGCTCTAACAGATTTCTCCATGACTCCACTAGCACAGATGAGATCATCTCTCCCATTCCTGTGCACCAGTGATAACCTTAGTGGGCCTCAATGTTTTATTTGCACCAATCACTTACCTCACAAAAATCTTGTCCATTTCCAATCTGTATACTTCCTTCACTCTGGGAAGAAAAGACAAAAAAATATTTTAAAAAAGTTTAAAGTGTGCTTTTTTCCCCTGGCCAGCTACAGGGAGCAGCCAAATGGTTGATTTTACACAGCATGAAGTAGTCAGGCACAACGAGGTTCACCCTTCTCCTCTATCTTATGTTTCAGTGCCTAGTTTTTCCTGGCTTGAGAAAACCTGACACCTGCATGCTCATGGCTGGATTGCTGTAAGCAGCAGGTAAATATCCTTGCTGCTAAGGAAGCTGTGCATTTTATCTCAGGTTGACTATACAGAAAAGTAAAAACAATGAAAGTCAAGTGCTTTTGTTTACCCATCAGATAAATTGACCAAGGTCAGTCCCAGACAGGTTCTGGCCTCTGCATGCTGGCCTCACAGTAAAATTAAACAACCTGATTTTCACCATTATTATCCTCAGATGCAACAGACTTGTTAGTTACCCTGAGGTAAAAGAGCTTTTTTTAAAATCAGCAAAGATTATTTTGAGTCCTCATTCTGTCATTACATCAAACTTGTTCTGTTGTTTTGAGACACAGAAAACCCATCAGTAAATTAAAAAAGCACTGCCTCTGATTGGACATCCCAACATTTCCCACATACAGCTACAAGCATCAGGCTCTAAAGAGCACAGCAGGAACACTTTAACACCTTTCCACAAAAGCAGCAAATGACCCCTCTACAATCCATTCCCCCAGCTCTCCTTCTCACTTTACCTTCAGCCTTCATCAGCATTTTGGGCTCCTCCAAATTATTACAACTGTGTTTGTCATTAGACAGACATTAGACACTTGTTACCTTGCATTAAGCCATCAAGGAAAAGAGCTCTTTCATTTCCTCCAGATTTTTTTCATGATATTGCTGCACTTCAGCTTGAGAATGAGAAGCTGTTTTGTCCATAATTCGTATCTGATACCTTCACAGTGGTGCTCTTATGCTACACTGCAGTAGAATTAATGAAATGGAAGGTCAGGAGACAACCAAAGCTGAAGCCCTTTGTCAGGAACTTTCCTGGGGGTTGTAACTAAAGCCTTGTCCTCATAGATGCTGGTCAGTCCTGCATTTACTAACAGTCAGCATCACTGTACTGCTGCTGACCCTTCACGGCAGACAAGGACAGAATTCTTCACGTTTGACATGTGAAAGGAGGGCACAGCTACTCCATTAACAATATTTACCTTAAATATATCAAAAGCTTTTAGTTTCTTTCCAAAGAACATAACAGAATGATGAATATCAGCCTGAAACTTAACTTCCCTTCAGGTCCTGCAACACACTGACACCAAGGCAAGCGAGGCTGAGGGAAGGAGGCATCACTCACCGGATGGGGTTCATATCTGGCCGGCTGGGTTTGGAAACAGCTTTGACAAACTTCTCTGCCAGCCGAATTCTGAATGAACATAGAAAGAGAACCCAAGAGAAAGCAATTTAACAAGGCCGTTGGCACAGCAGGTAGACAGCAGTTTCAACAAAGTGATTAGACAACTCAGGACATGCAGACTGCCTCCACTGCTAGCCAAATGGGTCTAGCAAGACTTCTTTCCACCTCACTCTCCCAATTCAGTGCCCAGTGATACTGCCTATTATCCATTAGGAATGAGTGTCTATAGCTTACTGTATAAGTCCACATGCTGTTGAACACTGATACATTTATCAGGCTAGCAGGACTAGTAGAGACATTATGTCCCTGAGGAAGGAAACTGAGGGGCTTGTTCCTTCTCTCTCAGTTCATTTATATTCCCAGAACGGTCAGTTTACCCCAGCTGTGCCTGGCTCACCCTACACTAAGAAAGAAGATAGAGCTGCCCTCATACATAGAGAAGATACAGTTGGAAAAGCCTTTATGTACTTCAGTTCAGAGCAGCTTCATTCACAGTTCATCTTTATGGTAGTGTTTCAGCTGAATGCACTTGTCTCCCTGTGCTCAGCATTCTGCTTTTTGTCTAGACACTGTTTCCCAGTCACTCCTACATATGTACAAGAAAAAGCTTCTCCAGACCCTACATACCTCTGGTTGAAATGCTGCGTTCGAACATCATTGCCATTCAGCACCAAGACATCAAGGATGTGAATGGCACTGATTTTTCGCTGGGCTTTCCCCTAAGGAGGAGAATACAGAGATATATTATTCAGACTGTTGATATTTAGCTTTGTTTTATAGCTTGTTTTTTGACAGGACATGTCTTCCAGCAAGAAAGCACCTTTCCAGATATTAGAAACACAGAGGGCAGCACCATGCTGCCCATTATACAGAGAACATGGCATCCTCCAAGAATTGATGTATCTCAAATACCCAGTTCTGTCCTAGGGGAAGGAGAGAGGGCAGGACCATGGCTGCCATCACCTGCTATCTGCGCCTTATCAGGTATCACAAAGCCCAGCACACTGCAGTACCCTTGTCTGAGGTGCCAGAGGACAGGGAAACTCCCAAGCAGCTGGGATTTTTCACCTTACACTGCAAATATACCACAAGGGTCTTCTTCCCATAGCCTGCAGTCACTACTGAGCAGTTATGTACCCACAGAGCCACAGGCACATGAAGTCATGGTGGCAATGTCATGTGCAGCTCCACTTAGAACAGCAATACATCAGGACCAGAGTGTTCTCAAAACAATGTTGAAAGCTCATATTTCTAGCATTGGACAGAAAGAAACTTAATCCAAAATAGTTACTCTAAAGATCATATGCAAAAAAATAAAAAACCCTTGGACTCAGCACAGACGGAACATTTATTCTGTGGTATCTTACAGAGATTAGGTGAAACTGCTCTTTGTGTTTGCAGAATGAGGTAAGAGAGAGTAGGCTCCTACCTCTCCTTTCAGCTCATGAACAATCTCCACAGAGAGAAGAGTATCTCGTGGCAGCTCAGTTTTCAAATCCAGCTTTGTCCAGCGGTCTGACTGGCGACCACCCCAGGTGTAGATCTGTGATTTCTGTATATAGAGACAGTCAGATTCAGCCAAGGCTTCCTGAGGGCAGGGGTGGAGAAGAGACCTCTAACTGCAGAGCAACCCTCAGAGAATCTTTTTGTCCTAGGCTGTCACAGGCAGTTTCTTTGTTGTAAGTTTTAAGAAAGAACCTTAACCTCTACAGCAAAGGAACAAAAACACCAATTCTAATCTACCAGTGACTTTTCACACCCGAAGAGCGAGCCAGAAATAGAACTCTTTTAGAAGGACACTGAAGATAATTACAGGCACTAGCAGGAGTGCAGGTCTCTGTGTAGGCTGAGATTACAGAAACAAGGTTAATTAGTGTGAAAAGCAGTGACATCAGGAGAAAGAAACATAAATAACTAGCAGTCTCAGGTACTGCTGATGAGGATTCTTTTAGGCCTTTAGAGACGGGAAAGAATGGGATGAAACTGCAAGGCAGAATAGTAGCATTAAAATGAATAAGCTAAACTCCCAGACTGTTCTTAGCACTTACCCCTAACGCCAAGAGGAACTTCTGCTCACTTCCAGACACCATACACCGGTAATCTAACACCTGGCGAATTTTCTCCAGTGTGCTGGAATTCAGAGGAGTGGGTTTGTAACTGAAGGTATCAATGTCTGTGCCCTAAAGAGCAAAGCATGGAAAAAGCAAGACAGACACAGTACATCAACAGGCAGGTAAACACAACTTCTACATGAAATAATAATCCAGGACTAGCTTCTTCATCTCTTAATTCCAATATGAAAAAAAATTATATTTGTATGCAAGGACTCTAGGCAAGGTCTCACCTGAATCAGCTCAAAGAACTTGGACTTGGGATCTGAAGATGAAGGAGCAACACGAGCCTGATCAGGAATCTGGAAACAAATCCAAACAATTGATACTGAATGTTACTCTTTGACACATTTAAAGGAATGTTTCTGCTGTCAATATATGACAGAACATCCTGCCTCTGAAACTCCTGCCCTTGGGATTCGAGATGAAAAAGAGATGTGGCAAATAAAATGTCTCACATGTTTTGCAATTTTAATGTAGGCGTACCATGTCTCACAGAAACCAACTGGCAACTCCAGAAAGATTTAGTCTAAACCTTTGGTGTGATGCATGTTTTGATGTCTTTCACCAAAGACACCATCAGTCTGTGAAACTAACTGCCATATCTATGGCCTCACTAGTCAAAAGCTCAGGACACAGAAACTGCAGACTCATAAAATAAGATGTTTCAGAGAGCTCTGCTACTTGGGATCTAGGTGCTGAGTTCACTCTGTGTACAATGAAATATTCTCAACTGCAAAGAAGCCTGCTCAGTTAAGCCATACACAATAAATCAGGGACATCCTGTTGGATTATATAACAGCTTGAAACACTTTCTGACTTTCCTACAGACAAGATATTAAACCTCTGTCTAGAAAGTCCTACCTTTACTGCAACTCCACTCTTGTTTCACTACAGCAAAGACACCTTCACAATCTGCCTGCTTGACACCTTTACTTACCCCCACAGCTGGAGACACTCCTTTCGGATTTCAGCCTGCCGTGGCTCAACCAGAGTTCTAAAGAAAGACATCAGACTGTTAAGATGGTGAAACCTCCTTGATCTTACGGCATTATATATGCCAGCCTTATAAAATTTGCAACTTTTAGCATCTGGCTTGGGAACAACAAACATGAACTGCTCCACAAAGGGTTGTGTGAAAGAGGATGCTGCCTTCCCTCCCCACCCTCCAGTTCCTGTTTAACTTTGTTTCACGGTCTGCACTACTATCAGCCATCACTTTGTTCCATGAAAGTACCACTGGTATAAATATTCTCAATCAGTTTTGTACTTGTACAAACTTAGGATAATCTCCAAGAGCTGGTACACAGCCTTACTTAAAAATAACAGTGAAGACCTGCTGAAGGTCATACAAAAAACAGTGTCAAGGTAGAATCAGCTCTGAGACAATTTCTAACTACCATGTTCACTCAACTTTCTACCAAATATTATGTCTGAATAACACTTGAACAGAGAAGCCATGGCAGGGAAACATGGCAATGGTTTTAGTTTTATGCAAGAAATTAACATCAAACTTTAGGTAATTCTAGCTCTGTAAAACAGACGTCTTGAATTGCCCCAGGAAAAATGAACAACTATGAACCACACACAACTTGGATGGTTACTGCTGAATTGAATATACCAGCTGTAAGTCACTTTTTGCTTATATTCCTGCTAAGAAGCAAGCTAACTTATGGTAACGGGTAATCATGCAATGCATGAAACCCTTCTCAACAAGGGTGATAACAAACTATCAATTTTCAGGACTCCTCCAGCCACCCACACATCTCTGCAAACAACTCAGGTAGACACAAACTGAGCTACCTAAAAGCACTTTCACTTTCCTGGCTCCAAAGGCCAAATCAACAACTTGACAAGGGCATATTAAACAAGGGCAAAACAATTCACTAATAATAGGTTAATTCAGTCTTCACCAAAAGCCAAAGGAATATACTCACGTGTCTTGAACAAAGGCACGAATTTTGGCTAGTGCCTTTATCTGAACTTTGCAGTGGCTAAAAGAGAAGAAAAGGTTTTAGTCAGGGAGCAAATTAATCACCACCAACATTGTTCTACTGTTCAAAACAAGAAAGTGTGCTGGGACAACAGGGGGAAGCCAGTCTGATTCACAGAGCAATGAGGCATCTTAGCCAACATGATTCAAACTGACAGGAAGACCACTGGAACAAATTAGGTAGCACTCTCTTTTCTACACAGTACTCAGAGGCCTAACAGTCACTTACAGTAATACAGCATTTCTGTCTGCATAGTCCCCCTGCTCTGCTCAGCCTCTAAGGGAACAAAAGCAGAGCAGTGTGGCAGCATCAACACTGTACTTCCACAAGAGCAGGAAACTTACACCTGAAAGCCATGCTAAATTAATCTGCCTACAGCCAGCAGCCCTCATCAAGCATAATTATAACAACTCACTTCTCATTGGACTGGACAATGTAATTGTAGAAATCCTGGTTGTCTTTGAGCACATTCAGTGGGACGACAAGGTTCACATCCACGTCAGAGTTGCGCAGCTGGTTGAGTCTGATGTTCACTGTGAAGAGGTAAGCCCGCACATCCTCAATCCCCGACTTCAGGCCTTTGCACACCACGTACCTGCACAGCGAGGCAGACAGATCAGGTGGACTCAGTTCTTTCAAAGAGCCAACTTTTCTGCCACATTCCCGTTATAAGGACAGTTTCCCAAATCCCAGGAACTCTTTCCTCCTGGATATCCTTAAGAAGATGCAAACTCACTTATCACTAAGTCATCGTACATTTTCTAAGCTCTGGAAAGACAGGAAAATGTAACCCTATGTAACCCGCACCACCCCCCCCATCCCCGTCTCCCTCAAGTAGTAAATCAATTCTGCTAAACTTGACAGGTACACTGAAAACATAGATAATATCACAGAACCATAGAATCATTGGGTTGGAGGGGATCCTAAAGATCATCCAGTACCTTCAAGTATTGGAAGGCCCAAATTAGGTCACCCCTAAGCCTTCTCTTTTCCAGGCTGAACAATCCCAGTTCTCAGCCTCTCCTCACAGGAAATGTGCTCCATCGTTGAAATCATGTTGGTGTTCCTCCCCTGGACTTAATCTAACAGGTTCATGTCCTTCCTGTGCTGGGGACCCCAGAGCTGGATGTAGTACTGCAGGTGGGCTCTCACCAGAGCACAGTAGCAGGGCACAGTCCCCTCCCTCATCCTGCTGGCCACACTGCTTTGGATGCAGCCCAGGATACAACTGGCTTCCTGGGCTGTGATCACACAGTGCCAGCTCATGTCCTACCTCTCATATATCCTCTGGCTTCACTGAAACCATAGTTGTTCCATGCAAAACAAGATTTGTTACATATTCAGTTCCACAGCTTCCTCCCCATAAGGGCAATTTGGCAAATACCATCTTCACCTTGTCCATAATTTGCCAAGCATCTAAAATGTTTCCCTCCTTCAAGACAGCTGCTAATTGAGGCAGGTTACAAAGCTTTTACTAGGTTTACCCAAATTCATCTATCACTGTATTTAGAGGATTGTTGTCTGTAGACCCTCATCTTCAAGCATCTCACCTCTCCGAGTTAGCAGGGCGACTTGTCACAGGTTTAAAGATGCAAACTCTCTCAAAGCAGCAATACAGCAGATAAACAAGACCCACACTGAATGGAGTAAACAGGTCAAAGGTTTTGCAGACAAAATGTCCTCCTGGAAAAGAAAAAAAGAAGTACGCCAATGCTAGCACATTATAAGGAAACAAGGAGATACTGAGCACCTCAATCCTTCTGCAGAACTTGTAACAGTGTTTTGTGCAATTAAATAGCATCCAGAACACAGTTATGAAGTGGGCCAGCAAGGCTTCATCAAACATCTTCCCTATGTCTCTGCAGTAAGGAGAAAAAAGCATTTCCTTGGGAAGAATCTAACCTGTATGTAGGCTGTCTCACAAGCAAATCTTTTACCTCCCCCATCCTTCCCTTCCAGGCCCAGACTGTGCCCTACAGCCCAGCAGCATGCTATCCCCAAAGCCTCCAGGGAAGAGGAGCCTTGGTATATGCAACAAGGAACCTCAGACTAGGAGAAGACTGATAGATGTTACCTAAACAGAAAAACTTGCTATCTAGAGAGAAAAGATTTGTGTTGCCCCTCTCCTTCAAACAAGATTCCCAGTTTCCCCAACCAAAAAGTAGGCATTTTTATAAAACTGCCATCTACCCATGTAGTAAAGATATAAAGAAGGGCTGCCTCCTTTTATCATATCACATTTGAGACTACTCCTTAGTAGATCATTGCCTCAAGTTCTTCTAAACATGGGGCACAAGATAAAAATTATAATTTTTTTACCAATTGTCTTCTGTATCAGTGCCAAAGGCTAACTGAACTCAGTGGAAGACAGGAGCCATCAGAATCAGACACTGTAAGGTCCACCATTTAGCAAAAATGAGATGCAGCTAAGACAGAGTAAGGCATCATTTGTTCTTATCATATCGATGGCAGATTTAAAGGAGAAAAGCCTTCAGAAGCTAGAGGAAAGGAAGACCTAGTGATAAAGGCCAGTCTGTTCCAATCAGCTGGGATATTGAGGAAGTTGGTCCAGCTAGTGCTATAAAACTCAGACAGACTGTCCAGTTATCACACTGCATGACCATACCCCAAGACAACTATATAACCCAACAAATTAAATAATTAAATTAATGCATTTTAGCTCATGCTTTTAATTAAAAGCAACATAGGCACAGAACAGCTTATTTCTCTGACCAAATTGCTTACCTTTGTGACAACCATCTCAGTACTTATGTGTACACATTCAATTCTGTGCAACTCACAGCAGAGCAAACTTCAAGGCACTAATAAATTTGTACAGCAACATTCCCCAGTGCCACCCACACCTTAGAGAGAGGAGGAATATTAATGGACAAAACAAACCTGTTCGGACCAATGGACAGTGCTGTAAGGAACTGGCAAAGCATGAGCTGTTTGCTTAGGATTTCTTGCAGATTCTCCTGACCCTCCACTGAGAAACCCTGCAAAGTGCATAGCATCTGATTAGTATCTCCACAAATCTGTTACTCAAGCAAAGGATTCTGAGGAATTAAATCATGGAATAATGATCATTTCTGTTTCTTTAAGGTAAAAGAATAAACACCAGGAATTCTAATGGCAAGGCTTGTAGAATTTCACATTACAGCTACAGACACATATCAAACACCCTACTGTATGTAGACCAAGGTGTTTGTTTTATCAGGGTTTTTTTAGTGCAGGAAGAAAAATAAATCAACCTACCCCATCAGCCATTAAGAAATGCACTCCCTTGTGATCAGTATTGTCCAAAACAAAATTCTGGAAAGCAGTAATGTTCTCTGATCGAGTGATGTCTCCGTCTCCATCAATCCCACCCTCTCCTATGGAAAAAAAGGAGACAATCGATAACACATTTGCAAGTACAAACAAAAGATCAGTATGTGCAGATGATCTATTGTATTCAATCAACATTTAAGTCAGAAATTACAAAAACCTTGACAGGTGAACATGCTCAAATGAGGAGTTGTACATTAGCCTCAGCAAAAGATAAATGAAGACTATATAACAACATAATATTCTCATCCAAGCAGGAATGGCACACAGCTGAACCTACTGAATACTAAGATTCAACCTCACTGCCCAGCTCACCTGTTCAAAACATGTATTACAGACAAGGCAAAATTCTTTATATTGTGCATTTGTAACCTTCTACTATGAAGTCAAATCATTCCAAAAATCATAACAGGTCTATTTTCAAACACAGTGTAATCTGAGCTTTAAAAAAAACAACACCCCAAAAAGCCTGTGAACAGGTTATAAAGGGAGTAGGGAAAGAGAGAGTAGGGTTTGTGCACAAATACTCATACAGTTTTCCCCTATGGCTCTTTTAAAAGAGCACTTACATTGTCCCCCATATGGGGTTTTAGACAGCTGACTTAAGGTGTATTCTAGAGCTCACCAGCTGTGCCTTAAGGAAGCCTGAACTTCTATTGGTATTAGTCCCTGTTGATCTTCTACAACTATGGATTCTATTACCTCAACTGGAGGACTAGCAAGCAGAAGAGACCAGGATGCATGACACAGTTTCAATAACTAAACTCCTCACAACCATCCTGTCAGTAAGTGAAGTGACAATGGGATTTGTTACCATTCTTCACAACAGAAATATCATGGCAGGCTACTTCCTTCCCATCAATGGAACAGAGTCTGTACACACCTCACTAGACCTTAATAGCATAACAGAAAGGGAACAAGAAGATTAATCAAAATCATTGGGCTATTAATTTCTCAGGTATCTCCTCCTCTCTGTAATACCAGTTTGCCACGAATGTGAAGACTCCAAACACTACAACCATTTAGAACAAGGTGTTTATCTGGCCCTTGCCATGAAACTTCATTTTAACTAAGATCTAATCCTACGTGCTACTAACCACTCTCTTAAAGCTCTATCAGGTGTCAAGAGGGGGAGCCAACCAGTCAGTTGTGGAAAGAAAAAAAAAAACAAACCACACTAGGCACAACAATGGAACAAGTCAATCTTCTGCTCTGCAAGACATTCACCTTCCAGTTTCTTTTATATAGTTTGAAATAAGGAAGCCTGAATACTAGCAATCTTTGAATTTCCCCTCCTAGTCCTAAAGGCAAGGCAGATAGAGGGCTCAAACCACATCATCAAGATTAACATGTTACAGTGCATGAGATGAGATGCAGCAATTGCCTGTGTACACATGTTTTAAGTCTGTCTCAAAGCAAGGTAAACATGTTAACATAACAAACCTCCTTGGATTAAGCAGCTGATTTGGTCACAGCAATTCAGACACAGCCTCTAGCCCAAATCTGTTTTATTTATCTTTACTAAGAGCCCACAATCAATTGTCAGAGCACAGCTAGGAAGGTCTGATATAAAACATTGCTGACAGTCAGGCAAATGAGGTTCTATCTCTAGCTCTGCTAATAGATCTTTGGGCACATCGGAGGCTGGAGCACCTCTCCCATGTGGATAGACTGAGAATACTGAGGCTGTTTAGCCTACAGAAGAAAAGATTTCTAGGGAGTCTAGGCACACTTCAGTACCTAAAGTGGGCTACAGGAAAGATGGGAAGGGAGTATAATGACGAGACTAATGCATAATAGCTTTAAACTGAAAGAGGGTATGTTTAAAATAGACCATTAACAAGAAATTCTTTACTCAGAGTAATGAGTCACTTGGGACACATTGCCCAGACAAGTTGTGGATGCCCAGTCTCTGTTCATGGCCAGCTTGGATGGGGCTTTGAGCATCTGGTCTCATGGAGGTGTCCCTGTTCACAGCAGGGGTTTGGCACGAGATGATTTCTAAGGTTCCTTCCAATCCACACAATTCTATGATAAATCATCTCATTCACCTTGTTCAGGCTGAGATCAGTGATGTAAGAAAAACATTGCCAAGCAATCTTTAGGCACTCTATAATGTTCACTTAAGCAAGGTACTCAAATATCAACTGCTACAATGAAACATATTCCCAGGCCAGACTGGTAATAAATGCAAATGACTTGAAAAAAATGAAAATACTTGTCAGAAAAATGACCTGTATGCAAGCTCACTGATCTCAGCCCCCTTCTCCAATGACAGCCCCCTTTTACCTTGCAAAATGTTTCCCTAGGCTTCTCCTAGATCCCCCCGCTGGTATCCATACCAGCCCTGTCACTAATACAGAGGCTGCAGCATAAGCAACAACATCAGGTAACTCATGATGGCTGTACTACATACCATAATAAGGTTCAAAGAGCTCACTGGAAGCAGAATAGAAGTCCTCCAGTTTTAAAATCATTTGGTCCTTTTCAAGGTCAGCCAAATCCTTTTGCATGCCACTTCCGCCTCCACAAGACATATTCAGAGAAGCCTCCAGGACCAGCACACACATCAGCAAAGTAGAGCAGCTCTGCATCCTACTCCTTTATCAAAGGCACCGGCAAAAGGAAATTAAGGAGATTCTACTGACCTGTAACAGACAAACCACATACACCCTAAACCACTCTGCTCAGAGGAATCTTTCACACGACTGTTTCCCCAGCTAGTATCCTAAGGATTCTCCTTTCTTCCCACTTCCAATTCTCTGAGAAAGCACTGCTGTTAGAAAGTTAGAGGCACTCACCCTTGGTAGTCCTTAGGTTTGTAAACATGTAGTCAAAGACGTGATCCATATTTGCCATCTTCATTGCAGCCCTGTGAACACATAAACAGGGCCTTGTTAGGTTTCATCCTTGGCTCCCACAGCTGAAATGGACATACATGGAAAGGGACAACACTATCAAACATTCTACACACCTGTTCAGAAAGAAAGCTCCACGGATCATCTCATAGGGGTTAGACCTTGTTCGGGCTCGGCGCATTTCTTCTCCATCCAGCTCATCAATACACTCTGCACAAACAGAAACAAAGCTCAGCTGGACCTGGCACAGAGCTGGAGGGCATCAGCATTTCCTGTCTTCTTGCTTCTCTCTCCTAGACAGCAAAACTCCATGCAGGATTTGGTTCACAATAGAAAATGTTTTTCTGTCTCATAATGATATTTGTTCTTCTTCTAGGCCACCTCAGCTCTTAATAAACACCTGACAAATTCTGTACTGACAGCTCCAGAGCCTGGTAATCTGGTTAGCCACCTCAAAAGCAGTCCCAGTCTAAAGTATTTCTTCCACATATATACACACACACACTCGACTGCAGTCTACAAGGGCATGATAAAATCTAGCAGGGAAGACTGAACAGATAAGAAAAAGGGAGCTTAATTCCTTAGCTGATTCAAGCCTCCAGCTTTCAGTCGGACTAAGGGCGTGTGACTGCTTTCCATCATCTCCATTCGGTTTTCCTAGGGTAGAGTTAATTTGTTTCATAGTAGCTGGTATTGAGATACATTTTGGATTTGTGATGGAAACAGTGTTAATAACATAGAGATGTTTTTATTACTTCTGAGCAGCGTTGAAACAGCATTAAGACCTTTTCTGCTTCTCATATGACCCTGCCAGCAAGTAGGCTGGGAACACACTCTGGTGGGGTTTGGAGGGGACATAGCTGGGACAGGTGACCCCAACTGTCCAAACAGATATTCCATACCATAACTCCATCATGCTCAGTATAAAATGCTGGGGGAAGAAGGGAGAAGCCAAGGGCATTCAGAGCTATGGTTTTTGTCTTCTCAAGTAACTTTGCACGTGATGGACTCCTGCTCTCCAGGGGATAGATAGCTGAACACCTGCTTGCCCATGGCAAATAATGCATTAATTCTTTGTTTTGCTTTCCTTCCATTGAGTGATTTTTGTTTTACTTATTAAATTGCCTTTATCTCAACCTACAACTTCTTCACTTTTACCCTTCCTGTGCTCCCCCAAATCCTGCTGAATGGGGAGTGGGTGAGCAGCTGCAGGGAGACTTAGTTGCCAGCTGGAGTTAAACTATAAAACCTCCTAGAAGGCTGAGCTTCAAGACAGACAGCTGAACAGATAGTAAAAACCAGAATGCTAGGTCATCCCAGCAACATTGAGGTGACAAGAGGACATTCTGAGCTCTTGTCAATTACCTAACAACTCAATCCTCTTTATTTATTTCACTTGCTTCCCCAAAATTTCAGTTCCTCTCTAGGAAGGGGGCTCACCTTGCACTGCAGGACATTACGTAAGAGCTCTTCATTACAGAACTCTGTTTCATCTTCAATCACCAACTTCCTCTGCAACAGGACAAGAGCACAGAGAGCAATTAGCAAGCATGATATTGTCATTTCAGATGCAGCATGTACCAAAAATGGATGAAGGCTGCAATCACTAGGCTATATCAACAAAAGCACGGCAATTAGTCTGAAGAATTTTCTCCCATTAGGCATCTTGAGACCACATATGAAATACGGTATCCAGTTTAGCACTCCCAAGTACAGAAACAGACATACTGGAACAAAAGCAGCAAAAGGGCCACCAAATTGAGAGGGTGAAAAAGCACCTGGTGTATGAGAAAAAGCTGAGAACAGTTTGTTCAGAATGCAGAGAGAGAGAGATCCTATTGCTGTACCTAACAATGGGAGAAGTCCCTAACAGGAGACAGAAAAGACTGACCTAGGCTCCTAGAGATGGACAGTGACATGACAAGAATAACAGACAAAGCCACATAAAAGAATGTCAATTAGCCAGATGTAATTTTCTTTTGTCAGCTGGGTTGTCAAACACTGACCAGATGCCCAAACAGGCTGTAAAGTTTCCATCCTTGAAAATACTCAAAACTCCATCAAACAAGGCCTTGAGCAACCTGATCAGATCTAGCTGGATCTGCTTTAAGCAAAAAGCTAAACTAGCAACCTCAAGAGGTTGTTCACAGTCTATGCTATTCTACAGCTATTTGACATGGCAACTGTCCCAGGCTGAGTACTCCTGCTTTGTCTTAGGCTGGTTAAGTACCAAGATATAAAAAATTACCTTCCCCACAGTCATCCACTCCTTGAGCTCCTGGGCATCTGGGATCTCCGTGGTACACTCAGGGCACCAGTCCACCTTCTCATAGGCACTAGGCTGCAAACACAAGTCGTGGAAAAAGCCAAAGATGTTTTTACTAGAAAAATACAAAAACTAGTTGCTGCCCAAAAGTTTGCCTCACCACGCTAGCATAAGGGGTTATCCTGACTTTAGGGCGAACTGTTGAGTTTTTCCTCCTGGACTAAAAACATGAATTATTTATTTTTAAAATTAAAAACAACCCCAAACACCTCCATCACAAAGAAACCTCACCACATTCCCCCTTTATGAGAGTCTGATAATCAAGGCAAAACAGAAGTCTAGTACTCAAAGTACAGTTTAGAGACACTGGAAAAGAGGCAGCTGCCAAGAAAAACCACACTTGCTTTACACATTCTTTCTCCCAGTTTTTGCTGAATACAGCAAGAGAAAACCAGAAAGTTTTACTTAAGGACTTAAAACAGAAAGTACTTACCTCTGGCTCATCCTGCCAATCAATATTGAGCTCCCCATCAAATCCTTTGAGGGTCAGACCAAACCTCTCCTTCCCTTCTGATTGGAGGCCTCAACAATATCCTTCCTGCCTTGGCCATACTTTCCCAGACCTTCTCCTTCCCGGAAGCCCATCTTGGCCTATAAAGGGAGCAAAGGGAGCACTCTGAGGCAAGCGCACTTGAGTTTATGTACTACTGCTAAGGTCTGTAGTGGGGAAGTACAGAGAGCAGTGGGAAAATGGCACATCACTCTGAAGTGACTTGAAGGCACTGAGCATTTTTAATCTCAATTGTAGATTGCAGGACTTTCGAGTGAGTTCACTTCACTGAGGCAGGGCACAAAAAACCTAAATCTGAAGAATGTTTGAGATGACAGCAAATTACACAAGGTTCAGTAATGCAAGAACAGCCTGCTCAGAGAGAAAAGTGGTGAGGAGCCTGGAGCCATTCATCACAGGCTTCAGTAAGCATGGATGATTCATAAAAAAAGATGTTGGTATAGGAAAAAATTTGTGTTGTGATGATATTCTTTGCTGTGAACATGCATTTCAAGTATCAGTTAAAACTTCACATAAAACTTAGAGGAGGATGTGAGACACTGCTCCTTAAACATATACACATCTCTTAGGTTAAAAGAACTATATTCATATCTGCTAGTTTTTCAGGCTTTTCTATCAATAAATTTTAGCAATAAGAGAACAATAACAAAAAGCAGGAATGCAGAAAATTTCATGTATGTACAAGACAGTAAAGAAATAAAAGACAGAGAACCCTGCTACAAACAGGATCAGAATCAAAGTATTTTTTATAACAAACTGGTCTTTTCACTTCACTCTCATCAGTTCTTAATAGTTGGGTCCAAACCTATTTTGACCTACCATAAGCTTTTGGGAGACACTGTTATACATGGAGTAGCGAGATGAAGTACCCTCCACAAGAGAGTCTTGTTTGAACTCATTGCTGAAGACTGGTCTTTTTTCATCACTCTCACTGTCAGACCCACTGGTACTACTGGAAGACTCTGAAAACAAACAAGAAAGTGAGAATGAAAATAAAATAAAATGGAAGAAAGACATCTCAGTAGTCACATTAGAATACAGCGAAACTCATTAAATCCTCCGAACACACACAGAGAGGACACTTCAGTATCTCAAATGTGTTACGGGAAGCGTGCAGGTGTAATATAACACACCCTGTGCAACCAACACTTGGTTATCTTCCCTGTTGCCTCAGGGACACACACAGCCTCTCTGATCCCCAGGGATTCCAGGCCCCACAAAGAGCTGGGCAAACCCCATCACACCAGCAGAGCAGCCACAGCATGACCACAACAGTACTGTGGTGTGCCCGACCTTTGCGATGATCCTGAGGAACTGGAAGGTCCATAGGAATTCTCTCCCGAGAATAGTCACAATTACACCTTGATGAACATACTGAATTTTCCTCCATATACAAATGTAAATCCATTCCTAACTTAGCCAAAAACTCACATGAAGTATATAGGCTTGGGCCTGTACAAAGGCTCTACCAAATGGCCACATGGCAGGAAGAAGAGAAAGTTAAATTTATTATACTTCAGTTTGACCCCCCACTGTCCAGTTAAATAGCAATGGTCCCCAAGTTCACCACAGCAAGTGAGAGAGTTTTTCACCTCTAGAGTTTACTGATACATACAAACTCAAGTGAAAGATAAGGTCAGAGGACACCGATCTTTTCTGAAGTACCTTGAGAGAGGTTTGAGGAAGAATTTAATCAAGTCAGTGGTTCAGTCAAGGTAGTAAGTATCAACACACACAGCAGGCGCTCAAAATAAACCTTTCTTACCAGAAACTGATGCACCAGAACCTTCACGGGCACCAAATAATGAAGCTCTATCTGTGCCCACTTCCACCTTGGGATCTAGTTGGTAAGAACTTGTATGAGCTGTATAGTCCTCACTGCTGCTCCCCAGCTGAGAGATGCCCAAACCTACTTGCAGGATGTACCTGGGATCTGGGCAGGAATCATGGTAGTCTCCTTTGTCTCAGCCTGCTCTGTACCAGCTGGGTGCCAAAGGAGGCCCCACAATCCAACAAGTCCTTCTGATTTTCCTGGGGTAATATCACCATGAGGATGAAGCAGTGGCACAAGTTTCTTACTACAGCTAATTCATAGGGACTACAGCAGCAGCAGCAATCCACAGCAAGCACTGCCATGCTGTGTTGGCCCTCTGCCTCTTGAGTTCCCTTGTTTGCCAAGTGCTAAAAATCATTTTGTGCTGCTTTGTACAACTAGGGGAAGTGGAACTACAAAAGCTGCCCTGACATAAACCAGAAGATTGTTAGCAGAGTTGATCTATTCTGTTAATCTCTTAAGAAAGAATAATTTAGCTCCACAGAAGTGTTAAAAAGCCCCAAAAGATATTATAATATTTAAAAAGAAGAATTGAACTTTTCTTACATTTGTCTAATTTAAGAAAAAACAGACTATTTCTCTCTCAACTCACAGATATCTGTATTTTCCTGTTCTGGAAAACTGAGCATCAGTGAAGTAACAGGAAACAACTGAAAAATCAGCAAAAAAAGGCCATTACAAGAAAGTGAAGTAAAAATGAAAAACACCACAGTAAAATACACAACTGTAGTTAAAATCCTTTCAATGTGTCCTCAGTGCTTGTTGCTGAGCAATCAGTTTTTAAGATTCAGGACTTGTGTCCCCACAATATACACTAGAGTTTTACAATATCAACATTTGAGGCTTCCAGCTCCGACAAGTAAGGCTATGATCAACCTGTGTTTCAACGTTCTATAACCATCTTGATTTCAAGATCACTATCACACAAGATGTATTCTGTTTCTTTCACAGTGCTTTAGATGAGAACACATTCACAAGGATTTTTGCTTTAGGATCAGTTACTGCTTTCTGCTTCTTTGATACGCATCTTCAGCTAACTTTGTACCTGCTTTTTGAGCCTGTGTCTTATTTTCTAGAGACTCATAAAGTGCCTTAAACACAATTACCCACTGCATAAGTTTAAGTGGAGTCCCCTTACAACTCTTCTTGTTTTAGATTTGCTAAGCCATGCTCAGCTGAGATTAAATTCTCAAATCACTTCTTTCCTCAACCTCCTTTCTTTCATTAGAAAACATGAGTGTAATAGGCTACTAAACAATTAACTCTATCCAAATATTAATTCTTGAACAGTATCAAACTTGGTCTTAAACATTTAGGCCTACAGCCTATTTTGACTCATGTATGAACTCAATAATCAGAAGGAGGGGGGAAATGAAAAAAACATTGGTTTGAATTTTTTTTAGCTCAGCCCTGAGTGCACAGAGCATTCCCTACCCCAGCTCTCACATTCTGCACCTCTGGCCTCTTCACTCACCTTGGGCCTTGTCATACAGGTACACATACTATACCTTGCAACTACGGCTGCTCCCAAACAAACCCACTCATCTTCCACACTCACCCCCTCCCATTTTCACAAGGGAAGTCTTTATGCGTTCAGACACTTGAACACTTCATGACCATGAGAAATCCTAAGACTACTCTGACATGGCAGGTATGACAGTGAGGCAACCTGAAGCACCACCCTGGGAGAGTTTAACGTGTCCCACAACAGTGATACCAACTGTGTAGGTCACATGCTCATCTGTGGTATATCCCAACTCCGGGTGAGAAAGCACGCTCCAAGGAAAAAACAGACAATTAGTTAACTCTGAAATACATCTTCCTTCTGAAAAGAAACACCTGTGAACTCTCACAACACTGCTCTCCCCTGGAAAAATCACACTGAGCCAGGCATAAGAGATGGTCCTACAAAGTAGAAGCCCCAACCAACCGGCCCCCTTTGCATTCATCTCAATTTCTCCCATCTGCAGAAATGTGATAAGACTACTGATTTCTTTCTTCCTTTTTAAACAAAATTATGATTATGATGCTTTTTTGTGGTGTAACACCCACAACGCCTCAGTACTGAGAGTTTCCAAACCAGAAATAACTGCTGAGACTGAAAAGATCAACATGACAAAAATGTTTAGAGCTTTGGATCATGCACATGTCATCTACCTCAAACAGAGTTTTCTACATCTGAATTCATACAATTCTCAGATGAAAAGGTTAACATAAAATTTTAAAACAACCTAAATGAATTTACACCAAAATGAATTTACACCAATCCAAGGTTGTGAAAAGAAATGATGTAGCTTTTTTTCCTAAAGAGAGAGTACATCCTTGAAATTCAGGCTATCAATTAGGACTTAGATGTAGGTTCAATTCCTGGTTATTATTTACATCCTCTGCAGCAGCACATTCCAGATCTCCAACATTACCTTGAGTAGTATGATTGCTAAATTGATTTTCATCATCTGAAGTAGAACTGAGGGTTAATCCCAAGTCTTCAATCCTCTTCTTCTGCTTATTTTGGGGGCTGCTAAATTCGGGTTCTGTCCTTCTCTTCATGTTTTCCTGAAATGCTAAAAGAAGATCACACTTGGCAAACATTAAGCACGTTAACTTTCTGTAATGGACAGCAGCATGGTTGTATAGATCGTGTTATGCTGTTCAGTATCAGGCTTCTGAACTTAAATGTCTTTAGGTAAAAGTCCTAGCTTCTTTTGTGCCTTTTTAAACACCTAGTCTAACTAATCAAATAGGAAACCGATATGGAAATTCCCCTATAACTGATGAATTTCAAATCACTTCTACAACCTACTTATCCCAAAATGCAAGCAGATGAAGTCAGCCCAGACACAGACACTTAGATAACTTAAATATATGGCAGTTCATTATTACTGCTGAATCAAAGACTAATTTTATCCAAACACACTGAAAAAATGTCAGATCAATCTAATGGAGAATATGCAAAGTGGACAACCAATTTCTCACAAGACTCCAAACAACTCTGACCTCACCTCTACAATCTTATTAATAAAGGAGCTTGTCCTGCATGACTTTTATATCAGACGTTATAAATATGTGTGCTCAAGTTGTGTGTGTGGGTTTGTTTTTCACCAGGAATCACTAGCAAGATACTCAGCATCCTGGATGTGGCTGATAAATTTTGCATAAACCCAGAGAAAGGTCTAAGGCCTAAGATGGAGTTAACAGAAAACAGCTCGGAAGGCTTGCAGAAGACAAGAACCAAGTAAAGGGAAAGCAGGTAAAAATTTGAAGGTAAAAAAACTTAGCACACCAGCTACAACCTCCTGCTACTGAAAAAAAAAAAATTAAACAGAACTTGATTAGTGTTTATTATTCTAGATAGGATTATTGGACTACAAAAGATGCCCCAGGTCACAATTCAAACCTTTAGTTACCAAACTTATTTCCACAAACACATACAAGACAGCTTAAGGCCAAATCCTTTCTTTATCCCCAGAACTCTGAGTACAAAATGATCCCACAACGTCACTGTGCTATGGCTGAGAAATCTTCTCCCTTCACCAGAAGTTCTATTAGAGACAACTCACTTTTATCTGCTCTTGCCTCAATTGAGGGTTTGGTTTTTTTCCCTTGTTTATGTCTAACAAACCAGCCATTTTATATTTCTTCTGAGAGAGCCAAATGCTCTCTCAGCTCACCCCCCGCCACCTCCCTTCCAAGACCCCCCACCCTCCAAACGCTACTAAGGGTCCCTCAGTGCACTGCCTTCCTGACAAATTTCAAACCACACAGAATTAGGGACACTCACTCCCTAAGGAGCCCCGCAGCTGCGAGGAAAGCCTCTCCACATCCCCACAGCCTCCTCGCACTGCACTACCGGCCTCTCACAGAATCACTAAGGTTGGAAAGACCTCTGAGGTCATCGAGTCCAACCCGAGTCCAGCTGAACACCACCACCAATGGGAACTAGACAGTGGCACTGAACGCCACGTCCAGTCTTTCCTTGAACACCTCCAGGGATGGTGACTCCACCATATCCCTGGCTGTCCATTCCCAACGTCTAATCATCCTTTCTGTAGAGGAATCCCTCCAGCTGTCCAATCTAACACTTCCCCTGAGGCTGTGTCCTCTTGTCCTGGTTTCCGGGGAGAAGAGGCCATCCCCACCTGGCTCACTCTCCTTTCAGGCGGTTGTAGAGAGCGAAAAGGTCTCCCCTGAGCATCCTCTTCTCCAGGCTCAACACCCCCACCTCCCTCAGCCGATCCTCACAGTACTTACCCTACAGACCCTCCACAGCTTCGCTTCCTCTCTGCCTCTTCCTTCACCTTCTCCTGCCTCTCACCCCCGTCGCACGGCCCGCCGCGCAGCCCCCGGCCCCAGAGGCGAGCCGAGATCCCCGCAGGACGGAGGGCGGGCGGCGGGGAGCCGCTGGGAGCCGCCGGCGGCCGCGCCCCCGCGCTGACCCGCACACGGCCGGGGTCGGCGGACAGCGCCGTGCCGGAGCGGGCGGCACTCACGGCGAAAGCGGGGCGGGCGGGTGGTCGCGGACGGCTCCCAAGGGCTCGGCTCCGAAGGCGTCCGGCGCCCAAGGGCTCGGGCTCTCAGGCGCGGGCAGCGGAGGAGGGGAGGACGCGAGGCCGCCGCTTTCGTTTCCCGCTCGGACGCGGCGTCGCCCCGCCCCCGGCCCGCCCCTCGCGCGGGGCCTCCCGGCCGCCGGCGCGCGGCTGTGACGCAGCGCCCGCGCGCGGCCCCGGGTCCCACGGGCGGGGGAGCCCTGCGTTAAACGGTGCACATGCGTAATAACTCCTCAGGACGGGGGTGTAAACATGTCTAGCGATCGCGTAGCGTAGGGGAAGGTGGGAAGTCTTTAGGCTGGACAAGAGGAGACTCGGGGAAGACCTTGTCGTTCTCTACAGCTCCCAAGAAGAGGCTGTCGCCAGGCGGGGATCGGCCTCTTCTCCCTGGAAACCAGTGCCAGGACAAGGACACGGCCTCAGCCTGCGCCAAGGGACATTCAGGTTGGACAGCTGGAGGAATTCCTCTACAGAAAGGGTGATTCGACTTTGGAATGTCCACCCGGGGAGGTGGTGGAGTCACCATCCCTGGAGGTGTCCAAGGAAAGACTGGATGTGGACTCAGTGCCACTGTCTAGTTCCCGTGGTGGCGTTCGGTCATGGGATGGACTCGATGACCTCAGAGGTCTTTTCCAACCTGATCCTGGGAGCAGTCTTGTACTTTGCATCAAACTCAAACCCCGGGGACAGCACACAGCTCAGCACACAGCTCAGCACACAGCCCTGAATGCTGAGTCTCACCAAAACCAAGCAAACAGGGCACTCTCAAGAGATAAGAGGATCCTACTTGGGAAGTGTAGCTCATGGTTATGTAGTTACTATAAATTATGTGTCTAAATAGGCTGAGTTATGGCAGGGCAGGAGGATGAGGAGGAGGAAATAAAACACTGACTAGTCAGAGCGTACCTTTGGAAAAGAAAACTTGCACTTCACTTGTGGGCAGGGGGGCACAGCTGGATTATTGAGTTGCCTGTTACATGTTCTGCAGAGTTAAATTTTGACAGTTGTTGCTTAGGCTCTGTAGCAGGATGCTTGCCTGGAATGGGAAAAACAACTTGAACAATGATTATAGCAAAAGCTATCCATGAAGAACAGGTCATCATGCTGATTTTGGTACTCCATAATGCTGAACCAGTCTGACTCATCAGTCCTGAAGTTAAACATCCTGACAGTGAGATGAAGATGTGGTAGACCTGGTAAAATACCCAGAACAAAATAAGTGATACTACTGATAATTTATCTAAAGTTGCTGAGCTGACACAGCTGGCCAGGAGACCTATGATTGACAGTCAATAACTTCATACTATAGAAGCCCTGTCCCAAATTTTAAAGGCAGGGCCTTCTAACATACCCTCTCTTGAAGTGTATTTGTGGCAATGTCTCCCTTGACTGGGGATGCTGCTCAGGGTTACTCCTCATGACTGAGCAAAAGAAATTAGTCCACAGTCATTGGTATGGTGAATTACATTATCTCTACTTAATTGGTGTTTTTCCTAGCTTTAATAAAATTGCTTTACACAATAGCTTCAATATTGCATCACAGCTGCACTATAAGCTGTTCTATCTTGTATTACTGTGTAGTAAATAATTCTGATTAAGATCTTTTTGTCCAATCATTATCATAATAAATCATATATATTTATATAACTGGTTTGCCATCCTTAAATCCTCCAGGACAGTTGTATAAAGGTTCATTTACACCTATGTAATCCTTTACATATAAACCACTGACAATCTGGAGCTAAGATTGGATCAAGTCACATCCAGGCTCTCTCTTGAGAGGTTTTTTAGAAAGCAAGGGGATCCTGTCTACACCTTGTGACTCAATGGGAGGCTTCTTTAATAAACTTTGTCTGAAGCTCCCACTCTGCCTGTGACGGACTCGCCACACACGTGGTGTATTTTTCCTTGCACGAGATTGTCAGATTGGCGTTGGACTCCCCAGATCTGTATGAGCTGAACATCCCTGTGATGGTCCCTTTCACTAGCACCCCTTCCCAACTCTCCCACTGATGCTGACAATGTATTGCTCTGAAAGTGTTTGACTGTCTTCCAAGGGAAAACAGCAAGTCTTGAACATGTCCTGCATCATCTGTGACCAGCTCAGTTGTAACCCACCATCTGGAAATGCTTGATACCATCCCAAGACAGGTAACAGCTCAGACCTTAGATCCAGACCTTAGAGCAAAGGAAAGCACACTGCAGATATACAGGTCTGCTTTTGTCAGTGAAAAGCTTTTTAAGTGGACAGTATTAATACTTAACCTCTCTCTGTGGATGTTTACACATTGTGCATCTACCAATAAGAGCAAAAAATAACTTGGAATACACCACTAACATTCTTAATGTTCCAGTGAAAAGAGGACACATTCAGAAATTAAACCAAAGATTACCACTTTGTTACCAGGGGAAGCATTATTGCATAAACACCAACATAATAAAATAAATATATATTTTGCAAAATTAAATGAGAAAAAAAGCACAGCAGTATGGAAGGGATACAGAGTAGAATTTGCAGTCCTATGTCACCAGAGTATTTTCCTTCTACTCCTCTTCATCAGAAATGACTGTTCCACATCAGCCTATTTCAGGAGCATTTTGAGAGATGCTCTTCTCTTGCACATTCTAGAAAGCATCTATTCACAAAAGAAACTCTCAGAAGTACATACAGAAAGTGAACATTAAAAGAGAAAGAATACAGAAGATGCAATGTCTCCTTCACAAAAGAAACCTTACACTAAGGTTTTAAGCAAGCTGCCTGGCCCATAGATCAGGCCTCCCCTGTTTAAATTCTTCCAACCTAATTTGTCAGAATACACTACCTCCTTAGGACATCATTCATGCACATTTTTTAATGGGATCTTTCCTGGTGAAAGAAGTATGACTGTAGCTATTAAATTAGCATTAGGGTAGTCACAGTCTTGAAGGATTGGGTTGTCTTTTATCAGTTGTCTGAATACAAAAGTCTTTCAAATAACCTAAAGTAGTCACACTGTGTACAGCAATCAAAACATGAAGCAAAATCATTAAATGAGATAGTCTGTTTCCTCAAAAAAGTCTAAAGACAACTAGAAGACATTCATCTCAGTGGCTGCACCAAAGCAGATTAAAGCAGAAATGGATTTATATTTTCATTCTTAACAAAAACATACAAATGAAAGGTATATACAAAGAGCCAAAGAAATATTACAGATGAGAAGGGCTTCCCCATCCTGTTCTCACAGTGTAAGAGTCCTTTCCATGTAACAGCTAAGTCAAAAGCATGAGTCACTAGAAGATGGATCTCAATAGACAAATACATGATAGGATGAGGCAAGACTTGATCAGTCTCTTATGAACGAATGATTTGCCGTGAGGGTAGTACAATCCACAGCTCAACACTTACGTCTTGTAAACAATAAAACAAAGTGCTTCATTCTGTACCTTGGGGTGGTTCATTCTGTACCTTGGGGTGGTCTACAGATGCTGCTTTCCTACCCTGCCAACACGACATTTCAATAATTTGGAGAGTGGGCCCACCTGAAGAGGCAGAGATTCCTCTCCTGCGGCTGATTATATGTTTTTAAAGTCATTGCTAAAAATTTCTGGACGTCCTGCTTCCCAGTTCTAAAACCCTTTATACAGAAGCCTGAAGAGGGAACAAAGCAAAGACACCACATTGAAAGAACACTAGCTAAAGACTTCTGGAAGATTTAATCTCCTCCATCCCTATCTAATAGAAAACAGGCTACACAAAAAGAGCAAGCCAATGACCAGCAGCTAGCTTACAATGCACTTGTAGCCAACAGTGTCTGTATCCCCACCTTTATTACCTTTAATGCCACAGGCCTGAGATACTCTAGTTGCCATATGAAATTCAAGAAGAAAACCCACACTGGCACTTTTTCCTGATAGTCCTATCTCCTGCCTGCTGGTGGGGAAGGCCAGGTTCTTGAAAGGCTTGGGACATTCCCTCTGGTGCCTGAAATAAGAGATGCTGATGCAAACATGTAATTCACTAAGGAAAAAGCAATGATGCAATACAAACTATTTCATTACACCAAGCATGTAACAAGCTAGGGTGGAAGTTTAGGGTTTGTATGTCAGTTAGCCAGCATAATGGCAGTCTGTTCTCTCACAAACCCAATTTTGTTTTAGAGATCAAGCTTCCCTGAATTCACTTGGAAAATGAGATCCTTCTTCCCAAATGCTGCTAGTTTACAGCTCCAGCCTCTTCACAGGTCCTTCCTGGTGCCCAGTCCACTCCTCCAGCAGCAGTCAACCAAACACCATTAGATTGGTTTTTGGCAGCAGGGGCAATGAGTCTGCAGTAACAATGTTCAGGTGACATAGTAGCTTTCCCTATAGGAAGAATCCTCCTCAGAGTCCTCACTGTCACAATTGCTCATTGACAAGATGAGAAAGTGGAAGAAGGGACACAGTTGTCATTGTTTGTGGCTGGTTTCACCATCACATTCTGTTTCTCTGCATTCAAAACACACAGACACAAAAGTTAGCTGTGACCACTGCACCCACAAGTGCTAAACTACTACTTGTCTTTGAAACTATATTTTAGCTTCTCACTGTCAGATTGCAACAGGTCTTTCAAGCTGCAGGACATAGGCCTTTTTCTTTTCAGTTTTCAGCATAAAGAACAAAGGTATGGGAGTTATTTGTTTGCTTGTTTTCTTAAGTGTTCTAAAGTGTTCCATATGTCTTTTTCTATTAAGGTAACACAGATGAGGAGGAGACATTCTCCACCCCTTCACAGGCACACAACTGGCAATGGAAGTGGCTAACTATTTCAGCGTCTTGCCAGGTAAGAAAAGGAAAGAAAAAATGTGGTAAGGGGCTCTCAAACAAGTAGCGATTGTTCAGGACATTTATAGCCTCGTCAAAAGCTTCATCTATTTAAGACTGCAAGCTGTCCTTCTAGTGCTGGGACTACTAAGATGCTTGGAAAGGTTTCTTGGAAAGCCCTGACAGCTTCCCAAGTGTCGCTTTCAACATCATTCTTCTTTCAACAGGTATATTTCTTAGGAATTAATTTTAAATAGACAAATGGTTATCTTCATTTCAATCAGAATGTTTCCATCACTGCACAAAAAGAGGCACAGAAACCATTTCCTCTTCCAGCTGAAGCATGTCACAGCAAATTTAAATTATTTCCTACCAGTAGTTATTTCTGAAGGTAGGCCATGCACTCATTTGGTTTTTGTTCAAACAGGCATGAAAACCACTGCTTTAGCACACAGCGGGCTCCAGTGAGGGCACCACTTCAGCTAGTGCCCATTGGCTACCTGATGAGACACTTGAGGAGCGCTGTGGCACTCTGCAATGTGTGCACTGTGCCAGGGCTGCCTCAGCTCCGCAGAGGTAAAAGCAATTCTTGTAGCTGAGCTGGGCAGCCTCTCAGCAATGCAGCATTCCTGAGGGAATCAGACTGAGAGGTTTACACAGGATATAATTTCAGGCTTGAACTAGCACTGCTTAGTGATGTCATTCTATGTCACCATGGCACATCTGAAAGGCTTCAAAAGCACCTTTCTTTTGGTAAAAGGCTTGATACATTGCAAAATTAAGGATCATGCACTCGTCTCTATGAAGGGAAAACAAGACAATTATTTAAGAGAACACAGCAATAGAAATTTAAGGGGCAGCAGGAACAGACATCTACATTTCAGCACCTAGATACCGGTGTCAAGTGCTCTAGAAAGAAATTTAGAAGAAGGAAGCAGACTAGGAATAACCCATACTGGGGATTTTATTAAAGCAATCTCCATTGGGCATAGTATTTTAGCAACAAGTAGGCAAGATGTTATGCCTGTAAGCCAGAGCGGCTTTAGTTCCACAAAAATAAACATGTCAGAGCAACTGTCAGTTCAGCCATACACTTACATGATATACCAGCGTCTCCTTCAGAGATTTCCTACTAATCTAGCACACAGAAAAGAATTCAGAGCTTCTTGTCAGGTCTGCTGAGTTTTTGTAATTATGTACTCCACAGTTTAATCAAAAGTGTCTGGTAAATTTTTCAAGGACCATTCTATATATTTTTGCTTTTATTAAGAGATCTCTTTGAAAGAGCATGACCTTTAGCATGGTTAAATTAAGTTGTCTTGCCAGACTATTCATACTCAAGCTTTTTTTCGAAATTTTGTGCTAGTTTTATTTTACTGTGCAGTAAAGCTAGTTAGTTAAGAGATCTCATTTTTTGTGTGTGTGTGTGTTTCTGCCGCATTCCCAGAGCATGTTCTTGGTATATAGGTGCCAAAGAAAGTTGTACAAAACAGATGGAATAAGAGATTGTGCTCATCATGCCACATCCACCCACCTCTCACCTTTCCGCTCTCTGATAAGGCTCAGGCGATGCTGTTTCATTTCCACATCCAGTTTTTCTACCATCCTGTTAATGCAGTTATCCAGCACCAGGGAGCGTGTCTTTGATTGGATCTCCTGCCTGCAAATAGGGCACTCCACTTTCCGTTTCATCCACTCATTGATACAGTAGGAGCAGAAGCTGTGCGCGCAGTTCAGAGTGACTGCCTGTGGAATTCAGCACAAGGATACCGGTCACAACATGCTCACGCAGGCACTGCCAAGCATAAAACATAGTGATTCCAGGGAAATATTAGATGAATATTCTGTATAGGGAAAGGGACTGGAGAGCCCAAAGCCTTTAGGGCCTTTGCAGGAGTCACACACAAACTCCAATCCCCCATGCCAGAGGTCAGGCCAGCTTTACAAGTCAGTTAATGGAGTCACTGTAAGTCATAGCAAGTCAGAGACAGACAAAAATCATTATTTTTATTACAAGTTACCCCAATTTGAAAAGGATAAGTTATGAAAAAAAAAACAAAAAAACAAACCAAAACAAAACAAAAAAAAAAAAAAAACCAAACTCGGATACTGCAAAATAGCATTTTAATAGGCTGAGAAACCAGAAATTAAAATTTCAGCTCTCTCTTACGCCATTGTAACAAGGCTAACACATCAGGTTCCCCAGAGTAAAAACTAATGTAATGAAACTGACCTTCTAGTAAAACGTGAACAAAAATAATGGTCTACATGACAAGCATAGCCTTTTACTTGTAAAAATCAAATGAAAACAGGCCAATTTCTCAAAGAAAGAGTTTATCTGAACAATATCAACATCCCAGAACCTGACTGAATACTGTACCTCCCTTCCTTTACTAACCTCTCCATATATCTAAACCTCAAACAGTCCAACTCTAGTCAGCTTAAAGCAAGGTCCACTATAAAATATTTCTTTCCCAAGCAGCTGTCAGCAGCAACTAACAGCACCAGTTAAAAAAACCTACACAAGTGCTCCAAACTTATGCACATTTTAGGATTAACCATTTAAGTTTATTCAGATAGACATTAAAGCTGAATTTGCTGTCAAGCAAAGAAGAATCTGGGCAGACAAAACAGATTTCTAGATCAACTCTTTCCCATAAGAACTCACTGTGGGTCTGCTGGGACTGTTAAACAAGTGAAGTAAGGAAAAGGGCTTAAATATTGCAGTACTAGAACTATGGAAAGCTTCTCAAGTCTCTTTTTCACTGGCAAAGCCATACAGGTTTAAACGTACCTCAATCAAGTGCTCAGAACAGATTGTGCACTGCAACTCATTCTCCAACACATCATTCATCTGATTCAACACCTCTTCTTTTTGGGCTTTCACTTTTTCCTTCTCCTCCTAGTGGAAAAGTGTATGTGGTTATGTATCAACAAAGAACAAGGGTTTTCTCAATTGGCAGGAAGTGTGTGTTCAGGGGAAGGAAATCATACTGCAAATCTCCACAGGTCAAGTGAAGTGGTATCTATCATATACCCACATCTGTAACCTCTTTCCTCTTTGTAGCCTCAGGAGTACTGAGAATATTCCCACCCACTACAGAGAACTTGGAAGGAAGAACAGCAGCCATTACCAGAATTCCCTTCAGCCTAAAGGAATTACCAGCTGATCAACCTTTTCAGAATATTTTTCAACTTGTTCCTGGCAAGAGTTTTGCTTTAATCAATATTTTTTTTCTGGTGTCAGGTACAAAAGAAAAACACCCAACAGACCAAACACCTCAAATGTTACAAAATAAGAAATAAAGTTTAAATTTACTTGCATTTAATAACCTAATAATCTTTTTGTTTGCTTGTTAGGAGTTAATTAGGCCAATTAGGCTAGGTACCTGCTCTATCTTCTAAAAATAACAGGAAAATTCTTCTAATTGAAGCTATAGTTGAAATAGCAACAAATTTACAAAGATGACTTTAAAAAGCAAACCAAACTGTCAGTGGTGGATAATGTGATCATTTCTAAAAGTAAGACACAGGAAAGGATCTCCTTAATTATTTTCCACTCATCACTTTGTGTCAAGGGCAGGAAAAACTCTGCCTTGTTTCATTCATTATTCAAATTCCATGTTGCTTCAGTCCTACACTTCCTTACAGAACAATGCAGTTTTACTTGAATGCACTTGAATTGAGCACCTCACTTTTCAAACACTTTTGGTTTGTCAGTGGATATTTTTCCTGTTACTTCTGGTTTGATCTTTTGTTTGTTTTTTAAAGAAAGGGTGCAATTTCTCTTCCACAATGCATTGTTCAGGTGCTTTGGGCTTTCTTTATGATCAGGAAGGATCTAGTAACAACTGTTCAACACTGATTTATGAAAAGGGCAAAGTGCCTCCTCCCCCAGTGCTGGAAAGCAGAGTCAAATTCCATGTCAAAATACAGATATTTTGCACCGTAGGAGGCCAGGCAGAGCCAAGACAAATGTTAAATAAACCATTTCCTCTGCTGCAGCGTCCCATGTTTCACTTACAAATAAAACTAAGAATGCAGTTATTCCTTACCTTGGTTTCTTCCAGTTCTTTATTCTTGGCTCGAATTATCTCCTCAAAATCTTTTTTATTACGATTCAGTTCTTCCATCAAAGCACGATGCTGGAACAATACCATTCCAGAAGTTATAAGAGTACCATTATATGTTATTGTATGAAAAATACATGGTCATAGTCATAAGGTTCACCATACTCATTTCTCCTATTCTCCTTCTAGAAGAGAAGTTGACAACATGTGAGTTGAGGTGTTAAGGCAGTTTATCCTTAAAACTGGAATGCACTGCCAGTTCCTTATGACCTTCCCAGTGCCACCACACTTTGCATTCCCTCTTCCAGGTTACTCTTTCACTTCAGTTAGGTTTTACCATCACTCAAGGCAAAGTTCTTGTCTTCTACCAAGAGGCACAGCACTTGGAAAGATTTAAATACCCAATTTACACAGTTAGACCAAACCTAGACTCATAATCACTTGCCTCTTGCAGGACCTGGGCCAGCTGCTCCTTCAGATTCTCTTCCCCTTGTTGACACTCTTCTCCCTGCATGGGGTAAGAAGTGGGAGAAAAAAAACCCCGATTTGAAGAACATAAGAGAAAGAAAATTACTACTCTGCACCCTCTCTTTAGAGGATATGCTTAAAGAAACAACACTGATTTTCAACAAATGGTGAGATGTTCCACTCTAGGGTTAGATGTGTACAACAGAAATTACTTATCATTTACTGTGAAGAGTAAAGATGAATATATCATTTACAGTCCCATATTTGGAATATCTCCATATTATTCTAGCTCAAAAGACACCAGCAAAGAAGCAAAGACACCACCAAAGAAGCAAAGAGATCAGCAACAGTTTAAGAGCTGCAACTCTGAGCACATTTAAAGAGGTCAGAGATACCTAAAGCTCCAGGTAAACATCTCATTGTTTCTAAGGACACAACTCCAAACTTTCTGTCCTTCTGATACTGGTATCTTGCCTTTAGCAGCAGACTTTAAGGAAGTCTTAATAATTTAAGACTTTAAATTATTAGATTCACTCAAAGATGAATCCTCACCTTCTTTAAACCAAATTTTGAGCAGTCTCAACTGTTCAAACAGATTTCAGTCTGTTACCAAAAAAAAAACTTGTCACAAATACTTACTCCTTAAAGGGACTTACAGATTGTAAGAAAGGGTTTTTTGAAAGTAGGAAAAGAATCTCCTTCTCTCCAGGGATCAAGACATGCAGTATTTCATTGCTTGTAAAGAGAGTGCATTTGCCATGCAAACTGGGCATTATTTCAGCCACACACTGAGAGAAATTCAGTTAAAGCGATTGCTTTTCAACCTGTCCTCTCCAAAAGCATGAGAGAACAGGTGATGACTGTTTATTTAAAAACATGCTTCCTTACCACCTGAAATGCTTTATTTTGCACTCTTTTCTGAATTCCTCATGCAATCAAATCTCTTCTGTCTCTGCACTTTCTTTTGGTACATGTACTGTGTTACATGTTAAGTTAAATACTTCTACAAAAATTTTGGGAGGGGTAGTTTACACAAATACTATGTATGTTACTATATAGTTCAAGAGCTATTTTGGATCAATGCCTTATACAAGGCATTCCATAAAAGTGAAGACACAGGCCAAAATTATTACAACCATTATACCTCTAGCCTCTGCTGCTCTTTACAGAATGTCCTCTCCAGCTCTTCCACTTGCTGCTGCTGCTGCTCTTGTTCCATGCAGAGTTGGTTCTGCAACTCCTGCAGCTCCTGTTCCATTACCAGGATCTCCTCCTGATCACACTTCCTCTGCTTCTGCTTCACATTTAGAACTGCAGTCTGCTTCTCCTGCACTTTGATCTTTAATTTCATTGTATCTACAAGAGATTTCCTCAGCATTTTCAAGCCAGTCCATGATTCTTCAAGACCGGAGCCTTTCTGGTCCTTCTGGGGGACAGTCATAGCTTTCTTGAAGTGAATAGGGCTACCATGCACTGGATCACTGTCCCCCTCACTGGGTCCAGGAGAAGACAATTTGACATCCCACTTCCCTGTTTGCCGTCTGGCCTCTTCTGCCTGCCCCCATGATTTATCTAAAGGTTCATTGTCACAGGACATTCTATCTCTTTTGCATCTGGAGTTTGAAGGGCCTTCTGATCCAGATGTCTCCAATTCCTCCAAATTAAATTTACGTTTAGTTCTTGAACTGTTAGCTTTCCCCAGGTCACTTCTTTGGGCTAAAAAGGGTCTAATTTTCTCCCATTCATCTTTAATTACTTCATACTCGTATTCAGCAGTCTCTCTGTTTTCCAAAGGCACTCCCAACTGGATACGGTCTCCTTCAGCAATAGGATAGACTTTTGATGGATCTAGGCGCTGTTTGTTAAGCCAGACTCCATTTAGACTCTGCCAATAAATACAGAATCACCAACATTTAATATGTAGTTACAGAGTCCTCTGAAAGTTATTTCTGACAACTGTAAATAAACACAGCCAACCTCTTCAGTGCTTCAATCAGAACAAGCCACCTCTTTAAATAAACCTTGGAATATCCAGTTTATTGGCTCAGTGTTGCATTTATTAGTTACTGCACTGTATTATTTACTGTACAGTATTCTTGCATTACAGATTTGGTGTATAAGCACCAAGAACAACGTTTTGACATATGTGCTTGTGCAGAAGGAAAACAATGAACTCTGAGGGGAAAAATCTGCAGAAAAGCTTCAGAAATAAGAACTAACTAATAAAAAGACACCACAATAGATCATTGTCAGGAATATAGAATACTACAGTAATTATTCTTGACAATTAATATTACCTGAAATTTCAGACAAAACAACAGGAAAGAAAAAGAAGCACTGGTTATACTTCTTGAAGAAAACAAAGTTTTCCATAAATACAAGGAGACTATAAAGAAGAAGGAAAGTGTTCTTCTAGAGATAATGTTCAAAGCACAAAAAAAGATTTCAAACTTAGCTCAAGAAACAGTTTTCAAAACCAGCAAAACTGGTCTGTGCTCATGATGAACAACAGAAACACTAGGAACTGACATATCTCAATGAGATACAATGAAACAAGTTGACCAACTGGTCAACAGTGAAAATAGACAGGAACCATTAACAGTTAATCTATGGTAAATGTTTCCTATCATGCAGTAACATTAAGATTTCAAGTTTATGCATGTACTACAAGAGGGTTTTGTTTAAGAGCAGGGTAATTTTAACAGCAGCCACTCCATTCCTTTCTGACTGATCTGCTGTCAACCCCAACACCCTTCAAATCTGCATGATGTGTTGAACACTTGTTCTACCAGTGCTGTTTTAAAGCAAATTACTCATTTTACTATTTTCAGAAGGAATGAGAAAGTGGAGATATCATGATATAAAAAACAGATTACTAAAGTCAAAGTGAGACCCAGGTGAGGACTCTGACATCAACATTTTATCCTAATCAGCTGAGAAGAACTTTCAGGAGAAAATCATTTGAACACAACATGAAGCACGGTTTTTCTAACACCAGATTCTTGTGGAATTTGATTATAATTAAAGCAATTGAGTCAATACAATAAGGAGTTGTACTTTATCTTTTCATTAGCACTACAAGAATGTCATCCTTTTCAAAAGATAAGATCCTGTGTCAAAAAATCATAGAGGATATTTTTTAAGAAAGCAACACCAAACAGGTTCACAGACTGCAAGGTGCCCTTGGCACTGGTGTGAAAAATGCTAAACCAAGAGGTGGATCTACACATAGAAAGTAATAGTTTGGATCCCAGCTGCAGCAGACTGAAGTTTCCTGCTGGAAGTGCACAAGAGGCAAGACACATTCCCATGTACCTTCTATCACACTTACACTATATCATAGCCCATACATTGCTAGATCCAGAACAATGGTATCCATTCAATTAATCCCAGAGTACAAGGTTTTCAGCTGGTCTCTGTACCTTGTTATCCTTGACAGTCCACTGCCCTTCTGCATTCTGCTGGAAGACACAGTGCTTACGAGAGATCATCAAGGGACAGGTTTTCGACACCAGCTGGTAAGTGATATCCAATCCTCGGCCTATAGTCACCTAAAAATAAAATAGTTTAGTTGCTGCAGTCAGTAATGACATGGTAAATTCAGTTTATATCATTTCAATTTAAGTACAGCAAAACTGTAGATCAACATCTTATGGTTATTTCCCAGAAGTCTAGCAAAATATTATTTTTTTTCATTTAAAATTAAGAGTAGACAGAAAATGGAAACTTACAAAGTTTGAAGTATTATCTTTCTCTCTCACTGGGTAAAATTTGATTTCTCCGAGGCACATTAGAACCTTCGTTTCATGGAAACCTTCCTCAGCAGCAAAGCTGCTCGAAGACACTCACTAACCATCTGTGTCCCACCTCAGTCATTACCTAACCAAACACCATTTCTTCAAACCAGCACTACTGTGTGTGGGTCTCAAGATTACTTCTTACCTTCTTCCTTTGCTGGTTGCACCTGTTCGACCATTTGTGAACAGGAAAGATACAGGATCCAATGTTGCACACTCAACATTGCCCTAAATAACAATACTTCTGTGAATCACACCATTGATCTTATGGCTCAGAATCTAAACTACATGCAGCTCATAATCAGCAGTAAAAGTGATCTAAATAACTGGACTAGGCTCTAATAATATCTTCTGGAAGAAGGGACTAAATTAATTGTACTATTGCACAGTATCTTCTTAAGCCCCATCTAATTTCATATTGCCATTTAAAGCACATCCCTGCTCTCCCTCCCTCTGCTGCCTCCTCTGCACACTTCTCTTAATTCATCTGTGCTCTGCATTACCCGAGCAGTTCTCACCTTGAGTTTAGAACAAGAACTCAGACCCCCATGTCACAACCAGAGGCAAGGAAGCAAACTAAGATGACAAAACCAAACTTAACCAAGTTAATGCCTACCTCTTAAATGTTTCATATAGTGTTCTGTCAGCATGGAGTGCATATGTAAGAGATACAGAGACTCAAATGGATAAAGACTCCCCTCTTCACGAGGATTCAAACATAAAATCAGTTTTGCATTTGTCTCTGCTGTGGCATCCTCAGGACCCAGTCACACACATCTGCAGGATCTCACGCACCAATATGAGTGAAAGCAAGCAGGGCCAGTCACAAAACACCCCCTAGATCAAGTTCATTTAGCAAACAGGGTCCAAAATGTTACCACTCGCCTGCTGGAGTTCAGTGCTGCTCACAGTAGTACTGGCAAGTCACAGCACACCACCACACCTCAGTGTCCTTTGGCACCGAAGCGGTCACAACACCAAGCCTGACAGGGTTCAAAAAGTGTTTAGACAACACTCCCTATCATGTGGTGTGATTCTTAGGGCTGTCCTGTGCAGAGTCAGGAGTTCGACTCAATGATCCTTGTGGGTCTCTACCAACCCAGGATATTCTATGATTATGATTTAAATCTCCAGCAAAAGCAGTTTGTGCTCTGTGGCCTGGCACACCTACCAGAATGCCATCAGCTTCCCTTCTGCCTCAACCACTGTGCAGGCAACCAGGACAGTAACATCCCAAACTGGATTTTCTGTACAATTATCAGCGCCATGGCTGCAAGTTGTGTTACCTCCAGTCCTTCACCGAGGAGATCTGCACATCTCAGGGCTTCAAATCCATGATGGGAGAGTAACAAAAGCATACATTTGGATGGGTGCCTTTTGCAGTGTGTAAGCACAAGGGCTTGGCCGCAGCACCACCACCCACACCACCTAACTACTTGCCTGATTTTGACCACCAGAACAGCAATCCTTTTACACTGCCCCAACCTCACTACACGTCTTTGCCTGCTGGGTTTGTTTTAGGGAAGAGTATCAGGGCCCATTATCCAGTGAAAAAACACGATCCCTGAGAAACCAGCTATTCCTGTACCGCACCAAAACATAATCAAAACCATTTAAACGTGACCTCGTTTACACCTGAATACCTTATGCCTTACCTAGTGTTAACCTCGCCAAAGTATCGCCTTGTTAATTAGGCTAGAGACTCCCTTCGCCCTCGCTTACGTTACCATCACACGAACAACTCTATCTAAATACGACATAAGAATTTAAAAATATAAAAAAAGCATAGGCTTGGTCAAGGCGACTCCAGCGCCTGGCTCCGCCCTCCCCGCGCTCGGGCGGCACCGGGGCAGAGCCGCACCCGCTGGCTCGGGCGGCCCGGCGGGCGGCCCCTCCGAACGGCCGCGAACGGCGGCTGCTGCTCCTCCTGGAAGCGCTCTAAGAAACAACGAGACTGCCCCTCCCTCCCAGACTGCGCCCCGGGAGCCGTGCCCACCCGCCCGCCCCGAGGGGCCGGAGCCCGGCGCGGCTCACCTGCGTGCCTGCCTCCAGCAGGAGCCAGTCGCAGCTGGCCCCGACCCGGCGGAGGCACCAGGCCAGGCACGGCACCCCGCGCACCGCCATGGCGCCCGCCGGGAGCGATCGCTGCGGAGGGGACGGCGCTGGGGCGGGACGGGGCGGGGCGGGAGGGGACGGGAGGGGACGGGAGGGGACGAGGCGGCCGCCCCCCACAGTGCCCGGGCCGTGACCGGAGCCCGCGCGTGCGCCGCACGGGGACGATGGCGCTGCGCTTTCCCACCGTCCCGCCGAGCTTCCCCGCAGCCCCGCCGCGCTCCTCCGTGTCCCGCCTCTCCCTCGCACCGCCCCTTCCGGGCGCTGCCATCCGCCGTGGGGCGCCATGGCTGCGGCCGCCCGGCTGCGGCGCCGGCTGCTGCTGGCGGTGCCGTGGCGCTGGCGCTGCAGCCCCCGCCGCGGCGGTGCCGCCTGCCCGTCGGCGGGGCAGATCCGCGCCGCCTTCCTGCGCTTCTTCGAGGAGCGCCACGGCCACCGCCGCCTGCCCTCGGCCCCCGTGCGGCCCCGCGGCGACCCCCGCCTCCTCTTCGTCAACGCGGGCATGAACCAGGTGCTCTTCCCGCTCCCGCACCTCCCCTCCTCCGGCTCGCCGGCGCTCCCGCGTCTCCAGAGGAGCGCGGCCCGGCTTGGGGTGTCCCCTACCGAGGAGATCTCCGGCGTTGCTTCGGGCTCCCGCGCCTCTCGTAGTGCCTTGGTGCTATGGGAGTTTCCCTCGCTGGCGATAGCTAAGAACCGTCTGAACAAAATCTTATGTCGTGTGTTCTAGAACCAACTTGCTTGAGCAGGGAGGCTGGACAAGATGACCCACTATGGTCCCTTCCAGCCTGACCCATTCTGGGTTTCAGGAGCCTGAGGCGCAGCTCCCTGCGCTGGTGGCATCTGTCCATAGCGGGTGTCTCTCATTTCCAGTTCAAGCCCATTTTCCTGGGCACGGTGCACCCCCGGAGCGAGCTGGCCCAGCACCGGCGGGTGGTGAACAGCCAGAAGTGTGTGCGTGCGGGAGGGAAGCACAACGATCTGGAGGATGTGGGCCGCGATACTTACCATCACACCTTCTTCGAGATGCTGGGGAACTGGTCCTTTGGGGATTACTTTAAGGTGAGGTGACAGGAATGATCCCTTTCTAGGGGAAAACATAGCCTTTCTTTCGGAGCTATGCTGTAGTGCTGTAGGACTGTGCACAGAAGGCATTTTGGTAAGATCCAGATTCATTCCTGGGAGCTCTGTGGCCTGGAACAGAGATGGCCAGCTCATGGGCTCTGTCACTGAATGTGTCCTGCAGGCTCACAAAGCACTCAGCCTGTCAAAGCTGTGACCAACACATAAAAATCAAAGTTTTCTGTGAGAATCCCAGTGTTGACCACTTAATATGGCAAAAAGAGGTTACCAGTTCATTTGATGCTTATTACTAGAAATTTTGAAGAGAGAAGAATAAAGCATGCTAGGTTTTTTTGGCGGGGAATACATTTTTTCTTTGGAAAGAAAATAATCCATGTAACTCTGCTGGTAATCATATAGACGCAGACCATGCTGAAGGTTTCACAACATTTTAGGAAAGTCATTTTTCCAGTGGCAGCAGTGAGCTGTCTCACTCTCCTGACCTTCATCCAGATCTTTGCAATACACTTGAAAATTAGAAAGGGAGATGGACAGCTGAAATTAACTCCTTTTTTGTTTGACTCCCATTCCAAAGACCCTTCCTGAATTACTGTGCTTCATTTATGTTCCCTACCTGCTCAGGAGGAGGCGTGTAGCATGGCCTGGGAGCTCTTGACAGAGGTCTATGAGATCCCCAGAGATCGTCTCTACGTCACCTATTTTGGTGGAGACCCCTCACTGGGGCTGAGCGCAGATGAGGAGTGCAGGGACGTGTGGCTCCACCTGGGGTAAGTGTGTTAGAGAAGAGGTTCTGAGCAGCAGGTGCTGGCATTTCACTTTACACAGTTCTGCATTTGCTCTTTAGTTGATCAGCTGTAGAGACCATAGATTATGTTTTAAACCCATTTTGTTTCTGGTTTCTTTGGGCTGTTAAAAGTCAGCTGGGCTCTGAGCTCACTGGGTCTCTTGAACTTTTAGTTCATTCTCAGATAATATCAGTGGGGGTGGGTATGTGCCTAAAACTGGCTGGCCTGGATGAAGTGTGTACAGGATCTCCAATCTGTTGCTTCCTCTTTATCGTGAGAGTACATTCTCCTCTGAAGGTGAGCAATGGCTGTTTCAGTGAGAGGGTGCAGCCAGTGCAGAGAGCACAGCTATGCTTTGGGAGCTTGTTCCAGGCTGTACATAGGCTTTGAACCCAAGACAGCCAGCTCTGTGTTGAGGTCTTGCCTGGGCTCCAAAGAGCAAGGTGCTCCACTGACCCAGTGGAGAGGCTATCTTGGCCAGGCTGTGTTTGCCAGTCATTCTGGGCTGAGACTAGGGTCCTGTCTGGTTTGGCCCACTTAATCTTCTTAAGGAGAGTAATTCTGGGTGAACAGGAGCAGAGGAATTCTAATGTGGCTGTTTATTGAGTTTATAATAGGAAGAAAGGATTCCTTTCTTCCAGCTTTATCTGTGATCTAGGTTAGCGTGTGGTTTGTGTGTATGCCTCAGCACTGCCACCTCTCTTGTTTGCTTCTCCAGGGTTCCTGCCAGTCACGTGCTTCCTTTCCCACTGAAGGATAACTTCTGGGAGATGGGGGACACAGGTCCCTGCGGTCCCTGCACAGAGATCCACTATGACCACGTGGGTGGTGGCAGAAATGCTGCAGCACTGGTGAACCAGGGCAACCCCGATGTAGTGGAGATCTGGAACTTGGTCTTCATGCAGTACAGCAGGTACCAAGCATCTCTTCTGAACTCCACAGCCTTTCCCCCCAGCCTGATTCCAAAATCATGTGTCTATTCCCAGACTTACTACTGTGTTCCAGAAGGTGGCAATACCAGGAGCAAGAGAGAAGCTATGGAGATTTGTCCAGCATGGCTTTTGGTCCCCTTTCCTTTATTTCCCTGTCTTCTTCAACCTTCACTGCCTGTTCTCCCTTAATGCTGCATTCCAGAGGTCTCTTGAGGTCTGCAGCAGCCTGGAGGAGGAGGCCTTTGGTCCTGTTAGGGAAGGCCTTTTTCCTTACATTGCAGCCTATCCTGACTATGTGATGGTCAGATCCTGGCTGCCTGACAGGCTGCTGTCACTCTTGTCCTTGAGCTTCTTTATGCTGGGTCACCCACTGTTTCCATCCCCTGTCACTTTTCAGTTCTCTTTGATTCATCTGTTCCTTATTTTTGCCCATGAACTGATCCTTGCTTCTCTTTTGCCTTTTATTTTTCCTGCCTGGCTGACAGAGAGGTGGAAGGGAATCTCCTTCCCTTGCCACAGCATCATGTGGACACAGGAATGGGTCTGGAAAGGCTGGCGACAGTTCTGCAGAACAAACGGTCCAACTATGACACAGATCTCTTCACTCCCATCCTGGATGCCATTCACAAGGTGATGGTGCTTCTGCTCAGGGTCACAGCTCAACAAAAGCTCCTTGCACACAGCTCCTTGCTGGGTAGCATAGTACAGCTTTCTCTGAATGTTACTGAGCGGTATCTTGATACTGGAGGTTATGTCCTGCCAGGTCCAATGTGTTTTAGAAAAAAGAGAAAAGTCCAGGTTGGAAATCCACTGGAATATCAGCACTGCTGATACGTTTTTCGTTGAAAGTGTCTTAAATTTCTCAGTGCTAAGGCATTGACTGACCTGTGTTAGGTACAGAAGTCTTGGTCTATATGCTGTGGAAGGATTTAATGAGTACATCTTAGGTGCACGAGGTTCAGAGGTAGTTGAAAAACATGATGTCAGGCGTGCCTCTTGCATTGAAACTTCTTCTGCAGCCATTACTTTCTGCTGATTTGTCTCCCTACTTTCTCTTTCAGGGCTGCAGGGCACCCAGATACCAAGGCTTGGTGGGGGACGCTGATGTTGGGCACGTGAACATGGCTTACCGCGTGGTGGCGGATCACGTCCGCACCCTGTGTGTCTGCATCAGTGATGGCGTCTACCCAGGCTTCTCTGGAGCAGAGTGAGGACATAAGGAAATGCCATGAGGGGGAGGAAGTTAGGTCTAGAAAGGAATATGAACAGCCAGGGAAGAGGTTCTGGTGTGGGCCCCAGAGAGGGAGTGCATGAGCTTTTGGGGAGCCAGGAAGGTGAGAGCCAGGAAGTGGTTCCAATCTGCAGACTTCCCCTTGGATGGGTGTAGAGTGTTGGGAGCAGCTGGCCTGTGTTGATGAATCAGACCAGAGGAGCTGGGGAATGTTGGATGTGGGAGCTAGGCAGGGATGCTCACAAGGCTGCCTGAGAAATCTGGCCCTGTTTTCAGACTGGTGCTGCGTCGGATCCTGCGCAGGGCTGTACGCTTTTGCTCCGAAGTTCTGCAGGCTCCACCTGGGCTCCTGGCCTCCCTGGTGCCTACTGTAGTGGAAGTGCTGGTAAGTAAAACTGCTATCTTGGGGGAGAAATATCATCACACATGTCCTTTTTAGCCCCACGGCCCTTTCCTGCACATTGTCAGAAGTCAGTCTTGGATGTGAAGGAGCTCAGGAAATTGTACCTGATGCTATGCATTCCAGCATTAAAAACCTCTTGTCCACATATCACTTGTGATGGGAGGGGGCCTAGTGTCATCAATGGTACAATCAGCACAAGCATGTGTAAGTGTATGCAAGTAACCTCTATAATGTTTGTGGCACGCTGCAAGATCCCCTGAGGAAGATGCTGAGGATCTTTTCACTAACTGAGGCTCACTTCCACAGGGAGATGCTTATCCAGAGCTGACAAAGAATGTCAACCAGGTGAGCAATGTGGAATCCCCCTGTCTCATTATCCTCCTGAGGCACTGCTCTCAGGGCCAGAAATCAGCCTGCCCTTGGAGTTTAGCTGGAGGAATTTGCGTAGCCTCCTCTGTAACCATGTTCTCGTGGGTGGGCTGAGATGTGCTGAGCACAAGAAGTATCTGTGGCAGATTTCCATGTGGGAGCTCCACTAGGTCCTTACCAGGGACTGCATGTCCCGTGTAAGGCAGCTGTTGCTCTAAAAAAGCTACAGTAGCTTTTTTGGTTGAGTGCAAGTACAGCCTGTCCTCGCCCGGGTACCCTTTGTCTGGAGTGATGATTTAAGGCTAAGCTCCCAGTTTGCTTCCACTGACAGCAATTTCTCTGGCTGTTCCAGACATACAGTTGTAATTGGGTCATGGATATGAATGCCCAATAGGGAACATTTGTCAGCCTAAAGCTTTCCCCACATGAATGGTCAATATTTCCTTGACAGGAATGGTGACAGGAGGCACAATGACTGTCACTCTTCAATAATGCATTGGAGCCATGTTGTAATGGATATATGCAGGACAAAAAGGCTGGATGATATGCTTTGAGCTGACTGAGCAGGGCTGAGCTGATCTGGGGAACTCCCTGAAATGTTGTGGCTAACCCTTCTTCTGATCCTTGAGCAGATCAGTGATATCATCAATGAGAACGAGGCTGCGTTTCTGTCCTCCCTGGAACGTGGGAGGTGCATCATCGAGCGGACAGTGCAGCAGATGGAGCCCTCCACACATTTCCCAGGTGAGTGTCTCTCCTCTGACAAGCTGCACTTAGAGACAGTTTGCTCCAAGTCCTCACAAGCACTGCAGTCAAAACTGGTGGATCTTTGCCTCCCCTGCCTTTTCTGTGACTCTAGCCCCAGACAGAGGAGCAGATGTTCCTTTCTCCAGATTGCAGTTGTTTTCTAGTACTTCATCCTCACAACAAAGTAGGCGCCAGGCAAGTTAGAAACATTCCCTTGCTGTTTTATTGACTGATCAACGAGTTCCTTATATAAGGCACAGCTGAGAGGAGTAGCACAGGACCCAACCAGTGCAGGTCTAGATGTGCTGCACTGAATTTTAGCAGGGATGGGGCTGTGGAGCATTATTAATACTCAATCCCGTGCAAGAGGAACTCCACAGCTTCTCTTCCCCATTAACTCTACAGTTGCACACAATACAGGTGGATCCAGTTACCAAAGCACACACTAGATTGGTCCCATGCAGACAAATCTTGAGGTGCCTTTGCTTTCTGTGTTCACACAGAGTTCTTGTCCTTTTTCTCTTACAGTTGAAGTAGCCTGGTCTCTGTATGGGAATTTGGGATTCCCTCTGGATCTGATTGACTTGATGCTTGAAGAGAAGGGAATCAGTTTGGATTCAGCTGCTTTTAACGAACTTGCTCTGGAAGATGCAAAGGTAAGAGGGAGACCTGCCTTGTCAGAATAACTCGAAGCCTTACCTGTCTCCTGTGAACATGGAAGCAGGATCCCTTTTACTGCTGAGGCTCTTCAGAGCACCACAAGCTGACACGCATTCTCCCTGAAGGGGAAGTGAGTCTGAAATAGCAGTGTCATCACAGTCCCCTTGTTTCTGAATGTGGAACTGAAGTGTTGGTTGATGATTTTTCTTCAGGTATTTTATGATGCTGACTGTTGCTGGAGTGAAGGTTATAAAAGATTTATATAGGTTAAGACAGTCCTCTGTTAGTTATGTTGTCTAACTTCTCACACAAAGTAGAAACAGCTTAGACAGCTCAAGCAGCAAATTATTTATTGAAAGGTTTACAAAATCTCCTTGATCTCTGTAATGCTGAAATATTTGCACTGCCCACCCACTGCCACCACCTCCCAGTGCAGGCCTTGCTCTCCTGAGCTTTAATGGCCTGGAAGCTTCACAGCTACACAGCCGGCTGTGCCAGGAGGGATGTGTTAACAGTTGGTATGGCCTGGCTCAGGGCTAGCACAGAGTAGTATTCAGTGCTTGTGAGGTTTGAAGGGATGGGGTTAGTTAGCAGTAGCCTACATCAGCCTGGATCTGAACAAACCTTTTCCATGAAGGTGGAAGAAGTCATCCCTAGCCTTATAGCTCCAGTTACCTGCTGGCTTGCCCCCAGGGATCTCCCATCTAACTGTGCCTTTGCTCTGCTGCAGAGGAAGGCTGGCGGCCTTCAGGCAGGACAGCCAGGGAACACAAACACCCACCTGGATGTGCACTCGCTGGCTTGGCTGCAGAGCAGCAGTGTGCCTGCTACCGATGACTCTCCGAAGTACGCCTACACGCTGGGGCAGCACGGGCAGTATGGTGAGTGCCTGGCCCACCCACAAAGCAAGCCCTACTGGAGTCCCTCTCATGACTGCTTTTGCTGCCTAACCCCATGCATGCACAACATGTGCTTCGTGGTCCAAACCTGTCCAGCTTGCTGCCATATCTTTTCCCTACCCCTGTACCTCATCCCAAACTGGGCTGTTGGTACATCCCTAGGAAGGCTCTGGGCTGGTAGCAAGGCTGAGCTCTGCGTTGGCACCACGGGGTGCAGTGATTAAACAGGGACTGTTCATTTCTTCTAGAGAGGAGTCTGTTTCCAGCAATGAGGCTTCTGGGTGTGTGCACTCGGGAGAAAGAAGGATAATTAGGCAGAGGTTTTAGGTAGTTGTGTGAAACCATGCCGTTGCTGTTTCGTGACAGACCACTAGGTGCCAGCGCAGGCTTTTTGTCATGTAGGGTAACTGAGGTTGCTGATGCCCTATGGAAGGCATGAAGATAAGCCACAGGGAGCAAGAGGTGGTGTGGCTGTCACAGACAATTAGAGATGGCTGTGTACGGCCAACTCCCTTTTACCCAGTGTGCTGGTGGCAGCCCACACTAAGCAGAAAGCAATTAAAGCTATATATACTTCAGCAAGAACACAACAGAGGAAAAAGGCCTAGCAGTGACATTGGCTGAAATCTCCAAGCTAGAACTGTCCCACCTTCTCAGCGTCTGAATCATGGAGTAATTTGAGTTGAAGGGGATCTCTGGATGTCCAATTTCTTGTTAAAAGTAACATCAGTTTCACGGTTGAATCACATTGCTCAGAGCCATGTCCATTTAAGTTTTCAGTATCTTCAGGGACAAAAATCTCACAGCCTATCTGTTCCCTGTTCTTTATTGCTCTTAGTGTGTAAAGGTTTTTTTCTTTACATACAGCCAGAATTTCCTGTACTCTAGGTGTAGTCTCCCAAATGCTAAATAGGGATGAATAGCCTATATCTTTGATCTGCTGGCTATGTTTGTGTTCATACAGCTCAGTAGGCATGCAGCCTTCCTTGCTGTAAGGACACCCAGCTGGCTTGTGTTCAGCTTGCTCCCAAGAACTTAAGATTTCTGTCAGTTCATTTCTGTAGACTGTTCAGATGCCTTCAAAAAACAGTCCAGTTCTTTAGTATATCAGCCAGTCCCTGCCAATCAAGTGGGATATGGGTGCATCCCATTTTGTCATGGATAGTCATTAATGAACACGTTAAGTGATGTTGTCCCTTGTATCAGCCACCAAGCAGCTCTACTAGTAGCTGGATATCAGCTGAACATTGAACTACTGAGCAATTCTCACTGGGGCCCTCTGCCCAGCCAGTTACACACTTATGTCTTATGGTCCATTTGTCCACAGTGCCCAAGTTTGGGTTCAAGGAGCCTACAGGAGCGCATGTTGGAAGCTTGCTGCATCCAGGAAGGTGACATCCCTGCTGTCCCCTATCCGCAACATCTTCATAAAAGTCAGTCAGGTTTGCCAAGCTTGCAGTGTAGCAAGATGCAGATGTGTCTGTGCCACATTTTCTTCGACCAGGTTCGTGTGGAGCCAGATTGGGTGTCCCTGCCTGCTTATCTGCTGCTCAGCAGTTCTGTGATTAGGGTAACTTAGTTCCAGCCCTTTGTCCTTTCTGCCAGTAGCTGTTCTTCTACCAAGGCAAAGTGCCAACTTCCAGCATAGCCTAGGTGCTGGCAGGGTTAGCACAGGGAAGTGATCCCTCCTTTCCTGTTGCAATCTGACACGCTGTATGCACTAACTGCTGCTGTCTTCTTTCCCCTGACAGAGTTCAGTCCATGCCAGGCCACTGTCCTGATGCTGTACAGAGATCAGTCTCTCCATAAGGAGGTTGGGGCAGGGCAACGCTGTGGTGTCATCTTGGACAGGACTAACTTCTATGCAGAGCAGGGAGGGCAAGACTCTGACCAAGGCTACATGATGCGTTTAGGACAGCAGGTAAGGCCCTTTGCTGCCTAACCCAAGGCTGCCATGGGTTTTGAGGCCAGGCAGAATTCTCCAAGTGATGGGTTGTTCTACTGTGTTAATTTGCAAGCTGCTGACTCCTGACAGTTCCCTTGGCTTAGCATCAGAGTTGGTGGGGTAAGGCAGAATCAGCAGTAACTTCACAAGGACATTCTTGCTGCTCTGTTTGTCTCTCACAGCCCTTTGCAATTTCATCTTGCTGAGGAAGACAAAAGTCTTCTCAGGTCTTCCTTCAATGTGCTGTGTTCTTGCCAGCTGGGGTTGTAATGGAGAGACGGCAATCACTGATCAGAGAGTGTGTGAACTGAGTAACTTTTCTCTGGTCAGTCCTGGACAGCTGCAGGTGCTGCCCAGGCTGAGACCCAATGCAAAAACTCTTATTCATCCCAAGAGCATCAGGGAGGACCTCCACTTCTGCAGCATATTCCTTCAGCCTTGCCAAAGGGAGAGCTTTGACCCTGTCCTGGGAAGTTACACAGGGTGCAGCCTTTTCTCCTTTCCCCATTTCTTGATAATCACCCCTGGGCCTTTGTAGCCTTGCAGAGCGTTGTAGTGCCTTGCTCAGCACTTCTCCCCAAGCTAAAGTGGTCCAGTTTTGCTGCCATCCCAGTGAGGCAGAAAATGTACCTTGGATGCCAGAAACAGGTGCCTTGGGAGATACTGTTCATTTTCTCATGGATGAGCATATTTGTTAAGAAGATTTGTCATCATGGATGGTGTTACTGCCCCTCCACTGCAAGCTGGCAGCCTCAACATACAGTGTAGTGAGTGGTACAGGTGAGGTCTGAGACACTTTGGCTATGTTTGGAGTAAGCTTCTCTCTGCTTTTCCCACTCCATCCCTGTCTTTTGGGGATTGGTGGGAATTTCCCAGTCAGGTCGAGCAGGTACATGGCACAGGTATTTGGATCTTCCCTGTGTCCTAACTCATTTTTCTGTCTCTTTGCTCAGGATGTACTCTTCCCTGTAGAGTCAGTTCATCTCTGTGGTGGCTACGTGGTCCATGAGGTCACTGCTGTGGAAACCCTGCGTGCTGGTGACCAAGTGCAGCTCTTTGTGGATGAGGTGATAACTGAGCGCTCTTGACCTTTTCTTTGGGATGTCCTGAGTAACCCAGGCACAGCAGATCTTTGTCCCTTCTATTCTTGAGGCTGTTCTTATCATGGTGTGCAATGGGAAGGAGATATCACAACTGAGTCTGTAATCTTTGTGAGCCATTGGTCTATCCAAAAGTATCCAGCCTACCCTTTACTGTTTTACAAAGGTGATCCCATGGAAAAAGGAGTTTGATCTGCCCTGTGATGTAACTCATCAGACAGCTGTACTACCCGTTGTTCTCCCTCCATCTTCTCCCATCACCTCACATGCAGCCTTTTCCTTATCTCTTTATGCCATCCCCTGCTCCCCTGAGCAGTGGAGACCCAGCACTCCCTGCTGACTGGTGTGTGCTTTCAGGCACAGCGTCTGGCCTGCATGACAAACCACACTGCCACCCACCTGCTGAACTTCGCACTCCGACATGTCCTGGGTGACAGCACGGAGCAGCGGGGCTCCCATGTGACAGCAGAGCAGCTGCGCTTCGACTTCAACACCAAGGTGACTCTGAAATCCAGTTTCCTAGCTCTCAGCAGCACCAACATTCCAGTAGGGCTCTCCTCTCCAGGGATATTTTCCCCTCTCCCCATAACCACTCCTTTAGAGACAAGTCACATTTTATCTGAGTAATGAAGCTTGGTCCTCTGGATGTGACTGTGTCCATTTTGCATTGACCTCACCCTGAGCAGGGCTTGCTGAGGGGATGAATGGGGGTCAGAAATGGAAGGACTTAGCAAGGCCAGTGGTTTTGGGACTGACACAAAATAGTGTAAAGGAGTCTTTGAGAGATGGTGCTTGCCTGTGGCACGTCTGATGTCTCTGCTGGACATTCAGGTGAGAATATCTGTGAAGCTTTGAGTCAGGCTGAGTGCTGGCTCTGGTAACCTGTCACTCATTCTAGTATCTGTTTTGAAGACTAGCTGATGCTCTTGCATCAAAAATCCTTATCTCTCATGGGAGGAACAGGTGGGAGGGCCATGATGTTCACAGTTTCCTTTTACAAGCAGAGAAGATGATATGCAGGGGAAGAGTGGTGTGCCCAAGCTGAGTCATCTTGTGACTGTCCCAGTTCTCCCTCCTTCGTTCTGTACCTCTCAGGAGGCTTCTCCTGAATGTGGCTGATTTGCTTTCTCAGGGCCATGTGACTGTGGAGCAGCTGCAGCAAGTGGAGCAAGTGGTCCAGGATCTGATCCAAAAAAATGAGGTGGTGCATATGGCTGAAGTCCCCCTCACACTGGCAAGAAGAGTTCAGGGACTCCGTGCAGTGGATGAGGTATGACAGGATGGCAGCACACATCTTCATGAGCCTTCTCCTTCAGCAGGAATCATCTGGGACACAAGATGTTGACACAACATGTTTCTGCAAGGGAGTTGTCTCCCAAAACTCAGAAGGGAAAACAGGACAGAGATGAGATCTCAGGACATTGTTGTACAACATGGAGACTGGTGATGCACAGGCTTTGTTTATGCCTGTGGACCAAAAGCTTGTCATGTTATCAATTGTTTCTTTCTCCCCATTGGTGGCTGGTTGTGGGGCAGAAGTAGTGCCACCCCTTACTCGGGCTGCTCTAGAATAGGGAAAAAATGAGGCAGACACCTGAAGCCATCTAGTTAGTCTGTAAGTGCCCCTGAACAACCATGTTGTTAGCTGCTGATCCCTGTCTCCTCTGTCAGGGGTATCCAGATCCAGTGAGGATAGTGTCCCTGGGGGTCCCTGTGGAGAATGTGCTGACCTGTGACTCCGAGGCTGCAATGCAGACCTCTGTGGAGCTCTGCTGTGGGACGTAAGTGACTTTTACTTGCAGCCAGAAGGCATGTTTGTGGGCACTGGTGGCTGAGGTACAAACATCACTACAAGCTCGCCTCCCTGTCTCCGTGAAACTAAGTTTCCTCACTGGAAAAATATTGTGAGGGCAGGATGGGCTAGTCACAAAGTTTTGGAAGTTCCAGGGTAAGCAAACTTTAATGAAACACATTTTTCCTTGCTTTGTAGTCTAAAACCAACCTGGAAGTCACAGAGCAGCAGCAGAGTATGGGAAAGGTGTGTGTGACCTGTCACACCAGGGTTGTGGTGCTTTGCCTTTGGGGTTGCAGAAGGGCTGGGGTCCCAGCTGGAGAGTCCAATTCAGCTGTGAGAACTTGAGACTGCTCTGATTATTTTAATTAATTATCTTCACTCTCTTCTGCTTTTAGCAGTAATGAGAGTAGAAGAAAAGTTAATCGATCTTAGGACAGTGCTGACACCAAAAACAAAATAAAAAAGAAGGAACAAACTGGCCTTAGAGCAGATAGAGCTGAAAATGAGCAATTTTGTAGCCATGAGATCATCTTGTGGGAGTAGAGGGGCAGGAAACTACATGGGAGAAGAGATGATCAGTTCTTATGAAGATGTCTGGAATGATTACTTGTGGTAACAGAACCCGAGACACCATAGTTTTCATATTCAGCGTTGAATAATCAAGAAGGAAAAGGGACATTGTCAGTGTCCTGAGACTGCACAACTATCCTTTGTCTGGGGTCTACTGGCCAGGCAGTGAGCTGGCCTGACAAGAGACTGGTGAAGTAGCAGCTGAGTAGAAGACAAAAATGCCAATTCGTCTCACTGCAGAAGGAGAGGAAACGAGGACAGAAACAAACAGCTGTACTGTTTGACTGGAGCCTGCTGGGCAGGTAGCACGGGGGTTCCTCTGGAGTAGCCTCAACTTTGCTGTCTCTTGCCTGCCAGGGTACCATCAGGATTTTAGGGATGAGAAAGGACTCAAGGTATTGGGATTAGGATTAGGAAAGGGCTACTGGACTTTAGAGTTTTCAAAAAAGAAAGCAGGGTTCCTGACTTCTGTTTGCAAAGAGCAACCTGCTTTCTTTCCTGTTCTCTGCTGACATTTTAGGCATCTTCTCCAAACAGGATCTGTGGAAGATCTGGCCATCATCAGCGAGCGTCAGCTTGTCAGAGGGATTAGCCGTGTCATTGCAGTGACAGGGGGACGAGCCAAAGAGGTAAGAAAGAGGAAACTGAGATTTCTGCCATGTCAAGGCAGTGCCAGAAGCACCAAACTTTGTAGGTTCCTCATAGACAATTAGCTCCCCACTGCTTTGGTTGGAGCCTCCCTGTTGTGCCTCATCTGGCTTCCTGCTTCAGCCTTGGACTCAGCTCTGCTACTGTCACTATTCACTTCCTTTCTCTCCCATCCTGGTTTTCTGTTTCCTTGACCTTCATTTCTCCCTTCAGACTCCCTTTTCCAAGATAAAAACTTGCACAAAATATCAGGAAGTGTCTGGTCTATAAACTTCGATCCCCTGGTAGGTATTTAAGGTGTAATTCTTCGTACATTGATTTCGCCTCCTGCCTATCACAGCTGGATTTGCACTTTGTGATTACAGGGTTTTGGCCTCATTCTTACAGCCCTTTTGCTTCCTTTCTTTAGACTTTTTCCTGCTAAACTATGGCTCTGGTCTGGCTGGTTCTGTATAAGAAATAAGCAACCTACTATTGTGTTCATGAGATCACTCTGTCCTTTGAGTATCTGGAAGTGTCAGGTGCCCCATAAGCCTTCCCTCTTCCTTTAAGGCTGCTGTCAGAGGAGAGTGACTCATAGTCACTGGAATTGGAAAGACTAAAGGCAAAGCCCACCCCTGCAAATCTGTTACTTTTTGGCTGGCCATCCCCTGTGCATCTGTGTCCCAGAGAGGCTTTTCTTCATGCAGAAGAACAAAAAGCTGCAGGGCACATCTGCATGCTTTGCTGGAAGTGCTGACCTGGAGAGCCCCCGAGAGGAGCTCTGTGCAAGTGTTAATGAGACAAGGGAGACTGAAGGCATGAGAAAATTACTTGAAACAAAGGTTGTGTATCCTAGCTAAGCAGAGCAGTCCTCTGCTGTCCTGGGCTAAAGTCTTGCAGCACCATCCTGGGCACAGAGATCTGGCAGGGAGGAAATGCTCCAAACCATAAGGATTGGCACAGATGAAAAAAACTTTAATAGTTTTTTAAAAAAAATTATTAATAGTAGCATTGTTGGTGAAAACAATAAGAAATATATCAGGAGAGGTAAACTCGGGAAATATGTTTGAATGGCTGATGAGGTTTCTTTTAGTGTGTTTCTCTTGTTTCTTCAGTCAGCAGCTTCAAGATTGCATTTGCTAATGGAAAAAGATGTCTAAGATGCCCCACAGAGCTCCCCAGTTTTTCCTCAATGAAATCCTGATGATTTTGGTGTAAATTTTTGAGGAAACATGAATTTTGACCATAAACACCACATAAAGCTCAACAGCTTGCTCTGCCTGAGTGTGACCATCTAGTGTTGGTTGCAAATCTAGAGGAATGTTTTATTTCAGAGTCTTGCAGAGCAGTCATTCCTAAACCATCTGTAGGTGTCTTCTTAGTGGATTCTGAGCAGCACTTCCATGTTCATGACCCTGCCGTCTCCCTGCTTTTCCCATCCCTGTGGACTGTTTCTGTTGCTGCATTTGAAGCATTCATTCCTTCCATCTCCGCAGGCCCGGGAAGTAGGCCACTGCTTGGCTATGGAAGTGGACTCTGTGTCCCTACGAATGAAGCAGAGGATCACCTCTATTCCTGAGATGCAGAACCTCTCCAAAGAAGTGGGCCAGTTGACCAAAGTAAGGATTACACTCCAGTACAGAAGGGGCCCAGCATGGGCACAAGACATGTGACTTTTTCCCTGCCAGATTCACATCTTACCATGGTCAATAGCAAGGGCAGGTTGCTACCTGCTGTGGCCTCCTTGGTCATAGGAATTTTTGCCAGTGTCCAGGTTGCTGTGTTGCAGATGGCTACCTGAAAAGAGAAAGCTGCTCAGCACAATGACAGGCTGACCTGATCACATGGGTTAAAGCAGGGTCTGGGAAGAGGCCGTGCTCCAGCCTGACCTCCCAGAGAACTAGCACTTTATGTCTAGAGGTACAGTTTAATGTTCTTACAGAGCAAATTGTCTTGCAGGTGGTGTCCAGCACTGCAATGCCCCAGTGGCAAAGAAAAGAACTACAGACCATCCTGAAGGCACTACAGAGAACAGCCAACACAGCTATCAAGAAACTGGAGCTGCAGCAGGTACTGAGGCTGCAGCACGCTGACTTGCAGCCAGCTGATAGCACACACCAGTGGAGCTAGTGTCTCTGTCACACTTGACAGCCACTCAGTCACTAGGGTCTCAGAAGGCAGAAGAAAGCCTGTACAGTTATGTGCAGTGCAACACAAGCCCTGTGTTGTGTTGATTTCACTGGCCATTGTTTATGGGGCCATTGTTTAAAATGCAGAGAATGACTGGCTGGGCTTTTAGGACCTGCAGAATTTCCATGTCTCCCTGGCTGTGAGAGCATAGAGCCCCATACCGGCACTTTTGGCCAACACCAGTAGGCATTGGGCATCACCTCCTTGTTTATGCATGGAGGAGATGAGATGGTCCTCACAGTGGACTTAACAAAGTTATACAGTTAGACAGTGTTAGGACAGATTCTTTCTTCCACCTACATGGATATTGCTGTGGTCCCATACGTGTTTGTGTTCTGCCAATTTATATTAAAAGCAGATTAGAAATACTTCTTGTTAACTTGGAGATCTCAGGAAGAACTATTGCTTTCTTAAAGTTGGAGCATCTTACCACAGAAGCCTTCCTGAGACATGTGGCACTGTATAGGTGCAGGAGACAGTCTGGGGACTGAATGAATCATTCTCTATTCCACTTTTGACAGGCGTTCATCTCTGCTCGCATTTGGGGGAGGAGGGCTGTACAGGTCTCCACATGGAGATTTCAGTCTGCTAGTCTTACTTTGACTTCTGCTATCAAACATCTCCCATGTCTCAGAGAACAGCGCTTGCATTCCCTTTGTGTATATATTGCATGGATGTATCCCCATCCAACCCACCCTGTGCCACCAGTAGCCCTTCAAAGTGCTGTGGTTTTCTCCCTCCAGGCTGAGAAGGCAGCACAAATCTTGCTAGCAAAATACTGCAACCAGTCTGTCATCATTGATACTGTCCCAGCTGATTCCCTCTCTGTGAGTAATCTGCATTCTTCGTTGGCCCAGCGGTATACCTCAGGTGCTGCAAACAGCAAGAGGGAGTTGCTGGGCACATCTTCTGCTGGATGCTGGTCTCCTTTGCTGTTGCCTGACCTCTCTTCTCCCTGCCTCTCCTAGATCCTAATGAAAGTAGTGAACCAGCTGTGTGACAAGTCTCCTGGCACATCAGTCTTGCTGCTCAGCCCTCAGGCTTCGGGTGAGGTGCTCTGTGCCTGTCAGGTATCCAAGGTAAGCAGAGCCCTGATAGAGACAAGGGGAACCTGCCTGCCAAGGGGGACTGGACCCACTGCTCAGCAGGTCCTGCTTGAGGCTTTTCCTGGGGTTTTGCCCAGTGCTGGTGGTTAATCCCACAGGGGCAGGACCTGAGATGACTGTACTGGGATCAAATGTGCTTTCAGTCTCTGCTGGGCACAGATATCCCTGGATCCTCCAGGCTGTGTTTGCCCAGGGGCAAGACACCGGGTTAACATGTAAGCTCAGCCTTTGTGGTCCTCACAGTCGTGACTGCCTCAGGCTGGGTGGGAAGAAGATGCTGTTACCTTTCTTTATTCTTAGACTGCAGGCTGCCCCACAGTGCAAATAACATACTGTGTCTCTTCCCCAGAACTGCCTGCCCGCGTTCTCTGCTGCTGACTGGGCCGTGGCT